>NC_133326.1:69458573-70134198 GCF_042186555.1 Aquarana catesbeiana | reverse complement strand
GGGGGTCACCTTGTTAAAGGGGGCTTCCAGATTCCGATAAGCCCCCCGCCCGCAGACCCCCACAACCACCGGCCAGGGTTGTGGGGATGAGGCCCTTGTCCTCATCAACATGGGGACAAGGTGTTTTGGGGGGCTACCCCAAAGCACCCTCCCAATGTTGAGGGCATGTGGCCTGGTACGGTTCAGGAGGGAGGGGGGGCCGCACTCTCGTCCCCCCCTCTTTTCCTGTGGCCTGCCAGGTTGCGTGCTCGGATAAGGGTCTGGTATGGATTTTTGGGGGGACCCCACGCCGTTTTTTTTTTTTTTTTGGCGCGGGGTTCCCCTTAAAATCCATACCAGACCTGAAGGGTCTGGTATGGAATTTAGGGGGAACCCCACGTCATTTTTTTTTTTTAATTTTGGCCGGGGTTCCCCTTAATATCCATACCAGACCTGAAGGGCCTGGTATGGAATTTAGGGGGACTCCCACGTCATTTTTTTTTTTAATTTTGGTTCGGGGTTCCCCTTTGGGGAATTCCCATGCCGTTTTTATCAATGAACTTCTATGTGTATTGTCGGCAATGCAATAGCCGCGGGTAGTTTTAAATGAGTTTTTTCCTTCAAAATGTCATTTTGCTGTCAGACTGTTCTAAACACAGGAAACATGCGCCCCTTTACAGGCACACTATAGACACCCCCCAGGTACGAAATTTAAAGGGATATTACACTTTTATTGATTGACTTTAAGCATTATTAAAATCACTGCTCCTGAAAAAACGGCCGTTTTTAAAACTTTTTTTTGCATTGATCCATGTCCCCTGGGGCAGGACCCAGGTCCCCAAACACTTTTTATGACAATAACTTGCATATTAGCCTTTAAAATTAGCACTTTTGATTTCTCCCATAGACTTTTAAAGGGTGTTCCGCGGCATTCGAATTTGCCGCGAACACCCCAAATTGTTCGCTGTTCGGTGAACTTGCGAACAGCCAATGTTCGAGTCGAACATGAGTTCGACTCGAACTCGAAGCTCATCCCTAGTAATGACGGTGATCAGTGACTTATAGCAGGAATAGAGGTAAAAATTTGTACTGTCACTGTACTAATGACACTGGCTGGGAAGGGATTAACTGGTGCTTTTACTAGTGGAAGGCATGGATCAGTGTTTCTGCCTTACAGAAACACAGGATCCATGTCTTCTGTACTGACAAATCAACAATCTGCCTTGTTTACATAGACAGATTGCCATTCTGTCAGTGTACCCAATGATCAATGAGTGCCGGCAGACATCAGGTCCGTGGGACCTGCGAAACAGCTCCCGATGTGTAAAATCACAGTGGGAGCGAGCCGGGGGTGGTGCACACTCGCGCCCAAAACCAAATCACGTATATATAAGTGGTTAATCTTGGCTTGGATTCATATTGAAAATACTGCCCTCCTAAACCCTATTCACCCCCTTGATGTACATTATTTAATCTCTTCCCCTTCTATCCTCCAGACTGTACATATTACAGTCTGAATTCACCGCCTGTGGAGGGGAATTCCACATCCTTGTCACTTTTACAGTAAAGAACCCCCAACGCAGTTTAAGGTTAAATCTCTTTTCTTCTAATTTTAATGAGTGGCCACGTGTTTTATAAAACTCCCTTCCATGGAAAAGTTTTATCCCTATTGTAGGGTCACCAGTACGGTATTTGTACATTGAAATCATATCCCCTCTCAAGCGTCACTTCCCCAGAGAGAATAAGTTCAGTGCTCGCAACCTTTCCTCATAACTAAGATCCTCCAGACCCTTTATTAGTTTTGTTGCCCTTCTTTGTACTCGCTCCATTTCCAGCACATCATTCCTGAAGACTGGTGCCCAGAACTGGACAGCATACTTCAGATGAGGCCGGACCAGAGTCTTGAAGAGCGGGAGAATTATCATTTTTTCTCTGGAGTTAATCCCCTTTTTAATGCATGCCAATATTCTGTTTGCTTTGTTAGCATTGCTGAGCCTATTATCTACTAGGACCCCCAGGTCCTTTTCCATCCTTGATTCCCCCAGAGGTTCTCCCCCTAGGGAGTAGATTGCATTCATATTTTTGCCACCCAAATGCATTTTTCCACCTTAAACCTCATTTGCCATGTAGTTGCCCACCCCATTAATTTATTCAGATCTACTTGCAAGGTTTCCACATCCTGCGGAGAAGTTATTGCCCTGCTTAGCTTAGTATCGTTTGCAAATACAGAGATTGATCAGTTTACCCCATCCTCCAGGTCGTTTATGAACAAATTAAATAGGATTGGTCCCAGGATAGAACACCGGGGGACCCCACTTTCCCCCCTTGACCATTCCGAGTACTCCCCATTTATCACCACCCTCTGAACTCACCCTTGTAGCCAGTTTTCAATCCATGTACTCACCATAAGGTCCATGCCAACGGACCTTACTTTGTACAGTAAACGTTTATGGGGAACTGAGTCAAATGCTTTTGCAAAATCCAGATACACCACATCTACGGGCCTTCCTTTAAGTAGATGGCAGCTCCCCTCCTCATAGAAGGTTAATAGATTGGTTTAACAAGTACGATTCTTCATGAATCCATGCTGATTTCTGCTAATGAGACCATTTTCATTACTAAAATCTTGTATATAGTCCCTTATCATCCCCTCCAAGAGCTTGCATACTATTGATGTTAGGCTAACTGGTCTGTAATTCCCAGGGATGTATTTTGGCCCTTTTTTAATTATGGCTTTTCTCCAATCAGCTGGTACCATTGCAGTAAGTACACTGTCGGTAAAAATTAGGAACAATGGTCTGGCAATTACTTGACTGATATGTTTTATGCCTCAGACCTTTCACCATTTTTGTTGCCCATCTCTGGACTTGTTCTATCTGATCAATACCTTTTTGTAAATAAGAGTTCAAACACATTATTATCAACACAGATTTTCCTGAAAACTGGCTGTGTAAGTGTGTGCTGTAGCAACTAAGGTCTGGAAACAGAAGACATTAAAAATGAGAAATATGTCTCCAGCCCACCAAGAATCTCCACAACAGGTCCAAAGTTTTATTTAGTGATCACATTATAGATACAGTAGTGACATTTCAAAGCCTTGCAGGACCCCTTCATCAGCAATGCCTGAATAAGGGGTCCTGCGAGGCTCTGAAACATCACTTCTGTATTTATGATGTGATCTCTGAATAAAGCTTTGGACCCTTTCTGAAGATCCTTGGTGTGCTGGTGACATACTTCTTTCTTTCTGTATGTAAGGTCTCCAGGACTGGACACAGTATTCTAAATGAGGTCAAACTAAAGAGCTATATAGGGGAATTAGGACCTCCTTCCTCCAGTTGGTGATTCTAGTGATGCATCCTGGAATTATATCTGCTTTTCCCACTGTCTTTCCAAACTGTTTGTTTATTTTTCAATTATCTGAAATAAGTACTCCCAAATCATATTCCTCTGTAGTGCTGCTACCACTGTACTCCCATGTTGTACTCTGTGAAGGGATTCTTTTTTCCTAGGTTATAATTCGAAACAATGAACTGTAGTTTCCACCTCCTCCTGAAAGTTTTATTTGCCATCACTTTCCTCAACACTTTGTAAGGGGACAAGGATGCTGCCAGCAAAGCAATGTTGATTTTAAGTAATCTTCAAACTTGTTCCAGGTGGGTGACATAGAAAACATTAAAATCACAGGGAGAGCATGACTGCCAAGGAATCAGCATTTGCAATGGTGCCCCCTTTATTTCTCTAACGATAGGGTTCCTTTAAACAGAAGCTGACACCTTCCATTTCTCAATTCTCACTTCAGGCCTGCACTGCACTTGTGTTCTTCAGAAATACCCCTTAATAATTACCTGATAGATAATTATATAGTCTTGTGCTAATAAGCATACATATAAACAGGATGTTTGTGGGGATGTAATGCTGTAAATTACTGTTTATATGCAAAGTACTTAATGAATTATATTTCTGTGTACGTTGCACAAGGCTTTGTCCTGGCATTACGCCCAGATGAATGTAACATGCATATGATAAATAAGCTTTTAACTTTAGAGAATTACTATAGCAACTACTTTTTGAATATGGGCTATAAATGCTTAAAGTATATAGAAAAAATAAAATGTCACACATTTAAAAGCTACAGTTGCATTACTTTTAGGCATATTTATTTATTTATTTATTTATTTATTTATTTATTCATTTATTTATTTAACTAACGTTTTAGTAACAATATGCATCATTCCACTCCACTAGCATGCCTAGAAAAACTAGCGGTAAATTCAAGTTAGTCCAGGTACGTCATACTCAAATGAAACACTAGACTGAATTGAATGGAATAATTCTTCATGGAGCCACATTATGTCTGAAGGTCGCGCATACATAATTCTAGAAAAATACTGGAGCACTTTGGTAGTTCAAATATAGTAATAACTGCAACTTGCATTATTGTATCCCATAGAAAGGAGCCATAAAACATTTCCTGAAGTACTGAGCTGTGAAATTTCATAAGGAAGTGTAACCTTTATCAACTAGTGAACAGCTGGGGCCCCGTTCTGTTTAAATCCTTAAAGTGATTGTAAAAGTTTTTTGTTTTTTTTTTAAATAACAAACATACCTTTACAATAAAACCTTGGATGGAAAGCATAATTTGTTCCGGAAACATGTATGTAAATCCAAAACACTCGTATACCAAAGTGAATTTCCCCATAAGAAATAATGGAAACTCAGGTGATTCGTTCCACAACCATTTATTCATAAGTCCTTCCGTTTATGGTCCATATAAAAAGATTATAGCAATGTGATAGGATGTGTAACCATAAAATGTCCATCCACAAATGGAAGCCTCCACAAGGGGATTAGAAGCAAAATCCAGCAGGAGCTACAGAGTATAAAAGAGAAAAGAGAGGCCTCTAAGTGTAGCAATATGGTTACATTTAATGAAGGTACAACATTTAGCAACTCACATGGTTGATGATTAAAAGAGGCACATCAAAGTATTCAGGCATCCGGGGTAAAGCTGTTCAAACAGACCATCCTCCACACCACCAGCTCTCACTGCTGTCAGTCTGCAATCGTGGCCAGGAAGACTACCCTGCAGTAGAGTGATCTAAAATCAAGGCTTGAAGCACTCGTGGAGCACAGCGTGGAAGGGATGATGTCGATGGCGGTGTGGAGGATGGCATACTCCGTTGCGACATGACGCTACTTGTATATCAAGACATTGCTTGTTTATTTTAAAAAATTTTTGCTTGTCTTGCAAATCACTCTCAGACCAAGCTACTCCCAATCCAAGGTTTTACTGTACTTACCTGCTCTGTGCAAGAGTTTTGCACAGAGCCACCCTGATCCTCTTCTTCTGGGGTCTCCTGCTGGTGCTCAAGGCCCCTCCTCTTCATCGGTGGACCCCAGGGAAAGCCACTTTCCATGGGGGCACCCGCGCCCACGCTCCCGTGCCATAGCTTTTGGTTGATAGTAGCGGGAGCCAATAGCTCCTGCAGATATCAATCTGTCCAATGAGGAGAGCGACAGTGGCTGGACCTGCTGCTCTTGTGCACATCACTGAATCGGATGGAGCTCAGGTAAGAAAAAGAGGGGTCTGGGGGGGGGAGCTGCAACACAGGTTTTTCACCTTAATGCATAGAATGCATTAGGGTGAAAAACCTTAAGGCTTTACAACCACTATAATGTATCCTCGTCTAGAGGGCCCTTCATGTCTCATCTGAAACACAATTTTATTATCATGACCACTTTTTTTGTCCTGAAGTAATGAAGTGGGACAATTACTTTAACGTTAACTTAGAGTTTAACTTGAAGAAGTCATAATCTGAATCAGATACTAAAGTTTATTAAATATGTAAATGTATGGATAATTAAAAGATAATAAATACAGAAGTACCTACTTTTCATGAAGAAGAAGCTGCTTCAGGTTGCTTTTGAGTTGACCTAATATTTCTAGGCCTAGGTCCTTGATCAAATTAATTCTGCTAAGGTGCAAGACCATAGATTAGAATGCCAGATGCTTCCCTAAACTGGAGTTCATGAGTCTAGGCCTTACGACTGGTGGCAAGCAATCAGAGCATAAAGTAAATCTAAAGCTCAAACTTGTTTTTTAGTTTAAAAAAACAGTAGGGTAAAAGGGTAGGGTTAAAACCCTTGCTATGTCTGTCTGCGTACCATTGAGGAATTTTCCATTCACTTCCTGCCCCAGTGGTGCAACAGGAAGTTAGAGAAATTATCTTAAAGTAAGGAAACAGTTGTCCTTGAAACAGGCATCCCCGTTAGAAGATTTTCCCTTACTATTTCCTATGTAAAAGTTTGGATTACCTCTCCCTTTTTTCTTAGTGACAATGACTACCTGTACAAATAAAGGGGTGACTTTTTCCATACACACAGCAGTAAAAACTTGACAAAGAGTCCAATCCTTCCCCTACTCTATCCAAAACTAAAATAAAGGTTTTGTCTAGAGATAGACTTTAACAGAGTTCTACCTTAAAGTGTTTGTAACCCTAAAAAAATCCTTAAAGCATGTTGTACAGCACAGTGCTTGTGCTGTGTAATTTACCCCCCTGTATAACCTAAAATACCTGGCTGATCCTACCTGGTTCTGCCCTCCCCCTTGTAAACTGACCACAGTTTATCCTGGCTGGTGAGCCCTGACACTGTGGTCAGTTTACGTGCCTCCATCATCCGCTGTCACTCCTCTGTCCTCTATCCCCCCCCACCTGTCAGCTAGTGACAGTGCTGCTCTACTCAATGCCCCTTCCCTTCATGCTGCTATAATAACTATTTTATATTTATACATTCCCATCTGTTAGATAACGATATGTGCCCCACTGTATCTGCTGTACAACAAATATGCCAATTTGTACCTTATTTCAGAGTGCCTCCCGGCGCTCACGTGACTGTTCGCCACTCTCCTCCTCTCCTCCCGGCTGACAACAGCGGGAGTTCTCCCCCCCCCCACTGTAGCTGTCAGCCTGGGAGAGAAGAGCGGCGAGCAGTCACGTGAGCGCTGGGAGACACTCTAAAATAAGGTACAAATCAGCATGTTTTTTATACAGCACATACAGTGGGGCACATATCATTATCTAACAGATGGGAATGCATGATCATAACATAGTGGCTTTACAACCAATTTAAATCCATTATAAGTAATTTTGGAAATGTAAATAACACTGAACACTTTCAGCAGCCTTAGCAAGAATCATGTCCTGTGCAAGTGCTGAAAAAGTTATGGTAGTTACAATCTTCCCACAAAATATTTAAAAAAATGAATAAATAAAATTAATTTTTGCACAGTTCTTAGGAGTTTATAAGCAACATTAAAATTGCACATAAAAGTAATTATAAATATAGTACTTCTGTCAGGTACAATGAGAAATTCTATATTTGTTGTGCTAAAAGAAAAAAATAACTTGCTGAAAAATTCACAAGACAAATTATTGCGCACACAAATTGTTTGCATTGGTACATTACTAAGGTGAGGTCCTAGATCTGTATGGAGAGTTGCTAAAATATTGTGCAAATAACTTTTAGACACTATGGGGTTAATTTACTAAAACTAGAGAGTTGCAAAATCTGGTGCAGCTCTGCATAGAAACCAGTCAGCTTCCAGGTTTTTTGTCAAAGCTTAATTGAACAAGCTGAAGTTAGAAGCTGATTGGCTACCATGCACAGCTGACCCAGATTTTTTAATCTCCAGTTGAAAGTAGATCCAGTAACGCAGGCCATACACGGTCAAATTTCGAACAAATTTTCTTTTCAAAATCAGAATGTTTTTTTTTTTTGGTGATGATGCCACCATTGATTTTCGAAATTCGGCCGGCCAAGCCTTCAATTTCAACGCATGTTGCTATAGAAAAGATTTTTCGTGGCTGGGAATCTTCTTTTCTCTCAGTACATTTTCTTTTCTTATTACATTTCTCGCACGATTCTCCCATCATTGATTAGAAAATTGTTCGTTTTTCTAAAAATTTCCAACATGTCCGATTCCTCAAATTTGATTGCCGCACGAAAATCAGTCGTTGTTGCAGCCCACTACTGGTGTGAAATTTATACGAAAATTCTTTCATACGATTTTCGAAAGAAAATTCTTTCGAAATTCGAACCGTGTATGTCCGGCCTTAATCAATCCCTATCTGGCCAGGAGATTGGCCTCTATTAGGGTTAACTACATAGGAAAAGTTGGAGAAATGGAGACCAGTCCCCTACTACTAGTCACACACAAGCAGGCAAGTATGGACTATCTTGGTACCAGTTTAGACAGTGAACACAAACAACTTATATAAAAGATTCAATTGTTATTTATACAAATGAGCTGGATCATTCTATTAGCTGATTTAACAGCAGACTACTTCTCACTTATGACACATTTTTTTGTATACAGTATCTCACAAAAGTTAGTACACCCCTCACATTTTTGTAAATTTTTTTTAGCTCTTTTCATGTGACAACACTGAAGAAATTACACTTTGCTACAATGTAAAGTAATGAGTGTACAGCTTGTATAACAGTGTAAATTTGCTGTCCACTCAAAGTAACTCAACACACAGCCATAAATGTCTAAACCACTGGCAACAAAACTGAGTACAAATTTAGCCCAAAGTGTCAATATTTTTTGTGGCCATCATTATTTTCCAGCACTGCCTTAACCCTCCTGCGCATGGAGTTCACCAGAGCTTCACACGTTACCACTGGAATCCTCTTCCACTCCTCCATGATGACATCACTGAGCTGGTGGATGTTAGAGACCTTGCGCTCCTCCACCTTCCATTTGAAGATGCCCTACAGATGCTTAATAGGGTTTAGGTCTGGAGACATGCTTGGCCAGTCCATCACCTTTACCCTCAGCTTCTTTAGCAAGGCAGTGGTCATCTTGGAGGTGTATTTTTGGTCATTATCATGTTGGAATACTGCCCTGCGGCTGAAGGGAGGGGATCATGCTCTGCTTCAATATGTCACAGTACATGTTGGCATTCATGGTTCCCTCAATGAACTGTAGCTCCCCAGTGCCAGCAGCACTCATGCAGCCCCAGACCATAACACTTCAACCACCATGCTTGACTGTAGGCAGGACACACTTGTCTTTGTACTCCTCACCAGGTTGTCACCACACACGCTTGACACCATCTGAACCAAATACATTTATCTTGGTCTCATCAGACCACAGTACATGGTTCCAGTAATCAATGGCCTTAGTCTGCTTGTCTTCAGCAAACTATTTGCGGGCTTTCTTGTGCATCATCTTTAGAAGAGGCTTCTTTCTGGGATGACATCCATGCAGACCAATTTGATGCAGTGTACGGCGTATGGTCTGAGCACTGACAGGCTGACCCCCCACCCCTTCAACCTCTGCAGCAATGCTGGCAGCACTCATATGTCTATTTCCCAAAGACAACCTCTGGATAGGACGCTGAGCAGGTGCACTTAACTTCTTTGGTCGACCATGGCGAGGCATGATCTGAGTGGAACCTGTCCTGTTAAAACGCTGTATGGTCTTGGCCACCCTGCTGCAGCTCAGTTTCAGGGTCTTGGCAATCCTCTTATAGCCTTGGCCATCTTTATGTAGAGAAACAATTCTTTTTTTCAGATCCTCAGAGAGTTCTTTGCCATGAGGTGCCATGTTGAACTTCCAGTGACCAGTATGAGAGAGTGAGAGCAATAACACCAAATTTAACACACCTGCTCCCCATTCACACCTGAGATCTTGTAACACTAATGAGTCACATGCCACCGGGGAGGGGAAATGGCTAAATGGGTCCAATTTGGACATTTTCCCTTAGGGGTGTACTCACTTTTGTTGCCAGCAGTTTAGAAATGAATGGCTGTGCGTGGAGTTATTTTGAGGGGACAGTAAATGTACACTGTTATACAAGCTGTACAGTTACTACTTTGTAGCAAAGTGTCTTTTCTTCAATGTTGTCACATAAAAAGATATAATAAATTATTTACGAAAATGTGAGGGGTGTACTCACTTTTGTGAGATACTGTATATTATTATTGTTATTTACATATATTATTTATGTATGTCTCTTTATAAATATAGTTTTCTCTACACATCAAAAAAGCACCAAAAAGATGTTACTTATTATATTTTTGAAACTGAGGGCAAACACATGTAAGGTCTGTAGCCATCTTGAGTCTGGACTTTATATTTCACAGTTATGAAGTAAAAGCCCGGAGGTAGCTTCCCTTATTGCCTACTGGATAAAATCACGGTGCATAAAAAGTTATGTTTTTATATGTCTAATTAAATTATTTTTTTTAATAGTACTCCACTTGCGCTGGCACAAAAAGAGCACAGCAGTCTATCCCCAGCATTTCCACATATTCACAAGTACTGTGCTCCATCAGCAACATTTATGCTCTTTAACCTCTTAAAGTGGATGTAAACCCGAAAAAAAGTTTTTTAATTAACACTTGTACCTTGTAGAGTAGAGGATTTCATGTCATCTGTGCCCAGTCTTGCCACAAAGAGTTAATCCAGCTCTGAGCAATCCTCTTGTCTTTTTTCAGTAAGATAAAAACAGACACACAGAGAAATAGCTGTCTGTTTTTCCCACTTGCTGTGAGTGACAGGTGATTTCCTTATCTCACCAACAAGCATACAGAGCTTCACATCTCCCCTCTCTCAGTGTCTCAGAACTGTGCTAGCTATACTGAAAACTCTTCCCCACTACACCCTGTGTGGCACATGCGCAGAAGTCACAGGGGGGCTGTGAGCGCGCTCTGCTTCTGCCCAGAACGCGCTCTGTGTCCCCTGTGTGCGCACTTCTAGTATAACAAGCGTGAGGTTCGTACTCGCGACACTGCCAGCACAAGGGGAATATAGAGGTGGGCGGGAGCCTAGTGACGTCATGGCTTTGCCCACCGAGCGCCACAGCATAGACACACCCATGGATTCTTGAGTTTTGTGGGGCTCGGTGTAGGAAAGATCTGTGGAAGGTAGGATTAGAATTAGAAGCCATGTACATATACTTTATCATCCTGGCAACAGTATTTATTCATGTGGTGTGGGTTTAAGGACCGGAAAGATTTGCCCCCTTAACCAGGCCATTTTTTGCGATGCGGTACTGCGTCGCTTTAGCTGACAATTGCGTGGTCGTGCCACATTGTACCCAAACAAATGTATGTAATTTTTTTCCCACAAATAGAGCTTTCTTTTGGTGGTATTTGATCACCTCTGCAGTTTGTATTTTTTGCGCTATAAACAAAAAAAGAGAAACATATTTGAAAAGAAAACAATATTTTTTCCTTTTTGCTATAATAAATATCCCAAAATGTTTTAAAAAATAAAAAAACAAATTTCTTCATCAGTTTAGGACAATAAGTGTTCTTCTACATACTTTTGGTAAAAATTTGCAATAAGCGTATATTGATTGGTTTGTGCAAAAGTTATAGCGTCTACAAAATGGTAGATAGATTTATGGCATTTTCATTATTTATTGATTTTTTATTAGTAATGGTGGTGATCTGCGATTTTTAGTGGGACTTCGACATTGCGGCAGACAGATCGGACACTTTTGACACTTTTTTGACACCAGTGACATTTATACAGCGATCAGAGCTAAAAATAGCCACTGGTTACTGTATAAATGTCAGTGGCAGGGAAGGGGTTAACACTAGGGGTGATCAAGGGGTTACTGTGTTCCCTAGGGAGGTGTTTCTAACTGTGGTGGTAGTGTACTGACTGGAGGAGGAGAGAAATCGCTGTTCCTGATCACTAGGAACAGCAGATCTCTCTCTACTCCCCTGTCAGAATGGGGATCTGTTTTTTTACATACACAGATGCCCGTTCTGGCTCTCTGTGGAGCGATCACGGGTGGCTGGTAGACATCGCTGCCACCGGCCACGCCCATCGGCTCTGGCGTCACGGCATGCGCACACCCCCTATCGCCCCTAAAGCAGCCGATGTACACCTATGGCAGTTCGCTCAACTATGCCAACCTGCTGCAGTATAATGACAATGTCTGGTTGGCAATTAGTTATACTAGTTAATAGTTAAAGCGTGTCTATAGGTAAAGTGTAAAACTCATATTTTCCACATTGTATTTCAATTATTTCTATCCTTCTCCAATTATTCTGAACAATCTTGAAAATTGTAAATGTACTTTGTGAATATCTCCACACATTTACTTTCTTGAATTCTATGACACATAGTCACTATGCTCTGTGAGTAGACACTGCTATGTCACACATTTCATAGAGCCTGCCTTCTGACCTACAGAGGCAAAGCTCCCAACTTTTTGAGATAGGAACAAGGGACACCTATTACAAAAGTATATAGGCATAGGACATACCCCCTGCCACGCCCGCTTAACGAAGAATTATACCAGAAAAATATTATTTATAACCATGCTTTTTTTTTACCACTACTATTCCTTTATTGACTTTTTTGAAATTTACAAATGCAGCAATTTAGAAATTGGATGAAAGTTTTAGCACTGGGAAACTCTTTGAAAGATTAAAAAAAGTGCATTTTATATAGAATTATGTAGCTATAGATTAGACCAAAATGAGGGACTAATGAGGAGGAAAGAGGGACAGACTGACTTTGTTTCAAATCAGGGACAGTTGGGAGCTATGCAGAGAGATACTGAGAGGAAGAGTTTCAGTCAGTACAGGTGTTCTATCAGATTACCGCTACCCATCAGATCGTGTAATGGAAGTGACGTTCCGACCAAAAAATACTTACTACGCATGCGCTAAGTGTTCCACGACGCTATGCGCTCCAAACGCTTCATGATCTGATGGGTAGCGGTAATCTGAACACCCATGCGGACCCCTTACTAAACCCAGCTACGTCTGCATCTGCGTTGGAACGCATAGAGCTGTGGAACGCATAGCGCATGCGTAGTAAGTATTTTTTGGTTGGAACGTCGCTTCCATTACACGATCTGATGGGTAGCAGTAATCTGATAGAACACAGGAATCACTGTTTGCAGGCAGCAAGGTACCATTGGAGATGTAGTCCTTATACAAAAAAAGTAAACTGCAGAGGAGAAGCTGCAACACATAAAGGGAATCCAGGAAGTTGTGGAACGAGATGGCCAGCAGATAGGCAGCAATCACAAGACTTAAGGAGATTTTTCAAGTAAGCGTATATTGGATTGTAAAAAATAACTATTGTTTGTATTGCTGTTACAATGCTGATGTTATAAAAATAAAAGTGTATGAAATGTATGCTGTGATAGTGTATGAAATTGTATGCAGTGATAGATCTCCTTTAATAAAGATTATGATTAATAAAGAAAGCTGCAATTGAGCTTTAACCCCTTGCTAATGTCACCCCCCCCCCCCCCCCCCCCCCCAAGAGGATCTAAATGCCAGGAGGCAGAGGCGTGCTTAGATATCTTGTAACTGGCTGTCATAGAGGTCACATGCTTGAAGACTCCCAATCGCAAATAAGCACCAGGAGCTGCCCTTGACATCTTAGTTTCTGACCTGGTAGCACACAGTGGGCGTGCTCTCAGCACAGAAAAGGAGTTTCCAATGGACACATACTGTATAGTATATGCGGCCGCTTGGCGTTAAAGCCCACCCTTCCAGTGGCTGCATATATGGGTATGGCCGGTGGGAACAGGTTAACCCCCTAGTAAGTTGTCTCTTTATTTATTTATTATATAGGCTTTTTCTCACAGGTGCTCCTGTGCAGCGGCCAGAGACATTTGTTTGCTCTTGTTTTTCCACTGCTGAGCAGTATGCAGACATCTCATAGAAAGTGAATGTGTACACAGCCAAGTTTGACAGATACACATGGACGCGTGCACTGACCTGGGTACATAGGAGCAACATCTGGGTCCGTGCACCCATCCATGCATACTTGTCAAACTCTGCAGTACAGGTATGTCCTCACAGCCAATGCTGTGAGGACTTACAGCATTGGCTGTAATATGCATATCCATATTCTTTTTTTTATACTTTATTTTTTTATTAAAATATTTCTTGATTAAATAACAATATATCAAAACAGACATTACCTTAGGGACCACCCTCCTTCCCCCGTACTTCCACTCTCTAACTGAACAATGTATGTGATATAATAATTACGTTTTGAGTGTTGCCTGGTTGGATTGGGCATCCTACAAAGGGGCCTGTCTAGGGTTCTATTTCTATTTAAATTCGCCACCCATTTACTTCGCCCTCACAACTCCAACCATACCTCTCATTCACTCATCTTTCGCTCTCTCATAATCTATTTTCTTTTAGGTCACTACCCGTCGTTTTTGTGTTTTTCTACGCTGATAAAATTTACACATTAATTCCTCTTGCTTCCCATCAGGGTTTCCAAATCAGGTCATATTTCTTTAGTGGTAGATAGCAGAAAGAAAAATGACTCCTGCGCACAAGTGGATGACCAGACAGGTAGTACAACGACACAGGCCTTGCTGCCCTTAAGGATGGGGAATCCTAATAGACAATGAGAGAGAAGGAAAAAAGGGGCGCACCAGCCATGTGCATTATCTTTTATTAAAAAAATGATTAAATAAAATGATAAAAAGAAATTACTCACAAGCAGTTGTAGAAAAAGGCACAAAGTAAAAATGCACCGACTAGCAGCATATGGTCTAGGATGAGCGAAACCTTCCAAAGGTTGTGGAGGAACACACAAGCATCACTACCACCTGACGCGTTTAGAAGGGAATGTCCCTTCTTCATCAGAGCTCAGCAGTGAACACTCCTTCAGCAGTCCCTATTTATGTATGCCTGAAAACATTATCAGTGGATCAGGGAGGGCGCTTGGGGCCCCTCCCCCTCAATACGCCCCTCCTTCTCACACCCCTCAATCATATGGTCAAAAAAATAGATAAATAAATGACCAGAGATCAAAACATAAATAAATATTAAATGAGTAAATAAATAATGCTAATAGAGAACTGCCCGTGATGGGAGCAAAACGAACCCTTGGTTGTAAGTCTGCACTTCATGCGCACATGAAGTGCAGAGATGACATTAGCATGAGGTGTGTGAACCTAGTAGGTAGGGGAACCCCCCATTACACATAGACGATCGTATCAGAGTAAAAAGTGTACCTTCAATAGCCTCTCAGAGTTCCCGTACATGTGGGAAGCCGCACCGTCAGGTATGCAATGCGCCGATCATTTCCGAATAGCAATCCCATCCTGGAACGCACGCCGATGCGTTTGCGCTCCAGGCAGGAGGAAGTTCCTCTGCGTCATACCTCGCCCGTAGATGACGTGGGCGGCGAAGGACTGCTCTGCGCCATATTGCTGGGGGCAGAATTCAAAGGTATCAAAGGCCAGCCGCTCATTAGAGCTATATTTCTTTAGTGCCCCTTGCTTTATGTATAGTGATTCCTCCTTGAGAATTACCCCGTTCATATTATTTAGGGCGGTAGGACATACTGACGTATCGCACGCTGTTCCCGGAGAGTGGCGCACGCTCGCAGGCCGGCCGGCTACTTGCTGCTTGATTTTATCTTCCACATTGTAAGTGTTACTCTTTTTTTACTAATAAATTATATTTACGGTAATACACTATGGGAGGTCCTTTCTTTTTCATGCCCTGATGTCACGATACCAGAGGGTCCCTTCCATCTAATGTATATCGATCCTGGATCAGTGTCCCCTGGGAGCTTGTTTCCTGACATGTCCTAGAAAGGCCTTGGCTGGGTTTAAAGCCGCCAGCTCTTTATGGCTTGCCTCTGGTAAGCGTGCATTTGCTTTGGTGTTCCACTATCACTGGTGATGGAAGATTGCACTTTCCCACTCTGAACCCAGCTTATAGCATACTGTTTGGACTTTTTGCAACTTTTTCTTTTGTTATCACTTTTTTATACACTTTTTTATGCACTTTATATTACTATTATCATTATCATTGTGATTATCACACTCATTTGATCATATTTTAGCGCAGCTATTATTTGTCTAGGTCTGCCTATGTAAACAAGACAGATCACCGTTCTGACAGGAGGGAAGGCATGGATCCTGTGTCTCTGCAAAGCAGGGGCATGGATCCATGTTTTCACTTAGTAAAAGCACCTCCCACACTGTACTAAAACAGAGGCTAGGCACACAGTTAACCCTTTGATCGCCCCTGATATTTACTCCTTTGCAGCCAGTGTCAATAGTACAGTGACATAAAAGAGAAAGGAATTCTGATATGTAAGATTGCAAATGTGTGCCACATCCCATGAAGAATAGAGAAAACCCCTGGGGGTGGGATTTTATAGGCACTACCAAAAGACAATAAAAATTAAGAATAATCATTTTAATTAATTTGCAGAAAAATACATGAAATATTGAATGTGCAATTGAACAAGATGTAAGTTACCAGCACTTTAGGACCTTTTTTGGCTATGCATTACGAGATGGATGTACTAACTTACTGTTGATTATTTGTATTTGAATCTTATAGATTATATATTTCCTGTTAACCCTGATGAAGGAGACAACATTCATCTCCGAAACGTGTTGGGTATAGGATTTTGTATCGTCAATTTGCATATCTTGATTCTTCAATTTTCATAACCTTGTTCAATATTTCATGTATTTTTCTACAAATTAATAAAAACTATCATTCTTAATTTTTATTGTCTTTTGGTAGTGCCTATAAATTCCCACCCCCCGGGGTTCTCTTTCTCCCTTAGTACAGTGACAGTACATATTTTTTAGCACTGATCACTGTATTAGGGTTAATTCACACTGGCACTAAGAGCAGGTGTTTGAGAGGCATTTGACAGGCATTATAAATGCCCCTCAAACGCCTATGCATAAGATATAACAGACAGCACATTGTGCTGTTCACACTAAGCGTTAGCGTTGCGTTGCTTCAACATTGAAGCCTCATGTCAAGCCTTTCAACGCCCCCTATTCAAGTCTATGGTAACGCTCTTGCAGGTGTTTTTGGCGTGGTATTGGTGTGGTTGCGGCGCATTAAAATTAGTCACTTGTGGAGCAGTTTTAACGCTCATCAAACGCTACAAAACCATTCATAGGGTGTTTAGGGAGCGTTTAACGCTTGTAAAATGCCCCATTCTAAAGCTCATTGACGCCTGTCTGACACTCATACTAACGCCACACAAACGCTATAGGGGCGTTTGTTAAGCGTCAGTAATTTAGTAAAAAAATAAATAAAATATCCCATAGTTTGTAGATGCTATAATTTTTGCACAAACCATCAATATACACTTATTGGGATTTTTTTTAACCAAAAATATGTAGCAGAATACATATTGGCCTAAATTTATGAAGAAATTTGAGTTTTACATTTTTTTATTGGATGTGTTTTATAGCAGAAAGTAAAAAATATTTTTTTTTTTCCCAAACTGTTGCTCTTTTATTGTTTATAGCACAAAAAATAAAAAAAGCAGAGGTGATCAAATACCACCAAAAGAAATTTCAATTTATGGGAAAAAAGAACATACATTTTATTTGGGTACAACGTCGCATGACCACGCAATTGTCAGTTAAAGTAACGCAGAGCCGTAACGCAAAAAATGGCCTGGTCATGAAGGGGGGTAAATCTTCCAAAGGTCAAGTGGTTAAAGTTGTTTTTATTGGTTCCTCCAATTGTGCATATTAGCTATTATAAATAGAGCACCTACAATTTGTTCTTTAGTTAATTCATATATTATATATATGAATGATATATTATATGCAACTACATAAAAAAGCAGAAGGATTTATTTAAAAAAAAAATGAAGGTGGGCGTTTTCTTCTTAGGTGAATTTAACTCAATTTCTACAGAAAAAGACACTAGCGGTGCTTTTGCTTTGGCTTATACATAAAAGATTAAAAATAAACTATTAAGTTAAAAAATACAATGTATTTGTCTTATGCTAAGAATGAACATTGTCTTCTTTCAGCATGGTGAATTTTAAAGGTCAGATACTTTTAAGTTGGAAAAGTCTACAGAATGCTAATTAAAATAGGTTGCTGTTACGTATTTGCTCACATTTTCACAGTGTGCTCACCTCGGAGTTGGAAAAAGTGTTATGAAGGAGGAAATTGTGTTGGCTAAGCAGAAGTTTTAAACAGAAAAAAAATCCTTGCAGAAAAATAGGTCATTTATAGGTGTCAAGTCTGAGCATATATCATATCCAATGTTCCATATTTGTAATGGTAAAACTATCAAAGAAAATTTAATGTTAATTAAAGAAAACTTGAATAATTATAGTTTTACTGTATATTTCAAGACTGTACAGTGCTTAGTGGTTCCTCTGTGGACCCCTGCATCAGTACAGGACAAAACGTGGTAAAAACTCAGAGTTAAGAATCCACGTGCTTACAGCCCAATAAGAGCTCCAAACAAATGCCCAAGAGTCCAAAGTTTTTAATGCTAAAAATGGTTCCTAGCAAAAAAAAAAATAAAATCAATGCATTTCATTGGCCAACCAGACTCCCTCTTCATTAGGGCTCAGAAATTTTGACTGTGCTTAACGGATTCCCGCCCCGCCATAGTTCGTTTACTGTGGGCAGGTGGCATGGGCAGGCTGGACGACGTACACGTTCTGGGTTTGAAGAGCGCAGCACACCACTCCCCCTGGACACAACTGATTGCCACTCCAGGTACCCGGCCTCGTTCAGTGGCAGGTGAACAAAGCTGTTATTAATTAATTTAATTTATAACAGCTGTGATTCCTTTAGTGATTATTATTATTACTATACTGGATTTTTATAGCGTCAACAGTTTGCCCAGCACCTTACAACGTTAGGGCAGACAGTACAATTGCAATACAATTCAATACAGGAGGAATCAGAGGGCCCTGCTCGTTAGAGCTTACAATCTAGTAGGGAGGGTCAAGTGATACAAAAAGGTAATTACTGTGGGGGATGAGCTGATGAAGAAAATGAAAGTACAGTTGTTAGGTGGAGGCAGGATAGGCCAACAGCTATCACATGGTACCTGCGCCAATCACAGTACCCTGCACCATATGATAGCTGTGGATCAATCACAGAACAAAATAGCAATTACAGCTTTTATGAATGTAACCCATTCATGACAGTTCAAAAAATTGCCGCTACAGTGATCACCAGTGTAACAGCAATCAGTGTAAAAAAAAAAATCCCCCCAAAATAGTATAGTGTTACACTGAACTACTCTGATGAAAGAATGTAAAAAAAAAATAGTAAACAAAGACATTTATTTTAAATGTTTTAAAAATTGAATAACAAATTATTAAGTTTTTTTAACATACTTCCATCAGTCACTATCTCCGATCACTGCCACACCAGTCATATGATGACACTGTACTAACAGCTTCAAAAATCTTATCAAGCCTCTTACTAAATATCTCAGACTGTCTACTTTCCAAAAAGGGGCCATTTGGGGGATATTTGTACTGTCCTGGCATTTCAAGGGCCTCAAGAAATGACATAGTCCATCAGTACATCAAGACTGATCGATTTTTAAACATATATAGACGATAGTGTGTAGACACTATAACTTTCAGACAAACCAATTAATATACAGTTATTGGGATTTTTTTATGAAAGACCTGCAGAATACATTTTGGCCTACATTTATGAAGAAATTAGATTTTGTTGGATATATTTTTTTAACAGAAAGTAGAATTATTTTTTTTTAAAAATGTTCAGTCTTTTTCGTTTATATAGCAAAAAATTTAAAAACCCAGTGGTGATCAAATACCATCAAAAGAAAACTCTGTTTGTGTGGGAAAAATTATATAAATTCAATTTGCATACAGTGTTGCATGTTAGAGCAATTGCCAGTTAAATTAGAACAGTGCTAAATAGCAAAAAATGGCCTAGTCATCAACCACCTCCCGCCCACCGTATAGACAAATGACATCAGGCGGGTGCTCTCTTGTTCTGGGAAGAGGTCATATAATGTTGCCCAGTCTTAACGTGCTTGTGTGGCGATTGCAGACGCGCGCTGTGTCCCTGGGATGCAGCGCTAACCTGATCACGATAAAGAGCTGATGACATGGCTCTTTACCCATGTGATCAGCTGTGTCCAATCACAGCTGATCACATGTAAACAAGGAAATGCCGGTTATCGGCTCTCATTGCCTCTCACTGACAGAGTGTGAAGAGAGGAGAGTCAATCAGCAGCATTTCCTCACAGGAGAGACATGTATAGGTAATCAGAGCACTGATCATCAGTGCAGCCCCAACAGTGCCCAGCAGTGATGCCAGTCATTGTCCATCTGTGATGCCAATCTGTGCCCTTCAGTGATGTCAATTTGTGCCCATCAGTGATGCCAATCTGTGACCATCAGTGATGCAAGTCAGTGCTGCCTTTCAGTGCTCATCAGTGATGCCCATCAGTGTTCCCCATCAGTACCCATCAGTTCCCAATGCCGCCTGTCCGCGCAACCTATCATTGCCCATGAGTGCCGCATATCAGTGCCATCTATCAGTGTCCCCCAGTGCCACCTATCAGTGCCCATCAGTGCCGCCTATCAGTGCTCATCAGTGTTGCATATCACTGCCCATCAGTGTCATCTATCAGTGCCCATCAGTGCCACCTATCAGTGCCCATTAGTGCCACCTATTAGTGCTCATCAGTGGTGCATATCAGTGTCCATCAGTGCTGCATATTAGTGCCTCCTTATCAGTGCCACCTCATCGGTGTCCTTCAGTGCAGTCTCATCAGTGCCCATCAATGCCGCCTCATTAGAGCCCATCGGTACAGCCTATCAGTGGCCATCAGTGCAGCCTCATCAGTGCACATCAGTGAGTTAAGCAAAATTATCAAAAAAAAAACAGTGCTGATTAAATATCACCAAAAGAAAGCCCTGATTGTGGGAGAAAAATGATACAAATTTCATTTGGGTACAGCATTGCATGACTGCATAATTGTCATTCAAAGTGTGACAGCGCTGAAAGCTGGGCAGGAAGGGGGCAAAAGTGCCCTGTATTGAAGCGGTTAAAGGGGAAAACCTTCCGGAGGTCAAGCGTAAGGATGCACTGATAACAGTTTTTTATGACCGAGTACTGTGTCAGGCAACTCACCTCCTGTATTTAGAATGCAGCAGTGCAGCCGCTTGGCACAGGTCCCAGAGGCAAAAGGAGAACACTGGAGTAGTGATCATTGGTATATGCATAGTGATATTGGTCAAAGTTGGACCACTGGAACTATATGTAAAATATTCATACCTGGGATTCTTCCTTAAATAGACTAAGGAAACACTGTGATCTGTTTACAGATCTGTGGTTTTCTACTTGGAACAGTTTTCATGGCAAGTTATGCCAGTGTTGACAAGTGCAGCAAATGCTTCTGTTTGACCTCTGAAACACATTGGATTTTTTATGCTATGAACAGGTTGTATTAAAACTTTGGAGTCTTAGATGTTTACATGTAAATTCCAAACGAATTAAACTAAGATTGATATAGCACTGTGTATAGTAAACTATTTCTATTTTTTCCATCTCAGTGCTACTAATTTCCTGTAGCCACTTCCTGCCTACAAGCTTAACCCTCTAGCAAAGGCTGCATGGCATTTCTCAGGTCAGGTTCCAGGTAAGTTCTAGTTGGTGACATGTCCATTAAGTGCGCATTGGCATGGCACTTTGTAACAAGCTAGACATGTGCATTTTTGTCTGAATTTCAAATTTCAAAAATTGACAACGTTGTCACAATATGGCGCCAGACTCAACACACCCCACACACACACACGCATGCATATCCAATAAGGAAGGACTGGAATAGCTAGGATGACTTTTGTTTGTTGTACAATCTGCAACTAGCATGTCCTATACTGGACTTGTGCAGTGGTTGTATAGATAGATTCAGGTGAACAGATATATAAGTCACTCATGATGGAAAAGCACTAATATAGGTAATCTTGGACCGGTTAAGCAAATTTCATATGTCAGCGTATGGCATATAAACTGAGGAATAGATTAGCCAATGTTCATGCTGGAGTGAAAACGGGAGAATATATCTCTCTCAATTTACATAGGAAACTCAGTACAATCCAATGTAAAAATGGCTATCAGTATTGGCATACTCAGAATGCCTTGATATACTTCACAGATCAGCATGATAATGGTATGATATGCAGAGAGCCCAACAAGAGAGTATAATAAAGGCACGATAAGTAGATGTTGCCCGGAGGCTCTCACTACTCCATGGCTTTAACTGAGATAAGGATGGCATATAGACCGTCTTCCTTTCATGGATGCTGTGATCAGCTTGTTTGGTGGTTCCTCTGTGTAAACTCATGTTGCTTCATCGGCTCAGTTGTTTGAGTGGCAGCTTAACGCTAGACATTCAGTCAGACATAGATACATTGGATAGAGACCCATAGGTGAGCATGCCATCAATTCATCCAGTCCGTCCAAATGGAAGAAGCGGCTCAAAGTTGCGCGCACCTGCTGGAACCCATAGTGGAGCGCAAGGTGGAGATGGCGCTGCCTACGTCAACGCGTTTTGCACAGGTGACCATGCGCTTCATCAGGACATTCAGTATCGAGCAAATCCCCATTTAACATCAATTACGTCAGAACTTCATTTTAGGGCCATCTTGTGGTGACAAATCGTATTGTTATGCTTAAGATACAGGGAAAATGAGTGAAGAATAAGTGTATATAACAAAGTTTATCCACATTTTCACAGATCAATGCCTATCGCAGATATGCACAGGATAAAGTCGTCAATGCATAGATTTGAAAGTAAGCACTGTAAGATTAATTTCTAAACAAAATAATTTTGTCACAAAAATAACCACAGCATTCTAACCTTGAAATCATATATGATCTTATATTATGTTAGGGCTCCAAAAAGACTTTAAGGCTTATATAATTGTTTAGTCCTTTGGGCTTTGGTACCGAGTTTAAAAATCCAGGATTTTTCTTTTCTGAGTAATATCATATGATAATCGCCTCTACGGTCCGTTAAGTTTAAAACAAAAAATCCCTTAACCTTCAGACCAGTGGATTGCCCACTGTGACACTGTAAGAAGTGTTGTGCTACCGGAGTGTCTTCATTGTGCTTGATGCTCTTTAGGTGTTCACCGAATCTGGCCCGAAGCTGACGCTTTATTTTGCTTACATAAAGTTTTTTACACGGGCATTCCAAAATATAGAGAACCCATATTGTAGCACAGTTAATAAACTGTTTGATCTCATATTCATATTGTCTGTCAGAATCGGTGAAGACCTTTGAGTGCTCAACATAGCCACACATCCCACAGTGCGCACAGGGGTACATTCCTGTCAGCCTAGGCAAGTCTGTAAGCCAAATCCTATTAGCTGGACGAATGTACTCTGATTGGACAAGTGTATCATCAATATGGATGAGCCCGATGTTCAAGTCGAACGTAAGTTCGACTCGAACATCGGGTGTTCGCCGAATAGCGAACAATTTGGGGTGTTTGCGGCAAATTCGAAAGCCACGGAACACCCTTTAAAAGTCTATGGGAGAAATCAAAAGTGCTAATTTTAAGGGTTAATATGCAAGGTATTGTCATAAAAAGTCTGGTATAAATATTAAGGGGAACCCTGAACCAAATTTTTTTTAAAAATTGCGCGGGGGTCCCCCCAAATTCCAAACCAGGCCCTTCAGGTCTGGCATGGATATTAAGGGGAACCCTGCACCAATTTTTTTTTTTAAATGGCATAGGCCCTTCAGGTCTGGTATGGATTTTAAGGTTTTTAAGATTTTAAGATTTTAACCACTTAACGACCGGCCACTGTATATATACATCATCACTTTAAAGATGGATATCTGGGTAACAGCAGCAGCTGCTGCCACAACCGAGGTATCCATCTTTGTGGCTGGCGTTTCTGTACACGATAATGGTGGTCTCTGTGGTGCATTCGCCACGAGATCACCGTTATCGGCGGTGGGAGAGGTGCCACCCCCCTCCCGCCGCTCTCCCGCGCCCTCCGCCGCTTACCGGAGCCGTCGGTAGCGGCGGAGGCGATCGGGTCCTTTCTGTGCCTGGGTATAGAGACGAGTGAGGCCAAGATGGCGCCCACCCGTCTCTATACCATAGGACGGCCGGAGCGATGTCATTACGTCAGCTCCGCCCACTTCTCTTAAAGGCACAATTTTTTTGTGTCATTTTTTTAAACGACTTTTTTTTTTTTTTTTTTTGCATTTTAGTCTAAATATAAGATCTGAGGACTTTTTGACCCCAGATCTCATATTTAAGAGGACCTGCCATGCTTTTTTCAAGGGATGTTTACATTCCTTGTAATAGGAATAAAAGTGATCCAATTTTTTTTTTTAAAAACAGTGCAAAAATAAATAAAATAAAGTTAAATAAATAAAAAAAAAAAAATTTAAAGCGCCCTGTCCCGATGAGCTCACGCGCAGAAGCGAACGCATACGTGAGTAGCGCCCGCATATGAAAACGGTGGTCAAACCACACATGTGAGGTATCGCTGCGACCGGTAGAGCAAGAGCAATAATTCTAGCCCTAGACCTCCTCTGTAGCGCAAAACATGCAACCTGTAGAATTTTTTAAACGTCGCCTATGGAGATTTTTAAGGGTAAAAGTTTGACGCTATTCCACGAGCGGGCGCAATTTTGAAGTGTGACATGTTGGGTATCAATTTACTTGGCATAACATTATATTTCACAATATAAAAAAAATTGGGCTAACTTTACTGTTGTCTTATTTTTTTATTCAAAAAAGTGCATTTTTTCCAAAAAAAGTGCACTTATAGGACCGCTGCGCAAATACGGTGCAAAAAAAAGTATTGCAATGACCGCCATTTTATTCTCTAGGGTATTAGAAAAAAACAATATATAATGTTTGGGGGTTCTAAGTAATTTTCTAGCAAAAAAAACTGTTTTAAACATGTAAACACCTAGAATCCAAAACAAGGCTGGTACCTTAAGTGGAACCCAGTGCCAAAATGTTTTTAAAAAATGGCGTGGGGGTCCCCTCAAAAATCTATACCAGACCATTATCTGAGCACGCAACCTGGCAGGCTGCAGGAAAAGAGGGGGGACAAGAGAGTGCCCCCCGTGAACCGTACCAGGCCACATGCCCTTAACATGGGGAGGGTGCACCTTGTCCACATGTTAATGTAAATGTGCCACTTTACAGGCATACTACAGACACCCCCCAGGTACGAAATTTAAAGGAATATTTCACTTTTATTGTTTCACTTTAAGCATTATTAAAATCACTGCTCCAAAAAAAAACGGACGTTTTTACAACTTTTTTTTGCGTTGATACATGTCCCCTGGGGCAGGACCCAGGTCCCCAAACATTTTTTATGAAAATAACTTGCATATTAAACCTTAAAATTAGCACTTTTGATTTTTCACGTTCTGTCCCATAGACTTTAACGTTGTTCGTGTGTTCGAACAAATTTTTTGCCTGTTCGCTGTTCTGCTGCGAACCAAACCGTGGGTGTTCGGTTCATCCCTAATCATCAAGATTCCTGGCACGTTTTGCGACCATATGAGGTTGAGAGCCAATATTGGTCTCCATCCCTCTTGAACATACCACTATATGCCAGTGGTTCTGCAGAATCTGGTTAATCTGGTCCACCACCACAGTGCACCACACTGAGTAATCATTCTTACCGAACTGTCTGATTTATCAGTTTTCTTTTCCTGAGTTCTCAAAAGATCAACTCTAGTTCACTGGCCAGCAATTCTTTTAGCCCTTCTAAGGGTTCAGTGAGAGTAACCCCTTTCCCTGAAGCATCTATAAAGTTGATCAGCCTCACGTCTATAGTCATCCTTGGTGGAACAATTCCTCCATATCCTGAGGAACTGTCCCACCGGGATCCCCCAAATTAGTGGTTTTGGGTGGTGGCTATCTGCAGAAAGGAGGGTATTGGCCGCCTTTGTCTTGCTATAGCTTTTGGTTATCAATTTTGCCCATCTCCAACCTAATAGAGAGGTCAAGGAAGGAGATGTCATGGGGATTCACCACATAGGTCAGATGTATATTACGTATTATGGCCGAGTTCCTCCATAAATGCTGTTAAATCTGCCCTAGATCCTTCCCAGATCACCAGGACATTGTTGATGTACCTTAGCCAAGTGCGAGCATGGCCAAGGTACATCGTCGAGGCATATACCACTTCCTCCTCCCAACAACCCAAATGAAGGCATGCATAAGAGGGCGCCCATGGGGCACCCATAGAGGTGCCTTGTATCTGCTGATAGTTAAGTCCCACAAACTGGAAGAAATTATTTTTTAAGGCTATCTCAAGGAGTTCAATGACAAACTCATTTTGAGCCCCCATAGTTGGAAACAGTTTTTCCAAAAAAGTATACACTGCTGAGATACCCCACTCATGTGGTATAGATGTGTATAGAGACTCAACATCGATACCAACCAGGAGGACGTCACCAGGAAAGGTCAAGTTCATATTCTTATTAAGGACATTGCCCATATCTCTCACATATGATGGTACTATACTCACTAGATCATTAATAAGGGAGTCTATATATTTACGGACTCGTTCTAGTGGGCCCCTAATTGCAGAGACAATTGGCCGCCCCGGTGGTTCCTCCTGGTTTTTATTGATCTTTGGGATCATGTAGAATGTTGGAGTATTAAAACCATACACTTTCAAATAATTTAGCTCCTTTTTAGTAAGTCCACATCAAAGGCCCAGTGGAGCTTATCATTAATCAATCCAACTAATTGTAGGAAAGGATTAAAGTCTAAGGTTTTGTAGGTAGACTTATCGGATAATAGATGTCTCACCTCTTTCTCATATTTATCAGTGGAAAGGAGGACCACGTTACCTCCCTTATCACTGGGTTTAATTACCAGTCGTTCTGCTTCCTGAAGTTCCTTTAATGCTTGGCGTTCATCTGGAGAAAGATTATCGACAATTTTAGCTGTTCAGTTGACTTTTTGAAAGTCCTCTTGGACAAGATCTAAGAATACACCAAGCCATTTATTTTTCCTGAATTGGGGCATGAAACCTTCTGGTACAAAGTCATTTCGAGTGATGAGACCAAAATTGAGCTTTTTTGGCCACAACCATAAACGCTACATTTGCAGAGGAGTCAACAAGGCCTATGATGAAAGGTACACCATTCCTACTGTGAAACACGGAGGTGGATCGCTGATGTTTTGGGGATGTGTGAGCTACAAAGGCACAGGAAATTTGGTCAAAATTGATGGCAAACTGAATGCAGTATGTTATCAAAAAATACTGGAGGAACATTTGCATTCATCAACCAGGAAGCTGCGCATGGGATGTACTTGGACATTGCAACATGACAATGATCCAAAACACAAGGCCAAGTTGACCTGTCCATGGCTACAGCAGAATAAAGTGAAGGTTCTGGAGTGGCCATCTGTTTTCTGACCTCAATATCATCGAGCCACTCTTGGGAGAACCTCATCCACAAATACCACAAAAGACTTCAAGCTGTCATTGATATTAAAGGGGGCAATACATGGAACTGGGGTATATAAACTTTTGATCAGGGTAATTTGGGTAGTTTCTGTTGCCATTATGATTTAAAAAGAGTAAACTCAGTTGATCGATAATAAATGGCTTTAACCAAACACTAACCACTAATGAAAGAAAAGTTTTTGTGTTATTATTCATATTCTCTGAAAAATGGCCAAGAAATCATAAATTCTGCCAGGGTATGTAAACTTATAAGAACAACTGTATACTTTAAAATGACATTAAAGCCTAAATAAATAAATAAAATAATTCTGGGAGCTTTGGTATATGAAGGGAGATTCTTATGATTTATGTATTTGGTTTCTGTAAATATATTTACTAATTATACACATGTTCTTTATGTAGTTGTACTGTTGCACTTTAACACTTCCTGAAGAAGCCAAAATTGGCAAAACCGATAGAAGAAACAAGTGCATTTGGAATCCAGTACAATGCAATAAAACCCACTGTAACTGCAATCTGTGTGTCTATGAATTTTACCTCTTTATATGAATTATGATAAACATACCTATTTGGTGGACTTATCTGGCACCTGTAAAATCCCATCTCTTTTTTATCTTCAAAATTATGTATCTATAAAGGGATGTGGTGCTGTTACATTATACCTCCAACAATAGAGCTACACCAACATTTTGAAAAATAAAAAAGAGGTGACGCTTACCTGCTCTGTTCAACAATATTGTGCAGGGATATGTCACTTTCCTCCTCTTCTCACAGTTCCTGCCTATACTGGCCCTTTCCCTGCTTCGGGTACCTCCCTCTCTGTAGCAAGCCAGGTACTAAGGAGGCATTAGTGTGTGTTTGTGTTCACTCTTGTCGGGTCATTTGAGCTGTGTGCATCTATAGACACATGAAGCGGCAGTACGCCATGTCCCCGCCTTCTCACAGGAGTTTGACTGATGCAAGCAGGTGTCTATGGCTTTCATGTCCTTAGTTTCTTTTAAAGCAGGAGGTGAGGGCAATAAAGCTGGAAAAAGAGACAGTGCTGGAGAGGTGATATGGAGCCAAGTGTCTAGGGAGTGTGTGTGTGTGGGGGGGGGGGTTGGACAATTAATAGGGCATTTTTGTACCTTAAAATTGAACTCTTCCCACCTCCAGTCCAACATTGGGACATCCCAGAGCTCTCCTTTAGCCACTGACATCTTTGGCAGGCTGGCTTCCTAGTCTTGATCGCCATCTGATGTCATTGGCCAGACCAAGATGACATGACTCCTGTGCATACGTGGGAGCTCTGTCAGCTTCTTAATCGCCGAATCTGTACGATGAGCTGCTCATGCACAGCTCACTGTACAGGGGTGGACAGGCAGGTAAGTAACTTTAGTGTAGAAGAGACAAAGCATGTCTCTTCTGCATTAAAAATCCTGCCTGTTCGCCCATTTTTATTTTTCAACATAAAGTTCTTCTTTAATGCAGAGAATGTATTAGGTAAAATAAGTGTGAACCCAGCCTTAAAGAAAATTTTAAAAAAAGGAAATCTTTATATTTCTACTGTAGAGAGACAATATTAGCCTCTTCCATGTTTAATGCATATTTAGAGAATCTCCTGTGTGGCAGAGAAAAAAGTTTACTCCAACATTGCTGATGGAGCTTTTCCCATCCTATCATTCAGACCTCAAACTACCTGAAGTCAGTTATAGTAACAGCTTCCTAATATATCTTCATGTAAGAATATATAATCTTTTCAATTGGGCCAAAGTCCTTCTTTAACTTAATTCTGTGTTACTTCAAATACATGTTCTATTCTGCAGAATACAAAGTTGTTTTGATGCTAATGGACAGAATAAACAAGAAAACACAGAATAAAGCCAGGTACATTGAAAAATTATAAATACAATAACCCTGGCTTGAAGACAATCCTACTTCCTGCTCCCCTCTTTTGAAAATAATGGATTACATCAAATGTAGAGTGGGGTCAATTATCAGCAAAATACCTGTTCCTGTGACAGTTGCAAAATTTCTGTCCTTATGATAATGGGCAGGAGGCTGAATCTACCATGCCAGGAGAACACCAGACAGGGATTTTAAGAATTCTTAACTCTTTCCAAAGCTAAAAAAAATAAAAAAGAATGTTTTTTGAGTTATTTTATTAAAGGTTCTTATATCATTTATGCAGTGCCATCAATGTATGCAGTGCTTTACATATACGGTATATTGTACATTCACATCAGTCCCTGTCCTCAAGGAGCTTACAATCTAAGGTTCCTAACTCACATTCTTACATACAGTCTAGGGCTTATTAAGACAGGAGCCAATTAACCTACCAGCATGTCTTTGGAGTGTGGGAAGAAAACCACACAAACTTTGTGCAGATTTTGCCGGTAGTACCACGGTTGAGAACCGACGTCCCTAGCGCTGCTAGGCAGGAGTGCTAACCACTTAGCCACTGTGCTCCAAATCATGCATTTGAGGTTCAATTTATTATTGAAATATGGTATTGCAACATGAAGGTCAAAAATAAAATTAAGAATTGCTATGCAATGTGGAAATGTTGAGGACTAGTTCTACTGTTGCTGTCCTAGACCTTCACTGGATATCTGATCTAGTGGGTAGCAGTCTCACCTAGCAGTAAGAAGGGTCGCTGGTTCGAATCCCAAGCACGACACTACCTGCCTGGAGTTTGCATGTTCTCCCTGTGCCTGCGTGGGTTTCCTCTGGGTACTCCGGTTTCCTCCCACACTCCAAAGACATGCTGGTAGGTTAATTGGATCCTGTCTAAATTGTCCCTAGTATGTATGAATGTGAGTTAGGGACCTTAGATTGTAAGCTCCTTGAGGGTAGGGACTGATGTGAATGTACAATGAATATATAAAGCGCTGCGTAAATTGACGGCGCTATATAAGTACCTAAAATAAATAAATAAATAATCTCAATGCAACTTTTCCACCAGGCCAAAATGAAGCCTTTAACCTCAAACTCTTCCTTCCAGGCTTCGCCACAGGTGGCTATGATAAGGAACTTTCAACTTGAGCAACATGTTTTTTTTTTCTTATTTTCCTCTTTGCCCATCCCCCCTTTCTTTGTTTCTCTTTTTTCCTCCCTTTTTTCTTTTCCTACTTTTCGGACCATCTCAGGTGTATCAGTCACATTTGCCCCACTCCTTTTGTGTTCAAAAGAATCTATACTGTACACATTACTATTATATTGCTGTGTCATGAGGGTTTATCTCACTATGTAAATAGTACCTGTCCCCCCTTCTTTTTTGTCTATTTAATCTTTGTCATTATTCTTTTAGGATTAATATGACTTTGTACAGATGTGTGTCCCACGTTTTGTCAGTCCAAGCACTTCGTAAATTCTTTACTAAAAGTTTACAATCAATTTAATTTTTTCCCTCAGAAATTATACTTCTTTCTTTTAATTTACATTTGAGCTAGCTGGCCTTAGATTTTCCATTCCTGGTTGTCCCCTTTGTATGGCTCATTGGTACTCCCTGACACGGGGGGCCTCCGTTTCCTTTCCAGGGAGACGGAGGCAACCTTTCTGCAGCGCACACGTGCATGCACCCGATCGTTCGGTCCCGCGCCTGCGCACTGGGCTCTCCTCCATCCTTGCCCTGTTGTGCTGCCCTCTCTCTGTGTCAGCGGCCTCCATCGATGTCTGACTTCATCACCTGGTTGCGTGGCGACGCCGGACGCCGCGTTGGCCGGGGAGCCATGATTGGTTGATGCCATGATGATCCACACATAGCTGTGTCTCTATGTGTGGATTTGGAAGCTCTCACTCGCCTATTAGAGTTTATTCCCCTCTCCTGGGTTTAATTATTTCTAGTGTGCACCATTGGCGGCTCTCGCACCACTCCTATTACACTGACTATTTAACTCAGGTAAGCTCAGTATATTTCTGCTACACAGCTGAGATGAGCTTCGCTCCTGCATTACTGTCAGTGAACTGCCTAGATAAGGTTTGTTATTTACCCCCCTTTTGTATAACAACAAGTACATGGTGATTCCTCCTTTGTTGTATTTTCCCTCTACAATCTACCTGGCCATAATTGAATTCCTTTGTATTTATTTATTCTTTTATTGTTTGCCTGAGAGAAAGGTTCCTTTTTCTCTGTAGTGCATACTCATATATGTATTTACCTAAGGTATATATACATATACATTGTTGCTCCCTTTCTCTTGCATCTTCCAGGCCTTTTCTGGTGGTTCTCGTGAGTCCTGACCTGCTGTCTTGTCGGGTGACACTAGGATAGCCCCGTATACAGCCAAAGCTTGTTTGCATCCTTATTTTTCAATCAATTTCTATAATTTTGGACCCCCTTTTTGAATGGTATCCCCATCTAGTGGACTTATGGACATGGGAACTCATCTCCTTACATTCCTGCTGTGTACTAATATCATGATAGAGGAACGCATGTTTTGTGAGTACTCTTTGACCCAATATGATCTACTGATGTTCCTTTCTGCCTTTTTTGAAGTAAAAAAATGTTGTCCTTTTGTTCTATTTTTTTCACTATTTTTTTCACTGTGTATGCTATTGTCCACTTAAACGTGAGATATATTTACTCATATATGTGTATGTATACATTTTTGTCTTATTTTGATAGAAATGCAACAATCTGCTTTACCGAAACCCCTGAAGAAGTAAGTACATATCATAAAAAGAAATGAATCTTTTTGTGTTTTTCTGAAACATGTAGGGTTTGTTGCTGCAGCCCCAGTTTGCCTTTGATCATTTGGTTTGCCTCAAATGTGGTTACTGCAGCACTTTAGCAGTTGCACTTTGACATTACTGTTCCCTTTGCATTAATGTTTTTAAATGTTTGTTTTTTGTATACTGAACAAAATATTTCAATTTTTTTATAAAACATTACTCCATTTGTACTTAGAACTCATTGATCCTTGTTAGTCTACTGCCCGTAATATCCCCTCTGGGGCATTTTTGTTGTCTTGTTCTCTCCACTTTTCCGGGGATGTGGCAGAAACCTCTAGGATCAGCTCTTTAGTGGTTCCTTCTTTCATTCATCTGTCCTAGACCTTAGACCATCTTTGCCTTATGGTACGCATGGTCCAGGAAATCTTTATTGCATAATGTGGTCAACTCGAATTTCAGAATGCCCTACATGCAAGGGTACATGAAAGAACTGCACAGCTCTACCCACGCCTCTGATCTGTAACATGACCTACAACTGGGAATGAGTTAAAAATTAGGCATCTGGTAACATTAAACTGGAACAGCAGCCTTTACAAATGCTTATTAGATGACCTTTTCAGCTAAAGAATCCTTTATCTGCTACTAAAAACTGATCCTCCAACTGTTTCATCCAGGCTGTGCTCTTCACATTGCAATATACACTCCATTATTTAGTAAGTTATTTATAATTTGTAAAGTACATTAAAGGCTCACGGTTAGAGACTCCCCTGAAATCAGTTGCATCTTTTCCCAAGCCAACATATATGTTTTTTTCTGAATTCTTAATTATTGCTGCATAGTGGAATACACAGCTGTTGTAGAATGAATTAAACGGCATGCCACATTAAGAATCAAATAATGGTAATAGCCTTAGTGTTACAGCTATGAAAGCTTTATTGCTTGACTATTCCTTGTAAAGAAACATGGATAAGCCCACATGTCATCTTTCTTCTAGCTTAGCTGATTTCTTAAAACAGGGTAGGAAAATAATCAACTTTGCACATGATAATTATTCTGTATTGTCTGCTAATCCTTGTATAGGCTATTGAAGTATCTCTTGTATCCAGCTGAAAATGTTACTTGTGAAATGTTGGATCTCCTGATTCAGATATTTGATGCACAAGGCCAACAGACACATGAATGAAGTGCCATTGTACACCTTCATTACGTCAGTCTCTTGTTGTGTTGGTGACCAACTCCCCAGATACTTGAAACATGCCCTCAGATTTTCATAAATGAGTTTGGTTAGTGATAACCCCCACCCCTTCTCATTTAGCCTCACTTCCTTTCATGGCTATGTTATTTTGTACAGAAGCTGAACTGTCTATTCAGAGAAAAAAATAAGCTGGAAGGTTGATGCTTTCATCAATAGGAAGGAACAACAAATAATACATTAATGACTTAGGCTGTATCTTCACAAACATTTCACTGGCAACTGTAGATAATGAAGTACATCTGCAGACAGACCCCTATCTTGGAATCCCTAGAAACAAGCACAAATAGACCATTTTTACACTGTGCTTCCCTGAAACTCGGGAAGCCAGTGCAGAAGAAATGCAACAAAATAGGCGCATAATGCTACAGTATTTACAAAGATAATACTTTGTAAAAAGTATTATTGTAAAATTTACTACAAATTTGCAGAGCCATTCATCCTGCAAAACTGCATCTACATTCATCTTGGACGAATGCCTGGGAAAATCAAATGTTAGTAAACTATTTTTGCTCCAAGTCAGATGTTATTCAGTAATAAAAATAGCAAAAATCAGGAGAATGTTATGGAGCAGATAATCATAGTAAATAAGCATTTATTTTTCCTATTGTCATCAGCTCTATTTAGTTGTCATAATGGAGTATTTTCCTGATCCATGCTATACTTCTAAATGAGAAACATTAAACCTGGAAAGAAAATACCTTAATAAAATTTGTTTTTGCCTGAATTCGCGGAAAACGATTGTACGTGCAGTTTCACGGGATAAATAGCTCTGCAGATTTTTTATAACTACACATTGTAAAGTATATTTTTACCCTAACATTAAATCAAGAATATGAAATTTCTTTGTGTTTTTCAAGATCAATGGCACATCTATCAGTCTGTCCCCACATGCCAGGGTGCTAGGGGTAACCTTAGACTCTGAACTGTCCTTCCAGGCCCACATACAATCCCTGTCCAAATCATGCCACCTTAGCCTCCGCAACATTTCCAGAATACTCCCCTTTTTAACTAATGACACCACCAAGCTTCTAATTCACTCCCTGGTTATCTCTCGGCTCAACTACTGCAACTCCCTCCTCATTGGATTCCCTTTACATAGACTATCCCCCCTTCAGTCCATAATGAATGCCGCTGCAAGACTCATCCACCTTACCAACCATTCAGTGTCCCCCCCCCCCCCTGCCAGTCCCTCCACTGGCTTCCACTCACCCAATGAATAAAATTCAAAGTACTAACAATAATTTACAGAGCCATCCATAACTCTCCCCCCAGCTACATCACTAACTTAGTCCCATGACGACGTCTAATAGGACGAAACGTACGTCGGAAGGCCGACGCGCTGACGTCATAGTTTCCATCCTATCTCGTTCTGAACGGGTGTATGCAAGCCGGCCGGCTGTCTTATTTCCTAAAAATTTCCACTGCGAATTTTCATGTAAGTGTGTATATTCCTTATTTCAATAAATGGTCATACTGATTCACACTATGGAGAAAATTCTTTATTCTTCTGGGTCCCCCCGGTATGCTGATTGAGGTCCACCGCAAGGAGAGATCCTGCCTGCCCCTTTCTTGTGAGGAGTTTTGAGGAGTTGGTTCCCCTGAGTGGACGTCCATAGATAAGCTGATATCTAGCTTACCTCTGGTAAGCGTACATCTAATAAGGTGGAGGATTTCTCACTGGGTGCTGGGTGTTTAACTTCTATGATCACCAATTCAATCTGCCTTGGCTCCAAGGACTGTTTTTCTTCTGAACATTCTCACTTCATTTTTGGTCATTTTTGTTATTCGATACCCAATACTTGCTTTTATTATTATAAAAAAATGTTGTCATATTTGTGTCCAATAATTTCATTGACATTTTATTTTCACTAGAATATTTATATTTTGGATCACTCGATAGATTGAATTTATCACTATTTACACATTCGTATATATAGTCATCATATATGTCATTTTTTAGCGCAGTCTCTTTTGATTATTTTTGTATATTTATGTGCACGCCCCACTTTAGGACTGCAGCTTTAAATATTTAGCATTTCATCAGCAGCACATTTATCAGAGTAACGCGGTAATTTTTGTTGTTTATTTAGTCCCAAAATACCAACCAAGCCGCTCTCTTCGACCTTCCCAAGACCTCCTGCTCTCTAGCTCCCTTGTCACCTCCTCCCATGCTCGCCTCCAAGATTTCCCCAGAGCTTCTCCCATCCTTTGGAACTCCCTACTTCAATCTGTCCGACTGTCCCCTAATCTATCCATCTTTAGACGATCCCTGAAAACTCTTCTCTTTAAAGCCTATCCTGCTTCTAATTAACACTGTTCTACTTCCTCCATCAGCTCATCCCCCACAGCTATTACCTTTTGTATCAATTGACCCTTCCTTTTTAGATTGTAAGCTCTAATGAGCAGAGCCCTCTGATTCCTCTTGTACCAAATTGTAGTGTAACTGTAATGTCTGCCTTTATTTTGTTAAGCGCTGTGCAAGCTGTTGGCGCTATGTAAAACCTGTATAATAATAATAATATAATAATAATAATCCCAACTCCAAATGCAGCCTGGAAAGGGTCTACAGCCTGGGAATGCTGTGCAGATATTTCCTGACACTTCCTGCTGGTGTGTGTAGTTAGTTGTAATGGATTAACATGATCCCACATTGATGTGCAGGCAGCAACTACACCAGTTCCTACAAGGCCACAGTGTCCTATCAACACTGGGGGGCCAGAAGACACAACTGATCACTTCTCCAGTGCTTCATCATCCAGTAGGTGGGCAGTGCAGGGAGGCAGCAGCTTCCTTTGTTGGAGATAGGTGCTGCTAATAATTCAGGGGAAGTGTTTATTAAAATCAGAGCAGAGTACTGTGCCTAAGTTATTTCGGAAAGTACTAGACTAAATAGTGGATACCAGGGTGACAACGCTGATTACCATTTTTAATAGCACTAAAGTGTCAGCATTGTCACCCTAGTTAAATAAGATATATAAGCAGGGTTTCTGGCAGTATTAACAGATATCTTTTAATATAGAGAGCACTCACACAAGAAAATTACTGTGCGTACAGTCATTGTGTGTGAGCACCTTGTTACGTATGTAATTTTTGCTTTTGACTATACCTACATTTTAACAAACCAACTTTTCAACTTTACATTGTGAATCTTTTAGAAATAAAGAGTTATGATTTTAATTAATGTACAGAAATGAGTAGGGATGAGCTTGATGTTTGAGTCGAACATAAGTTTGACTTGAACTTTGGGTGTTCGCTTGTTCGCCGAAGAGTGAATATTATGGGGCGTTGGCGGCAAATTTGAGCGCTGCGGAATGCCCCATAATGCACTGCGAGATCGCAGTGCATTGCTGTATGATGATTGGCCAAAGCATGCACCTGACCTGCATGCTTTGGCCAATCATCTGCTAAGAGGGCCATTATGGGTGCCTTTGGCCAATCGTGGCTCAGGGGGGACTAAGTCCATGCCCCATACTATATAAGGCTGCTTGCACGGCGGCCGTGTGTAGTGTTGTTGGTGTACACAGAGGCCTGCACCGCCTTCTTCATGACCCGCATACTAACACCCGTCAATCTTTGGAAGTTACTGTCTGTTACTACTTGTACTGTGTTCTGTAGTAATACCGCACATTACTTCACTCGCTCCTGCACTTGTTTCTCTAAGTTTCACTGACCTGCTCTCCACAATCAACGCTCTGTGTTCTTTGGTCACAGACAGTCGATCCGCCAGTTCACTTCCTCCTCTTCACTCCTACTTCCTTTTCACTTGCTTGCTTGCATGGCACATTCCCCGCATGGGAATGCCCGACTCTTCCCCAGTGCTACATGCTGGCTTCTCGGGGTTTCAGGCATCCTTCCCAAACCTCCCTTGAAGACATGCTCAAGATTCTCCTCCTCCTCCAGGGCCCCAGGCCCTCGGCCTTCCCGGCCTTGCCCTCTCCCGAACTCCAAACTCCACCACACCTCTCCTCTCCCAAAACATGTGACCCCAGCTTATATGAGAGCCCTTCCTTCAAACAAGCAAATCAATGATTGGTCAGGACTCTCACATGAGCTCCCTGCCACTCAGGTCTCAGTCCATCCTCTGCTTTCCAGAACAATCTCCAGTTTTGGCAGAGAAGGTATCTCTGAGCCTAAGCGAAGGGGGACACACCCCGGCTATCCTAACACTCCAAAAGAATGCTACTATAGCACCTACCTAAAAGTACAGGGCTCTACACTCACCCCCCACTAAAATCACAACTGTCCTCAGTTGTGGAAAAAAATTAATTGAAAAAATGCCCCTTTGTTAAAAAGAGGAAAGGCATCTCATATCACCTGATTTACAGTGGGAAAAGAATAAAAGTAATAACACAATGTCAACACATATAATTAACACAAGCAGAACCAGAGCATTGCTCCCTAGGGAAGAATACTCTGCTTACTGCAGGTCCTCATCTGTTTCCATCCATGGGGATAGACAGCCGTCACATCCCAGGGTTTCCTAAGAGAAAACATAAACCAAATACAAATTAGCTAACAGACTGACTAAAAATGACACTTCACCAAACAGAGGGGGTTATCATCCTCTATCCGGTGACAGAATAATAAAAGAACCAAAGTAGCATGGGTTCCCTGCCAGGCTTATCACCCCCTCAAAAGGAGTCTAAGGGACCTCCTGCAGAATGCAACCTGGACAGACATGCCAGTGATGAGACATATATGCCTGTAGGCCAATATACTTTCTGTTTGGCTCCTAAACAGAAGTCTCTTTTTTTATTTAGCAAATGTAGCAAAGGGGATAAACAGGGACAGCACACCCTAGTGTCCATGACTTGTCATTGTCGGGCACCCTGAGTGGCAGCCCTGTAAACAGTCATTGGGAAAACCCACCCTAACCCAGCTGCCCTCTTGCAGTCAATATGGGTAAAACTTTATCTCATCTGTGGCTACCTCACCAGTAGTCTTGCTCACAGATAGTAACGTGGGTCCAGCAATCCCTTGCGATTGTCCCTTTCACCTCTTACAGAAATTGAGTAGCTCCGGATATGCTGCCCAGCATTGGAAACCAGAGCTTTGTCTTTATAGATAGCCCTTCCGAGCTTCCACTCTCTGTAAATATCTTTGAAACGAATCCAAATCTCACTTTCTGGCGTTCGCTGAGGTTTTGGAACATGAAGACCAGACCAAGTCATTCTCCCATTGCTCCCAGGAATTCTCCACTATCTCCATGACATGATCCGGAACATATGGGTAGTCTAGGCCCCACTCTTGAGCAACTCCCTTCAGTACATTTCTTTGGAAACGAGAAAGTCTCGGCAGTTGTTTGGGCCTTCCTCACCCAGGAAGAACACAAGAGTCGGTGGCCTTGCTAACTCATTGCTGGTATTTTGACGCTCTGGTAGGAAGAGCATTTGACACAGTACTGAAAGGGGGTAATGGGGATAGTGGAGATCTTAATGGCCCCTCCAGTGCCCCGATGGAAGTTCCTGCAGAGACAGAACTTTCCAAAACCCATGTCTCCTCATCACTGGATTCAACCTCATCCGGGGATGACCACTTGAACAGATTTTCTAGTGAGCCATTATTTCTCCAATAATTCAGGTGACCCCCAGTCCACAGCCCGGCCCTTGCTCACCCTGTCCGGCTCACCCGAGGGATCCCCCTCCCGTGACTGCGGCTCCTTCCAGACAGGCAGAACAAAGGACTTACATCCGGCCGGCTCCTCAGGGGTTTCCTCCAGAGATTGCCCACTAACACTGAAACCTCTGGGTCCCTGGCCAGCCTACAGGCTTCCCAAACAATTCCTACCTGATCCTCCGATATCCCCGATTCAGCCGTATCAGATGGGAGCTCCTCCACTGCTGCAGCAGGCGACACACAGCCCTTTCCCGCCCTCCGGGTCACCTGAGCTTGCTGCAAGCATAGTCCGGTAATGAGACTGGCAGAGTAATATTGGACCCCCTGTTGTACCGGTCCCAGACGAGTAAACTGGGCGCCACAATGTCCGCACCGGGCCCAAGCACTGAGTCCAACTGTGGGCTTCCGACATTGAGGACACAGCATGCACAATCTCTCCACACCTCCAATCACTCCCAGTGCCAGTGCTCCGGTGAGCTCCAACCAAATACCGGTGTCAATTAGGACCTGATCCTGCACTTCAGGTGGCCACTGCATGGTGGATGCGCTCTGAACACCATCTTCCACCATCTTCCTCCACCTCATGTATGGGTGTTGCACGCTAAGACTTGTTAAAACTTTTCCTCTGGGGCGTGGCTCCACCCCCCGCTTGTTGGTTCAGCGCGCAAGGAACTGTAGCTATACATTTTCAATGTGCCCCCCAGCGACACCTGGCGGCAGACACTGTTGAATTGCAGGCTAACTGGCAGCAGTCACTAATTACACAGGAAAATGCCTCCCTGTGTCCCACTGTAAGGGAGCGACCCTCTGCAGTCCTCGTCCAACGACACCCCCCTGTGTCCATGTTTCCTGGGGCAACAGCGTCATCCACAAGCCTCTTCCGCATCCTCAACTGTGCTAGCAGGATAATAAAGTTAAAGGCAAAACAGTGTGTGGTTGTCCGCGCTGTACCCACGCCGAACACCTGTAATCTAATTGCACGATGCCGCTGTGATTGCCACGCATGACAGCACATAATTACAGTCACTGAGTGCTGGATTTTCTACCATAGCGAGTGTCCAATGATGCAACTGGGTGCAGGATGCGCACTGACCGCTTTAATCCTGTGGGTTGTTATGGGCAACAGCACTCAGCAACAAAATCTGGTTTGGTTGCTATGGGCAGCGGCCAACCGTGAAGGCAAATCTAAGTAGGACCTCCAAGTGTAGCGGTACCCCTGTAGGGGCTGCTGAGTAGTTCATAACAATTTGCCATTCACCCCGCTTCTGACCTCCCCATCACCAAGTATAACACACCAAACAGTCAATAGTTAATTTTTCTTGCTCTTTATTTACGGGGATGTTCTGGGTTATCTAGGGTAGATATGAGATGATCCACTAGACCCCACATTATGAGGGAATAATCCATAACTGAAGCCATTTCTGGGTTACTGAACTTTACCCTTGAGGATCCCTTCTGGAATCTATCGCTTCTCTGTGTCATTCGGACTATCCACTTTGTAAATTCCCCTGTACAGTGCTCCCAATTTGAACAAAAGGTACTACTCTGAATAGCTCCTCTGCTTGACTGATATGATTCCTTTGAGGTATTAATTCTTTAAGGTCAAAGGCCTGCACCGCCTTCTTCAAGACCTGCATACTAACACCCGCCAGTCTTTGGAAGTTACTGTCTGTTACTGCTTGTAGTGTGTTCCGTAGTAACACCGCACATTACTTCACTCGCTCCTGCACTTGCTTCTTTAAGTTTCACTGACCTGCTCTCCACAATCAATGCTCTGTGTTCTTTGGTCACAGTCAGTCGATCCGCCAGTTCACTTCCTCCGCTTCACTCCTACTTCATTTCACTTGCTTGCTTGCATGGCACATTCCCCGCATGGGAATGCCCGGCTCTTCCCCAGTGCTACATGCTGGCTTCTCAGGGTTTCAGGCATCCTCCCCGAACCTCCCTTGAAGACATGCTCAAGATTCTCCTCCTCCTCCAGGGCCCCAGGCCCTCGGCATTCTCGGCCTCGCCCTCTCCCAAACTCCAAACTCCACCACACCTCTCCTCTCCCGGAATATGTGAATATAAGAGACCTCCCCTCGATCAAAATCAATGATTGGTCAGGACTCTCACATGAGCTCCCTGCCACTCAGGTCTCAGTCCATCCTCTGCTTTCCAGAACAATCTCCAGTTTTGGCAGAGAAGGTATCTATGAGCCTAAGCATAGGTGGCCACACCCCTGGCTATCCTAACACTTAAAAAGAATGCCACTATAGCACCTACCTAAAAGTAGAGGGTGTTACATATATATATATATATATATATATATATATATATATATATATATATATATATATATTTTCTGCATTTAACATAGGCTATTAGGCTATATATTCAGTGTTTACTCTATAGTCAGTCAGTGCATTAATATATATATATACACAGTCATATATATATATATACAGTCTCGTTTATAAATATATATATATATATATATATATATATATATATATATATATATATATATATATATATATATATACTCTGCATCCAGTGTAGCCTATATCTACAGTGCATTCTGTGGTGTACTGTTTCTAATATACTTCAGGTGGTGTACACAGTATCTAATACAGTGTGTACAGTGTCTACTACACTTCTGGTGGTGTACACAATACAATGTAGCCATAGTACAGTTGCTAATACAGTGCAGGTGGTGTAGACAGTATCTAATACTGTGTGTAAAGTTTCTACTACACTTCTGCTGGTGCACACAGTGGAAGGCCACCAAGGAGAGGCAGACACTCACAGGCCACTAAAAGATTGCAAGCAGCCTCTGTGTATACAGTAAACAGTGCTGGTCGTGGACATGGTGCATCCTCTGCAGGTGGCCACAGGGCACGCTTGTCCTTTTTTTCTGCTGCTGGCCCGGTTATTGAGCCACAACATGCAGAAGAGTTGGTGGAGTGGATAACAAAGCCATCCTCATCCTCCTCATCCTCTGTCACCCAGGCTCAGAGTAGTTTGCCTTCCAACGCAGCTGCCAAATTGGCCTATTCCACTGACTCCTTGTCCACAGTCACTCCTTTCGTAGCCCCACCATCATGCACGGAGGAGTCCCCAGAATTATTCGACCACAGTGTCAGGTACATGCTGCTGGAGGATGTGCAGCGATTTGAAGGCTAAAATGTTGTTTCCCAGGTTGAGAAAGGGAGTGACGTGAGCCTAGAGAGAGGGGGTGCCACAGAAGGACAAGAAACTGTCAGTCATGTTCCCCCAGCTGCAGCATACTGCCAAGTTTGCGCCAGTGCTGAGGAGGGAGGGGATGATGAGGTCACTGACTATACTTGGGTGGATGAGAGAAGTGAGGAGGCACAACTCCAATGAGGCAGTATGTCCTCTAGGGGGCAGCTTAAGGGCAGCCACCCTATTGCATCACACTGCAGAGCTCCGCAGGTGCAGGGCGCTGCTGACTCCCCGCTGACTTTTAAAAGTTCCTTGGTGTGGGCTTTTTTCGACATGTGTGCAGCAGATCGCTCCATTGCTGTCTGCAACCTATGTCTGAAGCAGATCAAGCGTGGCCAGAACAGCAGCCGCTTGGGCACCACATGCTTGACCAGACATATGACGACCTGCCATGCAGTCCGTTGGCAACAGCACTTGAAAGACCCACATCAAGGAAAAAGGCGGACTTCTCCTTGCTCCTCATCTGGGATCTCCGACCCCACTATACCTCTAGTCCTCTCAAAATGCTGCACTGAGAGGAATGAAGGTATAGCAACAGGTGTCCCAAGTACTTGCAGACAATCTGCTAGCAGTACACCACCATCTGATTTTAGCAGGCAAATTTCCCTACCCCTACCGGAAAAAGAAATTCGCTCCCAGCCATCCACATGCTCAGCATCTAAATGCTAGCTTGGCCAAATTGCTAGCACTGCAACTGCTGCCTTTTCAGCTGGTAGACTCTGCCCCCTTTCGTGAATTTGTGGAATGTGCTGTACCTCAGTGGCAGGTTCCAAAACACCATTTCTTTTCACAGAAGGCCATTCCGGCTCTCTACTGGCATTTGGAAGACAATGTTTTGGCCTCATTGGACAGGGGCGGTCAGCAGTAAGGTGCATATTACCACTGACTCATGGTCCAGCAGGCATGGGCAGGGACATTACCATTCCTTCATGGCACACTGGGTAACTCTACTGGCAGCTGGGAAGGATGCAGGACAGGGTTCAGTGTTGCTGGAGCTTGTTCCACCACCACGCCTCCAAAATGCTAATCTTGATTCTGCCACAGCTCTCTCCACCACCCCTCCTCTTCTTCTTCCTCTATGGTCCTTCTGCAGATTTGTCCTCTGAACCAGAGGTGCTCCATAAGTGTTCAAGGGGCTACGCAAGCATTCAGGCTAAAAGATGCCATGTGGTGCTTGAGTTGGTCTGCCTAGGGGACAGGAGCCACTATGGGGCAGAGATTCTGTCAGCTCTGCAGGGGCAGGCTCAGAGGTGGTTGATGCCACGCCAGCTTCAGGGATGGTTGCATGCGACAATGGCACCAACCTTCTCTCCACCTCTAACAAGGATACTTGACCCATTTTCCATGTTTGGCACACGTCCTGAATTTGGTGGTGCAGTGGTTCTTGAGCAGGTACCCAGGCTTACAGGTCTTCTAAAGGCAGGCCAGAAAAGTCTGTGGTCATTTCCACTGGTCATACAATGCCAGTACTCGGCTGGCTGACATTCAAAGGGAATACAACCTGCCCACCAACCACCTCATTTGTAATATGCCCAACAGGTGGAACTCAACGTTTGCAATGCTGCAGCAGCTGCACACACAGCGGAGGGCCATCAATGAATATCTGTGTGAGTATGGCACCAGGACAGGGTCAGGGGAGCTTTGCTTCTTTTCGCCATGCCAGTGGCTACTGATCAAGGATGCACTGTCCTGTCACCATTTGAGGAGGCCACAAGGATGGTGAGCAGTGACAATGCATGCATCAGTGACACTGTCCCTCTAGTCTTCTTGTTGGAGCACACGCTTCGTGGAATCATGGACAGGGCACTTGAGGCAGAACAGCGGGAGGAAGAGGAGGACCTCCTTACCTCTCAAGGCTCTCTTTATCCAGATAGCATTCCTGCAGGCCCACTAAACAAACAGGAAGAAGAGGAGGAGGAGGAGGAGGATTGTGTTATCATGGATGTATAGGATAACACTCAGCAGCAGTCTTCAAGGAATGTTTTTCAGTCCCCAGAAACCCATGGAGTTGTACGTGGCTGGGAGGGGGTAGTTACGGATCATGTGACCCTTAGTGACCCAGAGAACTCAGAATCTAATGCCTCTGCAAACTTACACTGCATGGCCTCCCTGATTCTGCAAAGCCTGCGAAAGGACCCTAGGATTCGTGGTATCAAGGAGTGGTTGGCAACCCTTCTTGATCCACATAACAAGGGTAAGGTTGCAGAACTCATCCTGCCTTCACAGAGGGAGCAGAGGATGAAACATCTTCAGGAGGCCTTGAAGAAAGGTTTGTGCAATGCAATTTCCTGGTGCTGGACAACGTGTTGCTGAGGCTTCGTTAGGTCAGAGGAAGAGCGGTGAAGACGGCGGCTGGCTGACCGATGCCTTTAAACAATTTTTCAGTCCTGCCAAGGTCTGATCGGTTCTAGCAACCATCGCAAGCATCTGCATTACATGGTGCAGGAATATCTAGGGGCAAAAGCAGACTTTGAGATCTTTCCGACAGAGCATCCACTGGGTTACTGGGTCTTGAGGATGGACAACTGGCCAGAACTTGTTCAATATGCAATTGAGCTACTGGCCTGTGCTGCTGGAGGGTTTGTAATGGATCAAACAGTGCGCCTGTCCACAGACTTCGTTGATAGACTCACATTCATAAAAATGAATCAGTCTTGGATCAGCAGCTATCAAGAACCTGATGCTGATGTAACTGATTGAATTTGCTATAGATGTGGGATCCCTTGAAGACTGCCTATGCTGACTATCCTATTCCTCCTCAATCTTGATGATGCTATCTTCCAACAATATTTTTGTTTAAGGGCACCACCACCACCCAAGGCCCAATTTTTCTGCCCATGTTTAACAGAGACATGTAATTACAATTCTTGATATAACATTTCACAACATCAACTGCGCCCAAAGAGAGTAACTCTGAGGGTTTACAGTGTTGTGGCACCACCACCATCAAAGGCCCAATTTTTCTGCCCTTGTTTAACAGGGGTATGTAATTACAATTTTTGATATAGTATTTTACAGCAGGGCCCGTTCCTGAGAGTAACTGTGAGGGCTTACAGTGTTCTGGCACCTAAGACCCAATTTTCTGCAGATTATATAGGGCAGGCCTTATAGTATATATACTGGTGTTCAGAGTAAATAGTGCCTGGGGGCCTGGGGGATCCCCACGCCAATTTTTGTTAAAATTTTGATGCGGGGTTCCCCTTAATATCCATACCAGACCTGGTTAATATCCATACCATCTGCTGGTTCAATAGAAACAAGTCGACATTTGGCCCCTGTGAACTGCAGATGGTCCGACAGAAGCGAGCCGTTTGGCTGGCTTCTGTCGATGGGACATGACTGACAAAGGTCTGCCAATTGGCTCCTGATCAGCGCTCTCAGCCAATGGTCAATGCCGACATTCCGCCCGTGTATATGTCGGTCTGCTGACAAAATCCAGCCAAACCAGCAGCCGACCGACTTTTTTGGTATTTTTGATATTTTTATCTATATTGCGGGGATCTGACAATACATAACAGCAGTGAGCAGTTTTAAATGACATTTTTTCCTTTAGAAATGTAATTTTGCTGTGGCACTGTTATAAACATGGGAAAGATGTGCTACAGACATACTAAGGACACCCCCCCCCGGTACGATATTTTAAGAAATATTTCATTTTTATTGTTTCACTTTAAGCATTATTAAAATCACTGCTCCTGAAAAAACAGGCATTTTTAAAACTTTTTTTTGCATTGACAAATGTCTCCTGGGGCAGGACCCGGGTCCCAAACACTTTTTATGGCAATAACTTGCATATAAGCCTTTAAAATTAGCACTTTTGATTTTTCACATTAGTGTCCCATAGACAGTATTTATGTGTTCGAACAAATTTTTTGCCTGTTCGCATGTTCTGCAGCGAACCGAACCGGGGGGTGTTTGGCTCATCCCTAGAAATGAGTATGAACTCAGGTACTAATCATCAATCCATGGACCATGGCAGCCCTGCATGGATCCATATGCTGTATATTGCCTTTGCTGTATCTTGCATTTGTCCATTTTTTTTTTTTCTTTCATTTACTAAAGAAGCCATAGATCTGAAAAATAAAGAGTTCAAGAGTGAATGAAATCAGACCAGAGATACGTAACCATATAATTTCCGTAAACAGACATGGCATAGTTGAGAAAACGGAAATTAGCGGTTAGCAATTAAAACACATAAATGTCATAACTCTTATGTATTTAATTATGAAAGCTTTCTGAATAATCACAAAGTGCAATAAAGTATCTGAAATTATACAGTGAATTGGATGACTAAAAACACTCCAGACCATTCTGAGGTTAAACATTTTGCATGTCTAATGCTGAATTTATGTCTAGAAAACCTCTGAAGAAGTCTTCTGTGGATTCTATAATCCTAAACACAGCTGTTGTTTAAGTATATAAAGGTTGAATGCTGAAAACATTTTCAGTAATATAATTTAGACGCTATGGATTATTGGATTTAAACATGTTTTGCTAAATCAAAATAAATGTATTGGGGGAGATATCTGTTTTTTAATATAAACAATAGTTATCCTAAGTTATGGGGTTGATTTACTAAAGGCAAATGGACTGTACTCTTTGCACAGTACAGTTGCACTCTGCATGAGCAGTTGCTCCAGAGCTAAGTAAATGAGCAGAAGCTCTGCTGATTTACATCATCCAATCATGTGCAAGCAAAAATGCATTTTTTTATTTTCCTTGCACACGATTGGGTATTCTTTGCAAAGTAAACCTCCACCTCATTTACTAAGCTCTGGCGCAACTGCAAAGCAAAGTGCACAATCCATTTGCCTTTAGTTAATCAACCCCTATGTGTCATACAAACAGCCATTGTAAAATTCAGATCTTCCTTATTTGCCTACAAGGCACATAGAAAAATAATCCATTGATTTGCAATACTGCAACCACTGAAGACCATGTAGAAGTTGCATGATTTGGGTTCTGCAGCAATGGGGCTCAGCAAAGATTATAATGAAATAGCTGCTTTAGCAGGGGGATCCCACACGCATCCATCCCTGGTGTGCCACTGATTCCACAGCCTTTGCCTGGCTGCAAATAAAAAATGCACTTGAAAATAAATGAGTTCCAGCAGTATTTAGACAGTGATAAGATCTATGGCGAGGTGGTCAGCTGTTGACTGAAAGATTCAGTACTTAAAACCTAGTACACACAGGCCAAATATTGAGGGGCATCTGCTGGTTCAATAGAAACCAGTCGACATTCGGCCCCTGATGGCCGGCTTCTGTTGATGGGACATGGCCGAAAAAGGTCTGCCAATTGGCTCCTGATCAGCGCTCTCAACCAATGGCCAATGCTGGCCGACATTCTGCCCGTGTGTATGTCGGTCTGTCTGACAAAAGCTGGCCAAACCAGCAGCCGACCGACTCCCGATCAGCGCTCTCAGCCAATGGCAGAGATTGCTGATCGGAGTGTTCTGGTGGGGGGCATCCCGCTATCAGAACATAATAGCACAGCAGGGGAGATAGCTGTACTAACATCAGATAGTTAGTACAGTGGCTTCTCCTGCACTGTCAGGAAGTGGCAATTTAAAGACACAATGATTTTATTTGGCGAAATAATGAAATTTGATGTTCACTTAATCAGACGACTCTAACCCATTCTTAGGCATATAACTTTGGGCGCCTCTGCCAAAACACATCAACAACAGCACTTCTAGAACTTCTTGACATGATTCGCACCAAAGTACCTAATCATTAGGTCCTTATGATTAGGAACATTGTTGAGAAACATGTCAGGGCATTCCAGGACTGCTGTTGTTACTGCTTCTTGCTATTTCAAATTAAAAACCCTGTCTCTGGAAGAGCTGTGTGGACCCATTTCTTTTCTGCCCAGTAAAGTTAGCTATATAGGATTTGACATATAAATAGTATGTATACTCTACATAGTTCAGGGGTGCTGATTCCTCAGAAAGTAAATAATGTTCTGTAGTGTTATGTACTGTTCTAGATTATGGTGGTCTCAGTAGAACAACTGCCTTCAACATAGAAGATGGAGAGGCAGCAGTCCATACAGGGCCAGATTTCCATCATTAAAGCAAGTGGGTGAAAACCTTCTACTAGAATCACTTATTTTACACTTTACATTTTCTATTTTGTTTGTCTAGTCCAGTGTTTTTCAACATTTTTTTAAGTTAAGCTACCCTTTAAAATTATGGACAATCTCGAGGTACCCTCCAAAATTATGGACAGTCTCGAGGCACCCCATTCTAACATGTAAAACTATTCTAATAGTTTTACATAAGGCAGCAACATCAATACACCTAGGACACCCAACATTAGAGGTGATATATTCTTCCAAAGCAAATACACTTTTGTAAACTGGTACTGACTAGTATTCCAATGTTTCTCTTTTCCCTCAATTTCTCTACATCACTTAGCTAATGAGACCCCAAAGCTGATGGAGAGAGACAGGGGAGGGTCAAACAGGGATGATTTGCAGGCAACTGACATCCTCCTTATCAACTGATGATGTCATTGGTCATTGGAGTTTGGCAGCTAGAAGGTTGTAAAGGTGTACAATGAAAACCCGTGGCTTTGTGTAACTAAAAGGCAGTTTTCATCCACCCACCAGCTTGTATACACTGTTGGGGCAATTTTTAGGCATTTTGCCAAGGCACTCCAGAAGAAACTTCAAAGCACCCCAGGGTGCCTGGGCACCCTGGTTGAAAAAGGCTGGTCTCGTCCTATCCTAGTTTTAAATATTGAAATAATGTGTTTATAAATCATACATTAGATGACTGTATTTAGCTGATGAAAAAACTGTATGGATGGTAACTATACATGAGAAAATCTGCCTCTTTGCCTCTACAGCCTATAGAAACATTCTACTGTGCAGAATGAGAAATTTGGCCATGGAACTGCATAATACATTTGATGTGGAGCACCACCATTTATAGTTATACTTCTGTATACTGTTCAAGGATTTTGATAAATATAAATATAAGTATCAACAATTTCATAGTTTGCAATTCTGACAAATGGAATTAGGATTGGAGAGTTACAGAATACACAAAATTCAGCTGCCATATTTGCTATATGCAAACATTCTAGAAATTGTTTTGCTAACTTGGCTCAAAAAGGTTTGTGAATTTTGGCAATAAATAATGGTATATGAAATGCAGTCTTGCAAGGAGTTTTTTGTATTAACAAAGCATTAGCACTAGCAACTAATTAAACTTTTATTTAAAATTTTTGCTCTCAAAAGTTTTAATACATTTCCTGACATTTAAGTAATCTTTATAAATACCGGTAGTAATTTGGGTTTACCCTTATCAAACAACTATATCTGCTGTTATGTTTAAAATGTAAGTTAGAAAACAAAAGCATGAAACTCAATGCATACTTTGGTCAGGATCAACCCTTTATAGAATTCATGATCAAATTCATGTTTGCATTTTACTCTTTTTTTATTTATTTTTTTAATCAAGTATCATATGTCTTTCATGACTACTACCTTTGGTCAACAATACAACTTTCCCTCCCTTACCTAGTTTTTTACTTTTTTTTGGTACCTGTACTTTGTGTTCATTGCATTGCATAGCATTGCTACAAGCTCACTATCATAGGTGACCTTCTAAGCAAGTACACTTATAAAGAGGTCCTGCCACTGCTTTTCACATATTTTTATTTATTTAATGATTTCACTTAGGCACCTCTGCAACAAATTGGTCTGATTGCCAATTTTAATTTTGGAATTGTTGCATTTACACAGTAATTTCATTAGCCCAATGTCTACTGCAAAAGAATTTAATAATAATAATGTACTTGCTGAATAAAAAGTAGGCTAAAGTGCCAGAAAGTGCCCAGTGTAGGCCAGACCTTGTATGTACAGGTGATACTCGAAAAATTAGAATATCGTGCAAAAGTTAATTTATTTCCCTATTGCAACTTAAAAAGTGAAACTAATATATGAGATAGACTCATTACATGCAAAGCAAGATAGTTCAAGCCGTGATTTGTCATAATTGTAATGATTATAGCTTACAGCTCATGAAAACCCCAAATCCACAATCTTAGAAAATTAGAGTATTGTGAAAAGGTGCAATATTCTAGGCTTAAAGTGTTCCACTCTAATCAGCTAATTAAGCCATAACATCTGCAAAGGGTTCCTGAGCCTTAAAAATGGTCTCTCGGTCTGGTTCAGTAGGAATCACAATCATGGGAAAGACTGCTGACCTGACAGCTGTGCAGAAAACGATCATTGACACCCTCCATAAGGAGGGAAAGCCTCAAAAGGTAATTGCAAAATAAGTTGGATGTTCCCAAAGTGCTGTATCAAAGCACATTAATAGAAAGTTATGTGTAAGGGAATAGTGTGGAAGAAAAAGGCGCACAAGCAGCAGTGATGACTGCAGCCTGGAGAGGATTGTCAGGAAAAGGTCATTCAAAAGTGTTGGGGACTTTCACAAGGAGTGGACTAAGGGTGGAGTCAGTGCATCAAGAGCCACCACACACAGACGGATCCTGGACATGGGCTTCAAATGTCGTATTCCTCTTGTCAAGCCACTATTGAACAACAAACAACGTCAGAAGCTTTTTATCTGGGCTAAAGGAAAACAGACCTGGTCTGTTGCTCAGTGGTCCAAAGTCCTCTTTTCCGATGAGAGCAAATTTTGCATCTCATTTGGAAACCAAGGACTCGGAGTATGGAGGAAGAATGGAGAGGCACACACTGCAAGATGCTTGAAGTCCAGTGTGAAGCTTTCACAGTCTGTGTGGGGAGCCATGTCATCTGCTGGTGTTGGTCCACTGTGCTTCATTAAGTCCAGGGTCAACGCAGCCATCTACCAGGAGATTTTGGAGCACTTCATGCTTCCTTCCACAGACAAGCTCTGTGGGGATGCTGACTTAATTTTCCAGCAGGACTTGGCACCTGCCCACACTGCCAAAAGCACCAAAACCTGGTTCAATGAACGTGGGATTACTGTGCTTGTTTGGCCAGCAAACTCGCCTGACCTTAACCCCATAGAGAATCTATGGGGCATTGCCAAGAAAAGGTTGAGAGACATGAGACCGAACAATGCAGAAGAGCTGAAGGCCGCTATTAAAGCATAACACCTCAGCAGTGCCACAGGCTGATAGCTTCCATGCCACGCCAAGAAAAGGTTGAGAGACATGAGACCGAACAATGCAGAAGAGCTAAAGGCCGCTATTGAAGCATAACACCTCAGCAGTGCCACAGGCTGATAGCTTCCATGCCACGCCGCATTGAGGCAGCAATTGCTGCAAAAGTGGCCCAAACCAAATACTGAGTACATAGGCATGCTTATACTTTTCAGAGGTCTGATATTGTACAATCCTTCTTTTATTGATTGCATGTAATATTCTAATTTTCTGAGATTGTGGATTCTGGGTTTTCATGAGCTGTAAGCCATAATATCACAATTATGAAAAATTACAGCTTGAACTATCTTGCTTTGCATGTAATGAGTCTATCTCATATATTAGTTTCACCTTTCAAGTTGCATTAGTGAAATAAATGTACTTTTGCACGATATTCTAATTTTTCGAGTATCACCTGTGTACACCCTTGTATGTATATAACATAACCATTTACCTCTCTAAAAACAATTATTTGTTGTAGAAAGATAGTAAATTAAAACAATGATGTGCTTCCCCGTCACTTGTTGATTTTTTTAACTATTAACTATTAAGTATTAATTTAGCAGTGTCAGGGGAATAATTCCTCCAGACACTTTGGCCGTGTTCCTGCGTGCATGCGCAGCGGAACGGCGCTCCAGTGCATGCGCATTCGTGGTCCGGCGCACGCCCAACGTGACCCTTTCAGCTGGCCTATATAAAGGGCCCTGGTACTCAGACAAATTGCTGGTTCATCTTCAGCTTCCTGTTTGAAAACTTGATCTTGTCTCCTGCGCCTGTTTACCCATTGTGACCCGGTTTGCTACCCGACTATTCTACTCTTCTCCTGGACCTGACCTCGACTTGTTTAAACCGATCTCCAACTATCTCCTGTGTTTGACCCTCTGCCTGTGACCTGGATTTGTCTCCTGTCTCCTTCCCTTGCCTTGTGTCTTCCTGACACCATCCCTCAGCCTACAGTTGTATTGCTGATTCTGGTGTTTGACCCTCAGCCTGATTCTGGACTTTCTGTTTGTTCACTTCCAGCTAGGAACTCCTGTTACCAGTTCCTGCACAGCGGCTCCTCCCTTCAAGGAACGCCACGCAAGTCTTCTACGGTCCACTGGGTAGCCTGTGCCTCTTTGTGCCATTCACCCCCTGTACCACCTCCAGGGGGCGGACTGCACTTAGTTGCAAGGGTGAACCACTCTTGGCACCTCGGCCTTGGTAAGTAGTTTCCTGACAAGCAGTTACATTTTGATTTATTCAAGTTTTTACTTAGTTTCATTTTGCTGCGAAATTCAGCAGTCTGGATTGTTAAGTGATATTTTTTTTTTCTAGGAAAGTGTAGTTGTTAGTGAAACATGAAGCAAAGTCCAGGATAATTAACTAAACAGAGGCTGTTGACAGTTTATTTTCAGAGATCAAGTCATTGGAAAACCTTCTGGATTTAAGTTTTTTTTTTCCTCAAATAATCAATGCTTAACCATCTGTGGTGCCCCGGTGGTGCTCCAGAAAGCAGTTCTATTTTTTATTCTATTTCCTGTGTTCTCATTTAATCTTTATCCTTATGTTGAGTTCATTTATGCATCAAGTATGATATTAACATATTACTGCAAAACAAGATAAAATAAAAATCTACATCAGCCTTATGCCGCATACACACGGTCGGACTTTCTAGAAAGGTAGGTCCGACGTACTTGCCGCCAGACTTCCGGCGGACTACCGCCGGACTTTCTGAACGGCCGGACTTGCCTACACACGGCCGGACTTTCCGGAATCCGGTCTTCCCGACGGACTTCCGCCGGACTTTCAGAATGAACGGACTTTCCCACACACGGACAAGTCCGTTCATTTTGAACGTGACTTGGGTACGACGGGACTAGAAAAGGAATTCAATCTCGCCGCTTTTTTTGGCAGGATTGAAACCTTGTGAGCCCCGTCGCAGGTCCTTAGGTCTGGTATGGAACTTTAAGGGGAACCCCCTACGCTGAAAAACCGGCGTGGGGGTCCCCCCAAAATCCATACCAGACCCCGATCCGAGCATGCAGCCCGGCCGGTCAGGAAAGGGGGTGGGGATGAACGAGCGCCCCCCCCTCCTGAACCGTACCAGGCCGCATGCCCTCAACATGGGGGGGTGCTTTGGGGGAGGGGGCGCCTTGCGGTGCCCCCCCACCACAAAGCACCTTGTCCCCATGTTGATGAGGACAAGGGCCTCTTCCCGACAACCCTGGCCGTTGGTTGTCGGGGTCTGAGGGCGGGGGGCTTATCGGAATCCGGGAGCCCCCTATAATAAGAGGGCCCCCAGATCCCGGCCCCCCCACCCTATGTGAATGAGTATGGGGTAAATGGTACCCCTACCCATTCACCTAGGTAAAAAGTGTCAATAATAAAACACAACACAGGTTTTTAAAATAATTTATTAAACAGCTCCGGGGGGGGTCTTCTTCCATCTTCGGGGGTCCCTCTGGTTCATCTTCTCCCGGCGTCCGGTTGGTTCTTCTCTGCTCTCCGGCCTCTTCTCCCGGTGTCCCAGGTCTTCGGCCGGCCCCTCCGCTGTCTTCAGGTAGCTCTATTGCCAGCGGAGGTCCGGTCTTCTTGGCTTCTTGGCTTCTTGGCTTCTTGTGTTCTCTTCTCTTCTCTTCCCCCAGATGTTGACATGACGCTCTCTCCGGCTGGACTGGTCTCTGAGGGCTGCGTTGTGACTTATATAGGCGGAGACCCCGCCCCCATATGGTGTCACAGTCCCTGGGCATGCTGGGACTGTGACGTTTTAGGGGGCGTGGTCGGGGTCTCCGCCTATATAAGTCACAACGCAGCCCTCAGAGACCAGTCCAGCCGGAGAGAGCGTCGTGTCAACATCTGGGGGAAGAGAAGAGAAGAGAACACAAGAAGCCAAGAAGCCAAGAAGCCAAGAAGTCCGGACCTCCGCTGGCAATAGAGCTACCTGAAGACAGCGGAGGGGCCGGCCGAAGACCTGGGACACCGGGAGAAGAGGCCGGAGAGCGGAGAAGAACCAACCGGACGCCGGGAGAAGATGAACCAGAGGGACCCCCGAAGACGGAAGAAGACCCCCCCCGGAGCTGTTTAATAAATTATTTTAAAAACCTGTGTTGTGTTTTATTATTGACACTTTTTACCTAGGTGAATGGGTAGGGGTACCATGTACCCCATACTCATTCACATAGGGTGGGGGGGCCGGGATCTGGGGGCCCTCTTATTATAGGGGGCTCCCGGATTCCGATAAGCCCCCCGCCCGCAGACCCCAACAACCAACGGCCAGGGTTGTCGGGAAGAGGCCCTTGTCCTCATCAACATGGGGACAAGGTGCTTTGTGGTGGGGGGGCACCGCAAGGCGCCCCCTCCCCCAAAGCACCCCCCCATGTTGAGGGCATGCGGCCTGGTACGGTTCAGGAGGGGGGGGCGCTCGTTCGTCCCCACCCCCTTTCCTGACCGGCCGGGCTGCGTGCTCGGATCGGGGTCTGGTATGGATTTTGGGGGGACCCCCGCGCCGGTTTTTCGGCGTAGGGGGTTCTCCTTAAAGTTCCATACCAGACCTAAGGGCCTGGGATGCCCCCCGCGCTCGCCGCAATGGGAAAATTAGTTTTTCCTATTGCAGCGAGCGCGAGATGCAGTAACCTGCTCCTCCGTCGTATCTGGTCCTTCGGACTAGCATACAGACGAACTGGCTTTCCGTCAGGAACTGAGTCCGGCGGAGGTACGACGTAAAGATTTGAAGCAGGCTTCAAATCTAAAGTACGTCGGATTTCCGCCCGAAACGGTCCGTCGGAAGTCCGATGGAGACCACACACGGTCGGATTGTCCGCCGGACTTGGTCCGGCGGCGTCCGTCGGACTTTTGCAGGTGAAAAGTCCGACCGTGTGTACGCGGCATTAAGGGTTTGTTCATGTAAACTGGAGCAACTCAAGCACTTTACCTGTTCTGGGCTCATGGGTTCAACTGCTGCTTAACATGCTTCTAACTGCACTTTACCGCTAAATGTTGTTAATTTGTACTTCAGTTTATAAGACATATAAAGTGAAGTGTAAAAAATGATGGAACAAAGACAGATTGCCAAATAAGCCAATACATTGCAAGTTACTAATAAGTTAAAAACTGTGGGGAAGATTTATTAAAACTGGTACACTCAGAATCTGGTGCAGCTGTGCATAGTATCCAATCAGCTTCTAACTTCAACTTGTTCACTTAACCACGTCAGCCCTGGAGGATCTTATCCCCTTCCTGACCAGAGCACTTTTTGTGATTCGGCACTGTGTCGCTTTAACTGACAATTGCGCGGTCGTGCGACGTTGTACCCAAACAAAATTGACGTCCTTTTTTTCTCACAAATAGAGCTTTCTTTTGGTGGTATTTGATCATCTCTGCGGTTTTTATTTTTTGCGCTATAAACAAAAAAAGAGCAAAAATTTTGAAAAAAAAGCATTATTTTTTACTTTTTGTTATAATAAATATTCCCCAAAAATATATAAAAAAAAACTTTTTTTTCCCTCAGTTTAGGCTGATATGTATTCTTCTACATATTTTTGGTATAAAAAAAAAAAAAATAAGTGTATATTGATTGGTTTGCCCAAAATTTATAGCATCTACAAAATAGGGGATAGTTTTATGGCATTTTTATTTTAAATTTTTTTTTATTAGTAATGGCAGCGATCTGCGATTTTTATGGGGACTGCAACATTATGGTGGACACATCAGACATTTTTGACACGTTTTTGGGACCATTGTCATTTATACAGCAATCAGTGCTATAAAAATGTATTGATTACTGTGTAAATGACACTGGCAGTGAAGGGGTTAACCACTAGGGGGCGGTGAAGGGGTTAAGTGTGTACTAGGGAGTGATTCTAACTGTGAGGGGGGGATGGGCTTGAACACACAGGACAGTTATCACTGCTCTCGATGACAGAGAGCTGTGATCACTATCCTGTCACTTGGCAGAACGGGGAAATGCTTTGTTTACAAAAGCATCTCTCCATTCTTCCTCACCGTGACACGATCGTGGGCACCCAGCGGACATCGAGTCCACAGGACCTGCGGTCACGGAGACCGTGGCAGCACGCACGTGCTCGCAACACCGCTTCTTAAAGGGGACGTACCTGTACACCCTTTTGCCTGCCAGTGCCATTCTGCCGACATACATCGGCATGCGCTGGTCGGCAAGTGGTTAAGCTTAGGCAATAAAACCTGGAAGCTGATTGGTTTCTATGCAGAGCTGCACCAGATTTTGCACTCTCCTGTTTTAAAAAATAACCCCCACTGTTTCCTTTCTCAATTTGCCTTCAGCTTCTCTCTAACAATAATCTTTGGGGTTCTTTTTATTAGCAGCTAAAGTTTGTGAAAAAAGGAGTTAGAAATCTTAAAGCAACTTTACAAATAGGAACATTTTTTGGGAATTAATATTTGCCATTTAAATCACAGCAAAATATACGTTTCAACTTGAAATAAGTCATATACTTTTCAGCCTTTTGCTTTTGTTGGTTGAATAATCCTAAATCATAACCCCCATGAATGCAAGCCAAAGAGATCCAAATGGCTTAGAATGGGGTTGTGAGTAGATTTAAAGGGGTTGTAAAGGTAAAAATTTTTTCACCTTAATGCATTCTATGCATTAAGGTGAAAAAACTTTTGACAGTACCGCCGCCCCCAGCCCCCCCGTTTTACTTACCTGACGCCTCGAATCTTCGCTCCTCGTCCTCGTCAGCTTCATTGCAGCTCAGCCTGGTCGCTGATTGGCTGCAGTGGATGGATTGAAAGCAGCGCAGCCATTGGCTCGCGCTGCTGTCAATCACATCCGATGACGCGGCGCGCCGGGGGGCGGGGCCGAGTGATACAGCGAGCGGCTATAGCCGCCGGCTGTATCACGGGAGCGCGCCCGCAAGCACTCACCACCGTGCGAGGGAGCTCGCATGAAGGTGGTAAATGCTTGCGGGGAGGAGCTGAAACAGCCGCCGAGGGACCCCAGAAGACCAGGTTCGGGGCCACTCTGTGCAGAACGAGCTGCACAGTGAAGGTAAGTATAACATGTTTGTTATTTTAAAAAAAAAAAAAAAACATCTTTACAACCCCTTTAAGCTTACTTAGGTTTTGACTTGCCTTCCACTTTAATGCAGAGAATGCATTAAAGTAACAACATATACATTTTAGCACAACTTTAATTAGTTTTTTCCTTCAAAAATTTGGTAAAAACATCCTCTATTCACTGTGTAATAAAAACCAGTGGGTATAGTGTTGCCTATATTGCCACCAATAAAAAGAGCCACCAAACAGCTCTGAGCTTGAACCTACCACCTGATTAATACAGGCGGAAGACCTCTTTTATTATATACACTAAGAAAAAAGCACAAAATGTGAATCTTTACATTTCTAATGTAGAGAGACAACATCAGCCTTTTCCATGTTTAATTTTTAGAGAATCTCCTGTATGGCAGTGAAAAAAAACACTCTCGCTGTTCAGATCTAAACTATTGAAGTCAGTTATTGATATCTCCTAGGAGCTAGGAATCTTAAAGCAGCTTTATAAAAGGGGAATTTTTTTGGAAATAATATTTGCCATGAAGATAACAACAAAATATACTTTTTAACTTGAAATAGGTCACTTGCTTTTAAAACCTTTTGCTTTTGTTGGTAGAATAATCCTAAGTCATAACTCCTATGAATGCAAGCCAAAGAGATCCAAATGGCAGTTTTATAGGTGCAGGAATATGTCTTGACTAGAGGGAACTTACCTTCTACTGAGCAATGGAGAAAAAGTGACTACCCGTTGACATAGTAAGGAAAGGTGTTGGAAACCAGCAAATCCCTGTGTCAAGAGACAATTGCAAGTGGCACTTTCCATATACTACAATGCTGTAGCTCAATTTTTTTATTTCTTTTATACGTGCGAGCATTTTCTTTTCAATAAAGTTTCAATTAATGGTCTCTGTAAAGAATCGACAGCTCCTAATAAGCTCCCCAAGGAAAGCCACTGGTCCCATACATGAGTACTGCTTTGAAGAAGGGGGTACAGCCGAAAGCTTGTCCTGAAAATTTGGATGTTAGTGAAAATAGAGTGTAAATAAACCAATGATTATGGACCAATTGTCTTATGCTACAAACTCTTTTTACAGGTCAGGTACACTTACGTTGCTTACAGAAAGTTACAGAAAGTATTTACTGGTTAAAGTAGATACTGCAGTGCAGGCATGCTAAAGCATTGCTATAAGGTCAAAAGGCAGAAAGACTTAAAGCTGCCTCAGTGCGTTGCAACAGTGACTGTTGGGTGAAGGGTCCCTGTAGTTGATTTTGTATGTATATTGTGCAAATTCTGACTACTATTCTACATGTGACTCCAGTGTGTTGTATAATTTCTGGTGTTCTGAATGCTAAAAAACGTTATTTTCTGACTTTGTTACCACTTCTCATGAATGGCACTGCCCTGAGCACTACCTTTTTACATACTTTGATCTTTGCTTCTCGTAAAATGACACTTTGCTTTGGTTGCCTATAAGCTTACCAGCTGTCAGTAAGACAAATCCTAAGGTCTCAAGCTTGAAGTGTTATGGTGGCCATACGCACTTCAATAAATTATAAATGTCTTTTTGAATCAATTTCTCCTAGTAGGAATAATTGATCAATAGTCAAAAACACAACTGATCGATATGCCACACACAGGGAAGGGAAATTCAGTCTATATTTGGGAGATACAATAGTAAATGGTTGATTATATCTCTGTTACCACCTTGCAACCTCATATACTGATTGATCGAAATATTACCAAATTTATAACCAAATTACTTCAGTGCTGCTGATTAATACAAAATGATGGATCATTTTCTGCCCTGGCCCAACACCAATTTATGAAGTTATGTGTACCGTAGATCCCCCACCTAATTATTCTTCTCTGACAACAGTTTACAGTGGGGCAAAAAATGATTTAGTCAGCCACCAATTGTGCAAGTTCTCCCACTTAAAAAGATGAGAAAGGCCTGTAATTGTCATCATAGGTATACCTCAACTATGAGAGACAAAATGTGGAAACAAATCCAGACAATCACATTGTCTGATTTTTTAAAGAATTTATTTGCAAATTATGGTGGAAAATAAGTATTTGGTCACCTACAAACAAGCAAGATTTCTGGCTCTCACAGACCTGTATCTTCTTCTTTAAGAGGCTCCTCTGTCCTCCACTCATTACTTGTATTAATGGCACCTGTTTGAACTTGTTATCAGTATAAAAGACACCTGTCCACAACCTCAAACAGTCACACTCCAAACTCTACTATGGTGAACACCAAAGAGCTGTCGAAGCACACCAGAAACAAAATTGTAGACCTGCACCAGGCTGGGAAGACTGAATCTGCAATAGGCATGCAGCTTGGTGTAAAGAAATCAACTGTGGGAGCAATAATTAGAAAATGGAAGACATACAAGACCACTGATAATCTCCCTCCATCTGGGGCTCCACGCAAGATCTCACCCTGTGGGGTCAAAATGATCACAAGAACGGTGAGCAAAAATCCCAGAACCACACGGGGGGACCTAGTGAATGACCTGCAGAGAGCTGGGACCAACGTAACAAAGGCTACCATCAGTAACACACTACGCCGCCAGGGACTCAGATCCTGCAGTGCCAGACGTGTCCCCCTGCTTAAGCCAGTACATGTCCGGGCCCGTCTGAGGTTTGCTAGAGAGCATTTGGATGATCCAGAAGAGGATTGGGAGAATGTCATATGGTCAGATAAAACCAAAGTAGAACTGTTTGGTAGAAACACAACTCGTCGATTTGGAGGAGAGAGAATGCTGAGTTGCAACCAAAGAACATACCTACTGTGAAGCATGGGGGTGGCAACATCATGCTTTGGGGCTGTTTCTCTCCGAAGGGACTAATCTGTGTACATGAAAGAATGAATGGGGCCATGTATCGTGAGATTTTGAGTGCAAACCTCCTCCCATCAGCAAGGGCATTGAAGATGAAACGTGGTTGGGTCTTTCAGCATGACAATGATCCCAAACACACTGCCCGGGCAATGAAGGAGTGGCTTCGTAGGAAGCATTTCAAGGTCCTGGAGTGGCCTAGCCAGTCTCCAGATCTCAAGCCCATAGAAAACCTTTGGAGGGAGTTGAAAGTCCAGGTTGCCCAGTGACAGCCCCAAAACATCACTGCTCTAGAGGAGATCTGCATGGAGGAATGGGCCAACATACCAGCAACAGTGTGTGACAACCTTGTGAAGACTTACAGAAAACGTTTGACCTCTTTCATTGCCAACAAAGGATATATAACAAAGTATTGAGATGAACTTTTGATATTGATAAAATACTTATTTTCCACCATAATTTGCAAATAAATTCTTTCCAAATCAGACAATGTGATTGTCTGGATTTGTTTCCACATTTTGTCTCTCATAGTTGAGGTATACCTATGATGACAATTACAGGCCTCTCTCATCTTTTTAAGTGGGAGAACTTGCACAATTGGTGGCTGACTAAATACTTTTTGCCCCACTGTATGTACATTGCTAGAGATGCTTTCTAAACTACTCACTGTATAATACATATGTAAGTGTTCTTGAAGAGCCTCTAGTGGTGATGATGAAGATGGGACATCAAGTACCTCTTTACAGTAATTTTCTATAGTATATCTTGAGGAAAGAAAAGAAAATATATATTCATAACAGCAGTAGCAGAAAGAAGCAATATTTAAATATCCAGAGCCTCCCATACATCAATGTAATGACTTCCATCCATCCAAAGACTCATTACATCTATATGTCAATACTAAACTATATTGAAGAAAAACTAGACTTTTAAAGCTTAAAATCTATTTAGTACTCTAAAGTGACTTGGTTATGCAGTCATTGCAGCCAGGTATTAAATCATGGCAACCACCACAGTTTATGAAAATGTCTATCAAATCCCTTTTAGACATGTCACTTCTGTTGAACGCTCTGCATATACCTAGCTTTGAAAAATCCCAGTTTTATTTATGTAATAGAAGACTATGACACACAATGTATACTTAGACAACTCCAAAGAATTGCTTATTTTATTTGTTTGTAATAATAGATTGCCTGTGATGTGATTAAATTCTGTAACATGACAGTTCATTTTCCCTTACAGGTTTTAATTATGATGGTTTAGTTTCAGGTCTCCATTTAGGACTTTGCCTCTCTAGGTGTCTGGTGAGTGTCTCATATAGTTTATGCAATTTTACCTGTCAAATTAGCTAAATATAAGTTGAATAAGCCTGTTGTTGTTGACTAGGATTTTTCCTTCAGATGGGCGATTTAATGTCCAACAAACCTAGTGAAATCCATACAATCAGCTTCTCCTTAGTCCCCTAATAACTTTTCACAGAGCAACACAGCCAAAGTTAATTAGATCTTCAGACAAATATATATATATTTGGCTGATAAATATATTAAAGAACTGTTCTACTTGCCAAATGATTTGTAATTCAGTGCAGCTAGTTTTGTGATTTGCAACACTGCACGGACAAGTAAGTAACACCTCTATGAACAGAACAATATGCCGCGCTGTGTAGCATAATCCCCAATATACAAGTGTTAATATACATGTGTAGCAAAAATCTTATAAAAATATCAATCCATAGTAAATCCAGTACTTAATAACATAAATTGCCACGTGCCAGATTGTTAATCTGTATAAATATTTAAGGGGTCCATTAAGTGAACTTGGTGTTGAGTTATTCACTTTGCGGTCAACACTGAGGACAAGGGGGCACTCTTTACATCTAGAGGAAAAGAGATTTCATCTCCAAATATGGAAAGATTTCTTCACATTAAGAGCTGTGAAAATGTGGAATAGACTCCCTCCAGAGGTGGTTCTGGCTAGTTCAGTAGATTGCTTTAAGAAAGGCCTGGATTCTTTCCTAAGTGTACATAATATATACTAACATTTATAGGTAAAGTTCATCCAGGGAAAATCCGATTGCTTCTCTGGGATCAGGAAGGAATTTTTTCCCCTGCTGTAGCAAATTGGAGCATGCTTTTCTGGGGGGTTCTTCGCCTTCCTCTGGATCAACTGTGGGTATAGGACTGAGTATATGGGATTGTAGGATATTTTTTATTTAATTTTTTATTTTTTTATGGTTAAACTAGATGGACTAGTTAAAAAACATATAAACAACATACAAACAACACCCTGTATGGACACCAGTTACCCAATAATGCAGTTATAGAGGACTGGACCTATGGTACAAAAATTAATTTAATACTGTATCTAGGTAAAAGAAAAATTTCTGATCCAGTAATGCCACCAAAAACGCGCTTGTCTACGCATTTCACTAAAATATTAGCTTCCTCAGGACAGATACTGGGTAGGTGCTGGTATATTTAAAAACAAGAAAGTACAGTTGTGCTCATAAGTTTACATACCATGGCAGAATTTATGGCCATTTTTCAGAGAATGAATTATAACACAAAAACTTTTCTTTCACTCATGGTTAGTGTTTGGCTGAAGCCATTTATTATCAATCAATTGTGTTTACTCTTTTTAAATCATAATGGCAACAGAAACTACCCAAATGACCCTAATCAATAAATCATAATTGAAACAGAAACTACCCAAATGACCCTGATAAATACAGTGTATTGCCCCCTTTAACATCAATGACAGCTTGAAGTCTTTTGTGGTATTTGTGGACGAGGTTCTTTATCTTTTCAGATGGTAAAGCTGCCCATTCCTCTTGGCAAAAAGCCTCAAGTTCCTGTAATTTCTTGGGCTGTCTCGCATGAACTGCACATTTGAGATCTCTCCAGAGTGGCTCAATGATATTGAGGTCAGGAGACTGAGATGGCCACTCCAGAATATTCACTTTATTCTGCTGTAGCCAATGACAGGTCAATTTGGTCTTGAGTTTTGGATCATTGTCATGTTGGAATGTCCAAATACGTCCTATGCGCAGCTTCCTGTCTGATGAATGCAAATGTTCCTGCAGTATTTTTTGATAACATACTGCATTCACCTTGCCAACAATTTTGACCAAATTGCCTGTGCCTTTGTAGCTCACACATCCCCAAAACATCAGTGATCCACCTCCGTACCTTTCATCATAGGCCTTGTTGATTCCTCTCCAAATGTAGCGTTTATGGTTGTGGCCAAAAAGCTAAATTTTGGTTTCATCACTCCAAATGACTTTGTGCCAGACGGTTTGAGGCTTGTCTCTGTGCTGTTTGGCGTATTGTAAGTTGGATACTTTGTGGCATTTGTGTAGTAAAGGCTTTCTTCTGTCAATTCAACCATGCAGCCCATCTTTCTTCAAGTGCCTCCTTATTGTGCATCTTGAAACAGCCACACCACATTTTTTCAGAGTGTCTGGTTTCAATAGAACCCCTCATTTTCCACTTCTTGATTAGAGTTTGAACACTGCTGATTGGCATTCTCAATTCCTTGGGTATCTTTTTATATCCCTTTCCTGTTGTATACAGTTCAACAACCTTTTCCCACAGATCCTTTGACAATTCTTTTGCTTTCCCCATGACTCAGAATCCAAAAACGTCAGTGCAGCACTGGATGAAAGATGCAAGGGTCTGTCAGGAGTCCAGAAACACACTGACCTTTTATACACATACACTAATTACAAGCAAACAGATCATAGGTGAGGATGGTTATCTTTATTTAATCATTCAAACCCCTTTGTGTCAACTTGTGTGCATGTTATCAGTCCAAAATCACCAGGGTAAGTAAACTTTTGATCAGGGTCATTTGGGTAGTTTCTGTTGCCATTATGATTTAAAAAGAGTAAACACAGTTGATTGATAATAAATGACTTCAGCCAAACACTAACCATGAGTGAAAGAAATGTTTTCGTGTTATCATTCATATTCTCTGAAAAATGTCCAAGAAATCATAAATTCTGCCAGGGTATGTAAACTTATGAGCACAACTGTACATGTGTAAGTATTCAATGTAGTATATATCTATATAAATATGAATTATGATTGTTACAACATTTCTCCAGGAGGAGTACATATATACAGAAACTCAACATATAAACATAACAACGTGTATGCTTGCCTGGTAAACTTGTGGCTCAAGGTGTGTGGGGAACTTGACCAAACTGACAAACAGCCGAAAAAACTGAATTGAATATCTGTGACTAAAGTAATAATCAGATATTGACCCTTTAGATAGGGTATATATAATGAAGAAAAATAACAAAAGAAGATAGCCAGAGAGTATATACAAATGGTACTTACCAATAGTACCAAGGGGATGACCTAAAAATTGATCGCTTGCACAGGATCAGGAAACCCCCAGGTTTGAGAGAGGAAATACCCCGAGATGTTATCATCAAATTTCATCTATATGAGGATAAAGCCAAGATATGGAGTAAACTCAGAGGACTACCCCCATTGCAATACGAGAGAAGAGAACTACAAGTTTTTACTGATGTATTTGCAGGAACCCTGGCATGGAGACGTCAATTAAAACTGGACTTAATGAGAAAGGCTAATATCAAATATAGCTGGGGTTTCCCAGCATCACTAGTTGTGCAGAAAGAAGGAAGAACAGTTAGATTAAAGTTCCTGGAAGATCTCCAAGACTTTTGCAAAAACTTGGACATCCCTTTCCCAAATATATCCAGATAGTAGGGAAAAGAATTACAATAGCAGCAGATGGATATTGTCTGTGTTTACAATAATTCTCTGGTTCCCGACCGGCTCCTGTACATTTACGTTGGCAGAATGGCATGGCTGCGCAAAGTAACATACCCTCACCTGCCGCGAGCTCCGTGAGTCGGGTCGTGGGTCTCGATCGCCGCGGAGATACCCGCGATCGCCTCACGGAGAGGACGAACGGGGAGATGCTGATGTAAACAGCATCTCCCCGTTCTGCCTAGTGACAGTGTCACTGGATCTCTGCTCCCTGTCATCGAAGCAGAGATCAGTGTAGTGACACACACAGCCCCTCCCCTACAGTTAGAAAACACTCCCTAGTACTGATTTAACCCCTCCCCGCCTCCTAGTGGTTAACCCCTTCACTGCCAGTGTGATTTATACAGGAGGCAATGCATTTTTATAGCACTGATTGATGTATAAATGACAATGGTCCCAAAAATGTGTCAAAAATGTCCGACATGTCCGCCATAACGTCGCAGTCACAATAAAAATCGCTGATCGCCGCCAATACTAGTAAAAAAAAATTATTAATAAAAATGCCATAAAACTATCCCCTATTTTGTAAACGCTATAACTTTTGCGCAGACAAATCAATAAACGCTTATTGCATTTTTATTTTCACCAAAAATATGTAGAAGAATACGTATCGGCCTACACTGAGGAAAAAAAATGTTTTTTTATATATTTTTGGGGGATATTTATTATAGCAAAATGAAAAAAATAATGCGTTTTTTTCAAAATTGTCGCTCTTATTTTGTTTATAGCGCAAAAAATAAAAATCTCAGAGATGATCAAATACCACCAAAAGAAAGCTCTATTTGTGGGAAAAAAAGGACGTCAATTTTGTTTCTGAGCCACGTCGCACGACCGCACAATTGACAGTTAAAGTGACGCAGTGCCAAATCGCAAAAAGTGCTCTGGTCAGGAACGGGGTAAATCCTTAGGGGGCTGAAGTGGTTAATATATAGACGGGAGGAGGCAGGGAGGCCAAAGGTTCACAGGGGGCCTAGGGCTATCTCTGAGCGCCCGCTCTGGCCCCTCCTCCCCTCCCTGTAAATTGGGGGGTGGAGGGGCTTGGACACGGGAGGTCATGATCAGAGTCCCACCCTAGAGAGGTAGCGTGCAAGATGGGATCGGATTGGATTTCCATCTGTGGACACGAGGCTGATATGCGGCCTGGGGGAGAGGGGAGGGAGGGGGCGAGGGATGGAGGGTGGGGGGGTGGTATTGGGGGAGTTGGGGTGGGAGGATGGGGATGGAGCTCCATCTTGCAGAGACGGATACAATATTCCTCTAGGAGACAGATTATGGAAGCCACACGAAACCCCATACTAGACCAAAATAAATGGATTTAAATTTTTTATCATATAATGTCAAGGGCTTGAACTCTCCTGTTAAGAGACATAAAGTATTAAAAGAACTCCAACAATATCGAGCAGATGCGGTGTTCTTACAGGAGACTCATCTAGCCCAGGACACAAACATTAAATTATATTCTCCTGCACTGCCGTCTTGGTTCTACAGTGATATACCTATAAGGAGGGCCAAGGGGGTAGCAATAGGTTTTTCTAAGGCGATTAAGTTCTCTTTGTCCAACAGAATGACGGACCCAGAGGGTCGTTATCTCTTTTTGAAGGTCAAGCTAGGGAATAAAATGTTTACTTTGGCAAATATATACTGTCCTAATAAAAACCCGATTAGATTTCTAAAACAGGTTTTGGACAGGTTGATAGAGTTTAAGACGGGAGAGGTTGTCCTGGCGGGGGACTTTAACTTTTGTTTGAATCCTTCCTTAGGTAGTAAGGAAGGATTCAAAGTAAGTAAGTAAGTAAGGCGCAATTAAAAATGATCGGGCGCAGGCTGCATCAATGTCAAATTATGGACGTGTGGAGAGTGCAGCATGCTAAGACAAAGGATTATACTTTCTTCTCCCCTGTGCACAGGACGTACTCAAGACTGGACTATATGATGGTTGATCATAGTTTACTGGACTTAGTGGAGGATACTAAAATAGAAATAACCACGCTATCTGACCATTCCCCGATCTCAATGAGGATAAGGTTACCGGGGTCCCAAAGACAACCATTTTCATGGAATTTAAATAAAAATCTACTAAAAGATAATAAAGTGGTAGAAACAGTACAGAAAGAGATATAATTTTTCTTTAAGGTTAATGATACAGGGGAAATACCAGGTTCCACACTTTGGGAAGCCCATAAAGCATATATCAGGGGGGTCCTCATATCTATCGGAGCTGGGGAAAAAAAAGAGAGAATAAAACAAAGGGAAAACCTTATTGAGGAAATACATAGACTAGAACAAGAACACAAAAAACATAATGGACATCATCAGGAATGTTTTCATCAATTCATAAATAAAAGGGAGGAACTTAAAGATAGTATGGAGCAAGACTCTAGGAGGTCCCTCAATAGATTAGCAAGAGATAGATACTTTTGGGGAAATAAGTCAAGTAAACTCCTAGCGAGGTTATTGAAAAAGAAAAGAGACATGAATTTTATTGAGAAAATTCAAAATAAAAAGGGTGAGGTAGTCTATGCAACTAAAGAGATAGCGGAAGAGTTCAAGAAGTACTATGAAGCCCTGTATGCTGTAAGACAAAAGGGACAGCATGAACTTAGAGAAGAAAGGAAGGTAGAAGAATTTTTGAGTGGTGCAGTTTTGCCAAGTCTGATGGAAGGAGATAGATCTGACTTGGACAGACCTATTTCAGAGGAGGAAATCTATGCAGCATTGAAGGATTCTCCCACAGGAAAAAGTCCGGGACCAGACGGGTTTACTTCTTATTACCTTAAAAAATACAAAAAAATCTTGGTTCCGAAGCTTTGCCATTATTGGAATGGCTTGGGCACCAACTGGGAAATGGGGGGAGATGCATTATCTGCAGCAATAACTTTGTTGTTAAAAGAGGGCAAGAATAATAAGTTGTGCTCAAGTTATAGGCCCATTGCCCTACTGAATGCAGACACCAAGCTCTATGCCAAGGTCCTAGCTGGCAGGTTGAAGGAAAAGATGACTATCCTGGTGCACCCAGATCAGGTAGGATTTATACCAGAAGAATAAGTCCTTCAACACAGTGTAATGGACTAAACATGTGATAAACCAAAAGTCAATGAACCAAAAGACAAGTAAGTGGGGGATATAATATCCCACTGTGTGTAAACACAAATACAGTCCCTAGGGAGGGTAGTTGTTTCGAAGGTGGACAAGAATTAGTGTTGATCCGTGGAAGGAAACCACATCAGACAGAAAATGACATCAATAAGGAGGATGATAAGTATGAACTCTTACCAGATTGAATGGACTCCCCTGTCAAGGACATGGAGTCATGATGACAGTAGAAGACCCTTAGGTCGAAACACGTCAGGCCACTACACTACTCTCCATGTTGCCTTCGATTTTATTGTGATCACCTTTTTTATTGTACTGTTTTTTTTAACAATAAAAATACCCCCTTTTATCTGCACAATGTGGAAGCACATTTTTTCTTTTCACATACCATCCGGATGGGAGTGAACGCCTAACCTCTGCCATACGAGGGATATTCCACCTTCCAGATTCTGATTGTGGGCACCTACCGCGAGGATCCATCTGGTGATTTCTGGAATCTCCGCGGAGTCCAAACTAGAGGTTCAGACTGCCAGGATATCTTTCCACATGCCCTAGGTGGCACACTGCCTTCATGACTCCATGTCGTTGACAGGGGAGTCCATTCAATCTGGTAAGAGTTCATACTTATCATCCTCCTTATTGATGTTGTTTTCTGTCTGATGTGGTTTCCTTCCACGGATCAACACTAATTCTTGTCCACCTTCGGAACAACTACCCTCCCTAGGGACTGTATTTGTGTTTACACACAGTGGGATATTATATCCCCCACTTACTTGTCTTTTGGTTCATTGACTTTTGGTTTACAACATGTTTAGTCCATTACACTGTGTTGAAGGACTTATTCTTCTGGGACGTGAATACATTTTATCACCATTATTTTGTTATTAAGGTTTGCTCACTATGCGCTACATTCTTATCACTATCTTTGCATTGTTTTTGTCACACGGTATGTAGCTGCTCCCCTCTTAATAGTTAGCGCAGTGTTTTTTTGCACATTTTCCAGGATTTATACTAGGAAGAGAAGGAAGGGACAACGGAGTTCGGTCAATGCTTCTTCTTGAGTCCATTAAATCCGGTGGGCCCCCAGGTCTATTCCTGTCGATGGATGCCGAAAAAGCCTTCGACAGGGTAGACTGGGGACTCGTGATAAAAATTTTGGAATCTATGGGAGTAGGACCAAGATTAATTAAATGGATAAAAGTATTATACAATCACCCTACGGCATCCGTTAAAGGGAACGGGGTTCTTTTGAAACCTTTTAAAATGGAGAACGGAACCAGACAGGGGTGTCCATTGTCCCCTCTTTTATTTGTATTAACCTTAGAACCCCTGTTGGCTTCTATCCGTAACAACCCAGACTGCAGTGGGGTAAAGATAGGGACTGAGGAACATAAACTAGCGGCGTTCGCCGATGATGTTCTCTTCTAAATCACCAACCCAAGGATTGTGATTCCAAACTTGCTGAAGATTTTAAAAAGATATGGAAATATCTCAAACTTTAAGATAAATCTCAGAAAGTCTGAAATCTTAAATATAAATGTCGATAAACAGGAAGAAGAAAAACTATCTAGGGAATTTCATTTTCCTTGGAAAAAGGACATAAAATACTTAGGAGTTAAACTGTCCAATTCAGTGAAGAATATATATCTAATAAACTATATACCTTTGTTGGATGAGATTAACAAGGAAACTAAAAAATGATTAATGCGCCCTATCTCTTGGATTGGGCGCATTAACACAGTAAAAATGGTGCTGGCCCCGAAAATACTTTATAAATTTCAGATGCTTCCAATTTCTCTCCCACAGCCACATTTGAGAGCTTTACTCGGTATAATCGCAAAATTTGTCTGGGTTCACCAAAAAACATGAATAGCATACACGGTACTGAGTAGGGGGAAAAACAGGGAGGTCTAGCTATCCCGGATTTTAAAAAGTACTATATGGCAGCGACACTTTCACGAGTTAAGGAATGGTCATGTCAGGGAAATGGCCGTAGGAGAACTGGCAATAGTGCCAGTTGTCAAGGAACCAACAGCAGGAGAAGGGCTCTAGGACCCAGCATCTCTACCAGCACTTATGGCAGGAAAGGGACTTTAGGACCCAGTATCTCTACCAGCAGGTCACATGGGCCTATATAAGGAAGTCTGCTAGTGTCTGCAGTTGCTGGTTTGTCAGTCTTCCTGTGTTCCTGAGCCTATGTGCAATTACTATTTGGATTCCTGTTGTGACCCGGCTTGTTCCTGACCTGTCTGATCTGCTCTCCTGGTTTGACCCCCTGGCTTGATTTACCGACTTGTCCTCTTCAGAACCTGATCCCGGTTTGTATCACGGGCTTTGCTACAGTACCTGTTCCTGCCTGCTTCCTGATACCAGACCTTTGGCTTGTCTCTGTTTCTGCAACCTGCCTCTTCTGTGTTTGACCCCTGGCCTGGCTTCCACTACTGTTCCTTGTGCACACCTTGCCAAGTATTACCAAGGATTCTTATAGACTTTAGCCCAGCTGTGTTTCCTGTATTACCCGGTGTTCTTTTGGTGCCCACCAGCTCTTCTCTCTGGAATCCATCTGGCAACCTGTGCTTCTCTGGGCACTACACCCTCTGTACCCAACTTCAGAGGTGTACTGCACTCAGCTGCAAGGGGAGCCCTCTCAGCATTTCGGCCTCCAACCAGGTACATGACAGGTCAAGGGAGGCTTCAGATAAGAGATGGGTCAACACTGAACATAGTATGAGTAATACACATTTAGGTCACATAATTTGGAACCCTCCACAATACAGAACACTAGGCACAAAGACACCAGGATTAACACTTATTACATTAAAATTATGGGACCAGATTCACTCACAAAATAAATGGGATTTCAACTCACCTTTGATTTACTTGAAGGATGAAAATTTTTTTGTACCGGGGATGAGGGAGGTGGGAGGGAATTGGATAAAGAATGGAAATGCACAATTAAAGAAGGGAAAATTTGCACTTATCACGATTTAGGAACAAGGACAGATTTAATGGTGATTAATGCATGGCGGTACATCCAGTTGACGCACTTTGTTGAGAAACTTCCGAAGCCTATTAAAGGCAAAGAAAACTACAGGCTGCTGGAGCAGCTCTGTAATGCCCTGTACAGACGGTCGGATTTTCCGACGGAAAATGTGCGATCGGAGCTTGTTGTCGGAAAATCCGACCATGTGTGGGTGCCATCGGACATTTTGTTTGTTTTTTTTCAAGCCTGATTTTTTTGTTTTTTTTTACTTTTTTTGGTTGGTACTTTTTTCAAGCCTGATTTTTTTTTTTTTTTTGGTTTGTATTTTTTTCAAGGCTGATGTTTTTTTTTTTTTTTTTTTACTCTAGAATATTTTTGTGTGTGTTTTGTGTGTCAAGTTACCACAACACCAGTATTATCTTGTATTATTTAATCTCAAAGAGATTGTTTGGTGTTGGTGTCCCATGTTAATTTCACATTGTATTTTTTAAATATACCTGCCTCCTCACAAACAAACTGTCCTTTTTGAAGGAAAACACACATAGGCAAGTATAATTGAACCAAAAATTCCTTTATTAAGGGCTCAGAACCGAACAAAGAGGGAGGCAACGCTCGATAAACATTATAAATTGTCCCCAGGCTGTGGTACTACAAGAGGCTGCATATTTTGTCAGACCAGACTGAGCCCAGGGCCATCAATCTCTGGTCTTCCTTCCACGCTTCCTTCCCAGCTGTGGCTCTGGTGTTGGAGGTGTGGCATGAGGAGGAGGAGGACCTGGAGGAGGAGGACTATGGGTGAGGTGACAAATGTGGGTTGCACATGTGAGTTGGCCCCTCAACCCCTTATTTAGAGCTTCCAAAATTAAAAACTAACATAGGAGTCGTTGGCCCTCCTCTATCTGCATCATTTTGCATGCAGTTATGCCAGCAAAGTCCTCCTCCACACTGTGGGGTGTTCTGAGGGCCTCAGTAGCCTTCCAAAATAGGCCTATTGCAGCCTCCTCCAGGTTACTCCTCTTCCTGCCACTTTGTCTTTGAAGGTGGAGGGGAGGGACCTGGATATCAGGTAGCCTGCTTGGCCCGGCCACCTCCTGGCTCAGACTTCACTGTGTATGAAAAAGGGACATGGTTTTAGTTTTTGCTTCATCAATCACAATCATAAATTAGTACTCCAAACTAACATCCATTTAACATCATTGATTGGACAACCAGAAATATTTAGAAAAATGCTATACCTGGCTCAAGCTGGACTCCTCCACATGTTGCTGCCTGGAAGGCCCAGATTGGGCGTCAGAAGCCTCAGCTGGGGGGAAGGAAGCGTGGAAGGAAGACTGGAGAGTGCTGGCCTGGGTTCAGTCTGACCTGCCAGAAAATGCAGCCTGTCATAGTACCACAGCCTGGGGACATAAATGTTATCTGCAGCTCCTGATCTCTGGGAATCCTGGACCTTCTTGTGCTCCCTTAGATAAGTGCTCCTCAGACCACCAATTAGGATCTTCAAATAGGTGATGTCTGCCATGGGGATCACCGGCTTCACAAATTGCAGCAAATTATCCAGCGCTGCCTTCCTCTTTGCTTGGTTCTTATATTCAGGGTGGTTTATCTGCCACAGACAGGGCAGCTCCCTGAACATATCTATGAAGATTGGCATAAAGTCATGATCCTCAAGATATCCATTTTAACTGCAAGACACAACACAAGACAAATCCTAATGTCAGCCTAAAGTCTTCTAAACTTGTGCAAATACAGGCCTCAATGTAGAAGCAGTATAGGCCCAATGTTAATTCTTATCTTCGTTATCACGATCGGCACCTCCGTTACTCCTTCCTCTGCTCACAGATCGTACGTACTACGCACGCGTGTTACGCTTTATAGACACTGCACATGCGTGAAACTCCGCCCGCCCCTGACGTTCTTTCTAGTCTATTCCCCGCCCCTTCTCGTTCGTCGCAGTGAGGGAAGAGCACATGGCGGAGACACAGCAGGTGTCTGATAATTACACCAACAAGGAGGAGGAGGAGGAAAGGCCAGAGCCTGAAACGTCCCGATCCCGAAAGAGACGATTTAAGGCCTCAAATATGTCCTTTGGGGAGATGTTGGAGATGGTGGACATCCTGAAGAAGGCAGACTATGAAGGGAAGTATGGACCTTACCCCAACCCCAATGTTAGAAAGGCCAAGATCATGGCGAAAGTGGTCAAGAGTCTGCATCGGAATTTCGGGGTACAACGATCCAAGGATCAGCTCAGGAAGCGGTGGTCGGACCTTAAATTAAGGGAGCACGAGCAGTACAGAAGGATCAGGAGAGTGCTGCAAAAAAGTAAGTAGTTGTGCTGTGTTCCTATTCTTTATGTTTATTACGTTCGTGCTCCATGTGCTTTTCTTAACTGTTGTACAGTTTAAAATGGCAACTTTCATGTTCATGGGCACATTATTCGTTCGTATGAAACATTGTTCGTTCGGCCTAGAAAACACCATTGTTTTGGCCATATGCATTTGAATACATTTTTTTGGCCTACTTCTCTTAAAATAATTTGGTTGTGTAGATGGGTTTGTAACTAGAATGAAATGCAAACTAGATTCTGTGTAAGGAGAGGACACTCAGCAGCAGTTTTCACATCTGGACACTGGTGCACTAGTGGGGGACACCAGAATGGCCTTTTTATTAGGGGGCCCACACAGGTGCTCCAGTGTATAATATAGGGGTGTCTCCATCTGTGAAGCTTGTACAAAACAGGTAAGTATTCAAGCTTGACAAAGGACAAAAATATTTCTTCATCTTGGAACTCTGACCAAACAGACAATTGTACCCCACTTCCAAGCAATGTTTCATATTCCTATTTCTGCCATGAAATATCTGTGTGCTAAGTATACCTATTTTTTTTAACATAGGGGATAAAAGACTCGGAGGACACCCCTCATCCGAGGAGACCACAGACCCCCCACTTCAGGAAGAAGTGGAGATCCCACAAAGCCAACATGAGTAGGAGGCGGAAGGAGACGTGGTAGAAATTGTCACCACAACAGGTGAGTGTCTGCGACCACAGGCTCAGGTAAGAGATGGATGCCGGCAGATTTATAATACATGGTGTGTTTTTGTTTCTATCTTTTTAGGTGATCGTGATGTTGTGGATCCAGATCATTTCACCTCTGAAAGTGCACAGATCCTGATCGGGGAGATCATGGGGTGTAATAGAGACTTGGAAAACATCCAGAAAAACATTAATGATGTTAAAAAAAAAATGAAGAACATCATTGATGTTTTAGGGAGAGTTTAAAACCCTTCCAAATCCCTTCCCTTTTTTGTGCTTTTTGTGATCTAAAAATTTCTAACATTTTTTTACATATTGGCGAAAAGCCAAATTTTGAAGATGCACACAGTGTGTCAACATGTGCTATCTGCCATCACGGGAGATCAATGGACGCGTTTTGGGGGTGCAACCCCTTCCTCAATAACAAAGTAGATGGGAGGAAGGGGTTGCACCCCCAAAACACGTCCATTGATCCCCCATGATGGCAGCTAGCACATGTTGACATTCGGCAATTTGTGTGCAACTTCAAAATTTGGCTTTTCCAGGGGTGACTTCACCCCATCTGATCGCAATATCAAACACAGTTTGTAAATACTCATGGCTGATATTGATATTAAATTTCTTTAAAAGTTGAACTTTGTAAGTTCAAGATTTGTGTCTTTCTTGTTGGTTTTAAACATGCCTGTTTTATCTTAAATGGACATTTCTACTTTTAGTAATGTGAACCAAAAAATTGTTATACAACAAACATGTTGGTTTGTTTTAAAAACCTTTTACAAATGCACGTGTGATTGTGCTGGTATTAAAAAGATTGATAATCAAGAATGTGTGGATTATTGTTTCAACGCTCCAAAACTTTTGTTGTGCTCAAATTGGTGTTTTCTGTGACAATGGGGGTTATTTCCTAAGGGTATATCCACTTTACACTACAAGTGCAGTTTCAACTACACTTGTAGTGCAAACTGTCTTTGCCTTTAGTAAATAACACCCAACAGTGCTTTTTAATGTTACACAATCACGCCATTTTCAGGACTCACCACATTTCTGTCAGTTAAAAGAAACACAAGCAGTAAATGTCACCAACGATTTTAGTAGTTAAAATGATTTTTTAATTTGAAAAATGTTTCAGACATTGTCTGGCATATTGATGGCCCCCCTACCCACAAAGTATTCAAGGTATCTAAGACGGACCTCACCAGCATTCAGGGGGGGCAAGCCAGGACGGCCACTTTCAAGCACCGTCAGGGTTGGTTCATTAGGAATTCCGGCCTCAGGCCCAACTGAGCCAGCATAGTTGGCAGAATTTTGCATTAAAAAGTTGTGTAGAACACAGCACGCCAGGATGATATGATTCAGTTTGTACTCTGCCACGTGTATGGGTGTAAGAAATAGGCCATGATTCCAAATGTGTTCTCCACCACTCTTCTGGCTCTGGCCAGCCGGTAATTAAAAACTCTCTGGTCCGGGGTGAGGGTCCTCATCGGGAATGGCTGCATAAGATGGTCCCCCAGCGCAAATGCTTCATCCGCAACGAAGACAAATGGGAGTCCTTCCAGTTTTCTGGAGGTGGCAAGTCCAAGCTGCCATTCTGGAGACGCCTGTAGAACTCCATCTGGGTGATGACTCCACCATCGGACATACGGCCATTCTTCCCCACATCCACATACAGGAACTCGTAAGTAGCCGACACCACTGCCAACATCACAATACTATTGAACCCCTTATAATTATAATAGTATGACCCCGAGTTGGGTGGTGGGACGATGTGGACGTGTTTCCCATCAATTTCCCCTCCGCAGTTAGGAAAGTCCCACCGCTGGGCAAAGTTGGAGGCCACAGTCTGCCATTCCTGTGGGTTGGAAGGAAACAGTGGAGTCAAACAAGAAAAAAAAAAATTATCATTTTGCACATAAACAGGGAAAGCAGATTAGACACAAACATTCTTGCCCAACATCAGTATAACATTTATTTTAGGGAGTTTTGAAAGACCAAGGTATAAGGTCCACCTATTAGATTCCCCCTCCCCCCATTGGCCATTTCCAAAAATATGGGGGGGGCTCTTGGACAGGTAACCCTCTCCACTTCATTGAGAGATGAATGCCTAAATAATGTGTATTACTTTGGCCAGCCCCTCCTTACTGACACTATTGACAGGCCACTGGACAGGTAAGAAGTGTCATAATACAAACATATCAATACACACTGTACACATTTGAGCACATTTTGAAATTCTGCTATTACCTATCAAGGTAATAATAGGATACAAATACTTCAAACTGTACCATTTGAAAGTATACAGGCAGGCCCTTGCACTACATGCTTTGGGGAATTCATCCATACATCTGACCACAAAAGAGATGGGTATAGTGTGTATGGGTTTGGCAAAGTCAGTAGATAGATGATTGAGGATAGATAGAGAATTGGTATCAGCTGACTTAGCAGTTGGGGGAGGGAGGGTTCCAAATGATTTGGGGACCCAAAAAAAAAAGCCTCTGGCACTCTGCCTGAATTTAAAGCACTCATCACATTTTTAAACATTTTAGTGGGTATTTGGGGTAAAGCACTACTATGGAGCTGATAAAATACATTGTTAAGTGACTACATGAGGTGAATATAGGGCCAGGAGACCATGCTGGGGAGGTAAGTGAAGGCAAATATGTATGAAGGACAAAAAAAATAACTACATAAAAATCCAGCATGCATGAGGACAAAGGGGACATTCACAGCATATTACAATCATGGTAATTAGGGAATAAGGAAAGAAATACAATATATTATCAAACATTAAATACAATAAAATGTAATATTAAAGGATAAAAATCTTACCTTAATATAGTCCTTCTGCAGGACCTGGATGATGGCAGAACAGGTCTCTGGGATAATGATCCCCAGAGCCTGGGGGGAGATGCCTGTCGAGAACTTGAGGTCCTGCAGGCTTCTCCCCATCACCTAGTACCGCAGGGTGGCGACTAGCCTCTGCTCCAGAGTGATGGCTTGCCTCATGCAGGTATCCTGCCTGCTGATATAGGGGGTCAGCAAAGCCAACAAACGGTGAAATACGGGGTCCGTCATCCGGAGAAAGTTCCTGAAATCGTCAGGATTATTCTCACGGATCTCACGGAGCAAAGGCATATGACAGAACTGGTCACGCTGAAGCAACCAATTCTTGGTCCATGAACTCCTCCCCACCCTGTTCATGGACTGGACTTGTGTCAAGGTAAGGAGCCCAACACCAAGCCCCGCACAGCACAAACTCTACGAGGAGTACGTATACGCAACATGGCTAGAAAACAGTTGGCTGCTCAGAACGAAGTAACAGAACGCGCTGAAGAACAGCAAGGCCTGTAAAGAGCGACCTGAAAAACAGCAACAAGCAGACAAGACCGCACAGAAAAATCGAATACAAACTGACTGCATGCACTGAGGAGCAGATACAAACCCACAAGCACAAACTGAACAGTAGGGATGAGCTTCGTGTTCGAGTCGAACCCATGTTCGACTCGAACATCGGCTGTTCGCCCGTTCGCCGAATTCCGAACTTTATGGGCCGTTCGCGCTAAATTCGTGTGGCGCGTCACGGCCCATAATTCACTGCGGCATCGCAGTGCATTGCTGGCTGATGATTGGCCAAGCATGCACTATGACCCGCATGCTTGGCCAATCACAGCGCCGTCAGTAGAGAGAGCTGTAATTGGCCAAAGCCAGGGTGGCTTTGGCCAATTATGGCTCAGGGGATTTAGTACACACCCCACACTATATAAGGCCGCCTGCACGGCGGCCCTGTGTAGTGTGTGTTCCGGTGTGCTGAGAGATAGAGAGAGAGAGAGACAGTGTCATTTGATTTAAGTTAGATAGATTAGGCAGAACAGTCAGTCAGTTAGCTGCACTTACAGTGTATTGTGTATATATATGCATCCCAGGTGTTGCATATATATATATACACTGTATTCAGTTTAGCTAGATCCGTTCCTGTTATCTTCTATCTAGACTATTTACATTTAATGCAGTGCGTCCTGCTCACAGTGTTCAGCTAGATCCGTTCCTGCTATTTACATTTAGTGCAGTGCGTCCTGCTCACAGTGTTCAGCTAGATCCGTTCCTGCTATTTACATTTAGTGCAGTGCGTCCTGCTCACAGTGTTCAGCTAGATCCGTTCCTGCTATTTACATTTAGTGCAGTGCGTCCTGCTCACAGTGTTCAGCTAGATCCGTTCCTGCTATTTACATTTAGTGCAGTGCGTCCTGCTCACAGTGTTCAGCTAGAGCCGTTCCTGCTATTTACATTTAGTGCAGTGCGTCCTGCTCACAGTGTTCAGCTAGATCCGTTCCTGCTATTTACATTTAGTGCAGTGCGTCCTGCTCACAGTGTTCAGCTAGATCCGTTCCTGTTATCTTCCTACTGACAGGCAGGCTTGTCTGGTTACAGTATATAAAGCTACCTGAAGAAAATTACAGGTGTTCTATTTGATCCTATTAGTACCACGGTCAGGCAGCTAGACTATTTACATTTAGTACAGTGTGTCCTGCTCACAGTGTTCAGCTAGATCCGTTCCTGTTATCTTCCTACTGACAGGCAGGCTTGTCTGGTTACAGTATATAAAGCTACCTGAAGAAAATTACAGGTGTTCTATTTGATCCTATTAGTACCACGGTCAGGCAGCTAGACTATTTACATTTAGTACAGTGCGTCCTGCTCACAGTGTTCAGCTAGATCCGTTCCTGTTATCTTCCTACTGACAGGCAGGCTTGTCTGGTTACAGTATATAAAGCTACCTGAAGAAAATTACAGGTGTTCTATTTGATCCTATTAGTACCACGGTCAGGCAGCTAGACTATTTACATTTAGTACAGTGCGTCCTGCTCACAGTGTTCAGCTAGATCCGTTCCTGTTATCTTCCTACTGACAGGCAGGCTTGTCTGGTTACAGTATATAAAGCTACCTGAAGAAAATTACAGGTGTTCTATCCCAGCTTAGTGCAGCTACAGGCCATTAGTATGTCTGGAAGGCCAAGAAGGAGAGGCAGACAGTCACAAGCCAATAAGAGAGGGCAAGCAGGCTCTGTGTCTAGTGCTGGTCGTGGAGACGGTGCATCCTCATCAGCACGTGGTCATGGGACACGCTTGGCCTTTTTTTCGGCAGCTGGCCGTGTTGAGCCGCAACATGCGGAAGACTTGGTCGAGTGGATGACCAAGCCGTCCTCATCCTCCTCATCCTCTCTCACCCATGCCCAGGGTGCTTTGTCTGGCAAAGCAGCGGCCTCTTCCCTCAGCTCAATGTCATCAGTGACTCCTTCCCTAGCTCCACCATGTCCTCATGAGGATTCCCTCGAACTGTTTGACCACAGTGTTGGGTACATGCTCCAGGAGGATGCCCAGCGTTTGGAAGGCTCTGATGACGATACTGAGCTCGATGAAGGCAGTAACATGAGCACGGACAGAGGGGGTGCCCAAGAAGGACAGCAATCTGGCAGTCATGCTCCCCCTGCTGCAGCATACTGCCAGGTTTGCTCCAGTGATGAGGAGGGAGGGGATGATGAGGTCACTGACTCAACGTGGGTGCCTGATAGGAGAGAGGAGGAGGAGGAGGAGGAGGAGGCGGCGGCACATCACCAACGAGGCAGGATGCCCTCCAGGGGCCAGCCTAAGGGCAGCACATTGACTGCATCACACCCCAAAGCTCCACATGTGCAGGGCGCTGCAGTCTCTGCGCGTTATTCAAAAAGTTCTTTGGTGTGGGCCTTTTTTGAGACGAGTGCATCAGATCGCACCGCTGCTATTTGCAACATATGTCTCAAGCGTATCTCGCGTGGCCAAAACATCTCCCGCTTGGGTACCACATGCTTGACCAGACATATGTTGACCTGCCATGCAGTTCGTTGGCAAGCGTATCTAAAAGACCCACACCAAAGAACAAAGAGGATCTCTCCTTGCTCCTCATCAGCTGAGATTTCCAACCCCACTAGACCTTCAGTCTTCTCTGAGACCTGCAGTGAGAGGAATGAAGGTGTAGAATTAGGTGTGTCACAGCCAAGTACTTGTGGGCAATCTGCTTTTGGTACACCAACGTCAGATTGTACCAGGCAAATTTCCCTGCCCCAGCTGCTGCACCGCCGAAAGAAGTTTGCTCCCAGCCATCCACATGCCCAGCGGTTGAATGCTAGCTTGGCAAAATTGCTAGCACTTCAACTGCTGCCTTTTCAGTTGGTAGACTCTGCCCCCTTCCGTGAGTTTGTGGAATGTGCGGTTCCTCAGTGGCAGGTACCCAAACGCCACTTTTTCTCACGGAAGGCGATTCCGGCTCTCTACCGGCATGTGGAAGGCAATGTCCATGCCTCGCTGGACAGGGCGGTCAGCGGTAAGGTGCATATTACCGCTGACTCATGGTCCAGCAGGCATGGACAGGGACGTTACCTAAGTTTCACGGCGCATTGGGTGACTCTGCTGGCAGCTGGGAAGGATGCAGGACAAGGTGCAGTAGTGTTGGAGGTTGTTCCGCCACCACGCCTCCAAAATGCTGATTGTGACACACCTCTCTCCTCCACCCCCTCCTCTTCTTCTTCCTCCATGGCCTCTTCCTCGGAACTAGCGGTGCTCCGTAGGCGTTCAAGGGGCTACGCAAGTACGCAGGCCAAAAGATGCCATGCGGTGCTTGAGCTGGTGTGCTTGGGGGACAGGAGCCACACTGGGGCAGAGGTTCTGTCAGCTCTGCAGGGGCAGGTTCAGAGGTGGTTGACGCCACGCCAACTTAAGGCAGGAATGGTGGTTTGCGACAATGGCACCAACCTCCTCTCTGCCCTCCGACAGGGACAAATGACCCATGTGCCCTGTTTGGCTCACGTCCTTAACTTGGTGGTGCAGCGGTTCTTGGGCAGGTACCCGGGCTTACAGGATGTCCTGAGGCAGGCCAGGAAAGTCTGTGTGCATTTCTGCCGGTCATATAATGCCAGTGCTCGGCTGACGGACCTCCAAAAGGAGTTTAACCTGCCCAAGAACCGCCTAATCTGTGACATGCCCACCAGGTGGAACTCAACGTTGGCCATGCTGCAGCGGCTGCACACGCAGCAGAGGGCCATCAATGAGTACCTGTGCGACTATGGCACCAGGACAGGGTCAGGGGAGCTTGGTTTTTTTCCCCACGCCAGTGGGCCATGATCAGGGATGCATGCACTGTCCTGTCACCATTCGAGGAGGCCACGAGGATGGTGAGCAGTGACAGTGCATGCATCAGTGACACTGTCCCCCTTGTCCACCTGTTGGAGCACACGCTGCGTGGAATAATGGACAGGGCACTTGAGGCAGAACAGAGGCAGGAAGAGGAGGACTTCCTTAGCTCTCAAGGCCCCCTTTATCCAGACAGTGTTCCTGCATGCCCACCGATCACACAGGAAGAGGACGAGGAGGAAGAGGAGGAGGAGGAAGATTGTGTCAGTATGGAGGTGGAGCCTGGCACTCAGCATCAGCAGCAGTCTTTAAGGGATCAGTCCCAAGAAACACATGGACTTGTACGTGGCTGGGAGGAGGTGGCTGCGGACCATGTCGTTCTTAGTGACCCAGAGGACTCCAGACCGAATGCCTCAGCAAACCTACGCTGCATGGCCTCCCTGATCCTGCAAAGCCTGCGTAAGGATCCTCGTATTCGTGGTATCAAGGAGAAGGACCAATACTGGCTGGCAACCCTCCTTGATCCACGTTACAAGGGTAAGGTTGCGGACCTTATCTTGCCATCGCAGAGGGAGCAGAGGATGAAACATCTTCGGGAGGCCTTGCAGAAAGGTCTGTGCAACGCGTTCCCAGAGACTGGGAGGTTACAAACTCCTGTTTCTGGACAACGTGTTGCTGAGGCTTCGGTCAGTCAAAGAAGGAGCGGTGGAGAAGGTGGCCGTCTGACCGATGCGTTCAGACAATTTTTTGGTCCGCAGCCCCAAGGTATGATCGGTTCCAGCAACCATCGCCAGCGTCTGTTTTACATGGTGCAGGAATACCTAGGGGCAAGATCAGACTTGGACACCTTTCCCACCGAAAATCCTCTGGGTTACTGGGTCTTGAGGATGGATCACTGGCCAGAGCTTGCACAGTATGCAATTGAGCTACTGGCCTGTCCTGCATCCAGCGTTCTTTCGGAACGCACATTCAGTGCTGCTGGAGGCGTGGTAACCGATCACAGGGTGCGTCTGTCCACCGACTCGGTCGATCGGCTGACCTTCATAAAAATGAATGAGTCTTGGATCACCACCAGCTACCAAGCACCTGATGCTGATGTAACCGAATAATTTTTTTTGAAATCTCAGATCCCTTCAAAGACTGCCTATGCTGATGCTGAGTGACTATCCCTGAGTAATTATCCTCTTCCTCCTCAATCATCACGCTGATAGCTTGTAAGAACATTTTTGGTTCTGGGCGCCACCACCAGTGCCTAAGGCACAATTTTTCAGCCCCTGTTTAACAGGGGCGTGTAATTACAATTTTTGATGTAATACTTTGCAGCAGGGCTCGTTCCTGCATTCCAACTAGAGTGTCTGTGAGGGGTTGCAGTGTTGTGGCACCAGCACCAGTGCCTAAGGCCCAATTTTTCTGCCCCTGTCTAACAGGGGCGTGTAATTACAATTTTTGATGCAATACTTTGCAGCAGGGCGCGTTCCAACTAGAGTGTCTGTGAGGGGTTGCAGTGTTGTGGCACCAGCACCAGTGCCTAAGGCCCAATTTTTCTGCCCCTGTCTAACAGGGGCGTGTAATTACAATTTTTGATGCAATACTTTGCAGCAGGGCTCGTTCCTGCGTTCCAACTAGAGTGTCTGTGAGGGGTTGCAGTGTTGTGGCACCAGTGCCTAAGGCCCAATTTTTCTGCCCCTGTCTAACAGGGGCGTGTAATTACAATTTTTGAAGCAATACTTTGCAGCAGGGCTCGTTCCTGCGTTCCAACTAGAGTGTCTGTGAGGGGTTGCAGTGTTGTTGCACCAGCACCAGTGCCTAAGGCCTAATTTTTCAGCTCCTGTTCAACAGGGGCATGTAATTACAATTCTTGATCTAATATTTCACAGCAGGGCCCTGTGAGGGCTTACAGTGTTGTGGCCACAGCAACACCTAAGGCCCAAATTTCTGCTGAGTATATAGGGCAGGACCCTACTTTCAAACATCTAACTTACAAACGACTCCTACTTGCAAACGGAAGGAGACAACAGGAAGTGAGATGAAATCTACCCCTAGGAAGGGAAATTCTCTCCTGTAAGAGTTAATATGGGAAAACAATTTCTCCTTTCCACTGATGCTTTCCAATCCTTGTTCCACAAAAAAACCCAAATTTTCAAAAAACATTTTTCATTGGGACAAAAAAGTGAGGTGAAATCTTCTGAAGAGGAGGAAAGACAGCAAAACAAATGTCACAGGGGTGATAACCCTTCCCTATGTTTTCCAAAAAGCTTAGAAAAGATTTTTTGGCTGGAGCTAAACACGTTAAAAATGTTCAAAATTACAAAGAGATTCTACTTAACAACAAACCTACAGTCCCTGTCTTGTTTGCACCGCCTGTATACTGCTGTTCAGAGTATATAGGGCCTGCTGGCCCCACACCTTTCCTTATTTTAATTTGGGTGCGGGGTTCCCCTTAATATCCATACAAGACCCAAAGGGCCTGGTAATGGACTGGGGGGTACCCATGCCGTTTGTCTCACTGATTTTCATCCATATTGCCATGACCCGACATGACATTAAACCCGCAAGCAGTTTTAAATGAGATTTTTTCCTTTAAAAATGACATTTGGTGCAGGGACTGTTCTAAACATGGGAAACACGCGTCACTTTACAGGCATACTATAGACACCCCCCAGGTACGATATTTAAAGGAATATTTCACTTTTTTTTTTTTACTTTAAGCATCATTAAAATCACTGCTCCCGAAAAAACGGCCGTTTTTAAAAGTTTTTTTTGCATTGATACATGTCCCCTGGGGTAGGACCCGGGTCCCCAAACCCTTTTTAGGACAATACCATGCAAATTAGCCTTTAAAATGAGCACTTTTGATTTCGAACGTTCGAGTCCCATAGACGTCAATGGGGTTCTAACGTTCGTGCGAACTTTCGGTCCGTTCGCAGGTTCTGGTGCGAACCGAACCGGGGGGTGTTCGGCTTATCCCTACTGAACAGCAGAAAACGATCTGAAAACCACAAGTCTGAAAAAGCTTGAATCGTCTCTCACCAAACTTTTACTAACACGAGATTAGCAAAAGGAGCCCAAAGGGTGCCACGCTTGGTTCGGACCTGCCCTTTTCTAGTCTCGTGGTACATGGTTTACGTGACCGCGTTCTTGGCGATCGGAAATTCCGACAACTTGATGCGACCGTGTGTATGCAAAACAAGTTTGAGCCAACATCCGTCAGAAAAAATCCATGGATTTTGTTGTCGGAATGTCCGATCAATGTCCGATCGTGTGTACGGGGCATAAGAGAGAAAAATCAAAGAGTAATATTTCACGACTTTATAAAATTCAAACGTTTAGAGAGGAACTGGATGTGCCGCCCTACATCAAGAAATGGGAAAAGGAATTAGGTATTCAATGTAGTAAACATACTTTAGAAAAAATTTTGAAAATGACACATGGATCCTCTGTTGACACTAAGATGATTGAAACAAATTTTAAGTGTTTAGCAAGGTGGTATGCGACACCAGACAAAATTTGCAAATCCCATCCGGAGAAATCCGTGGAATGTTGAAGAGGGTGTAAAGCCATAGGAACAATAGCACATATATGGTGGGAATGCCCCATCATCAAAGTATTTTTGAAGAAAATAGCGGAGGAGCCCGGCAGAAGAGTGGGAGAAGAACCGGACACCAGAAGAAGAGGCCGGAGAGAGGAAGAAGACCCCCGAAGTCGGAAGAAGACCCCGGAGCTGCCTAATACATTACTTTAAAAACCTGTCTAGTGTGTTTTTTTTTATTGACACTTTTTCCCCTAGGTAAATGGGTAGGGGTACAATGTACCCCATACTCATTCACATAGGGTGGGGGACCGGGATCTGGGGGCTCCTGGATTCCGATAAGCCCTCCGCCCACAGACCCCGACAACCAACGGCCAGGGTTGTCGGGAAGTGGCCCTTGTCCTCATCAACATGTTGAGGGCATGCGGCCTGGTATGGTTTGGGAGGGGGGGGGCACTCTCATTGTCACAAACTTACCCGAGCCTGGACCGTCTCTGTGACATCAGCTGGCTTCAGCCCGCTGTCTGCTGAAAATGGGTCGCAGGGGTGCAGAACGAACTGCACTGTCTGCTGAAAATGGGTCGCAGGAGTGCAGAACGAACTGCACTCCTGTGATCCACAGGAGAAGTACAGCCAAACAAACTTTGTTAAACAATCTCCTTTAAGCTTTAATACCATCATGAGGAGGTGTGGGTCTTCACAAAGGCAAAGTTTACAGATATTGTGTTGTCAGAGCTGTATGTTGAATGCCTCTGATAATGCTAAAGACATATACAACAGTCCAAGCACTGGGGTAACCGTAGTCAAAGCAGCCTACACAAACATCATGGAACATTGGGGTTGATTGATGAAAGTCCTAAGCAAGTTAATTCTGGCATATAAGGTGAAGCTGTGTTCACACTGAATACCCAATAGTGCAAGGGAAATTAAACAAAAAGGATTTTTGATAAACACATAATTGGGTTTTCAAAGTCAACACAGCTTATTTGCTAACATCAACTTTGCAAAACTAAAGTTTTCTAAGCGAAAGTCTCTGCTCCTTCAGTAAGTCAACTCCATTGGATGCTGCAGTATTAATTGATTTAAATTGAAATAGGCTTCTTTAGTGGTAATAATTTCAAGGTGTTGGTTGGAAGGTCAGCTGGCCATATAATACTTCATATTGATTTAGCTACGTTAACCAAAGATTTATTGGCAAACATTTTGAGTAAGCCTTATAAAGATTGCCATCTACTGTTCTCTTGCCTGCCAGAGACGTAATTATGATGACATTATTATCCTTTTAACGTATGCTGTTGGTAGTCTATTTGTAGACTACTTATTGGGGTTGATTTACTAAAACTGGCGCGTACAAAATCTGGTGCAGCTCTGTATGGTAACCAATCAGCTTCTAACTTCAGCTTGTTCAATTACATTAATGGTCAACAGTGGATTAATAATTTCTCCATTTTATTAAGGCCATTTTTCTCAATTCTAGGTGCAGAGGTAAGCTTGGAGCTTTGGATAAAGGCTAGTTCTTTGATCACAGGTCACCACTGTACACGTACATGGATCTCAAGGTTAAAAGAAAAAAAAAATGTTAACATGTTTTCCAACAAACAACAGCTATGAATGTCTCTTGGTACCATTAATGCATTTGATGTGTGGTTTCATGAGCTCAGTACTAATTTCTGGTATGTTGAGATTGATGTTTAGTTATACTGAGTTTAATTACAATCTTTTATTCCTAGTGTGACTAGATTTAAAATAATTTGACATTTATATGAAAAGACTGCAGGTGCAGAGATGAAAAAGATCCTGAAGTAAACAGACAGTACAAGGGGTGGAAGATCTGAGCTAATTATTTTGCTCTAACTAACTACAAAGTGAGGATTTGCAGAATTACATTTAGCATAAAAACTAATCTGGCAATCTTGTGGTTTATGTTTTAAAACCTAAACAATGCACACACTATTTTCACTATCAGCGAGAATTCCTTTTAAGGTGTACGTATAGCTACTCTTGGGTTGAGTGGTGGAGGTACATAAAACTCTTTTTATTTGTCTTCAGTGTCCCCATTGTCGCCAGATGATTCACTTCAACAACAATCTTCCAAAAAAATATTTGTGTATTTTACAAAGACCTACTAAAATATGTGTCCAAAAATTTGTAGAGAAAAATGGGACTCTAATGGTGCTTTGGAGGAGTATAAACAAAATGAGATACAATATATTTATACAAGAGTAATCAAATTTTTATTATTTAAAGAACAACGTTTAAAATACATTACAGTCTTGGTAATTCAATTTGAGTTCAGGGATGTGCTGGTTCCCAACAAATTATACAAGGAATGGCCTACGCGTTTCACGGATATTCCGCTTCGTCAGGGCCTTGCAGATAGGACAGATGAAAGCGTCATGTGAATTCTACAAATAGTCTTAATTAGTACCATACATCATATGATTAGTATGAATACATAATGATGCAAATAACATACATGTGTTGATCTGTTTGTCTTTACATGGATTCATATCTAGAAATATATACATTGCAACGAATATTAATAAAAAAATGTTTTTTCCAAACAAACAAAAAAAGGGAATTTTTTAGATTGCTTGGATTAGACTATCATCAGCTGTAAACTGTGCCCTCTTTTCCACTCTGGGACATGTTTTAAAGCTCACATATACATCACCTTTCATCATAATTGAAACCAACGGTCTAATCTTTGGAAACAACCATTTTTTTGCCCTTAATGGTGCTTCAACCTTTCAATTAGGTTTGGTCTAATCCCAGTATGTTTACTTGGTGAGTAATCTTCAATATACATTCTCTTGCCCTAGGGGCTATCTTTCCCTTTTTTTTTTTCCTTTGATCACTGAACTCACTACCTCCTATCAACCATCTGCATGTTTAGGGGCCCCTCCTTTTTCGTCCGTCCAGGTTGGGGAGGAGTATTCCCACGGGCTCCGAGGCCTCTTCTGTCCCACTGAGCGGGTGTTCTCCATGTGCGGTCCTTTTCGGTGAGTTGAGGGGCATGTCATTAAAACTTTGCATTTTGCATTTTATTAGATTGCCACATAAATATGTAATTCTATCTACTTGATTTTCCATACTAAAATCACTATAGGCAAAACATGACTGTACACCAATGGGTATATATAGAGATTATCATTGTTTTTATATGTGCAATATTTTTTAATATAAAAAAAACATTTTTATTAATATAATAAAATATTAATATAATCTGCTGCCTGCTGAAAAGGTACTATTATATTCAAGCTAAATCATATATTTATATGCTATATGTTAGAAGATAATAATTTATTATTTATCTATTTACTGTGAAATTACTGGTTGGAAGTTATAACTTCAAACTTCAGTAATTTGTCCGTTAAGCCAGCTGCTTGAGTACAGGTGTTGAAAATATAGTAAATTACCTTAAAAACAATATATAATAATTATTTGTATATTACTTATGGTAATTAACCCCTTGCCACCCAGGCCAATTCTGGCAATTCTCTCCTACATGTAAAAATCATAAATTTTTTGCTAGAAAATAACTCAGAACCCCCAAACATTATATATATTGTTTTAGCAGACACCCTATGGAATAAAATGTTGGTCCTTGCAACTTTGCATGTCACACGGTATTTGTGCAGCAATTTTTTTAAATGCATTTCTTGAATAAAAAAAAAAAAACAACACTAACGTTAGCCCGTTTTATTTGTATAATGTGAAAGATGATGTTACGCCGAGTAAATAGATACCTAACCACTTATGGACCGCCTGCTGTCATTATACAGTGGCACTTTGAAGTGGAATATTGTTGTTATGGCAGCAGCTAGCTGCCATAACCCCTGTATCCACTTCTTCAGCAGGCGGCCCACTTTCAGATAAAAGTGGTCTCAGCAGCGGATTCGCCGTGAGATCACTTTTATCGGTGGCGGGAGAGGGCCCCCTCCTACCACGCTCTGGTGCCCTCTGCCGCTTACCAGAGCCGCCGGCAATGGCAGAGGCGATCGGGCCCTTTCCCCTGATTGGCATGCAGCTGAGTGAGGGGACGATGGTCCCCACCCAGCCCCATACCATTGCAGGGCGGAAGCGATGTCAAAACGTCACTTCTGCCTAAAGCTGTTAAAGGGACATTTTTTTTCAAACAACATTTTTATTTTTTGTTATTGCATTTTAGTGTAAATATGAGATCTGAGGTCTTTTTGACCACAGATCTCATATTTAAGAGGTCCTGTTATGATTTTTTCTATTACAAGGGATGTTTACATTCCTTGTAATAGAAATAAAAGTGACACGATTTTTTTTTTTTAAAAGAACAGTGTAAAAATAAAAAGTAAAATAAATAAGAAAAAAAAAGTAACACGCCCCGTCCTGACGAGCTCGCGTGCAGAAGCGAATGCATATGTGAGTAGCGCCTGCATATAAAAACGCTGTTCAAACCACACATATGAGGTATCACCGCGATCATTAGAGCAAGAGCAATAATTCTAGCCCTAGATGACCTCTGTAACTCAAAACACGAAACCGGTAGAATTTTTTAAACGTCGCCTATGGAGATTTTTAAGGGTAAAAGTTTGTCACCATTCCACGAGCGCACGCAATTTTGAAGCGTGACATCTTGGGTATCAATTTACTCGATGTAACATCATCTTTCACAATATAAAAAAAAATTGGGCTAACTTTACTGGTGTCCTATTGTTTAATTCAAAAAAGTGTATTTTTTCCCAAAAAAGTGCGCTTGTAAGACCGCTGCGCAAATACGGTGTGACAAAAAGTATTGCAACGACCGCCATTTTATTCTCTCGGGTGTTAGAAAAAAAATATATATATCTATCTATATATATATATAATGTTTGGGGGTTCTAAGTCATTTTCTAGCAAAAAAAACAACTGATTTTAACTTATAGACAGCAAGTTTGAAAAATAGGCCCAGTTAAGTGGTTAATATTGTGCACACTTGTGGAATGGCGCCAAACTTGAGTACTTATAAATCTCCATAGGAGACTCTTTAAAAAATTTTACAGGTTACATGTTTAGTCGGATTTTCCGACGGAAAATGTGTGATAGGACCATGTTGTCGGAAATTCCGACAGTGTGTGGGCTCCATCACACATTTTCCATTGGAATTTCCGACACACAAAGTTTGAGAGCTTGCTATAAAATTTTCCGACAACAAAATCCGTTGTCGGAAATTCCAATCGTGTGTACACAAATCCGACGCACAAAGTGCCATGCATGCTCAGAATAAATTAAGAGATGAATACTATTGGCTACTGCCCCGTTTATAGTCCTGACATACGTGTTTTACGTCACCGCGTTTAGAATGATCGGATTTTCCGACAACTTTGTGTGACCGCGTGTATGCAAGACAAGTTTGAGCCAACATCCGTCTGAAAAAATCCGATGGATTTTGTTGTCGGAATGTCCGATCAATGTCAGACCATGTGTACGGGGCATTAGAGTTACAGAGGAGGTCTAGTACTAGAATTATTGCTCTCGCTCTAACAATCGTGGCGTATGTAACCTGTGTGTATCTGGCTCTGATACTAGCCAGTGTTTCATCAGCCACTGACCTCACGGCACTTCCCTGCTAAATTCAATGATTTTGTTGTTTTCTCTGTTGCTCTCTGTCGTTTAATCCTATAGATGTATGCTAATCTTGTTAAACTTTATGAGTGAGAGGTGATTTTAAAGACATTAGAGGACATTAATTTCCGTATGTAGCGGTGTATAACACGCACAGGCATATAACGCGCACCCCAAATTTAGGAGGGAAGTTTACGGAAAAAAACTGACATTTTAAAGAAAGAACTTTGAAGCAAAATTAGGGTCACAGCTCATCAATGCACCCTGCTCAGTGCCCACCTGCAGCCATTAAATTGACCAACAATGCAGCCTGTTCAGTGCCCATCTGCAGCCTCACCTTTCCCATCATTGCAGCCTCGTCAGTGTTGGATTATCCCTGCTGTCTCCAAGGGAAGAGGAGTAACGAACGCCGCTGAATTACACAGAGCCGCGATCTCCTGTGTCCGGGGCTCCGTCACTCACAGCCACGCCTCCTGGCCCTGCTCATATGATAGACAGAACAGTGGCCCAATGCGGGGCCAGGAGGCGTGGCTGTGAGTGACGGAGCCCCGGGTACACAGGGGATAGCGGCTCTATGTAATTCAGCGGCGCTCTCTCCTATTCCCTCAAAGACAGCGGGGATCGATGTATAACACGCACCCATGATTTTCCCCTGATTTTAAGGGGAAAAAAGTGCATGTTATATGCCGATAAACAAGGTATTAATTATTGTGCTAATTCTTTGCAAAAATATTTCCATTAACATTTAAGCGTATTGTACTTCTACAGCGTCAGGTTTAGATCCGTGGCCAAATAGTGACTGTCTGCCTTTTTTCTCGATTGTGCCACAACTCAAAAAACACTTCCTTAGGAAAAAAATTCAACCTCAAAACTTTCGCAGGATGAAGAAGTGCTAAGCAGCATTTTTTCATGCATGCAGATGTTTATTAGCAACTCATTCATTATGCAAATTGTAAAAAAAATAGATATTTCCCTAACTTGCATTTAAAAAAACAAGCAACAGATTATTACCTGTAAACAATAAGAACGTTTTAATAAACTTTCCTTGCTATATTTGCTGATTACATATGTAGGTCAATTTTTCTCCTTTAAGGTGCCACACATTAGTTTTGCTTTACTATGCCTGCTTAATATAAGTCAATTAACTTACCAAAATAAATGCACTCTCTATATGACTGACACATTAGGGAAGAGATAGTTACACTCTGGTGTTTAATCCACAAATGTATATGTAAAAGATAAGTTCAGGATTTAAAAAAACAAACATTTATATTCACCTAGGTGGATGCAGCATTGGTCCAATTCTGTATCTGTTCCCTGCTGGAACAGTAAGAACTGAGTGATCAAACACCACTGATCGCTCAGTTCTCCCCCTCCGCTCTGAGCAGAAAGCCGTGACTGTAAGTCCGCAGCTATCTGCTCTTCCCTCCAGTGCTCATTGAAGCACTGGGCTGTGGAGGGAATGGGAGGGGCTGGCTCAAGCTCTCAGCGGATTGCTGAAAGGCTGAGCCAGGTGCCAGTCCAGGCTTCTGAGCGTATACCAACCATATGGTTGGGATCTTTCCTGAGCCTGGAGTGGCTTTAAGCAAAAGCTTTAGCCCATTTTCGACTGAAAATGGGTCACAGGAGTGCACAACGAACTATACTCCTGTGATCCATAGAAGTATGGCCATAAAAGCTTTGGCTATACTTCTCCTTTAATGAAATGGGAACAATATAAAGGGAAAAATGAAAAAGTCTTTAAAAAAAAAAAAAAAACTTTAAAGAGGAACTTCACCCTCCCTCTCAAAAATATTTTGTGAAAAATTATCGAATAAAGGTATTTTGAAAAAACAATTGCAAAATATGCACTCATTGAAATACACTTCATTTTCACTTTAAAAACTGTTAAGATAAGATGTCAGCCACAACAGGGGAGCATTGTTTGCACTTAAGCAAGCCATAGACTAATCAATTTTCTTTCCTTCCACCACGGGTGGAAGGATAGAAAATTGCTCAGTTCCCTCATCAACGAAGTCAGTGTTGATGGGGTAATCCCTCCCACAGCGCTATTGTGTTCTGCCGGTGGGGGGTGCTGGGAGCCCTTCCGGTCAGCAGAACACAAAGATTATGTAGTAGTAGGATTGTTTGCATGTAGAAATATCCATCAGGATGGTTGTGCCCTAGTCAATGGATCATCTTGGGTACAATCAGTCTTCCCATACATGGATCGAAATTCAGCCGGTCCCTGCCGGACCGGTCAAATTTAGATTCATGTATGGCCGGCCTTAGCCAGCCGATGAATAGACATAAAGAGTAACTCCGCTTTTGTTGAGAAAAAAAACATTCCCCTCTGGGTGATCTATGTACATTGCAAGGATTATAACAACCGTTGTTGCAGATTCATACTTTTTGTTATTCTGAAGAAATCACTGATGGTTCCTCTGTGCGTGGGTCTAATGGGAGTGGTTTCATAATTATCAGTCAGCTGTGGCACCTGCAGAGCACTAATGAGGAAATCTGCATGGACTGCATCCCTTTCGACATGTTCCTATTGGGAGTATCTCACCAAAAATGACATTTTTGTTGCAGGGGATGCCCGAAATCTGACTTGTATCTTAGGCAGACTTCTGGAAAAATTGGTGAGCCAGTCACACAAGCAGGAAATTATGTTTCTGGGGGGTGGTCAGTACACATTCTGTGTACAGAACAACTCCAGGTAGCCATATTGCACTGCACTTATAGAAAATTATAGCGGCTGCAGATTGAAAAGGATAAGTAATTTTTAATAACATTCAATTACAATATGACTTGTGTCGCAATTGTATACACTATATTATTTTTTCTTTTTTTGCTATTTTTTTCACCACGAAAGTGACGTTACTCTTTAAGGGAGCAGTAACAAAGTAAGGCCCATGAAATGTAATTGCAAACTATATATAGAAACAAACTTTTTTTAAAACATGTTTTAAAAATTATTGTGAATCTACGTTTACTATTTCTTTTCCCATAAGTTTTATTAAAAACCTTTTAAAACTGTAATAGAAATGTATTGAACAAAAAACACATGTAATAAAATATCATGATTACCTCTTTCACATGTACAGTATATCTAAAGAAAATGAAATTAAACATTCCATGTAAACTAGATGGGGTACAACAGCTGCAAACGTGTAGTTAACTCATATAAGCCTTTATAATCTGATCAGCTGTCCTGATGGCGACCCATTAACGTCTGTCCCAAGGTTTTATGCCTGCCTTTGTACCAGATTTAATGCTAATTAAAGACTCTGCAACTTATATATGGAGGTAATATGTTCGGACATGCAGCAGAATATTGCAACCAGACATGGATTAATGACTGAACCAAACCAAGTATCAAATACACAGTAAAGTGGATTATTTCCGTCAATCTCAAATCAGAATTATACACTGAAGGGATTTTAGCTGAGTGGGGAAGTCATGATCCCATATTGTGCTGTAATAGAATGTTCAGAGGTTTCTGAAAACGGAAAAGTAATTTGCTGGCTGAAGAGATGCACTGTGTATAAGACATGCAGGTCTCTTAGGCACCTTCTACGTGCAACAAACAGCAAGATTAGAACTCTGTATTCTGTTATAGAACACGATTGTCACACAATTTACTGCATATAATTGTATTGTAGCTACTATTTGTCCAACATACACAAATGTACACTGTACACACAATATAAGTAATGTATTATTATGTATACCCTTTCATGTGACAACACTGAAGAAATGACACTTTGCTACAATGTAAAGTAGTGAGTGTACAGCTTGTATAACAGTGTAAATTTGCTGTCCCCTTAAAATACCTCATCACACAGCCATTAACCACTTGCCGACCAGCTGCCATCATTATACGGCGGCAGGTCGACTCTCCTGCGCAAATAGCTTTCGATGTCCGCTGGCGACCCACGATCGCCTAGTACAGAGGCAGAATGGGGATCTGCCTTTGTAAACAAAGCGGATCCCCATTCTGACAGATGACATGACAGTGATCTACTGTTCCCAGTCAGTGGGAACAGTGATCTCTGTCATGTCCCTGCCAGCCCACCCCCCCTACAGTTAGAACACACCCAGGGAACACAGTTAACCCCTTCCCTGCCAGTGTTATTTTTACATTCATCAGTGCATTTTTATAGCACTGATCAATGTAATAATGTCACAGGTCCCCAAAAAGTGTAACTCAGATTTGTTCGCTGCAATGTCGCAGTCCCGCTAAAAATTGCAGATTGCCGTCATTACTAGTAAAAAAAATAACAATAAATAAAAGTCCCTAAATCTATCCCATAGTTTGTAGATGCGATGTGCAATCCAGTCAATATACGCCTATTGCGATTTTTTTTTTAAATCAAAAATATGTAGAAGAATATATATCAGCCTAAACTGATGAATACATTTGTTTTTTGATATTTTTTTTGGATATGTATTATAGCAAAAAGTAAAAAAAAAAATATTTTTTTTTCAAAATGTCTCTCTTTGTTTGTTTATAGCGCAAAAAATAAAAAACGCAGAGGTGATCAAATACCACCAAAAGAAAGCTCTATTTGTGGGAAAAAAAGGTACGTCAGTTTTGTTTGGGTACAACGTCGCACGACTGCGTAATTGTCAGTTAAAGCAATGCAGTGACATATCACAAAAAATGGCCTGGTCATTAAGGGGGCAAATTCTTCCAAGGCTGAAGTGGTTATTGTTTAAACTGCTGGCAACAAAAGCGAGTACACCCCTAAGTGAAAATGTCCAAATTGGACCCAATTAGCCATTTTCCCTCCCAGGTGTCATGTGACTCATTAGTGTTACAAGGTCTCAGGTGTGAATGGGTAGCAGGTGTGTTACATTTAGTGTTATCACTCTCACTCTGTCATACTGGTCACTGGAAGTTCAAATGGCACCTCATGGCAAAGAACTCTCTAAGGATCTGAAAAAAATAATTTTTGGTCTACATAAAGATGGCCTAGGCTATAAGAAGATTGCCAAGACCCTGAAACTGAGCTGCAGCACAGTGGCCAAGACCATACAGCAGTTTCACAGGACAGGTTTCACTCAGAACAGGCCTCGCCATGGTCAACCAAAGAAGTTCAGTTCACGTGCTCAGCGTCATATCCAGAGGTTGTCTTTGGGAAATAGATGTATGAGACACAGAGCATGATCCCCTCCCTTTAGAGACTGGGGCGCAGTGCAGTATTCCAACATGATAACAACCCCAAATACACCTCCAAGACAACCACTGCCTTGCTAAAGAAGCTAAGGGTAAAGGTGATGAACTGGCCAAGCATGTCTCCAGACCTAAATCCTCTTGAGCATCTGTGGGGCATCCTCAAACGGAAGGTGGAAGAGTGCAAGGTCTCTAACATCCACCAACTCCGTGATGTCGTCATGGAGGAATGGAAGAGGACTCGAGTAGCAACCTGTGAAGCTCTGGTGAATTCCATGCCCAAGATGGGTTAAGGCAGTGCTGGAAAATAATGGTGGCCACACCATATATTGACACTTTGGGCCCAATTTGGACATTTTCACTTAGGGGTGTACTTAATTTTGTTGCCAGGGGTTTAGACATTATTGGCTGTGTGTTGAGTTATTTTGAGGGGACAGCAAATTTACACTGTTATGCAAGCTGTACACTCACTACTTTACATTGTAGCAAAGCGTCATTTCTTCAGTGTTATATAACCAAGTGGTACTCCTGTGCTATCACTTTAAATGTAATGGGGACTTTAATTGCCGCAAACACCAATAAGCAAAACCGTGGCTTAAACATGTGTAAATAATTTATGTGATACTATACAATAAATGACATAATTGTACACATAAAATAGATGCTCAAAAGAAAAAACAAGCAGACAGATAAATATTCATTACTTCTGCAATGTCCACAAATAAAGTGCCAATATTAGTAACTGATAATAAATAGTAAAAAAAAGTCCCAGATAAGCCAAATGTGCAGCTACAACTAAGTGCTTTGATTCTTCCACATTCCAAAACAGTGTATAAACATGATTGGTGTCTCTTTTTATAGTATTTATGACACACCTCAGTGCTCACAAGCCTCTCACCTTACTGCTGTAAGGTAACATCATTTGGTGTAGATAACTGTCATAAAGGATCCTTATGCCTCCACCTGTCTCTGGGGATCTCTCTGTAATGAGTGCAGCCCTTAGGACTGGGTGGATGGTAATGCCTCCTCCAAAGTGATCCTGGGGTTCCATTTAGTATCCTCCGTTATGGTGGTGTATAAACAAAAAAGAGCTACGATAGTGGGATATAATTTCTCAAAAGTATTTATTTATAAAAACAGCGTGCTTTTACTCACATTAAAAACAGTGAACAAGGCATGTAATCCACGAGCGGCAAGCTCATACTGCTACGTCACTTCCAGTCTATCTGTCGCTTAATCTCGACACGTATTGTCACGCCCACGTGACTTCATCAGGGTATTACGACAAATAAAAATTATGTCCTTATATATTGTAATGGGCTACATTTCTTTATATATTTATTCACCTATGGCCTCTTCAGCTTTTGGCTTTAATACGATTCATACGCAAGAATTTAGTTACGATCCCATATACAGATAGTCTGGTAAAGGATTATACAAGATATTGCCTCTAGGAAAATGGCTGACCAAATGGCTGACCAAATGGCTGACTCACTTTTGTGAGATACTGTATACAGTGGGGCAAAAAAGTATTTAGTCAGCCACCAATTGTGCAAGTTCTCCCACTTAAAAAGATGAGAGAGGCCTGTAATTGTCATCATAGGTATACCTCAACTATGAGAGACAAAATGTGGAAACAAATCCAGACAATCACATTGTCTGATTTTTGAAAGAATTTATTTGCAAATTATGGTGGAAAATAAGTATTTGGTCACCTACAAACAAGAAAGATTTCTGGCTCTCACGGACCTGTATCTTCTTCTTTAAAAGACTCCTCTGTCCTCCACTCATTACCTGTATTAATGGCACCTGTTTGAACTTGTTATCAGTATAAAAGACACTTGTCCACAACCTCAAACAGTCACACTCCAAACTCCACTATGGTGAAGACCAAAGAGCTGTCGAAGGACACCAGAAACAAAATTGTAGACCTGCACCAGGCTGGGAAGACTGAATCTGAAATAGGCAAGCAGCTTGGTGTGAAGAAATCAACTGTGGGAGCAATAATTAGAAAATGGAAGACATACAAGACCACTGATAATCTTCCTCGATCTGGGGCTCCATGCAAGATCTCACCCCGTGAGGTCAAAATGATCACAAGAACGGTGAGCAAAAATCCCAGAACCACATGGGGAGACCTAGTGAATGACCTGCAGAGAGCTGGGACCAGTGTAACAAAGGCTACCATCAGTAACACACTACGCCTCCAGGGACTCATATCCTGCAGTGTACATGTCCTGGCCCGTCTGAGGTTTGCTAGAGAGCATTTGGATGATCCAGAAGAGGATTGGGAGAATGTCATATGGTCAGATGAAACCAAAGTAGAACTGTTTGGTAGAAACACAACTCGTCATGTTTGGAGGAGAGAGAATGCTGAGTTGCAACCAAAAAACACCATACCTACCGTGAAGCATGGGGTTGGCAACATCATGCTTTGGGGCTGTTTCTCTGCAAAGGGAAAAGGACGACTGATCCGTGTACATGAAAGAATGAATGGGGCCATGTATCGTGAGATTTTGAGTGCAAACCTCCTTCCATCAGCAAGGGCATTGAAGATGAAATGTGGCTGGGTTTTTCAGCATGACAGTGATCCCAAACACACTACCCGGGCAACGAAGGAGTGGCTTCGTAAGAAGCATTTCAAGGTCCTGGAGTGGCCTAGCCAGTCTCTAGATCTCTACCCCATAGAAAACCTTTGGAGGGAGTTGAAAGTCCATGTTGCCCAGCGACAGCCCCAAAACATCACTGCTCTAAAGGAGATCTGCATGGAGGAATGAGCCAACATTCCAGCAACAGTGTGTGACAACCTTGTGAAGACTTACAGAAAACATTTGACCTCTGTCATTGCCAACAAAGGATATATAACAAAGTATTGTGATGAACTTTTGATATTGACCAAATACTTATTTTCCACCATAATTTGCAATAAATTCTTTAGATGCTTTAGATGAACATACAGGGTATTTATACCTTTATGCTATTATTTTTTGGAAACAAGACTTTTTGTTGCGTGTATATTGAAGGAAAATGCCCACTTTCTTTTTACATTGGTGGTGAAGACACCCGCTGGAAGTAAGCAGAATTATGGGTCAAATAGGCAAATAATACCTAAAGGTGGATTTGAGGAATGGTTATTGTATATCTTTCTGCTCTCTCTCCCTGTTTAACAGGTCACTATTGTGCAAGTGCTCTTAGTACTCCTAAGTGATTTTGGGAAAAACTAACCACAATTGGTCCATTTTGTGCCCCTTCTTATAAGACGAAGAAACAATACCTGAAGGCTATCTTTCAATTAGAACTAGCTGGATACTTTATATGGTGATAGAATGAATATGTGAATTTATTGGGCAATACTTACCACATGTTGCTATACATCTTCCATGTTACATATTTTTTGTTGTTATACTTGTAGAATATACAGAGAATGTGTTGCTTGTTGGGGTGCTCTCTTCTCTTCCCCGATGCCCCCTAAGTAGGAGGAACGTCTGCTTCACTATATAAATGTGACGTCCGGGTCCTATTGGGCTATATTATTGTTAATGTGTCATGATCAGGGGTCAGGCTTGGAGGCCAGTAACTATATCAGTATAGAGGCTCCCACTGATCAGCTAGATATGTGAACAATCAGGTCACCCTGGGGCATGACGTGGGCTCACCCTAAGTGTGGGGTCTAAGTACTAACCAGTGTTAACCAGAGCTCCTGATGGTGGAGATGGTGGTTTTGCTGCATGTGAGTACCACCTCACGGTCTTCAGGATTGCCCCACCAGGAGGTGAGCAAGCTAGGGTCCAGTAGCAGATATAACAGGTAGGGACCAAGCAGAAGCATAGTCAGTAAACAAGCTAATGCTTGGTAACAAGTGGTTGCAGGTTGGGCTCAAGCAGAAGCGTAGTCAAGGAACAAGCCTAAGGTCGGTAACCAATGGTAGCGAAGATATGGACAGCAGCAGGAGTGAGCATAATAATCTGTCAAACAAGGTGTAGCGACATGGCTTCAATCAGGACGTTCATGAGGGGAGCAAAGAGTTCAAGGTTCACAAGAAAAAAGACATAAAGCAAGGTTGTCTATACAATCAGGCAGGGAGCTGTCCAGTATCTTAGGTGGCTCAGTGAGAAGTTTTACTGCCAGACACAGCAGAGGTCCAGGCGTCAGGTTCAGGCCCAGACATAATGATTTTTATGCACCTGTAAGTGTTCAGCATATTAAGTATTTATATGCTATATGTTGTGACCTGATTGCCTCAATCTCCTGAAAAAGCAAAGCACAGAGAGAATACAGACACCCCTTATATACAGTACAACTGCATGAAGTAGATTTTGACAATCAACAATATATATTTTTAAAAGCTCATTTGTAGGAGTTTGGTATGTAAGAACCACCCATACTGAGAGAAGGCTGTTGAGAGGCTAAATGTTCCCTAAAAAATGATGGTTATTAAGGAATTGAAGCTTAGTGCAAATTACAGAGAGTTGTTTTAAATAATGTTTATGAGAATACGACTTTTTTGCATATATAATAAAGTACAAATGTAGGATTTAAAAATTTTGTCTCAGACTTATATGTGTCACCTTTAAAGTTATAATCCAATTTTGGGATGTGATAATAAAGAGATGTGGTGCCTCGGTCACCGTTTATACCACATTAATCAATATTCTTTCAGAGCAAGCTGTCAGCTTGTAGTTGTCACAAAGCAGGGTGCCAATCACTTTAAATCCATTTATGCTTTCAATTTAAGAGAGAGAACACGGTAGGATCAAGGATACCAAAAAGTAGTTGTATACAGTACCTTCTGTAAAAACCTACAGCTAGACAGAAGGAGCAATCACAAAAACAAAGGTCCCTGTGTCTTGTCTTCTCTGCACTAGGTTAGCAGATATTTAGCCTTGACAGGTCCCCATGCCTTTTCACTTTGCCACCAGCTCTGTGCTGATAAGGGAGTCGATGTCGGTAGCCCAAAAAGCCTCAAATAAAATCCAGGGCTGGCTGCGTTCCTCACTGCGTGCATCCTTTTGGCTTGTTCTGTGGCATTGTGATCATTAATATATCACTCTAAGCTTACAACAAATTGAGAAAATAGCAACATCAGCCTGAACAGGATGCATATTGTGTGCTTTCTGCAAGCATGCATTATTAAATTTAATTATTCCCACTATTTTAACTGGTGGCAGTTGGTAATCACTGACAGATTGTTCATCTTTGTGGCTGTTAATGAAATAATTGGATAAGAGGAAGTTCTTAAAGTTCCGCTCAATGTCTTGTCATTTGTCGATTATTCTAAACCTCCAGCTGGATTAACTATGGCTCTACTAAGGTAAGCAAATTAACATTTAACGCAAATAGCAATAGTTTTCTAATATCTAATTAAAGTGCATATTTTCACGAATTAAGGAAGAAATATGTTGTCAGCTTTGAATACAATACTTCCTATAGCAAAGCTGGTGATTCCTATTTAAATATAATATTTCAGTGAACATAACTGTTCTGCTGATTCTGAAAGAAAGAGTTTTGGGACTTTAAATGAGGCATAAGACCTGTAAGTCAAATGTCTCCATCCCTATTAATATAGCAAAAGGAGAAAGGTTGTGACTTTAAATGAAGCATGCAGCAGGAAAGCAAAAATGACACTATGTACTGATAATAAATGTATTTATTTCATGTAACAATATACTCATGGCACATTATTACAAATAAACAAACATAGTAATAATACAGGACTTGCAATATGCAAAATTCATCAATCCATATTCTCATATAAAATAGAACCAAACATGGTGGGCAGAAACTGTCAGAACATTGGTAGGAGTAGATAAGGAATCCATGTTCTACACATCTGAATGTAGCATCTAAAAATTAATTGTAAACATCTGAATGTAGCTTGACGCATTTCATGAAAATATATTCATTCATCAGGAGCAGATGCAAGGAGTGTGTCTAAAAAATGTAGATAAATGAACAATGTATCAAAATAGAGAAATAAAAATTATATATATTATGTAGGGAGAGGAGAATACCGCTGAAACCTACTGATTCTGTTTTTATTTAGTTAAAGTGCATCTGTGCCCATGTTATGAAAATTAAAGTATTTACATGTTTTTACCAAGCACTAAAAAACGTTTTAATACAACCCCTTTTAACCTGTGTAGCTGCAGGCACCATGGAGAAATCAATTTTTAATTTCACAAGAGAGGCAATAAAATCACAGCTTACATCCCCTTAATTACTCTAGCACTAAAAACCTAGTAGTCTGCAGCGCCAATTAAAACAAACAGTAGGTGCTGCAGGATGTCACAAAGTGACTGGACTCTGACTACAGAGTCTCTTCTGTGATCTTTGAAGATGAGTTACTCCAAAGTGCTGCAGTTAGAGAGGTGAAAAAGATATTTTGTTGCTTGTTAAGTATAATAATTTACTGTCTATAGTTTGGCCACATGTACACCTTAAGACTCTGTAAAGATTAAGCAGGGTATTCAAATTTCCCTTTGCAAACTCAATTTGAAAGGCTTGGTTTGTAAATGCTAGGGTTTATTACTGATTATGTCATTTTATTCTTAAGGAATCCAAGGCCCCACCACAAATTCTTTTAGCACCCTCACCAGCATTTGCCAAAGTCAGACTCTGCATTTGGCTTTTTCTTGCTAACAAGCAATGGTATAGCGAAGTCAAGATGTGTGGTCTGCAGGGTAATCCCTCAACTCCCAACACTTGTTCTATAGTTCTAGTGGGCTGCTGTGGTTTATGGTATGCCCATAGAAGAGAAGAGCAATAGCTTCAAGTACTGATGCAAAGAGGAAGTGGTCTGAAGGACAATGCGGCAAATCAACCTGTACCTTTAGCAGATAAACAGTCCCAAAGCATAATGTTTCCACCTCCGTGCTTGACTGTAGGGATGGTGTTCTTAAGGTCACAGTCAGTATTTTTTTCCTCCAAACATGGCGAGTCGAGTTAATAACAAAGAGCTCAATTTTGGTCTCATCGGGCCACAGCACTTTCTCCCAATCCTTCTCTGAATTATTAAGATGTTCATTGGCAAACTTCAGACGGCATGTACATGTGCTTTCTTGAGGAAGAGGCCTTGGGGGTGCTGCAGGATTTCAATGCATGGCGGCGTATTGTGTTACTAATGGTTTGTTTGGTGACTTAAGGGTGTACTCACTTTTGTTGCCAGCAGTTTAGACATTATTGGCTGTGTGTTGAGTTATTTTGAGGGGACAGCAAATTTACACTGTTATACAAGCTGTACACTCACTACTTTACATTGTAGCAAAGTGTAATTTCTTCAGTGTTGTCACATGGAAAGATATAACAAAATATTTACAAAAATGTGAGGGATGTACTCACTTTTGTGAGCTATTGTATACACACACACACGTGTGTGTGTGTGTTTGAGCTTTGGGTTGCAAACCCTAATGCAACAGACTGCTCACATCTATGGGTGGTGAACTACATGGTCCACCTGTTGTCTGCCTTGAAGGAATAAAGAAGAAAATGCCACAGTCTTGTGGGCATTGCAAAACAGTGGACATGATCAATAAAGTGTATGTGCATTACCTAAATATTACAGTAGAAGCTTAACGGTGTAGGTGCTGTGCCACCTTGCCCCTTTTTCTTTGCTATAGTTTAAACAAAAAAGAGTCTGGAGATACATCGAAGAGACTATGGGAATAAAATGCATTATTGGTGTCTGTGTCTGCTCCTGACACATGCTGGGGGTTATCATTGCTTATCATTGCTAGCACTGACACCAATGCTGGCCATTATAATTGCTGCCACTGCCACCAACAATTCAATTTATTCCCACAATTTCTTCATTGTATCTCCAGGCCCTATTTTGTCTCAGGCCTCATCCCTTGGCATGTCCAGTCTTTGACCAACTTCACTAGGATGTTTGCAAGTTTTGAACATATGCTGTAAAAAGTTCATAATCTCTGGAAACTCTAGCAACAATCTACTGTCTGACCATCTTTTATATTATACGCATTTGCCCATTACTACTGCTTTCATGCAGACTTACAGTGCCTGTAATTTTACAACTGAAAACGTAAATGTATTTTATTGGAATTTTATATGATAGACCAACACAAAGTGGCACATAATTGTGAAGTGAAAGGAAAATAATAAATGGTTTTCAAAATTCTTTACAAATAAATATGTGAAAAGTGTGGCGTTCATTTGTATTCAGCCCCCCGGAGTCAATACTTTGTAGAACCACCTTTCACTGTAATTACAGCTGCAAATCTTTTTGGGTATGTCTCTACTAGCTTTGCACATTTGGAGAGTGACATTTTTGCCCATTCTTCTTTGCAAAATAGCTCAAGCTCTGTCAGATTGGATGGTGAGTGTCTGTGAACAGCAATTTTCAAGCCTTGCCACAGATTCTCAATTTGATTTAACCCAGGACTTTGACTGGGCCATTCTAACACATGGATATGCTTTGATCTAAACCATTCCATTGTAGCTCTGGCTGTATGTTTAGAGTTATTGTCCTGCTGGAAGGTGAACCTTCTCCCCAGTCTCAAGTCTTTTTCAGACTATAATGGGTTTTCTTCTAAGATTGTCCTGTATTTGGCTCAATCCATCTTCCCATCAACTCTGACCAGCTTCCCTGTGCCTGCTGAAGAAAAGCATCCCCACAACATGATGCTGCCACCACCATGTTTCACAGTGGGGATGGTGTGTTCAGGGTTATGGGAAGTGTTAATTTTGCGCCACACATGGCGTTTTGCTTTTAGACCAGAAAGTTCAATTTTGGTCTCATCTGACCAGAACACCTTCCACATGTTTTCTGCGTCCCCCACATGGCTTCTCGCAGACTGCAAATGGGACTTTTTATGGCTTTCTTTCAACAATGGCTTTCTTCTTGCCATTCTTCCAAGGCCAGATTTGTGGAGTGCACGACTAATAGTTGTCCCACCCGAGCTGTAGATCTCCGAGCTCCTCCAGAGTTACCATGGACCTCTTGGCTGCTTCTCTGATGAATCTCCTTGCCCGGGCAGTCAGTTTAGGTGGATGGCCATGGTAGGTTTGCAGTTGTGCCATACTCTTTCCATTTTTGGATGATGGATTGAACAGTGCTCTGTAAGATGTTCAAAGCTTGGGATATTTTTTTATCACCTAATCCTACTTCTCCACAACTTTATCCCTGACCTGTCTGGTGTGTTTCTTGGCCTTCATGATGCTGTTTGTTCACTAAAGTTCTCTAACAAACCTCTGAAAGCTTCACAGAACAGCTATATTTAAACTGAGATTACATTATACACAGGTAGACTCTATTTATTAATTAGGTGACTTCTGAAGGCTATTGGTTACACTAGATTTTAATTAGGGGTATAAGAGTAAAGGGGGCAAAATACAAATGCACGCCACACTTTTCAGATATTTATTTGTAAAAAATTTTGAAAACCATTTATCATTTTCCTTCTACATCACAATTATGTGCCACTTTGTGTTGGTCTATCACATAAAATCCCAATAAAATAAATTTACCTTATTGGTTGTAACATGACAAAATGTGGAAAATTTGAAAGGGGTATGAATACTTTTTCAAGGTTCTGTATTACCAACTGCTTGTATTATCCTTTGCCTAAATCATAAAGATGGGTTTTGAATACTTTATCTTGCTTCAGGAACAACCCCGATGAAGAGTACATGTTAATTGCCCCAAAACACATAGGCTATGACCTGCTATGAAAAATAAATGTTCTGTGATCAAGAATGATTTGCCTGTCATTGAAATGTTACTAAACCTACAACAGTAAAATCAGTCTTTGTATGCAGTAAAGCATGCTTGTTATAGTCACTGTGGAACCTAAGGTGTTAATCCTTCACATTGTATAAAAAGGCTGTTTGTACCTGTCTTCTTTGATACTCCCCTTCTTTTTTGGGAGGGTGCATGTGATCAGCACAGGGCCAATCAGCACTGTCCATACAGAGGGTCAGGGGTCTCATAGGATAGGCAGAGTAGAATTAAAACTCTGATAGAAGTCAAAAGACTGCTATATACTGCTGATGAGAAAATGTATTTAGCAGATAATATTTACTATAATAATTGCATTTCCATGTTTTGTGTACTGTGAGAGACCAGATATAGTAAATGCAGGGTCCTGGGTTAAGTAACATTTTAAGGTTTGCCCTTGTAATGTGGAGTTGAGCATTTGCTTTCTTGACTTTTAACTTGTGTTACTTATCACATGATTTATATGCTGGCGCTCAAACCTGTAACGTATGCTATTTTGTTTCTTACCACTAGCTGATGGACCTTTATTGTTTCTGATTATACTGTATCCTTACCTGCACCCTGTATTATATCTGTAATATCTGACCGTGTTCTGTTGCACCACCAGTCCTGAACCTAATAGACTTGAGACCTAGCAATACATTTCCTGGGTACTGGGGCTCTTAGCTTACATAGTATGTTACCCAGACTAATGCCCCGTACACACGGTCGGATTTTCCGATGGACAATGTCCGATCGGAGCGTGTTGTCAGAAATTCCGACCGTGTGTGGGCGCCATCGGACATTATCCATCGGATTTTCCGACACACAAAGTTGGAGAGCAGGAGATAAAATTTTCCGACAACAAAATCCGATCGCGTCAATTCCGACCGTGTGTGGCCTGTTCCGACGCACAAAGTGCCACGCATGCTCAGAAGAAATTCCGAGACGGGACAGCTCGTTCTGGTAAACTTAGCGTTCGCAATGGATACAGCACTTTCGTCACGCTGCAATGTTAAAAATGGTTTAATACAGCGCACTCTCTTCTTCTTTATAATGTGACAAGAATTAAGTAGTTTTGCTGCTCATATTCACACACACTTCTCACAAAGTTTTATTTGTGTTTTTTTTAGTGGGATTCCCTGAATATATTGTTATTAGTTGTCACATCTGACAGTTTTATTTTTTTTTGGATTTTAAGTCTTTTTTTTCTTTAATGTTTGGATTTTTTCCAAGGCTGATCTTTGTTCAATGTTATTTTTATTTTTACTCCCGAATATTTTTGTGTGTGTTTTGTGTGTCAAGTTACCCCAACACCATTGATATCTTTTATTATTTAATCTCCAGGAGATTGTTTGGTGTTGGTGTCCCTTGTTCATTTCACATTGTATATTTGAAATGTACCTGAATCCTCACAAACCAACTGTCATTTTTGAAGTCAAACACATAGGAGAGTATAATTCAAAACAAAAATCCTTTATTAAGGGATCAGAACCAAAGAGGAAGGCAACACTGGATCAACAGGAGAAATTAGCGAAGCCTGGGACCCCCACGGCAGACATCAATTCTTCAACATCAAAATTGGTGGCCTGAGGAGTCCATATCTAAGGGAGGGCAGTCTGGTCCAGAATTCGCAGAGATCCGGATAGCAGTAGATGACATCTGTGTCCCCAGGCTGTGGTACCACAAGAGGCTGCATCTTTTGGCCGACCAGACTGAACCCAGGGCAATCACTGTCTGGTCTTCCTTCCACGCTTCCTTCCGGGCTGTGGCTGTGCAGTTGGAGATGTGGCAGGAGGAGGAGTAGGACCTGGAGGAGGAGGAGGACTGGGGGGACCTGGAGGAGGACTGAGGGGACCTGGAGGAGGACTGGGAGGACCTGGAGGAGAGGGAGGAGGAGGAGGAGGACCATCCCAAAGATGTGTCTGAGTTGTAATTTGGCCCCTCATACCTTTCTCCAGAGCCTCCGATATGAGGGCCTCACACAAGACTTTTTGGCCCTCCTCCATCCTCTGCATTTTATAGGCTATGAAGGCAGCAATGTTCTCCTCCATGGTGTGTGGTGCTCCCAGGACCTCTGTAGCCCTCCAAAAGAATGCTATAGCAGCCTCCTCTAGGGTACTCCTCCTACTGCCACTTTCTGTTTTCAGGGGGGGTGGAGGGACCGGCATATCAGGCAGCCGGCTCGGCCCGGCCACCTCCTGGCTGAGACTTCCCTGTGTATGAAAAAGGGACATGGTTTTAGTTTTTGCTTCATCAATCACAATCCTAAATTAGTACTCCCAACTAACATCTAGTTAACATCATTGATTGGACAAGCAGAAATCTTTAGCGGAATGCTATACCTGGCTCAATCTGGGCTCCTCCACATGTGGCCTGGAAGGCCCAGGTTGGGCGTCAGAAGCCTCAGCCGGGGGGGAAGGAAGCGTGGAAGGAAGACTGGAGAGGGATGGCCTGGGTTCAGTCTGGCCTGCCAGAAAGTGCAGCCTGTCGTAGTACAACATCCTGGGGACATAGATGTCATCTGCTGCTCCGGATCTCTGCGAATCCAGGACTTTCTTGCGCTTCCTTAGATATGTGCTCCTCAGGCCACCAATGAAGATCTTTAAATAGGTGATGTCTGCCGTGGGGATCACCTGCTTCACAATTTCACACAATTGCTCCAGTGCTGCCTTCCTCTTTGCTTGGTTCTTGAAATGGGGGTGGGTAATCTCCCACAAACAGGGCAGCTCACTTAGCATCTCTACGAATACTGACATGAAGTCATTGTCTTTCATTAAGATATCCATGTTCACTGCAAGACACAACACAAAACAAAGCCTAATGTCAGACAAAACTCTCCTAATCTTGTTACAATATAGGCCTCAATCTAGAAGCAGTATAGGCACAAGTTTGTCTCTTACCTTCGTTCTTACGATCGACGCGTCCAATGCTCCTTCCTCCACTCACAGATCGTACGTAATACGCACGCGTGTTACGCTTTATACACACTGCGCATGCGTGTAACTCCGCCCACCCCTGACGTTCTTTCTAGTCTATTCCCCGCCCCTTTTCGTTCGGCGCAGTGGGTGAAGAGCATGATGGCGGAGTTACAGCAGGTGCATGCTAATTCTAGCAACGAGGAGGAGGAGGAGGAAAGCCCGGATCCAGGCACGTCCCGATCCAGAAGGAGACGTTTTAAGGCCACAAATATGTCGTTTGGGGAGATGTTGGAGATGGTCGACATCATGAGAAAGTCCGACTATGACGGAAAATATGGGCCTTACCCCCACCCCAACATCCGAAAGGCAAAAATCATTGCTAAAGTGATCAAAAGCCTTCACAGGAATTTCGGGGTACGAAGATCTAAAAATCAGCTCAGGAAGCGGTGGTCGGACCTGAAGTTGAGAGAGCCAGAGCAGTACCGAAAGATCCGGAGAGTGCTGCAAAAAAGTAAGTAGTTGTGCTGTGTTCCTATTCTTTCTGTCTTTATTCCGTTCGTTCTGCTCCATATGCTTTTATTAATTGTAACGTTTAAAAGGGCAACTTTAATGTTCATGGGCCCATTATTCGTTCGTATCAAACATTTTTCTTTCGGCCTCTAGAACACCATTGTTTAGGCCATATGCATTTTCACATATTTTTTGGGGCCTACTTGGATGCCAAATATTTGTTTGTGTAGATGGGTTTGTTACTAGAATGAAATGCCAACTAGATTGTGTGTAAGGAGAGGACACTGAGCAGCTGTTTTCACATCTGGACACTGGAGCACTAGTGTGGGACACAAGAACACCATTTTTATTAGGGAGGGCACACAGGTGCTCCAGTGTATACTATAGGGGGGGCTACATCTGTGAAGCTTGTACCAAACAGGTAAAGTATTGCAGCTTGACAAAGGCCACTAAAAAATATACATCTTGGAACTCGGCTAAAATAGACAATTGTACCCCACTTCCAAGCAATGTTTCCTATTTCTAGTTCTGCCATCAAATATCTGTGTGCTAAGTATACCATTTTTGTTTTACATAGGGGAGAAAAGACTCTGAGGACACCCCTCATCCCAGGAGAACACAGACCCCCCACCTATGGAAGAAGGGGAAATACCGCAAACCCAAGAAGAAGAGCAGGAGGAAGAAGAAGATGTGGTGGAGATTGGCACCACAACAGGTGAGTGTCTGCGACCACAGGCTCAGGTAAAAGAGATGGATGTTGGCAGATTTTTGAGACCTTTTTTTTTGTTCTTTATCTCTTTTTAGGTGATCGTGATGTGAGGGAGAGAGAACGTTTCACATCTGAAAGTGCCCAGATACTGATCGGGGAGATCATGGGGTGTAATCTCGAATTGCACAACATACAGCAACAAATCAGTGATGTTATTAAAAAAAATAATAACATCATTGATGTTTTGGGGCGAATTTAAACCCCAAAAAATCACCTGTTTTATTGTGGTCCAAGCTTCCAAAAATGTTTTCAATGTTTCGAAAAGCCAAATTTGGAGGATGCACACAGTGTGCCAACATGTGCTATCTGCCATCACGGGAGATCAATGGACGCGTTTTGGGGGTGCAACCCCTTCCTCAATTATAAAGTCGCGTTGAGGAAGGACTTGCTCCCCCAAAACACGTCCCTTGATCCCCCCTGATGGCAGATAGCACATGTTGACATTCTGAACTTGGTGTGCATCTTCCAAATTTGGCTTTTCCAGGGGTGATTTCCCCCCATCTGAACGCTATATCAAACCCAGTTCCTAAATACTGATGTCTGATATAGCCTTCAGGTTTTACCATATGTGAACTTTGTAAGTTCAAGTTTTTTGGCTTTCTTGTTGGTTTTACACAGGCCTGTTTTATCTGAAATGGATATTTCGATTTTTGATAATGCTACTGCAAAAATTGTTATACAACAAACATGTTGGTTTGTTTTAAAAACCTTTCGTAAATGCACATGTGATTGTGCAGGTATAAAAAAGTGGCTTACTCAAGAATGTGTGGATTATTGTCTCAACACTACAACACTTTTGGGGTGATGTAATTGCTGTTTTATGCAAAAATGGGGGTTATTTCCTAAGGGCAAATCCACTTTGCACTACAAGTGCAGGTTCAGTGCAGTTGCAAGTGCACTTGTAGTGAAATGTGTTTTAGCATTTAGGAAGTACCAGCCAACACTGTTTTTTATAAGGTTACCCAATCACGACATTTTCTGCACTCAACACATTTCTGTCAGGGTCAGCTAAAACAAACACAAGCAGTAAATATCCACAAAGAATTTCTTTTGGTTGTTTTTTATTTGAAAAAGGTATCACAGATTGTCTGGCATATTGATAGCCCCCCTACCCGCAAAGAACTCCAGGTATCGTAACCGGACATCACGGGCACTCAGGGAGGGCAAGCCAGGACGGCCACTTTCAAGCGCCATCAGTGTTGATGGATTTGGGATTCCGGCCTCAGGCCCAACTGAGCAGCATAGTTGGCTGAATGTTTTCTTAAAAAATTATGGAGAACACAGCAGGCAAGTATTATATGGTTCAGTTTATACTCCGCCATATGGATGGGTGTCAGAAATAATCGGAACCGGCTGGCCAGGATTCCAAATGTGTTCTCCACCACTCTTCGGGCTCTGGCCAGCCGGTAATTAAAAACCCTCTGTTCCGGGGTGAGGGTCCTCATCGGGAATGGCCGCATCAGGTGGTCCCCCAGCGCAAATGCTTCATCAGCAACGAACACAAATGGGAGACCTTCAACATTGTCCTCTGGAGGTGGCAAGTCCAAGCTGCCATTCTGGAGACGCCTGTAGAACTCCGTCTGGGCGATGACTCCACCATCGGACATCCGGCCATTCTTCCCCACGTCCACATACAAGAACTCGTAATTAGCCGACACCACCGCCAACATCACTATACTATTAAATCCCTTGTAATTATAATAGTACGACCCCGAGTTGGGTGGTGGGACGATGTGGACGTGTTTCCCATCAATTGCCCCTCTGCAGCTAGGAAAGTCCCACCGCTGGGCAAAGTGGGAGGCCACAGTCTGCCATTCCTGTGGCGTTGAAGGAAACTGTTGAGGAAAAAACAATAAACATTACTATTTTTTCACAGAAACATGGCAAGCTGATTATACACAAACATTATGGGGCAACCTCCAGATAGCATTTATTAAGGGGAATTTAACAACAACAAAGTATAAGGTACACCTATCATATTCCCCCTCCCCCCCTCATGGGCCATTTCTAACATTATAGGGGGGGGAACTCTTGGACAGGTAACCCTCTTCACTTCATTGAGAGATGAATGCCTAAATACAGGGTATTACTTGGAACAGACTCTCCTTAGTTACACTATTGGCAGCCCACTGGACAGGTAAGAAGTGTCATAATACAAAGATATAAATACACACTGTACACATTTGAGGACATTTGAACATTCTGCTATTACCTATCAAGATAATAATAGGATACAAAAACTTTACACAGTGCCATTGGAAAGTATACAGGCAGGCCCTTGCACTACATGCTTTGGGGAATTCATCCATACATCTGAGCACTAAAGAGGTGGGTATAGTGTGTATGGGTTTGGCAAAGTCAGCAGATAGATGATTGAGGATAGAGAATTGGGATCAGCTGACTTAGCAGTTGGGGGAGGGAGGGTTACAAAAAATTTGGGGACACCACAAAAAAAAAGCCTCTGGCACTCTGCCTGAATTTAAATAAAAAATAACATTACCAAACATTTTAGGGGGTATTTGGGGTAAAGCACTACTATGGAGCTGATAAAATACATTGTTAAGTGACTACATGAGGTGAATATAGGGCAGGAGACACCATGCTGGAGAGGTTATTGAAGGGCAAATATGTATGAAGGACATAAAATAATAATTACATAAAAATCCAGCATGCATGAGGACAAAGGGGACATTCACAGCATATTCCAATCATGGTAATTAGGGAATGAGGAAAGAAATACAATATATTAGCAAACATTCAATACAATAAAATGTGATATAAAAGGATAAAAATCTTACCTTCATATACTCCTTCTGTAGGACCTGGATGATGGCAGAACAGGTCTCTGGGATAATGATACCCAGAGCCTGGGGGGAGATGCCTGTCGAGAACTTGAGGTCCTGCAGGCTTTTCCCTGTGGCCAAATACCGCAAGGTAGCGACCAACCTCTGCTCCGCAGTGATGGCTTGCCTCATGCAGGTATCCTGCCTGCTAATATAGGGGGTCAGCGAAGCCAACAGACGGTGAAACACAGGGTCCGTCATCCTGAGAAAGTTCCTGAAATCATCAGGATTATTCTCACGGATCTCACGGAGCAAAGGCATATGAGAGAACTGGTCACGCTGAAGCAACCAATTTTTGGTCCATGAACTCCTCCTCACCCTGTTCATGGACTGGACTTGTGTCAAGGTCAGGACCCCAACACCAAACCCCCACACAGCACAAACTCTACGAGGAGTACGCATACGAAACATGGCTAGAAAACGGTCGGCTTCTCAGAACGAAGTAACAGAACGCACTGAAGAACAGCAAGGCCTGTGAAGAGTGACCTGAAAACCAGTAACGAACGAACAAGAATACAATGACTACCTAAAGTCACGCGGAACTTGCTGCACGCACTGAAGAGCAGATACAAGCCCACAAGCACAAACCGAATGGCAGAAAACGATCTGAAAGCCACGAGTCTGAAAAAGCGCAAATCGTCTCTCACCAAACTTTTACTAACACGAGATTAGCAAAAGGAGCCCAAAGGGTGCCGCGCTTGGTTCTGAACCGGCCTTTTCTAGTCTCGTCCTACGTGGTGTATGTGACCGCGTGGTTGTCGATCGGAAATTCCGACAACTTTGTGCGACCGTGTGTAGGCAAAACAAGTTTGAGCCAACATCCGTCGGAAAAAATCCTAGGATTTTGTTGTCGGAATGTCCGAACAAAGTCCGACCGTGTGTACGCCCTATAAGAGTCATTTATCATCGATTAACAACTACAGCTGTTTATCATGTACGCATGCTGAATTTAGATGCAACGGTGCATATATTATAACTGAGACAGCAAACAGGTAAAAACTGTAGAATGTTAGATGAGAAAATTCAAAATCTAAAGGGCTCGACATTTGAGTCAAGTAATTGAATCGGCTTACATGAGCCTGCACAGTTCTGGTTTATACAGAACTGTATTATAGCTCACGCCATTCTGGATAAATCCACTTAACACCAAAGGATATAAAGCATGCCCAGGTAATTTCAAATACATATGACATCTGTTAGAAGAGAAATGCAATCTACTCAGAACACTGCCAATGACAGAGACAGGTTATTCTCACTCATGTCCTGGTGACCTTCAGTTACTGCTGCCTTTGGAATCCACTGCTAGCCTAAAGAAATTAGCTTTAATGCCCTATGCAACACTTCTTATAATTGAACAATATAGATTGGATATAAACAAAGTTATTGAATACTGCCTTCAGAAATTGTCTTGCATGGTTAAGTGGAAAGCAGAGGAAAAATCAGCAGTTTAGCTTTCAGCCATCTGCATCAGGGCTGTTCTAATAGAAAAACGTCCTTTGTTCCTCCGGCTCATAAACACACCTCCTTGTGTGATTCTTGGCTGCTCTGCATGACCACAGGTGTTCACCCACAGCTGGACTGGAAATCCTAGAGAAGGGGAGAAGAGGAAGTTGTGGGGGATTACCATTTATCAGGCTCTGTTCTTGCAAAGTGATGCCGTTTGACCTTTATCCATTCTTTGCCAATGTGTAACTAATTGTGAACAGTTTAGTATTCATCATCTGGGAAGCAGCAGAATTTAATAGATGCTATGCTAAGGAGTTCAAGCAGTATTAGTGCTTAAAGGTCTGGCATATATCACATAAACAAATGTGTCAATTTGTCAAACATTTACATAGGAAAGTTTCATAGGTGGCTAAGAAATCTACCTGCCGTTGAAACACTATCTATGTACTGGGGGGTGCCCTAATAGGAGCATTCCCTGCACAACCTAATTATTACCATAGACGCTTAAAGAGTAACTCCACTTTTGTTGAGAAAAAAAAATTCCCCCCTGGGTTATCTCTGTACATTGCAGGGATTTTACCAAACTTTGTTGCAGATTCCTACCTTCTGTTATTCTGAAGAAATCCCTGTGTGTTTGTCTGTGTCCGTGCTGGAAAGTGGGAGCGGTTTCATAATTATCAATCAGCTGTGCACCTGCAGGGCAATAATGAGGAAAGCTGCTGGACCTGCATCCCTTTAGATGTGATTTCCTATTGGGAGTATCTTACCAAAAATGACATTTTTGTTCCAGGGGATGCCTGAAATCTGACTTGTATCTTAGTGTAGACTTCTGGGAAAATCAGTGAGCCAATCACATGAGCAGGAAATTATGTTTCTGGGGGGCGTTCTGTACACATTATGTGTACAGAACAGCTCCAAGTAGCCATATTGCATTGCATTTTCAGGAAAAAAAACAGAGCTGCAGATTGAAAAGGAAAGGTAATTTTAATAACACTCAATTACAATATGACTTGTGTCAGAATTGTATAAGCTATATTATTTTTTCTTTGTTTTCTACTTCTTTCCCCATGGAAGTGGAGGTCCCCTTTAAATCAGATGCCTTATCAGATAAATCAAGTAATTTATTTGTGGCTAGTCTTAACCACTTGACGACCGCCTCACGCCGATGTACGTCGGCAAGGTGGCACGGACAGGCAGAATCACGTACATACACGTGATCTGCCTTCCGCGGACGGGGGGTCTGATCTGACCCCCCCCGGTGCCAGAGGCGGTCGCCATCTCTTCCCGGGCGATGAGAGGTGAAGGGGAGGCCATCCATTCGTGGCCACCCCCTCCCGATCGCTCCCGGCGAATGAAAATCCTTCCTGTGTCTCTGTAATGTAAACAGAGGCACAGGAAGTGATGTCATCCCTCCTCGAGCCGGTCTTTTTGATCCGGCGCCAAGGAGAGAAGACATCCAAGTAAGTGCACCAACACTACACTGTCAGTAGAACACGCCAGGCACACTTTTCACCCCCCTGTACCCCGTCACACTGACACCAATAGCAGTTTTTTTTTTTTTGCATTGGTGTCAGTTTGTTTGTTATAAGTGTTAGGGCAGTTAGGTTAGCCCCCTTTAGGTCTGGGGTACCGCCCTTTAGGTCCAGGGTACCCCCCTAACCCCCCCTAATAAAGGTTAACCCCTTGATCACCCATCACCAGTGTCGCTAAGCGATCGTTTTTCTGATCGCTGTATTAGTGACACAGGTGACGCTAGTTAGGGAGGTAAGTATATAGGTTCGCTGTCAGTGTTTTATAGCGACAGGGACCCCCATATACTACCTGCTAAAGGTTTTAACCCCCTGATTGCCCCCTAGTTAACCCTTTCACCAGCGATCACCGTATAATTGTTACGGGTGACGCTGGTTAGTTGGTTTGTTTATTATAGTTTATTATAGTTTTAGGGCACCCGCCGTTTATTACCTTATACAGGTTTAACCCCCTAATTGCCCGGCGGCGATATAAGTTAAGTTTTTAGGGTCAGATAAGGTCTGCGTCGCCCCAGGCAGCGTCAGGTTAGTGCCAGTACCGCTAACACCCACGCACGCAGCATACACCTCCCTTAGTGCTATAGTATCTGAGCGGATCGATATCTGATCCGATCAGATCTATACTCCCCAGCAGTTTAGGGTTCCCATAAACACAGTGTTAGCGGGATCAGCCCAGATACCTGCTAGCACCTGTGTTTTGCCCCTCAGCCCAGCCCAGCCCAGCCCAGCCCACCCAAGTGCAGTATCGATCGATCACTGACACCTACAAAACACTAAGCACACATAACTGCAGCGTTAGCAGAGTCAGGCCTGATCCCTGCGATCGCTAACAGTTTTTTGGTAGCGTTTTGATACAGTCGCTGACAGTCAGGAGCTTTTTTGCCTGTGAGTCTCACTAGTGTACCCCTAAATTTAGAGCCCAAAATGGCAAATCGAAGGTACACTAGTGAAGAGGCCTACACGTTTCTGAGCATGACAGATAGTGAAGAGGAAGTCACTCATCTGTCAGATTCAGGCTCAGAATACGATCCTGTAGAGGACAGCGGCTCTATGACAGATAGCTCTGACGACGGAGTTGTGGTCCCTGCTAAGGTCAGGCGTACCAGACCCCAATCTTCTTCTGTCCTTGAAGTGCAAGAACCGCAGGGCTCTCGTATGGAGCAGAGAAGTACTAGCGCCGCTATTCCTTCTGGTGAACTGGCAAGCACCAGAGGCCTAGTACACCCTGGTCGTACATCCAGCACTGCAGTAACACTTGGTGACGTGGCGAGTCCCATAAGTGCAGTTCAAGCTGGCGAGGTGGCAAGCACAAGTAGTGTCTCGCTGCCACCAAGAAGACAAAGACAGGCCCATCGTGCCCATAGTGCCCTTCCTGCTGCATTCGCCAATCCGAATTGGGAACCCACCACTTCTGCAGCACCCGTACTTCCCCCTTTCACTGGCCAACCCGGAATTCAGGTGGAAACAGTTGATTTTACGCCACTGGATTTTTATTCACTGTTTTTCACCGAAGATCTCTATAGATCTATTGTGGACCAAAGCAATTTATACGCTGGTCAACACATCGCCGCTAATCCCCAGTCCTCCCTTGCCAGAGATTGGAGACCAATTACGGTCTCCGAATTTAAGATCTTTCTGGGTCTTTCCCTCAACATGGGCTTGAATAAAAAGAGTAAGTTGCGGTCATATTGGTCCACTGACCCAATTTACCATGCGCCCGTGTTCTCTTCTTCCATGGCCAGGGCACGATACGAGCAGATTTTGCGGTTCATGCACTTCAACGACAATGAACTCTGTCGTCCTCGTGGAGACCCTGGATACGATCGGCTCTACAAAATTCAGCCCCTCGTAAACCACTTCAACCAACATTTTGCAGACTTGTTTACTCCCCATCAAGTTGTCTGCATTGATGAGTCCCTGATTAAATTTTCTGGCCCCTTGTCATTCAAACAGTACCTTCCCAGCAAGCGTGCCAGATACGGGGTCAAGATGTATAAGCTCTGTGACAGGGCCACAGGCTATACATGTAGTTTTATTTTTTACGAGGGCAAAGATAGTCACGTAGAGCCGACAAACTGCCCTGACTACATAGGAAGCGCTGGCAAGATAGTGTGGGACTTGGTGTCACCCTTATTCGGAAAGGGGTACCACTTGTACGTGGACAATTATTACACGAGCGTGCCACTTTTTAGTCACTTGTTTGATCAGCAGATTGGAGCATGTGGCACCGTGCGACCTAATCGAATTGTAGATTCCCGTCTTAGGCTGGGGGAGAGAGCCTGCTTGAAGTGTAATAACTTGCTTGCTATGAAGTGGAGGGATAAGAAGAATGTTTTCGTTCTCACCTCCCTTCATGCAGACACGACGACCCAAATTACTACGGCGACTGGTGTTGTGGAGAAACCCCTCTGTGTCCACGAATATAACCAAAATATGGGAGGGGTGGACCTCAACGACCAGTTGTTGGCGCCGTACCTAGTTGCCCGTAAGGCCAGATGCTGGTACAAAAAAGTGTCTGTTTATTTATTTCAATTGGCTTTGCTGAACGCTGATGTGCTATACAGAGCTTCAGGACGGACTGGATCCTTCCTTAAATTCCAGGAAGAGATTGTCAGAGCCCTTCTGTATCCAGACGGTGCTCCACCTCACCATCCCCAACCAAATGCAGTAGGCCGGCTGCATGAGAGCCATTTTCCTTATGCCCTCCCGAGTACCCCTACCAAACGAGCCCCCCAAAAAAGATGTTGTGTCTGTAGCAAGCGCGGATTTAGGCGTGACACCCGGTGTAATTGTCCCTCCTGTCCTGGCAATCCTGGTCTTTGCATGGGTGAATGTTTTGAACGCTACCATACACTAGTTGAGTATTAGCGTAGGGTACAGCACTGCACAGACTAGAACACACTTTCACAGGGTCTCCCAAGATGCCATCGCATTTTGAGAGACCCAAACCTGGTACCAGTTACAAAAGTTAAAGTTACTAAAAAAAAGTGTATAAAAAAAATAAATACATAAATAAAAAAAATAAAAACACAAAAAAAATATAAAATAAAAAAAACAAAAATAGTTGTTGTTGTTTTATTGTTCTCTCTCTCTCTATTCTCTCTCTATTGTTCTGCTCTTTTTTACTGTATTCTATTCTGCAATGTTTTATTGTTATTATGTTTTACCATGTTTGCTTTTCAGATATGCAATTTTTTTATACTTTACTGTTTACTGTGTTTTGTTGGTAACCATTTTATAGTTTTCAGGTATGCCATTCAGCTGCAGAGCGGATTTATTTATCTTGACAGCAACAGCGCTTGCTCCCACGATACATAAAGCCGCGACTCCAGCGCTGTCGGAGGTGATTTCACCACCACAGTTACATACTTCAGCATATATGCCAAAGCGTGGGGGCAGCAGTGGGTGGAGGAGCGATTTGCTCCTGCCTTTTGTGGGAGGATGCCCCCATGCTTCGGCATATATATATTTTAGGTAGACACAGGTTGTGTTAAATGTTTTATTTTTTACTATGTTTTTTTTTTGTATTTGCTTTGCAGGTATGGTAAGTCTTATTGTTATACTGTAATGTTACTTTGTTTTATTGTTAACCATCATTTGCTTAGCAGGTACGCCATTCAGTTGCAGCGCAGATTTATTTATCTTGACAGCAACAGCGTTTGCTCCCACGATATAAAAAGCCGTGACTCCAGCGCTGTCGGAGGTGATTTCACCACCACAGTTACATACTTCAGCATATATGCCGAAGCGTAGGGGCAGAAGTGGGTGAAGGAGCGATTTGCTCCTGCCTTTTGTGGGAGGATGCCCCCGTGCTTTGGCATATATATATTTTAGGTAGGCACAGGTTGCGTTAAATGTTTTATTTTTTACTATGTTTTTTTTGTATTTGCTTAGCAGGTATGGTAAGTATTACTGTTATACTGTAATGTTACTTTGTTTTTTGGTTAACCATCATTTGCTTAGCAGGTACGCCATTCAGTTGCAGCGTGGATTTATTTATCTTGACAGCAACAGCGTTTGCTCCCACGATATATAAAGCCCTGACTCCAGCGCTGTCGGAGGTGATTTCACCACCACAGTTACATACTTCAGCATATATGCCGAAGCGTGGGGGCAGCAGTGGGTGGAGGAGCGATTTGCTCCTGCCTTTTGCGGGAGGATGCCCCCATGCTTCGGCATATATAAATGGTGCATGTATGCCCATCATTAGAAGTGGGTGGATGAAGGGAGGTATTCTAATGGTGGGCATACCCACCGATCAATATCTTTTTTTCGTTCAGCCCACAGGCTGCATGAAAAAAAAGTTTACAATATATGCCCAACAAGGACCAGCAACGTACTGGTATGTTGCTGGACTTTGAGTGGTTATACCAGAATGATGCCTGCAGGTTTGGGTATCATCTTGGTATCATTCTTTTCAGCCAGTGGTCGGCTTTCATGTAAAAGCAATCCTAGTGGCTAATTAGCCTCTAGACTGCTTTTAGAAGCAGTGGGAGGGAATGCCCCCCCCCCCACCGTTTTACACGTTTTTCTCTGGCTCTCCTGTCCTAACAGGGAACCTGAAAATGCAGCTGGTGATTCGGCTAGCTGACCATAGAGCTGATCAGAGACCAGAATGGCCCCAAACATCTCTATGGCCTAAGAAACTGGAAGCTACGAGCATTTCATGACTTGGATTTTGCCGGATGTAAACAGCGCCATTGGGAAATTGGGAAAGCATTTTATCACAACGATCTTGGTGTGGTCAGATGCTTTGAGGGCAGAGGAGAGATCTAGGGTCTAATAGACCCCAATTTTTTAAAAAAAGAGTACCTGTCACTACCTATTGCTATCATAGAGGATAATTACATTCCCTGAGATAACAATAAAAATAATTAAAAAACATAAAAATGAAAGGAACAGTTTAAAAATAAGATAAAAAAATCAAAAAAATAATAAAGAAAAAAAAAAAAAAAAAGCACCCCTGTCCCCCCCTGCTCTCGCGCAAAAGCGAACGCAAGCTTCAGTCTGGCGTCAAATGTAAACAGCAATTGGACCATGTATGTGAGGTATCACTGTGACGGTCAAGTCGAGTGCAGTAATTTTAGCATCTAAAGTGGTAACCTGTAAAGGCTTTTAAAGGCTTTTAAAAATGTATTTAGTTTGTCGCCACTGCACGTTTGTGCGCAATTTTAAAGCATGTCATGTTTGGTATTCATGTACTCGGCCTAAGATCATCTTTTTTATTTCATCAAACATTTGGGCAATATAGTGTGTTTTAGTGCATTAAAATTTTAAAAAGTGTGTTTTTTCCCCAAAAAATGCGTTTGAAAAATCGCTGCGCAATTACTGTGTGAAAAAAAAAATGAAACACCCACCATTTTAATCTGTAGGGCATTTGCTTTAAAAAAATATATAATGTTTGGGGGTTCAAAGTAATTTTCTTGCAAAAAAAAAATAATTTTTTCATGTAAACAAAAAGTGTCAGAAAGGGCTTTGTCTTCAAGTGGTTAGAAGAGTGGGTGATGTGTGACATAAGCTTCTAAATGTTGTGCATAAAATGCCAGGACAGTTCAAACCCCCCCCAAATGACCCCATTTTGGAAAGTAGACACCCCAAGCTATTTGCTGAGAGGCATGTTGCGGGAAAAAGACAATTTTTTTTTTTTATTTTTTTTTATGCACAAAGTTGTCACTAAATGATATATTGCTCAAACATGCCATGGGAATATGTGAAATTACACCCCAAAATACATTCTGTTGCTTCTCCTGAGTACAGGGATACCACATGTGTGGGACTTTTTGGGAGCCTAGCCGCGTACGGGACCCCGAAACCCAAGCACCGCCTTCAGGCTTTCTAAGGGCGTAAATTTTTGATTTCACTCTTCACTGCCTATCACAGTTTCGGAGGTCATGGAATGCCCAGATGGCACAACCCCCCCAAGTGACCCCATTTTGGAAAATAGACACCCCAAGCTATTTGCTGAGAGGTATAGTGAATATTTTGCAGACCTCACTTTTTGTCACAAACTTTTGAAAATTGAAAAAAGGAAAAAAAAATACATTTTTCTTGTCTTTCTTCATTTTCAAAAACAAATGAGAACTTCAAAATACTTACCATGACTCTCAGCAAATAGGTTGGGGTGTCTACTTTCCAAAATGGGGTCATTTTGGGGAGTTTTGTGCTATCCTGGCATTTTATGGCCTTCGAAACTGTGATAGGTAGTGAGGAGTGAAATCAAAAATTTACGCCCTTAGAAATCCTGAAGGCGGTGATTGGATTTCGGGGCCCCGTATGAAGCTAGGCTCCCAAAAAGTCCCACATATGTGGTATCCCCGTACTCAGGAGAAGCAGCAGAATATATTTTGGGGTGTAATTCCACATATGTCCATGGCATGTTTGAGCAATATATCATTTAGTGACAACTTTGTGCAAAAAAAACAAATGTCACTTTCCCGCAACTTGTGTCAAAATATAAAATATTCTATGGACTCAACATGCCTCTCAGCAAATAGCTTGGGGTGTCTACTTTCCAAAATGGGGTCATTTGGGGGGGTTTTGTGCCATCTGGGCATTTTATGGCCTTCAAAACTGTGATAGGTAATGAGGAGTGAAATCACAACTTTACGCCCTTAGAAATCCTGAAGGCGGTGCTTGGTTTTCGGGGCCCCGTATGCGGCTAGGCTCCCCAAAAGTCCCACACATGTGGTATCCCCATACTCAGGAGAAGCAGCTAAATGTATTTTGGGGTGCAATTCAACATATGCCCATGGCCTGTGTGAGAAATATATCATTTAGTGACAACTTTGTGCAAAAAAAAAAAAATTGTCACTTTCCCGCAACTTGTGTCAAAAAATTAAATATTCCATGTACTCAACATGCCTCTCAGCAAATAGTGTGGGGTGTCTACTTTCCAAAATGGGGTCATTTTGGGGGGGTTTGTGCCATCTGGGCATTTTATGGCCTTTAAAACTGTGATAGGTAGTGAGGAGTGAAATCAAAAATTTATGCCCTTAGAAATCCTGAAGGCGGTGCTTGGTGTTCGGGCCCTGTACACGGCTAGGCTCCCAAAAAGTCCTAAACATGTGGTATCCCCGTACTCAGGAGAAGCAGCAGAATGTATTTTGGGGTGTAATTCCACATATGCCCATGGAATGTTTGAGCAATATATCATTTAGTGACAACTTTGTGCAAAAAAAAAAAAAAATGTGTTACTTTCCCGCAACTTGTGTCAAAATATAAAATATTCCATGGACTCAACATGCCTCTCAGCAAATAGCTTGGGGTGTCTACTTTCCAAAATGGGGTAATTTTGGGGGGGGGGGTTGTGCCATCTGGGCATTTTATGGCCTTCAAAACTGTGATAGGTAGTGAGGAGTGAAATCAAAAATGTATGCCCTTAGAAATCCTGAAGGCAGTGATTGGTTTTCGGGGCCCCGTATTCAGCTGGCTCCCAAAAAGTCCCACACATGTGGTATCCCTGTACTCAGGAGAAGCAGCTGAATGTATTTTGGGGTGCAATTCCACATAGGCCCATGGCCTGTGTGAGCAATATATCATTTAGTGACAACTTTTTGTAAATATTTTTTTTTGTTTTTTTTGTGTCATTATTCAATCACTTGGGACAAAAAAAATAAATATTCAATGGATTCAACATGCCTCTCAGCAATTTCCTTGGGGTGTCTACTTTCCAAAATGGGGTCATTTGGGGGGGTTTTGTACTGCCCTGCCATTTTAGCACCTCAAGAAATGACATAGGCAGTCATAAACTAAAAGCTGTGTAAATTCCAGAAAATGTACCCTAGTTTGTAGACGCTATAACTTTTGCGCAAACCAATAAATATATGCTTATTGACATTTTTTTTACCAAAGACATGTGGCCGAATACATTTTGGCCTAAATGTATGACTAAAATTGAGTTTATTGGATTTTTTTTATAACAAACAGTAGAAAATATCATTTTTTTTCAAAATTTTCGGTCTTTTTCCATTTATAGCGCAAAAAATAAAAACGGCAGAGGTGATCAAATACCATCAAAAGAAAGCTCTATTTGTGGGAAGAAAAGGACGCAAATTTCGTTTGGGTACAGCATTGCATGACCGCGCAATTAGCAGTTAAAGCGACACAGTACCAAATTGGAAAAAGTCCTCTGGTCCTCAGGCAGCATAATGGTCCGGGCTGAAGTGGTTAAAGTGCTCCTGTCATCTACAGAAAATGGATGCTGAAATGTTGTGACTTAATCTACAGTATATTAAAGTCAATCATGCCTCATGTTCCAATGACAATATTATTGTGACTTAACTGACTTGGTTAGCCTCATATTATATATGTGTCTAAGTATGAGAAATAACTTTACTAAGGTTCAGAACCATTGTTTAATTATAGTATAGTGCCACAATGATAAATGCTTAACCTTTGGATAATAACACAATGGTCTGGCCTTTTAGCAGTGGCAGTGGTGATGTCTGTAACTTTCTTGGCTTACTTGCAAGAGTTATTGACTCTCTAAGGTGAGAAAGTAGGTTCAAGTTCTGCTGTAGGAAGTGCCAAGCAAATAGATATAAGTACTTTTAAGCAAGGTGGGAGCTGCAGGAATTCTGGATCCCATGAAACAAACAAAATGCTAGTATTAATGATTAGCCTGATGATGTTGAAGCGGTGCTCCAAAGAAATAATTAAATATACAGTTTAGACAAATACAGTATATGTTTACTGTTTTGTTTGAATTTTTTTTAATTCTGTATAGCCAGTCTCAGGATATCCACTGAGGAGAAAAAAAAGCATGGAGGGATTATGTGACTACTGGGGAATAGTCCATTGACAAAGTAACAATTGTTAGTAGTAGTGTAGAAATAGGAAGTTGTGCGTGATTGGTAATTTCTAGTCAGATAGTAGAGAGTAGCCGCAGGATGAGGACAATGGTGCCACTAGGAGGTCATTCCATAAAAGTTTACATACATACATATTAGCTTAAAAGCTTTGGCAGAGACCCCCCAGTGCCTCTCAGCCTGAACAATGCTGTCAATGCGGAAGAGATAGCTGGGACGTCAAAGCCAGTGACTGAGAAGGATGGCAAATTGGTCCTTGAGACTGAAGATCTAGATGCTCTGGGAGGCCTACAGAGAGTCTTACAGAAATCTGAGGTTTAGGTTGAATTGATCCACTGAGCCATTGAAGCATCCAGTGTGATACTTAGAGGATTTCTGGATCCAAAGACAAATTTGATTAGTTTGTTGCTGAACCTGGAAGTCAGGAAATTCACATCTGACATTTCCGTCTGCTTACAGAGGTCTTGAAACCCATTTTGAGACAACAAATTCCTCCCTGATGGTTGACATAAGCCACTGCTTGAGTATTGTCATACAGCATCCTGGTTAGATTACAATTCAGCCAAGAGGTCCAGCATTAGAGAGATTACCGAATTGCTCTAAGCTCCAGAATGTTGCACAGGAGATGAGCTTCCTCCGACAACCAAGTCCCTTATACTGAGAGAGTTTCCATGACTGATAGGAATCTTTTGTGAGAACATCCCAGGCAAGTGGGAGGATAGACTTCTCTTGACTCTAGATTTTGACTCTAGATTGACTCTAGATTTAGATGCATGAGTCGCCAAGGCAGGGCCAAGCCTGGTTTTGGGGGTAAGGTGAATGGGATAGTCAAGAGATTGTGCTGTTTGTTCTGAGTTGCAATGACCTGGAGTAGATTGGGCATGTGGAACTACTTCAAAAGAGGCCACCATTAAGCTTAGAACCTACATGTTAAAGCTGAGGGATGGCAGACTTCTAAACTGTAGTGCTCGAATATGGAAGCAGAGAGTTTGGTGTTTTTCCAGTGGAAAGGGATGCCTGGACAGAGCACTATACACGATAACGTGCTGAGTTTTTTCCAGCACTGACTTTGGGAGTTTCAGGAGTCATCTAAATCTCTGCAGAGTTTGAACAGTCTGTGCCAACTGTTCCCTTAAATAATGGTTGTCTAGGTTTCAAACAATGAGGATGGTCTGTTCTGTGAATGAGCCAAAGAAGTAAAGGTACTGCCATTGGTAATGTTGTGTGCCCACCACAAACTGCAGATAGTTTGATGCACCGGAAGGATAGGGACACAAAGGTAAGCATCCCTAATGACCACAGAGGCCAAAAGGTCTCCTGAATAGAGGGAGGCAATGACTGACCATGAAGATTCCATACGGAATTATTGTAGAGTGGAGGTCCCTAGCCTTTGTAGGAATGTTGGCAGGTTTGACAACATGTAGCAAAGGCAGAATTTGAAATGTTAGCTTGTATCCCCTATTCACTGCGTTTTAACCAAATCATTTGAAATGTCCTGAAACAAGGTGGCTGCAAAGGCCAACAGATGTTCCTTTCTTGTGAGGATTTGAGAGTCAAGACTGGCAGTGGAATTGAGTCCCGGGCTTTGTCTTGAAATTGGAGGCTTGAAGAGAAACAAAAGGAACTTTTCTTAGCACCCTAAGTAGAGGGTTTATGAGACTTAGCTTTCCTTTGCTTGGGATATACTGTAGGTGCTCTTTTCCTCCTTGTTGTCCTTGATAGTTATCTATGGATGCTCCAATGAGACATTTCCTTTTGTAGGGCATGCACAATAAGCATTTGTTGCTCTGATGCTGTGCAGCCCAAAATTTAACCCAAATAGAAGACCCATGCTGGAAATTAGGCGTAAAATTTTTGCCAGCCTGTCCACAGTAATGTAAAGCCACAGGCATGAGCTTCAGTTGTTGAAGGACTGAAGAATTTGTTATGATAGAACCAGGATCCCTAAACATATCCTAGAAGCCCAAGGTCTGGCAGATGGACATGGCCACCATGGCAAATTGCAGGTTACATACATAGTTACATAGTAGGTGAGGTTGAAAAAAGACACAAGTCCATCAAGTCCAACCTATGTGTGTGATTATGTGTCAGTATTACATTACATATCCCTGTATATTACGGTCATTCAGGTGATTATCTAATAGTTTCTTGAAGCTATCAATGCTCCCCGCTGAGACCACCGCCTGTGGAAGGGAATTCCACATCCTTGCCGCTCTTACAGTAAAGAACCCTCTACGTAGTTTAAGGTTAAACCTCTTTTCTTCTAATTGTAATGAGTGGCCACGAGTCTTATTAAACTCTCTTCTGCGAAAAAGTTTTATCCCTATTGTGGGGTCACCAGTACAGTATTTGTAAATTGAAATCATATCCCCTCTCAAGCGTCTCTTCTCCAGAGAGAATAAGTTCAGTGCTCGCAACCTTTCCTCATAACTAAGATCCTCCAGACCCTTTATTAGCTTTGTTGCCCTTCTTTGTACTCGCTCCATTTCCAGTACGTCCCTCCTGAGGACTGGTGCCCAGAACTGGACAGCATACTCCAGGTGCGGCCGGACCAGAGCCTTGTAGAGTGGGAGAATTATCGTTTTATCTCTGCAGTTGATCCCCCTTTTAATGCATGCCAATATTCTGTTTGCTTTATTAGCAGCAGCTTGGCATTGCATGCCATTGCTGAGCCTATCATCCACTAGGACCCCCAAGTCCTTTTCCATCCTAGATTCCCCCAGAGGTTCTCCCCCCAGTGTATAGATTGCATTCATATTTTTGACACCCAAATGCATTATTTTACATTTTTCTACATTGAACCTCATTTGCCATGTAGTCACCCACCCCAGTAATTTGTTCAGGTCTTTTTGCAAGATTTCCACATCCTGCGGAGAAGTTATTGCCCTGCTTAGCTTAGTATCGTCTGCAAATACAGAGATGGAACTGTTTATCCCATCCTCCAGGTCGTTTATGAACAAATTAAATAGGATTGGTCCCAGCACAGAACCCTGGGGGACCCCACTACCCACCCCTGACCATTCTGAGTACTCCCCATTTATCACCACCCTCTGAACACGCCCTTGTAGCCAGTTTTCAATCCATGTACTCACCCTATGGTCCATGCCAACGCACCTTATTTTGTACAGTAAACGTTTATGGGGAACTGTGTCAAATGCTTTTGCAAAATCCAGATACACCACGTCTACGGGCCTTCCTTTATCTAGATGGCAACTCACCTCCTCATAGAAGGTTAATAGATTGGTTTGGCAAGAACGATTCTTCATGAATCCATGCTGATTACTGCTAATGATATCATTCTTATTACTAAAATCTTGTATATAGTCCCTTATCATCCCCTCCAAGAGTTTACATACTATTGATGTTAGGCTAACTGGTCTGTAATTCCCAGGGATGTTTTTTGGGCCCTTTTTAAATATTGGTGCTACGTTGGCTTTTCTCCAATCAGCTGGTACCATTCCAGTCAATAGACTGTCTGTAAAAATTAGGAACAACGGTCTGGCAATTACCTGACTGAGTTCCCTAAGTACCCTCGGATGCAAGCCATCTGGTCCCGGTGATTTATTAATGTTAAGTTTCTCAAGTCTAATTTTAATTCCGTCCTCTGTTAACCATGTAGGTGCTTCCTGTGTTGTGTCATGAGGATAAACACTGCAGTTTTGGTTACTGAAGCCCCCCGATTCACTCGTGAAGACTGAGGAGAAGAATAAATTCAATACCTCTGCCATCTCCCCATCCTTTGTAACCAGATGTCCTTCCTCATTCTTTATGGGGCCAATATGGTCTGTCCTCCCTTTTTTACTGTTTACATACTTAAAGAATTTCTTGGGATTTTTTTTGCTCTCCTCCGCTATGTGTCTTTCATGTTCTATCTTAGCCATCCTAATTGCACCCTTACATTTCTTATTGCATTCTTTATAAATTCTGAATGCTGTGGATGATCCCTCAACCTTGTATTTTTTGAAGGCCTTCTCCTTTGCTTTTATATGCATTTTTACATTGGAGTTAAGCCATCCAGGATGTTTGTTCGCTCTTTTAAATTTATTACCCAATGGGATACATTGGCTAATGCCCTTATTTAATATGCTCTTAAAGCAAACCCATCTCTCCTCTGTATTCTTTGTTCCTAATATTTTATCCCAATTTATGCCTTTTAGCCAGGTTTGTAGTTTAGGGAAGTTGGCTCTTTTGAAATTCAGTGTCTTTGTGTTCCCTTCATGTCTCATATTTGTGTGATTTATACTGAAACTAATTGACCTGTGATCGCTGTTACCTAAATTGCCCCGTATTTCCACATCTGTTATCAGGTCTGTATTGTTGGTAATCAGTAGATCTAGTAATGTTTTATTTCTAGTTGGTGCGTCTACCATCTGACCCATAAAATTGTCCTGCAAGACATTAAGGAACTGGCGAGCCTTAAATGAATGCGCGGTTCCCTCCGCCCAGTCTATGTCTGGATAATTAAAATCCCCCATTATGATAACACTTCCCATCCTTGCTGCTAATCCAATTTGTGATAGGAGATCCGTCTCCACTTCCTCCCTCAGGTTAGGGGGCCTATAGCATACTCCCAGTATTATTTTCCCCTTAGCTTCATCCCTTTGGAGCTCTACCCATAAAGATTCCACCTCCTCCCTAGCCCCCTCAGTGATGTCATCTCTCACATTCACTTGTACATTATTCTTGATATATAGGCATACCCCTCCCCCTTTTTTACCCTCTCTATCCTTGCGGTATAGGGTATACCCTTGAATGTTTGCCAGCCAATCATGAGAGCTGTTGAACCAGGTCTCTGAAATTCCCACAAAATCCAAATCCTCCTTGTACAACAGTATCTCTAGTTCACCCATCTTGTCCGCCAGGCTCCTGGCATTGGTGAACATGCCACATAGTTTAGACCGGTCGCATATTGTCCTCGTATTGGGTGTTTCAAGATTGCAACTTGGACTTGCTACTATACTCACTTTGCGTTTTTGTGCTTTGGTTAACCTACCACTAATGCCCCCAATATTACCCTCTGGAGTATCTTCCGCGCTGACTATCACTGTCTCTGGACCCTCCCCCCCATCTCCTAGTTTAAAAACCCCTCTAACTTTTTGGCCATCTTCATTCCCAGCAGATCTGCACCCTCCTCATTTAGGTGCAGTCCGTCCCTTCTATAGTACCGGTTACCGACTGAGAAGTCGTCCCAGTCCTCCAGGAACCCAAACCCCTCCTTACTACACCAGCTCTTCAGCCACTTGTTTACTTCCCTAATCTCCCTCTTCCTCTCTGGTGTGGCTCGATGTACCGGTAGTATTCCTGAGAACACTACCTTGGAGGTCCTTTTCCTCAATTTAGCTCCTAAGTCCCTAAAATCGTTCTTTAGGACACTCCATCTGCCTCTGACTTTGTCATTGGTGCCAACGTGCACCATGACAGCCGGGTCTTCCCCAGCCCCTCCCAGTAATCTGTCCACAAGATCCGTGATGTGCCGAACCCGAGCGCCCAGGTTACGGTCCACAAGGGAGGATAAGGCCTTGGAAATGGCTTTTATGCCCTGTACACACGATCGGAATTTCCATCAGAAAAACCTATGATGGTTTTTCCGACGGAATTCTGTTCAAGCTTGCCTTGCATACACATGGTCACACAAAAGTTCTCTGAACTTTTGACCGTCAAGAACACGGTGACGTACAACACTACGACGAGCCGAGAAAATGAAGTTCAATGCTTCCGAGCATGCGTCAAATTGTTTCCGATCATGCGTATGAATTTTGCGCGTCGGAATTGCTACAGACGATCAGAATTTCCAATAGGAACTTTTTCCATCGGAAAAATAGAGAACCTGCTCTCAATCTTTTGCTGGCGAAATTCCGCCAGCAAAAGTCCGATGGAGCATACACATGGTCGGAATTTCCAACCAAAAGCTCACATCGGACTTTTGCTGTCGGAATTTCCGATCGTGTGTATGGGGCATAAGCCTTTTATCCACATGATCTTTAAATAATGGGATGCCCTAAACAAGAACAATCAGAGTCCTGTAAGTCAGGAATGGAACAGGGATGGAATGGAATACTTTTTAAGGAAGTCCTCCTCAGCTGGATATTGATGGTCATACTATTTGGGAGGAGTAAACACGTTGTCTGGATTAGGCCAATCACTACACAAAACAGGTTGTTGAAGTACAGTAAGTGCAATTGGAAAGTTTTAACAGACTTGAGATTCTTAAAAGATCCCACCCAGACTGGTTTAATGACAGCTGATGCAGGTTGCTCCAGGTCCAAACATGTGCAGACCTTGTAAATTGTATCCTTACAGTTAGGCGTTATGTCAGTAGACTGGGAAATCAGAGATGGTCAGAATTGTGACCCCAATTCTCCCCATAAACTCATAGTTGCAGAGAATTCTTTTGAACACAAGACAAAGGAATGAGCCACACCTGAAGGATTTAAAGGGGTTGTAAACCTTCATGTTTTGTCACCTTAATGCATCATATGCATTAAGGTAAAAAAAACACTTGGCTGTGACCGGCCCCCCAGCCCCCCATTTTACTCACCTGAGCCCTGGAACTTGACCCACTGTCTCTCTGCCCGGGGTACTGGGCTCTTGATTGGATAGATTGATAGCAGTGCAGCCATTGGCTCCCGCTGCTGTCAATCAAATCCAATGATGCTGGGGAGCGGGGGCGAGTCATACATTCGGAGGCTATGGACAGCGAATGTGGGACTCGGGAGAGCACCCACAAGGTAACCTTGTGGGTGCTCTCCTGAGTAGGGAGGAGCTGAGAGAGCTGCCGGGGGACCCCAGAAGAGCAGATCTGTGCAAAACGTGCTGCACAATGGAGGTAAGTATGATATGATTGTTATTAAAAAAAAAAAAAAAAAAAAACCCTTTCAATCACTTTAAAGTATAACTAAAGGTAAAAGTTTTTTGTTTTATTTGGATAAAGTAAGGGAGGGTTATAACCCCTGTCAGTTTTTTATAGCGGAGATTTCCCTTAACTTCCTGTCCCATAAAACAGGAAGTGAGAGTTAATACCTTCAAAGTAAGGGAATCCTGGTGTGTCACCAGGGTCACCAGAACTAGTCTACCCATTAGGAAGATTTCCCTTCTTTTAGTTTTCTGATGTCAACCCAAAATTTGGAATTTTCTTTTATTTTCAATTTTGATGATAATAGTAAACAGGACCAATTGATAATGGGGCAACAGATAACAGGGGGGCAGATAGCAATAAAAACTGACAAGTGTTCTAATCCCTGTATACTCTATCCAAATCTAAAAAAAATGTATTACCTTTAGAGGACTCAGAGGCGTGTTGTGACTCAAGAAGGGGACAGTAGCCTGAACTATCAATATCAGGTCCCTTAGGAGGTACACTGTAAGCCACACTGGAGCTGTTAGTAAATCATAGGCTGTTAAGGCTCAGAGCTGCATTGGTGCTTATGATTTAGTATGCAACTAAAAGATTCTCCACTATGAGTACTTATAAGTCGCTGTTGGATCAGGAAGAGTTAAATGCTATTTGTGACTTCATTATTATAAGGCAACAGGAAGCCAGTGGACGAGCAACATTGAAGCTCATGGCATTGGTGCAGGTTAGGAGATAGCAGAAAGGTTGAGCGAGTGCATGTACATGCATGTGCATGTCCGTCCTAGGAAGTAGAGCTTGCATGTGCCGTGTGGTGCAAGAAAGTGGCCCACAAAGAATCAGCAGAGCCTATACTCAGCACCAAATTAAAAAATGGTGCAGCGCTCCTTCCTGCCACAGGCCTGTGCCTGAAAGTTTTGTGGCCACGACTACAGGGTTACCCCTGTGGGGAGGAACCAGAGCAAAGTACCAAGTACAACACCAGACTCCCTCAACAAAAGGATAAAGTCCTGACCTACCACAATGCAGTAGACACCCTGCAGCCCCCCCACAAGTCATACAAGCTGGAGAATGCCAGGCAGGATCCAGGGGAACAGCTCCATCCAGACAGGCATTGCTCCCCCAGTGGACATTCACTCTAAGGAGTCTTAAGCGACAAAGATCCACCAGAAGGGTGCCCTGTGAAGAGTTTCCCTATGCTAACGTCATCATGCACACTGCAAGTCACACAGGTATTGGCCTATTTGAATATATGAAGTGTTTAATGTGCATTTTTAACAATAAAAAGCCCTGGGTGATCTACACTATTGGAGTGTTTTAATTTTCTTGTGGATACATGTGATTTAATGTGGCACTGGAAACAGATGAGGTGGTTGCAGTCCACTTTTAGATCCTGTATGGGGATTGTACCAAATTTATGCTTATTTTGACCTCTATGACTCAAGGTCCAACCTTCTAGTAAAACCTGCATTTAAACATGGTGGTGCTGATTGATTTGATATTCACAGACGTATCACTCATGCTGTGCATTTTCTCATGAAGTGGAGTCATATAGCTACCCTTTGAGAGCTTTTAATTTGAACAATGTGGTGGAAGATTGAATGATAACGGTTGGGGAGGAGTCTCACTACTAGTGCTGCAGTATTTGTGTACATAGTACTTTGTGAACTTTTATATCGGTCTTTCTGCTGGAAGCTGGTTGCATGTTCTTTTAATGGTGATGTTGTTACAGCTTTCCTAAGCTGTCCCTCCCCTATCTTACAAAAATGCTAATTAAAAGCTTTCTATTTTTTACCAGTGGGTTGCTTTTTGTGCTGAAAGACAGAGTTTGCCAGCCTAGGCCAGGACCCGCTGCCTCCTGGGATTGCTATGTCACAGCTATCCCAGGAGGCGGTGGGTTACTAAGCCACAGCTTTGGTGTGCATGTGTGCATGCGCAGCAGACTTCCACGCATGCCCGCAAATGCTGTTGAGTTCTATATTCCATCCTCATCTACCATAAGCTGGTGGCATTTGTGCGCCTGTGCAGATGCTCCATTGGTCTCCTCCAGCTCCCAAATGCCTGAAAGAGCACAAGTTTTTTTATTTACTGGCAGAGCAAAAGAGGGATGGTGGGATGTAATTCAGAAGCAGATTGATTCCACTTTATTGAACAATTAAGAAAACACTTTTTTGTTTGATTGTTTTCATTCAATAATATTATATTTTGCCACTGTTATTTGATCTCACTTTTCTGATGTTAATCAATAGAATTGTTTGTTGAAGTGAGCTTTGTTCAGGCAATAGCTAACCACAGTGTCAAGTACAAAGGAATACAAGTACATACCATACCATGAGTTTACAAAAGAAAATCACAGTTAATAAAGTATCTATTATTAATAAGTTACGGTGTCAGTCTCCTGCCTATGAAAGACTTTATATTTCTATGTACCTAGTCCTTTGTTCTTTAGAAAGAAGCTGTTCATTGTACAGTAGGTATGCATGTGAATGTCTCACATTAAAGAGAATCTGTAGTGATAGTAATATTAAGGTTACTATTGTTAACCTCCTTGCAAAGTTAACTGTAGTGGGCTCTAATTTTAGCCGACTTTTGCTAAATCAACTGAAGTTCGAGCCGTTGGTGGCTCTTATTGCATGACTGTCTCTGGCTTAAGTGAATCACTCTCCTAGAACTAGCATGCAGACTAAGCTAACTGGTAATAGCTGAATCAGAATGAATTCAAGCTGTGGGTGGCCCTGCAACCTACTTGGCTCATTTCATTTTCAAATCAACTTTTGTTGAGCAGCATAGAAAATTATCAGCTAGTGAGTGCATATAATCAGATGTAGTCGTTCAGTAGCACCACTGTAAACAGGCGGCCACAGGTCCAGTAACGGCTAAATACAATAGCCAGCACTTAAGAATCTATTGTGTGGAACATAGGCATGCACAATAGATGTGGCAGGTGTGCCTGGGCACATCCTAAACACCTTGCATGGTGCAGATTCCCCTGTTTAGACCCCTGATATTTTACCAAAGCTCTCTAATGGGGCTTTGAATTCATTGTAAAAAAAAATATTAAAAAAAATAAAATTGTAAAAAAATAATAAAAAAAAACTACTGACACTAATCTCTGCCCTACTGACACTGTCTACTGCTCCACTGACACTGTCAATATATATACATATGCACACACACATATGTGTTTGAGCTTTGGGGTGCACACCCTAATGCAATAGATTGCACACCTATGGCATGGAACAGTGTGGATAGAGAAATCACCCTGAGGCCTCAACAAGAGAAAATCGAACTTAGTATAGCTAGCTTTATAAAATCAGAGATTTAGCAGCCATATGGCAATAAGAACCCAAAGGTGCTTGGTCCTACCTCTTCCAAAGGAAAATGTTTCTGTCATTGGTGCTTTCGCAGATACCCCAACTTCCACAGTGTTGTGAAAGCAGGCACCCCCAAGCCAAACAAAAAATGCAGAGCTTGATGACCTATCACCAGGCTGATTACTGTCAGGTGGAGGTGTGCCTAAGCCTATGAAAATACTGGATTTCAGAAAGACAATATACAGTATATACAGGGAATTCTGCAGGGTCTGGCAGGAAAATACTGGATTTAAGAAAGACAATGTACAGAATATATAGAAGTGTATATAGGGAATTCTGCAGGGTCTGGCAGAACTACAGAACAGAATTTTGGTGTTTTTGAGACAATGTAAGGTTAAGGTGACCAGTTTTTCAAAATGAAATCCGGGGACACCCTAGTGACCACTCTCACATTTAATCTCACAGTGGGAAGGGCTTAAAGGAGTATGGTTAAATAAAACCTGAACCTACACTGCTCTGGGTCAACAGTGTGTGATGTGCAGGGGTGAAGAGTGATACAGAGCCAATTTGCAGCTTCCAGACATAATAACTCAGAAGTGTCCCAAGGCTTCCAAGAGCTGCATTGGTATAGGGTAAAACGGAGGGGTGGTAGTGTCTGTCTCTATGTGAGAAGTGATCTCAAAGTAAGTGTGAAAGAGGACCTAGTTGATGGAGAGTGTGATGATTCTGAAGCATTATTGGTGGAAATGTACATGGGTGTGAGTACTACAAAGGTTGTCATTGGAGTTTGTTATAGACCTCCCAGTGTTAGTGAGGAAATAGCTCCTTCACACATGGAAAGGGCTGCAAAGTCTGGGACAGTGATAATAATGGGGGATTTTAACTACCTAGAAAATGACTGGAGTAATGGCACTGCTGGGACAGTTGAAGGGCAAAAATGTATAAACCTATTAAAAGACAATTTTATGGTCCAGTTTATTGAGGTCCCAACTAGGAATGAAGCTCTCCTGGATCTGGTAATCTCAAACCATGCAGAGCTTATTACCAATATTCATATAAAAGAGCATCTGTGTAGCAATGACCATAACATGATTTCATTTAATGTTAGCTGTAAGAAAAAAACTCATACGGGTTAGATAAAAAAAAAAAACACTTAACTTTAAAAGAGCAAAGGATAATGGCTGCTCTCCAGGATTTAGACTGGGAGGGAATATTGGCATCAGAACAGAGACGGGAATTCTTCAAAAAGACTGTATGTGAACTCACTGAAAAGTATATTCCCATGGGCAATAAGTTTAAAAGGCTAAAAATAAAACCTATGTGGCTCATGGCCAAAGCTAAAATGGGTATAAATAATAAGAAAAAAGCTTTTAAAAAATATAAAAATGAAGGAAAACTATTATCGTTTAAATGTTACAAAGAATATAACAGAATATGTAAAAAGGAAATCAAGGATGCAAAAATTCAAAACGAACGACAAATTGCAAAAGATAGTAGGACAAACCCCCAAAAATTCTTCAAATATATTAATAGTAAAAAGGTCAGGTCTGAGCATGTAGGCCCTTTAAAAAATAATCTAGAGTGGGTGACTGGAGACAAAGAAGGCACATTTATTAAATACTTTCTTCAGCTCTGTGTATACAAAGGAGCACGGGGGAGCTCATGTCCATAATGGGGGTGGTAGTGCCACAGCCCAAAATGATCCACAATGGCTCAAAAGTGATATGGTCCAGAAATATTTAGACATAATAAAGATGGACAAAGCACCTGGACCAAATGGCATCCACCCACGGATCCTAAAAGAATGGAGCTCTGTCATTTCAAGGCCATTGTTTCTAATATTTAGTAACTTGGTAATGACTGAAATTGTACCACTGGATTGGCCAATGTGGTGCCCATATTTAAAAACGGATCAAAGTCTTTGCCAAATAACTATAGACTGTTAGTTTAATTTCTATAGTCTCGAAGATACTGGAGAGTTTAATAAAAGACCACATAGACAAGTTCTTGCTGTAAAAAAATATTTTAAGCAACAGACAGCATGAATTCTTGAAAGACAGAAGTTGTCTAACAAACCTAATTTCTTTTTATGAGGAGGTAAGTTATACTTTGGACAGAGAGGTGGCTGTGGACATGGCTAAAAGACAGGATTCAGAGAGTAGTGGTGTTGTGGAAATGTTATTAATATGTATTTAATATGTATTGTCACAGTGTCTTCCAGTGTTAGTTCTCCTGCAGCCCACTCTAAAGAGCGGACGGGGCAGACTGATGCCAGTTGAGACCCGTTTGGTAGTAAAAAGCTTCCCGAGGTTGCAGAGAAGTGTTTGCAGAGTGTGGACATGTCCGCCAGCGAAGGGCCCCCGTGCAATGCACAGACGATTGTCTGGGGGGGATGTGTTCACTCTGCAAAGACATTATCGGTTATGGGGGGATGTACGCTCGTGCCGCTCTGTGTGTCTGATCAACACTTGGGGAGGCTATGGCGTGTCTCTGCAGATAATCTCCCATCTTCAGGAATGGTAGTATACTCCGGGTATGCATTGTTCTCTGAACAACGCAGAATAAGGATTCACGCCAATGGTAAAAACTGGAGTTTTTGGTTGGACAGCGTCCATGATTTCAAGGCCAGCCATGTGTTTTTTTTTGTCTTACTGGAGAGCATGGCTTACAGGTACAGGGGGCGGGAAATCATACACACTGCCCCTGCATAGACACGCCCATACACCACCCTGGTCATTGTTCATTGGTTGAGATCTGTATACTGTGCTTGATTTGCTGATTATGAAAGCAACCAAGCTCTATTGTTATTTTCAATCTTTTTATTAAGTTTTTACAAATAGGCAATACAAACATACATTGGTGGTATATCCACACCAAAACAAAAAAAAAAACAAAGAAACATCTTATAATAACATTTTGCAGACTATCATAACTATAGCATCAAACAAACAAAAGGATGGCCAGGGGGTACAACATGAAGACATCTCTTACGCATACCCCAATTTTTTTTTTTAGATTAAGGTTCCATTTGCCCCCTAATTTCCAGGCGATTCCCTAAATGTTCTCCAGGGGGCCCATATCTGACAACATTTTTCATATGTGTCCAATTCGTGTGACAGGAGGGTCTCCATCTTCTCAATTAGGTCCATTTCTGCTATCCATTCATTAACTGGGCTTGTGTTGTTCGCCAATATCGCGGAATAACCAGTCTAGCTGCTATTAACCAATGTCTTAGCAAACCTTGTTTGATATTTTTAAATGGACCTGGTAAAATGGATAGCAGGGTAAGTTGAGGTGTGTTGGGGATTAACTCCCCTGTAACTGTAGTATACAGCTGCATGATCATATCCCAGAATTGGCGAATTTGGGGACATTCCCACCATATGTGTAGCAGCGATCCCTTGGCAGCATCACATCTCCAACATTTATCTGATGTGTCTGGATATATTCGTTGCACGGTTGTTGGACATCGATACCAGCGGGAGACGAGCTTATAGCTTGTCTCTTGGGCTTTAATTATCGATGACAGACAATGTGTGTAAGTAAATGATTTCTCCCACTCTTCTGTTCCAATTTAAGTATTAAGTCACGTGCCCATTTATTTGTGAATTCTGGGGGCTCAGGGTGGTTTTTAGGATAAGAATCTTATATATTGCTGATAAAACATGTTTTGGTCTGTTACTTTGCAATAGGATGGACTCGAACATATTTAAGTCTCTCTTGAGGGATTGGTTTGGAGAAATAGAAGATAGAAATGGCAATAATTGTTGATATTCCATCAATTGCATAAATGAAGGCTGATGCGTTGATATAAGGTTCAATATGGGTGGTAATTTACCCTGGCAAAGAATCTGGCTCACTCTTCGGTGAGATTCCTTATTCCATATGAGAAAATGATTCCGGTCTACTGCAGGTGGGAATTGTGGATTGCCAAATAAAGGTGTCATTGGTCCTATCTGTGAAGAAAGCCCTAACCGCAAGATCATTTTGGACCACAGGCTTAATAGGTGAGATGAAAGAGAGGGTGGAGAAAGGGTCGTATCTCTGTGGTTACCCTGAAAGGGTAAATCTAACCAAGGAAGAGCCTGAAGGTCAAACTGATTCAGCCCCGCTTACTAATCTGGTCAGGACTGCCGCCACATAGTAAAAATAGAGATTCGGTGCACCCGCTCCTCCTTTCGTTTTAGGTAATGTTAGGATTTTCCAATTTAATCTAGATCTCTTATTACCCCAAATAAACTTAACGAAAGCGGATTGTAGAGTAGAAAAAAAGGATCTAGGAATAGTAACAGGAACATTTTGAAAATGATATAAAAATCGCGGTATTATGTCCATTTTCAATATATTGATCCTCCCAAACCATGAGTATTGTTTTGAATCATATTTTTTTAGATCTTGTAGAGTACGTTGCATTAAGGGAATATAATTTGTCAAATATAGCTGGGTCAGATCTGATGGAATATTAATTCCTAAGTACCTTAATGCAGAAGAGCAAAATCTGAATGAAAAGTTATTTTTCAACATCGTCACTTGATGTGGTAAAAGTGACACATTGAGAATTTCAGATTTTGAAACATTTACCTTAAAATTACTCAGAGCTCCAAAGCGCTGGAATTCCGATAGAATAGAGGGCATAGAAATATGTGGATTGGTAATATAAAGTAGCAGGTCGTCGGCAAACAAAGCAAGTTTTATTTCCTGTTGGTCTAGCTTTATACCTGTAATTGAGGGGTTCTGTCTGATTGCTATTGCTAAATGTTCCATTACTAGAACATAAAGCAAAGGAGATAGGGGGCATCCCTGACAGGTGCCATTTTTTATAGGGAAACTTGTGGTCAGTGAGCCATTGATCCTAATTCTAGTGTTTGGTTTAGTTTATGATGCCAAAATCTTATTAAGTAAATTTGGACCCATCCCTATTTGCTTTAGTGAATGCTCAAGAAAAGGCCACCCAACCCGATCGAAAGCCTTCTCGGCGTCGACCGAGAGGAGGCATGCTGGTATTTTAGCCATTTGGGCATGGCCCATTAGTAAGAAAGTTTTTATTGTATTGTCACGTGTTTCCCTTCCTTGCACAAATCCGGTCTGGTCATTATGTATCAAGCTAGGTATGAAGGATTGGAGACGTGACGCAATCAATTTAGCATAAATTTTTATGTCTACTCCAATTAAAGATATTGGACTATCGTCCAATCGTCTAGAACATAATGTTAAGTCTTTATCTGGTTTGGGAATCAAAGTGATATGGGCTTCCAATGTTTGGGTCGGGAATGTGTTTGTAGAAGAGATGGAATTAAACGCCTGTAGCATAAATGGAGACAAATATTCTTTATATGTTTAATAAAATTTTGGAGCGAATCCATCTGGGCCAGGACTCTTCCCTGATGGAATGTCTGTAATTACTCCAAGTAGTTCTTCCATTGAGAAAGGGTTGTCCAATAATTCCCTATCTTCATCTTCTTTGAGGTTTCTTGTACATAGTCTTCAATGCTACAAGTTTTTGATCCCTCGTTCTCTACAAAGGATAGTTGGGCCAAGTTGTAAAGAGCTGAAAAATATTCTCTAAATGTTTGATGGAGACTTTGCGGGTATGAAGTAATTTCCCCCGGTGACTTCCTTATGCTAACTATAAAGGTCTGAGGAGGACGAGGATGTAATATTCGTGCTAAATATCTCCCACATTTGTTTCCATATCTATAATTATTTAAGGCACATTTCTGTTGGTATAAACTATGCGATTCTGCCATATGCTGCAATAAGGATGCCCTTGTGGATATTATGTTGGCTAATACTTCTGGAGACTGTGAGGCTTTATGTAATGTTTCTAGTGTATGAAGCTTTAACAGGTAATTTTGAATGGCCACCGATCTTTCTTTTTTAAGACGAGAGCCATGTTGGATGAATAACCCTCGTAGGACCGCTTTAAGAGCTTCCCATTTTAATGGTAGTGCAGTCTCATCCTGTTCATGATCAGAAACAAAGTTACCAACTGCTTCTATAATTGCTTTATGACAGATTGGATCAGACATAAGTCTATCGTTTAAACACCAAGACCAGCTTGTGCCTCGAGTCTGGGGGAGATATATTGATAGAAATACAGGTAAATGGTCAGACCAAATAAATGACCCTATTTCCATTGAGGGGTTCCACTCCAAAACCTTTGGACCTGATAAGAAATAGTCTAGCCTACTGTAAGATTTATGTGCTGATGAGAAATATGAATAATTACGATCTGTGGGATATAGAATCCGCCACAAATCAAGAAGTCTATGGTCAAACAATTGTTTCTTCAGGTCCCTCAGCTGGAAATAAGAGATATTGGAGCATTGGGCAGAGGTGTCTAACTGAGGCTCCAAGGCTAAATTGAGATCTCCTCCTACAAGAATAACTCCTTCAGTGAAATCTGCTAAAAGATGAAGATAACGAGAAATGGTCGTGGTTTGGTCATAATTCGGAATGTAAAAATTGGCAATTGTGAAGAGTTTATCCCATATCCGGAATTTAAGTAAAAGGTATCTGCCATTGGTATCAGCTATATGTTCCAAATATTGAGCCGGTAAATTTTTATGAAAGGCGATGGAGACCCCCCTGGCCTTCGAACCAGACATAGTGCTATGAAACCATTGAGAGTAATGTTTAACTGAGCATGCAGGGATGCCTTCGGTGCAGAAGTGGGTCTCCTGGAGGAGTATTGTATCTGCCTTAGCTTTATGCAAACTGTATAAGATCTGTCCTCTTTTTGACTCGTTGTTTAAACCTTTGACATTATAGGTACAGAGTTTCAGTAGAGATGCTGAGGAAGACTCCCTAGCCATCTTAAAAAAAAAAATTTTTAAAAAGGGGGGAAACTTATAAAAAGAGAGGTTCCCTCTCTAGGGGCCCTGAGCTACTCAAGGTCCACAAATAGGACAAAACACTCGGAAAAAAACAAAAAAAAAACAAAGGGATATGGACAATGTCCAAAAAAAAGAAAAATCACCAAGCCCTACCAGAGAGCTGGTGTACCTACAAGGGGGTTAAGTAGGTAGACCCAGAGGTTGTCTCACAGCAGAGACCCAGGACAAACAAAATATATATATCTTATCCTCCACATAGTTTATTATTCCTTTTCTTTTTCACCTCCCCCTCCCCATTGTATACATTAGAGTTGGGAGAGGGGGACCCCCCCCCCCACAAATTATAATATGAAAGGGGGGTGGGGGAAAGGGGGGTGGTCTGAGCAGCATGGGCCATGTGAGCAGTCCATCTGGAGGGAGGGGAGGGATGCAAGAGAGAAAGAAAAAAAAAAAAAAAAGAAAAAAAAATCCTTTCCCCTTCCCTTCTCTTTTCCCTCTATTTCTCTTCCAAGAGTATAGTATTATGTTTATATAATCTTCCCCCCTTTCTTCGCTTTCCCTCCCTCTCTCCCCAAATCTATCATATACATTTATGCATACCCACACATACATACATTGCCCAGTGGTTGTGCGTATGCTTACCCAGATATATTTTCTGCCACAGACACACATATATATGTATTTAACAAGAGCATGTAGATACTAGCACAGTCGTTCATCTATCACGTCAGCTCTCTTAAATGGTGTATAAGTCTGTGGCCATATTATTGTTGGAAGGTCAGGCAAACCAAAGATTTTTTGTATAGCGGGGATATCGGATGGATCACGTATATTAAACCACCTGCCATCTTTCTTGATTTGGAGTTGGAATGGGAAGCTCCAACGATATACGAGTTTGTGATCTTGCAACATTTTAAGCAGTGGCCTTAGTGCTCTTCTTTTCTCTAATGTAAACCGACACAAATCGTGTAATAAATAGACAGATGTCCCATTTAGGTTAACTTGACCTTTTTCTCTGGCCTTCCTCATAATCTCCTCCTTCTCTCTATAGAAATGTGCACGACAAATAATATCTCTTGGTTTGATTGAATCTATATTTCTAGGTCCTAAAGCCCGATGAACTCTATCAAGTTCTATTTTGATGTCTCAGGTTTTTCCAGCAAAAAGTTGAATATTTTTTTGACTGTTAACATAAGGTCGTCGGTACCTGGTATCTCTGGTACCCCCCTAATACGGATATTGTTCCTCTTATTACGATTTTCCTGGTTCTCCAATAATTGGAACACTGTATGGATGTGTCAGAATTTAAAACAGGGTGCCAAATCTCATCGCAGGATGGCCTGTGGAGACTTCGTGGGTAGAGCAGTGCCAATGTCCTAAGTCTACAGATTCTCAACACTACACCAAAAGGTGTGAAAAAAATGGACTTTGTAGGCACCAATCATAAAATTAAATACAAATATTTTATTTATACAAAAAATACAAAAAATCAAGCGACATACATATTTTAAAACATTGCAGTGTATTGCAGAACAATGACTAGTGCTCTCTCACATATACATCAAAGCATAAAGAGGGGTACCCTTTAAAGCAAAGGGGAAAAAAGAGGTTACCACCCTTTATTTGGCATAAGAGACATCAAGCTAGTGTAACTCTCTACATGTTTCGCAATTAAATACTTCTTCAGGAGCCTGTTTGAGTCATCTGTAAAAGGAGAGGGGAGAGGACAAACACCAAAGTACATAAAATTACTATACATTTGAAAATACATTAGTAAAACGTTTCAGTCAGTATTTGTAAGCACCAATAGGGGACCATCCAATGAACCCAGCAGCCAACCAGCATATGGTGACAAACAATCACATGCGGGGACATGTCTGGTAGTAAGATAGTAACAACAATAACTCACAGTAAGATAATAAAGTGGAAAATCCCAGCTGCCAAGAAGAGATTAGGTAGTACCAAGTGAAACTAAAGGGGTGGTAAAAATGAGGCCAAATTCACTGTGTAAAGCAGAGAATTGAAAAAAAGGGGGGAAAAAAGGGGGGGGAAGGAAAGGGAGCAGAGCGAGGACAGAGAGGGGTAATGCTGGGGGGTGGGAATAAGGGGAAAGGGAAGGGGGGGGGGAGAGAAGGGGGGGGGGAGAAGGGAGGAGAAGAAAAAGAAAAAGAAAAAAACAGAATGAAAGGGTAAGTAAGCATTAAAAGAAGTGTAGAATCTAGTAGTACTGAATAAATCTGTCCATTTAGGCATACCTCAAAACGGACTAGAGATCGCAGATAAATAAAGAGCATATGCGATCACACTCGGCTTAAACAAGCCATGTTGCATTGGGTAGTCAGTGGTCTCAATTCTAAGGGATACAAACAGTGTGAATTACGATACAATTTTTCGTATCTATATACGTGCATCTCAAATAAAATCACTGCAGAAAACTGCAGCATAAAAATAGATGACATTCAACAGCTTGTTGGAACAGCTTTTGGTACAGCCATGTATATGTATATTTGCAACTAGGGTCTCACCTTATATAAAACAATGTTGGCTGAGCAGAGCCTGTGGACAGCGATCACAAATTATTTCCTTATACCAGTCTAGCAGACAGAGTTATGCCCCGTACACACGGTCGGACTTTGTTCGGACATTCCGACAACAAAATCCTAGGATTTTTTCCGACGGATGTTGGCTCAAACTTGTCTTGCATACACACGGTCACACAAAGTTGTCGGAAAATCCGATCGTTTTAAACGCGGTGACGTAAAACATGTACGTCGGGACTATAAACGGGGCAGTGGCCAATAGCTTTCATCTCTTTATTTATTCTGAGCATGCGTGGCACTTTGTCCGTCGGATTTGTGTACACACGATCGGAATTTCCGACAACGGATTTTGTTGTCGGAAAATTTTATCTCCTGCTCTCCAACTTTGTGTGTCGGAAAATCCGATGGAAAATGTCTGATGGAGCCCACACACGGTCGGAATTTCCGACAACACGCTCCGATCGGACATTTTTCATCGGAAAATCCGACCGTGTGTACGGGGCATTAGACTGGGATTGTGTAACTAGCCAATCAAGCAGCAGCGGTAAAGCACAGGCCATCTACAGGGGCAAACACAGAACTCAGTGTAGCCAGTCATAGGGTTATAGAAAGAGCTATAGATAAAGCCAGGAATCAGAGGCAAAGAGATCTTACCAGACAGCTTCTCATATTATAGTTGATAGCCAGACATCAGGACGCCCTGAGCGGAGGTGACGTGATAGAAGGCTAAACCATTAGCCTTAAATACATGCCCCAATCAGGTGTGCATCAAATGCAACACCTGACTCGGCCGAGCAGGGCTGCGCGCGCATCCATCATGCTCCACGCATGCGCAGTAGCCAACTGGCCGACTACCATGGACGCGGACGTGTGGAAGGAGCGCAGTCCAAGAAGGTCACAGAACTGGAATCTCCCCCTAGTGGTGCCTCCAAGCTGGCAGCATGAAACACTAAAGGAGATAGATGAGTCTACCCCACAGTTGTTAAAAATCCACACCCAGAAGGTCATGACAACCAGGGGGAAAGCCACAATCTGAACCTAACGTCGCAAAATCCAACCCATGGGCAGGGCAGAATGCGGCTACCCGGCCGCACATATGATCGAGTACACCTACCGGCCAGCGGGGTCCACGGACTAGCAAATCCCCAGGTCCTCATTATAGGCCCGAAACGCAGGGCGAAATAAACACATATACAAAATAGAAGTAACCATGAAGGGGGTGGACCCCTGCATGGTGCATTAATTTTTAAAGCAACAGAAACGTTAGTGCTATATAATAAATCCACAGACAATCTATGACAGACAGTGTGACTGCAACTAGAAATTCAGAACATTGCAGGCCAATATGAATATCAATGACAACTGGACATTCGAGATAATCTCGATTAGTGTATATTTAGTGGTGCCTACCACATATGAGCCACAGGGGTAGGAGGCAGAGGCAGGAGGACAGTCCAACTGTAAGGGAGAGCAAAGTGGGCCAATGGTGCGTCCCCCTAATCGGGATTCACTATAATGATAAAGAAATTTAAATTATGTAATCTAAGGCCGACAGAGAATCATCGTTAAAGGAAGGATTTGTAGGATTGTACTTCATTAATACCTGGCCAACATGTGGCATTCAACCGTTCAATCCACTTTGCCTCATGTTGGAGTATCCTCCTATCCTAGTCCCCACTCCTAGGGTCCTGTGGGATTACTGCCAAATCGATAAAAGTCGCAACAGAGGTGTCAAATCTATGACATAGATCAAGATGTCTACTAATGGGGCTGAGCATCTTGCCATTGGTCGAATAGTAGACATGATCTCGTATCCTTTGCCAAAAATGGCGGATAGTCTTGCCCACATAAAAGACCCCGAATTTGCAGGTAATCAAGTATACTATTCCCTGAGTGTTACAATCAGCCCAAAAATGTGGGCGAAACATCTCTCCATTCGGTAATCGGAATTTCTGACCTGTGGACACCCAAGGACAGAGCACTGACCACATGTGTACATGCCTATTTGGTTGGTCATATGGTCCTGTGAAGGGACAAAATGACTTCTAGTTAATTTATCACGTAGGGAAGGGGCCCTTTTGAATACAATCTCAGGGTGGTCACTGACATATTTGCCCACAATAGGGTCATCATATAAAATATGCCAGTGTTGTTGTAATAGATTGCGTGGTTGGTACTGTTGGTGCGAATATTGTGTGATAAATTTAACCGTCGAGTAGTCTTCTACTTTATTTTTAATTTTTATAAAGCAGTGTGTTTCGAGGTTGGTCACAGGCTTTGTTAAAAGCCTTCCGAAGAAGTGACTTAGAGTACCCCCGTTGGAGGAGTCACTTCCTCAGTAAGTCCGCATGATGTTTGAAGTCACTGTCAACAGTACAGTTCCTTCTAAGGCGGATATACTGTGCGCAGGGGATGCTCCATACCAGTGTGGAGGGATGCGCACTGGAAGCGTGCAAAATCATATTCCCCGCCGTTTCCTTGCGGTAGAGAGTAGTGGCCAGACAGTTGTTGGAATCCTTGTAGATTACCAAGTCAAGAAAAGAAATTTTTTGTAACATCACTACCGACAGTAAGCTTCAAGTTGAAGGTGTTATTGTTCAGATGGTTAACAAAAGAAGAAAGTGCTTGTTGGGAACCGACCCAAATAATAAAAATATCGTCAGTATCTGTATGGATGTGTGCCTCTTGTGTATCTAAACATTGTTTTTGTGATTGTAGTGAGCCCGTCAGGACATCTAAGGACTGCTCCAACTCTACAGTCTTTACCCCTGTTGCCCGCAGCTCCATTTTAACAGATTGAAGCTCTTTGTGATAACCCTGCTCCAAACGTTGCACAAAAGCCTCCATGTCATTGCGAGTAGGTAGTGCGTGAAGATATTCCCTTAGATCTCCCTCCTCTAAACTCAGAGCAGATCAAGCTCTATTGTTATATAAATAAAGATTGCACCTATTATCAGGATGGTCAAGCTGTGTCAGCTAAGGATGTAAGGATGGTGTTCATGTCTGTGTTACTTGTGAAGATACGGGAAACAGGGTCGTACTAAGATGCATTATACCAAAGGGCTGAAAGTGACATGGACTACACGCAGCGTACAGTGGAATTTCCATGACAGTAGTTAATGACTCTTACTCTGAATGGTCTAAGGTTATCAGTGGTGTACCCCAAGGTTCAGTGTTGGGACCCTTACTTTTTAATAACTTTATAAATGATATAGGGTCTGGGATTAAAAGTATAATTTCTGTCTTTGCAGATGACACTAAGCTATGTAGTGGAATAACGTCCTTACAGGATGTCTCCAATTTACAAGCCGACCTCAATGCACTGTCTAATTGGGCAACAAAGTGACAAATGAGGTTTAATGTTGTTAAATGTAAAGTTATGCACTTGGGGGCTGAAAATATGCATGCATCATATATACTAGGGGGAGTACAATTGGGGGAATCAATGGTGGAGAAGGAGTTGGGGGTTTTAGTAGATCATAAACTCAATAATAGCATGCAATGCCAAGCTGCGGTTTTCAAAGTCCTTTCTTGTATTGAGAGAGGTATAGACACCAGAGAGAGATATCATTTTTGCCCCTGTACAAATCATTAGTAAGACCTCATCTGGAATACGCAGTTTTGGGAACTATCAGGGAACTGGAGAAAGTGCAGAGAAGGGCAACCAAACTGATAAGAGGCATGGAGGAACTCAGCTATGAGGAAAGATTAGAGGAACTGAAATGGTTCCCTCTTGAGAAGAGGAGATTAAGGGAAGATATGATCAACATGTACAGAGACATAATTGGTCCATATAGTGAACTTGGTGTTGAGTTATTCACTTTTTTTTTTTTGAGAAATGTTTATTGAAATTTTAACATTACCAGCAAGAAAATAAAATGCAAGTACATATTTCAGAGTTCAGCAGCTCTGGTTCACCATTATGAACATAAAAGAGAAGAGCAAAAGATGAGCAATAAAAGGGGAATGGAAGGGATGGGCTAAAGGGAAGGGGACAGAGGAAGTATACTTATCCGTAAACAACAATGTGGCATAGTATTTAAAGGCGATACATCACAGTAGATAGCAATACTGTCAGGAAAGGTCAATCGATCATTTGGCGTGCAGTACTGAGGTCCACCAGCAGGTATCTCCTGGCAGTTTGGATCTTTCAGAAGAGCTTTTCCCTGCTGGTATTTTGTCACCTTTGGGCCGCAGTACTGGCGTCCACCAGCGGAGGAATCCTGGCAGTATGGAGCAGGCATTCCCCTCTGCAGACAGGTGTCACCTGATTTTAATTAGCAGCTGCAGTATAAATACCCGGCAGGTACACACATATCTTGCCTTGGTATTGTCCCTGTGCTCTGACCTACAGCCTGTTTACCTGTTATCATGATGCCTAATGCCTGATTCCTGACTCCTAAATTCCTGTATTCCGTATCCTGAATCTGTTATATCTGGTCCTGTATCCCTGGATCTTTGCCCTGCATCCTGATCCCTTCCAACTTGCTCCCTGTCTGTTTACTCCTGGCCCCCCATCTACTGATCTCCTGTTTATGACCCTGGCCTGGCTTGACTACGATTCTGGTACTCCCTTTTGCTACATATGCTGGTTGGTTTATTATTACTGTTTGGTTGTTTGGTCTGTTCACTCTGTTTGTATTGGTGGGGTGTTCACATGTATATGCATTTACCTTAATAAACTTACTTTCACCTATTTATGTCTGGTTCACTCTGTTGCAGTCCACACAGTTCTGGTCTTATCTGGTATATGACAAATACTTTCAGGAGTGGAAGCAATGTTAGGAACATCTGGCTGGTGATTGCCTGGGAATGATACAACAATAATAACAACAGAGAAATCAATATTTGGAATATAAGATCTTGAGTCGTCAAAGAGCTTCATGGGCGTGGTCTTTATAGGGTGGTAGAAAGACAGAGGGATCTGACAAGTTATATATTTTAAGTTTACCTAGGGAGCTTGAGAGGTCTTGTTTTAGATACCAGTCCGTGAATTTAAATGGTTGCATTATATCCAACAGTTCCTTCTGGGTGAACGTGACCTCCGTATATTTAGAAGCGTCTAGTAAAACGGAAGTTTAGAACAATAGTGTGTAGTCTCTCTAGATTGAAGAGCGTTAACATTGAGCGTTTCAGAGCTGGGAGGCTAGGTGGTGTTGGTTTGATCCAATGGAACATGATCATTCTATGAGCAATTAGGAGAGTTATATGAGTTCATTGTGTAAGGTTGAGTGAGCCTGCTGAGGATGGTGTGGGAGGTATTGGTTCGCATCCAAATATACACAATAACGGATTGTTGGGTAGCCGGATCTTATTGATTCTGAAAATGTATGCCAGCACAGAGTTCCAAAATCTAGTAATAGTTGGGCATTACCAGAGGCGGTGGAGTAGAGAAGGACGTGGTAGTAAACACCAGGGGCATTGTGCTTGGGTAGAATCTGTCTTATTGGTACGGAATGGGTAATATGCCTGATATCGTGAGCTTGTGGATGCGTCGGTATCCTTCCAGGATCCTTTCTGGAAGTGTGTTGTCATTAAAGATGGTGGATCATTTCTGGAATGGAGCAAGTTGGTATTTATCCGATTGTTGCGTAATGAGGTATGAGTATACACTGGAGATGGAGTAGTCATCTTTCCTGAGCACTATATAAATGAATTTTTGTTGAAGAGGGTCAATTTGAGATCCACAGCAAGACAGTAGATAGGCTAGAATTTGTTGATAATAGAAGATGTGTGATGTAGGCAATGCAAATTCACGTCAGAGGGTTTGAAAAGATTTGAATTCACCAGGTTTGCCTTGATACAGAGAAGTTATGTGAGTGAGTCCATGGGTGAACCATGGGGTAAAGGCTTTATGCATAATTGATGGGAGGAACATAGGGTTGCCCTGAATGGTTAAGTGGCAGGATATACTCAAGGGTAACCCCAGCAGTCTCCGCACCTCTCTCCACGCAATAACTTTGTCTTTGATAAGAACACTTTTTCTAAGCTGCGGTGGTAGAGCTCGACTATTCAAGTGTAAAATTGCCGACAGAGTGAGCGGAGAGGCCAAAGCACTCTCGATTTACTTTGATTTACCAGATAGCCAATCAAGGCCTTGCCTAATCAGGCAAGAGAGGTTGTAAAAACACATATTGGGCAAGCCAGCACCCCCCTCGGACTTAGGGAGACATAGTTTTTGTAATGCTATGCGTGTTTTTTTGTGTACCCATATGAAGGCCACAAGTGCTTTGTGTATTCTCTGTATTTTCTGTACATCAGAGTGTTTTAATAAAATGGGTATGGTTTTCATTGGATAGAGCAGATGTGCAAATGAGACCATTTTAAAGAGGTGACATCTCCCAAAGAACGAGAGGGGGAGGGTTACCCAAGCTTCCAACTCCTTTACAATTTTGGTTATCAGAGGCGGGTAGTTAAGATCGTATATAGAGGAAGGTTCTCGACCTATATGGATACCCAAGTAGGTGATGTGGTGAGTCACTAAGGTAAAAGGGGATGATGGCAACCATTTAGCTGATGCCCGGGGGTGTAATGGTTAGACCTCACTTTTGTTAAATTAATTCTAAAGTCTGCAGGAGGGTTTTTGGAGAACAGTAATATGTCATCCGCAAATAGGGCGGAGCGAAATATCTGGTTGCCTACAGTGATACCACTGGTTCCGTCAAGTGAGTTAAGTATCCTGGATAGAGGCTCAATAGCTATATTGAAGAGTAGGGGGAGAGGGGGCATCCCTGTCTTGTTTCTTTTGTCAACTGGATTGTGTCAGAAACAAAATTAGAAGTGACGAGGCGAGCCGTCGGGGATGCATACATTTGTTGTAGAAAATGCACAATTGGGCCAGAGAAACTGAATGCTTCCATCACCCTGAATAGCCACGACAGATTATATTGTTAAAAGATTTTTCGGCATCAAGTTACTCCAGCGCCATCAGAACCTTACGAATGTTCAAGGTGGCAGAACTCCCTGGAACAAAACCAGATTGGGTTGGGTGGAGTAAAGAGGAGAGTAATGGAGCTAGATGTGAGGCTATTATTTTAGATAGAATTTTAACATCTACATTGATTATGGATATTGGACGATATGAGCCCGGGTGTAGGGGGTATTTTCCTTTTTTGGAGATTAGTCTAATGTGTTGCGTTCCCGGGCGGAGATAAGGGCCACCATCCCACATAGCAGTGAAGACATGTTTCAGAGTGTCAGGAATAAAGTCTTTTGTCAATTTGTAAAATTCGGAGGAAGATGGAGAAAGAAGAAGAACACCGAAGTAAGACCAGAAGACCTGAAGGGTCTGGTATGGATTTTGAGGGGGACCCCCACGCCATTTTTTAAAAAATTTTGGCGCAGGGTTCCTCTTAATATCCACAGCAGACCTGAAGGGCCTGGTATGGAATTTAGGGGGACCCCCACGCATTTTTTTTTTAAATTTTAGTTCGGGGTTCCCCTGAGGGGAAATTCCATGCCGTTTTTATCAATGAACTGTTATGTGTATTGCTGGACCAACAATTCATTATAGCCGGCGCTAGCGATAGTAGTTTTACATGACTTTTTTTCCTTTAGAAATGTCATTTTGCTGTCAGACTGTTCTAAACACGGGAAACATGCGCCCCTTTATAGACATACTATAGACACTCCCCAGGTACGAAATTTAAAGGAATATTACACTTTTATTGTTTCACTTTAAGCATTATTAAAATCACTGCTCCCAAAAAAAACGTCCGTTTTTAAAACTTCTTTTTGCATTTATACCTTTCCCCGGGGGCAGGACCCAGGTCCCCAAACACTTTTTGTATGACAATACCACGCATATAAGCCTTTAAAATTAGTGCTTTTGATTTCTCATATAGACTTTTAAAGGGTGTTCCGCGGCTTTCGAATTTGCCGCGAACACCCCAAATTGTTCGCTGTTCGGCGAACGGGCGAACAGCCAATGTTCGAGTCGAACTCATGTTTGACCCAAACATAGAGTCTATCCCTATTAGCTAGGAAGGCCTCTGCTTTCGTCTGGTTGGTCGTATCCTTAGAGTACAGGGTCATATAGTAGTCAGCAAGAAGTTTACTGCTTTTCACAGGTGAGGTCACAACGTGGCCCGCAGTGTTTTTTAAGGCGGAGATGTGGGTAGGTCGCCTCGGGCCTGAGCATAGTTTGGCTAATAGTTTTCCTGCTTTTTTGCCGAACCCATGGAAACGTAAGGCAGAGTAAGATGATTTAGCTGCCTCTTGCTGTTCCGCCCACATGTCAAAACTGCGTTTAGCCTGTTGCCAGATTTGTATGTTATCGGGGGTGCGGTGTAATGTGAGACGTTCGTGTGTTAAACGTAAAGCCTCGCTAGCTTGTATGTACTGTTGCCGAGAGTGTTTCTTAAATTGGGTGGTGTATGAAATATTTTTTTCCCTCATAAATGCCTTACCTGCTTCCCAGAAAAGGTTTGGATCTGTAATGTGCGCTCCGTTTGTGGAGGCATATTCATCCCAGGCTGCATATAGCGTAAGACAGAAATCTTCATTATCCATCAGATAGGAAGGAAAGCGCCATGTGGGTGAGGGATGTGAGGGTTTGAGTGTATCGCTATTGGACTGTGGTCTGAGATTCTTGAGTCACTGATTTCCGCGTCATGTAATGTAGATAGTAGCGCTGAGGAGGCAAAGAAATAATTGTTCCGTGAAAAAGAATTGTGACGGGGCGAAAAGAAAGTAAAATCCCAGTCTGTTGGGTGTGTTAGTCGCCATAAATCTAAAACCGTATGGAAGCGATGGATTGGGCTAAGAGAGTTTGATCAGTAGTTGGGGATTTGACCTTACGTGTCACAGGAGTCTGGGCACTGGTGCGGTCTTCCGATAAGGACATGACAGAGTTAAAATCACCGCCTACTAAGTGAAGAGCTTCAGGAGCACTCAATATCCAGGATACCACGTCTTGAAAAAAGAGAGAGTTAGGAGAGTTAGGAGCATATGTGTTAGTGATGGCTATATCTTTAGCACCTATCGTCATATGTAGTGTCATTTTGCAGCCAGTCAAATCGGTCCGTACATCTTGAATAGTATGATTTCTGTGAAGCAATATAACCACTCCAGCTTTGCGACCAATTGCTGGGGAGCCGTAGACCTCACCTACCCATAGTTTACGAACACGGTTCATATCGTCTGTAGCTAGGAGAGTCTCTTGGAGGAGTGCTACATCCGACCGCAGACGCTTCAAGTGTCTAAGGATGGACATGTGCTTGTTCGGGAAACGAAGCCCTTTAACGTTCCAGGATACAATTTTTAGGTGATTCCCATCGGTCTGAGGGGCCATATGTGGAGTAAAGGAGAATATTTAGGTGGAGGCCGAACACTGCGCCTCCTGTTGTATTTTATGACTTCCGTCTGAGATTCACCAAACAATTGTATGTCACCTGTGGATGTAGTTATGGATCAGGTAAATACAGCGAATAGATGATCAAAGCAGAAAGAATAAGAAGAGAAAAACATCAAAAAGTAATAACAACAAATCAGGTGGAAAAGCCACCCAACATAAACTGCTTTTTTCCACGAGGACAAATGTACAAGTGGATCTCGTGCCAAGCGCTTGCTCCTCCCCTAGAGGTGAAGACGGGGCTTCAGGGGGAGGGGAGAAAGGGGGGGAGGTAAAGGTGGTGGGGGAGGGTAAAAAGAGGGAGGAGGGGAAGGGGGGACCCACTTAAAGCTGGGTCACAAAACAGGCCCAGAGGATCGAAAGTGCGATCCAAGGTTCAATCTGGGATCTACCTATAGAGGGAGCAAGAAGCTGGTCATGTAACGTAAGCTCAAGAGGTAACAAAACATATATTCAGCTTAAATCCATAGTGATAGTTCAACTGAGCAAGTGACAAATAAGAGCAAATAACCTAAAAAAGAAAAAAAAAATGAAAACATATACCGGTGTATCCCCTAAAATGTAGTAGGGAGTTCTGGGGGGGAGAAAAAAGACAAAGGGACAGAGTTACCCGTCTCCTGTGTATCTCCAGTGGTGTAGAAGTCCCAGGAGCCATTTAGCAAACTCCGGTGTGGTCATGCCGGGGAACAAAGTGACTACGTTTGTAAGGAGGCTTGTTTGGGCTGTGGTGGTGACTAGGTAAAGCAGAGGAAGCAATGGCGGATTTTGCAGAAGATTCATCAGCCGAATTTATGTGCTCCATTTCCATTCCAGAAGAATTGTTGGTGTAGTGCTCCACATCATCCAGGGAGGTGAAAGTAAGATGTTCTCCAGCGTGGAATTGGATGTGTAGGACTGCCGGGTAGGCAAGGGTAAATTTAACTTGATTGCTGTATAGTGTCGAGCAGATCGCTGAGCCTTGCGTCTTGTCATCACTTTAAGACGGGATATGATCAACATGTTCAAATATATAAGGGGTCCATATAGTGAACTTGGTGTTGAGTTATTCTCTTTATGATCAACCCAGAGGACACGGGGGCACTCTTTACGTCTAGAGGAAAAGAGATTTCATCTCCAAATACGCAAAGGTTTCTTCACAGTAAGAGCTGTGAAAATGTGGACTCCCGCCAGGGGTGGTTCTGGCCAGCTCAGTAGATTGCTTTAAATACCACCACATCCACTTTAACAGTTATTTTCTATTCAACTACAATCACTCCTTGTAGTTCTTCAGCCCACTGAGCTCTCGGTCTCTCACTAGACCCGCTGATTCACTGTCACTGAATTCCTTGAACTCCTCCAATCTTCACGGTGGTATCTTCCTTAAGCGTAATCCCCGCTTCTCTGCTGGGTTCCTAGCTTGGCACTCTAGATATCTCTCAAGCTTCACCCCCGCTGGCCTGCTCGGTCCCTGGCTTGACACACAAAGTTGTTCTGCAAGCATCACCTCCGCTGGCTGGGTCCCTGGCTTGATACCCACTGAACTTTCTTCACCATCCCCGGTACTTGCTTCAGTTACTCACTGTGGTCCCTGGTAATTAGGCGGATAGTCCCTTATTGGCGACAGCTTCCTCTCTACCTCCGACCATGACAGGTTCTCCGGCTGGCAGGACCATCACTTTTGGTTGGACGGCAAGCCGCAGTCCCAACCCTGCGCTGCTCTCTTGCTTCTGTATAGGCCCTCATACAGCCAAGTAGCCAGATGTGCCCAGGATAGGCCCAATCTCCGGCCTAGCAGCCCGGGCAATACAACACACGTCCACCCAGACAGCCGTCCAGGTGGCACAGAACACAGATCAACTGACTCCATCCGAATATATAGGCTCTCCCAACAGCCCAAGGGATTCAAGAAAACCACTACCCTTTGGCTGAGAAACTCCATATACCCATAACATGATCTTGCGTTGCCCTTCTCATATCTAGTGCCACCAAGTACTCAGCCACCTAGTGGTAGAAGAGAAAAGTGCAACAAGGCCAAACTTAGGGAGAAAACAATAGATCTCTAACAATTAACCAGGATAATTATTTCTGGAAAGTAAATTTGTGAGGAGCAACCCTGCCTAAACTCCAGGGTGCTACATTAGGATTGTATTTTTTTGGGTTGAACTGGATGGACTTTGGATGGATGGAACTGGTCTTTTTTCAACCTAACTATGTAACTATGTAACTATATATAGACCAGGGGTCTCAAAATGGCGGCCCTCGAGCTGAACTACAAGTCCCATCATGCCTCTGCCCGTGGGTGTTCATGCTTGTTACTGTCAGCCTTGCAATGCCTCATGGGACTTGTAGTTCTGCAACAGCTGGAGGGCCACCGGTTTGAGACCCCTGGTATGGACTATGCAAAACGCACATTGCTCATGCAGCTGTGAAAGCATCTTAAGTCACTGGAAGAATACTTCTGTGGTTCTCAGTGCCACAGCACCTGTGGGAAATGCTGACACATTAAACTAATAATCAGTGCAGCATTGCATAAACCCTTGCTATAAATAAAGGATGCTTCCCAGTAGACTGTGCCCTATTGATTGTTAAGGTTCTCCAGGATCTCTTGGCTGGATGTCTTGATCTCCACTCTCTGTCTATCCTGGCCAGGGTTGCTGTTAGAAATCACAGGGCTCCATACAGCCTACCTGACAGCCCCCCCCTGGTCAGAAGTGACTAAGGACATAGATTTATCAGCCCCTTTCTCTGCAGCATCAGCTGCACAGATGAATAAATAGGAAGCACTCTGAGACTTCCTGCTTATTCACAAACTGAAGCATAGTAAACACTGTTCACTATGCTTCAGTGAGGAATGGACACAGAAGTGATTGGTATCGATCACTCACTGTGTCCATCCAAGAAAGGAAGGGGCAACTAAATTACATATTTACCAGCCCCTTCCCCCACTCTCCATCCTGAAACATCCCCCCGCATGCCCGCAGCAGCTGCCAGCAGAAAAGGAGAGGAGAAAATCTGGAAGCGCTGTGGGGGCCTGGACAGCAGATGTAAGGGGTGCATGTGCTAGAACCAATCCCCCTGCAGTGAAGCCAGAAGCTGAATTAAGAGGGGAAACTGGCAGCACTTTAGGGGGAGACAGCAGAGGATTGGTGTATGCAATAAGACAGTACAGCAGGTGCCGGGGCCCCCCTTCTGAGCTGGTGGGGCCTGGGCCCAGTACAGGAGGGCTGGCTGTACTGCCTTATCAGAAGCTCTGAACCTGGTTGCCCTGCTTAGACTGAGTATGAGTCAAATGCCTGGTAACCCTATATCAGGTGCCTTATGATGCCTATTACTCATGGGTATCTTTATCCTAAATCTATTTTATAAACAAGATTCATATCCTTTTAAGGAGATCAGTCCCCAGACCATCAAGTTGTGATCCTTCACATTTCATGGCATGTATATATTTGTGTAGCCATACAGAAAGACATTTTGCAATTTTGCAATATACAAGGGACAATTAATGTAATGGAAAGATGCCCAAGTAAAAATATTTTTAATTGTGGTATCACAATAATTTGGGACTGTAACAGCATTAAAGTAATACTAAAGCTTTGTTTTTTTTAATAACAAACATGTTATACTTACCTGCTCTGTGCAATGGTTTTGCACACAGCAGCATAGAATGCATGAATGTAAAAAACCTTAAGCCTTTAGAACCACTTTAAAGAAACATGAATGTCTGTTCTATTTACATACATTCTTTTATACAAATGTATCACTAAATACAATACCACCACTACCACTATGAAAAATGCATAAAATATTTAGAAACAACACACAAAAGGCACACATTAGGTGTCTAGGGATATCTGAGAGGGGACTGGCACAATCTTACAGCACCAATGACAACATTACTTTAATGGTTGCTATACATGCTCTGATTTTGTTCTGATCAATATGCAATTCGATCAAAATGATGGAGTCAGCATTATTATTATTATTTTTTATACAGGATTTCTATAGCACCAACAGTTTGAGCAGTGCTTTACAAATGAAGGCAGACATTAAAGTTACAATACAATTTGGTACAAGAAGAATCAGAGGACCCTGCTCGTTAGAGATTACAATCTAATAGGGAGGTTCAAGTGATACAAAAGGTAATAGCTATGGGGTATGAGCTGATGGAGAAAGTAAAAAAAAACAGTGTATTATTTAGAAGCAGCATAGGCTTCTTTAAATAGGGTTTTCAGGAATTGTCTAAAGATGGATAGATTAGGAGATAGTTGGACAGATTGGGGTAGGGAGTTTGGTGTTGGGGATTGCGGTAGGGATTGGGGTAGGGAGTTCCAAGGGATGGAAGAAGTCCTGGAGGCGAGCACAGTAGGAGGTGACAAGTGAGCTAGAGAGCAGGCAATCTTGGGAGGACCGAAGAAAGCAGTTTGGTTGATATTTTGAGACCATGCTTGTGTCGTAGCTGGGGGCAGAGTTGTGGATGGCTTTGTAAATCGTTGTTAGTATTTTGAATTTCATTTGTTGGGTGAGCAGTAGCCATGACTTTGTTTCCGATCAATCCAGACTCAATTTCAATTGAATTCAATCACACTGAGTCTATCGGGCTGGGAGGAATATTATCATTTTGCATCGATCAGCGCACAACATACTTTGATCATGAATACGATTGTATTTTGATTTTTTCAAATTATGAGATTACATGGTTGAAACAGACGTGATCAATCATTTACAATCTTAGGTTTCAATCATATCTTAACCAACTATCAAAATTGACTTCCCCATGTGTGACATGTCAATAGAATGGGCTGTGAACTATAGATTAATCATTGCTATCAGAAGCGATCAATTGAAAAAGAAATAAATAATTTATCAAAGTGTGTATGGCCACTATAAGACTCCTGTACTTTCTGTAAGCTCACAAAGATGTAAATTTTATGGTAATAGATATATAAAAGAGTAAAGCAAAAACTGAGTTATAGAGAGGCATTAAATCATGTTTAGCCCGTTCTTATCGGCCTGTATCTGTAAAAGGATGTTCATTCACTCAGTTTTGTTAATGAATGTACATTCTGTGCATTATCTCTACCTAAATGATGATGGCTTTTATCTCTTCTGTATGCCAATAAAATAGCACAGGCACTGGACAGCTATCAAGACTTATCAATATTTGATGACAGATCAATGTGGGTTTTGTTTCCTTCCAGCAAAGGCCTAGAGCTGCTGATTCACTGTTAAGTCCACACAGAAGCGAGCCAGATAAAAGCTCTCCGAAGCTCGCCAGCTGCCATATTTTAGGGAAGCTGAAAAAAATAATAAACACAGGAGACGAGGCAAAAGCTAAGATTTGCTACAGGATAGAATATAGAAAAGCACACAAGACCATGGCATGCACAAGCACGATATTGTGTGACTGCAAATCTCATCATCCAATGTTAAAATTCACAAGTGCTTGGCAACCACCTTTCACATAACCTTTACGTTTCAACTCAGCTATTTGCGGAAGATGCTACTTTAAGGCTGTCAGTACAACAACGCCTGCGATTTGTCACATCTTGCTAACTGATATTTTATAAAGGAGGTGATTGCAAATTAACGCAGCGTTTGGAATGAACATTTTTCTCTCCACTGTGAATTTAAATGCATATAATGCCTTGTAATGCTTTCCGGCCTTTGACTTTTACTTCCTTAAATTGATTATATATACAGTATATATCAGTATATATATATATATATATATATATATATATATATATATATATATATATATATATATACAGTGCCTTGCAAAAGTATTCTCCCCCTTGACATTTTTCGTGTTTTGTTGCCTCACAGCCTGGAATTAACATGGATTGTTTGAGGATTTGCATCATTTAGTTTACAGAACATGCCCACAACTCAACTTTGAAAATTTTTTTTTTATTTTGAAGCAAACAACAAATAGGAGCTCCAAGTCTCTTTGGATAAGTCTCTATGAGCTTACCACATCTTACCACTGGGATTTTTGCCCATGCCTCCTTGAAAAACTGCTACTTCAAGTTGGATGGTTTGCGCTTGGGAGCAGCAATCTTTAAGTCTGACCACAGATTTTCTATTGGATTGTGGTCTGGGCTTTGACTAGGCCATTCCAACACATTTACATGTTTTCCCCTTAAACCACTCAAGTGTTGCTTTAGCAGTGTGTTTGGGGTCATTGTCTTGCTGGAAGGTGAACTTCCATCCTAGCCTCAAATCACACACAGAGTGGCACAGGTTTTGCTCAAGAATATCCCTGTATTTAGCACCATCCATCTTTTCCTCAACTCTGACTAGTTTCCCAGTCCCGACTGCTGAAAAACATCCCCACACCATAATACTGCCACCACCATGTTTCACTGTGGGGATGGTGTTCTTTGAGTGATGTGATGTGGTGGGTTTGCACCAAACATAGCATTTTCTTTGATGGCCAAACATTTCAATTTCAGTCTCATCAGAAAAGAGCACCTTCCTCCATACATTTTGGGAGTCTCCCACATGCCTTTTCACAAACTCAAAACGTGCCATTTTGTTTTTTTGCTGAAAGTAATGGCTTTCTTCTGGCCACTCTGCCATAAAGCCCAACTCTTTGGAGCGTACGACCTATTGTCGTCCTATGTACAGATACTCCAGTCTCTGCTGTGGAACTCTGCAGCTCCTCCAGGGTTACCTTAGGTCTCTGTGCTGCCTCTCTGATTAATGCCCTCCTTGCCCGGTCTGTGAGTTGTGGTGTGCGGCCATCTCTTAGCAGGTTTGCTGTTGTGCCATGTTCTTTCCATTTGATTATGATAGATTTGATGGTGCTCCTAGAGATCATCAAAGATTTGGATATTTTTTTATAACCTAACCCTGACTTGTACTTCTCAGCAACATTGTCCCTTACTTGTTTGGAGAGTTCCTTGGTCTTCATGGCAGTGTTTGGTTAGTGGTGCCTCTTGCTTAGGTGTTGCAGCCTCTGGGGCCTTTAACCACTTAAGGACCGCCTCACGCCGATGTACTTCGGCAGAATGGCACGGGCAGGCAGAATCACGTACATCACGGTGCCCGAGGCGGTCCGCTTCTGGCCAGCGGCGATCAGAGATGAGGGGGAGACCATCCGTTCATGGCCCCCCCCTCGCGATCGCCACCAGCCAATCAAATCATTCCTTTGCTGCTGTATGCTAAACAGCAGCAAAGGAAATGATGTCATCTCTCCTTGGCTCTGTATTTTCCGTTCCGGCGCCGAGGAGAGAAGACTTCAATGTGAGTGCACAACACACACACATACAGCAGAACATGCCAGGCACACAAAACACCCCCCTTTACCCCCCGATCCCCCCCCCGATCACCTCCTAATCCCCCCCCCCCCCGTCACACTGACACCAAGCAGTTTTTTATTTTTTTATTTTTTTTTCTGATTACTGCATGGTGTCAGTTTGTGACAGTTACTGTGTTAGGGCAGTTACTGTTAGCCCCCTTTAGGTCTAGGATACCCCCCTAACCCCCCCTAATAAAGTTTTAACCCCTTGATCACCCCCTGTCGCCAGTGTCACTAAGAGATCATTTTTCTGATCGCTGTATTAGTGTCACTGGTGACGCTAGTTAGGGACGTAAATATTTAGGTTCGCCATCAGCGTTTTATAGCGACAGGGACCCCCATATACTACCTAATAAATGTTTTAACACCTTGATTGCCTCCTAGTTAACCCTTTCACCACTGATCACCATATAACTGTTACGGGTGACGCTGGTTAGTTCGTTTATTTTTTATAGTGTCAGGGCACCCGCCGTTTATTACCGAATAAAGGTTTAGCCCCCTGATCGCCCGGTGGTGATATGCATCGCCCCAGGCAGCGTCAGATTAGCGCCAGTACCGCTAACACCCACGCACGCAGCATACGCCTCCCTTAGTGGTATAGTATCTGAACGGATCAATATCTGATCCGATCAGATCTATAATAGCATCCCCAGCAGTTTAGGGTTCCCAAAAACGCAGTGTTAGCGGGATCAGCCCAGATACCTGCTAGCACCTGCGTTTTGCCCCTCCGCCCGGATCAGCCCAGCCCACCCAAGTGCAGTATCGATCGATCACTGTCACTTACAAAACACTAACGCATAACTGCAGCGTTCGCAGAGTCAGGCCTGATCCCTGCGATCGCTAACAGTTTTTTTGGTAGCATTTTGGTGAACTGGCAAGCACCAGCCCCAGGCAGCGTCAGGTTAGCGCCAGTACCGCTAACACCCACGCACGCACCGTACACCTCCCTTAGTGGTATAGTATCTGATCGGATCAATATCTGATCCGATCAGATCTATACTAGCGTCCCCAGCAGTTTAGGGTTCCCAAAAACGCAGTGTTAGTGGGATCAGCCCAGATACCTGCTAGCACCTGCGTTTTGCCCCTCCGCCCAGCCCACCCAAGTGCAGTATCGATCGATCACTGTCACTTACAAAACACTAAACACATAACTGCAGAGTTCGCAGAGTCAGGCCTGATCCCTGCGATCGCTAACAGTTTTTTTGGTAGCGTTTTGGTGAACTGGCAAGCATCAGCCCCAGGCAGCGTCAGGTTAGTGCCAGTACCGCTAACACCCACGCACGCAGCATACACCTCCCTTAGTGGTATAGTATCTAAACGGATCAATATCTGATCCGATCAGATCTATACTAGCGTCCCCAGCAGTTTAGGGTTCCCAAAAACGCAGTGTTAGCGGGATCAGCCCAGATACCTGCTAGCACCTGCGTTTTGCCCCTCCGCCCGGCCCAGCCCAGCCCACCCAAGTGCAGTATCGATCGATCACTGTCACTTACAAAACACTAAATGCATAACTGCAGCGTTCGCAGAGTCAGGCCTGATCCCTGCGATCGCTAACAGTTTTTTTGGTAGCGTTTTGGTGAACTGGCAAGCACCAGTGGCCTAGTACACCCCGGTCGTAGTCAAACCAGCACTGCAGTAACACTTGGTGACGTGGCGAGTCCCATAAGTGCAGTTCAAGCTGGTGAGGTGGCAAGCACAAGTAGTGTCCTGCTGCCACCAAGAAGAAGACAAACACAGCCCCGTCATGCCCATAGTGCCTTTCCTGCTGCATTCGACAATCCTAATTGGGAACCCACCACTTCTGCAGCGCCCGTACTTCCCCCATTCACATCCCCAACCAAATGCAGTCGGCTGCATGAGAGGCATTTTTATGTCCTCCCGAGTACCCCTACCCAGCGAACCCCCCCAAAAAAGATGTCATGTCTGCAGCAAGCGCGGATATAGGCGTGACACCCGCTATTATTGTCCCTCCTGTCCTGACAATACTGGTCTTTGCATTGGTTAATGTTTTGAACGCTACCATTCACTAGTTGCGTATTAGCGTAGGGTACAGCATTGCACAGACTAGGACACACTTTCACAGGGTCTCCCAAGATGCCATTGCATTTTGAGAGACCTGAACCTGGAACCGGTTACAGTTATAAAAGTTAGTTACAAAAAAAAGTGTAAGTCTCTATTCTCTCTCTCTATTGTTCTGCTCTTTTTTACTGTATTCTATTCTGCAATGTTTTATTGTTATTATGTTTTATCATGTTTGCTTTTCAGGTATGCAATTTTTTATACTTTACCGTTTACTGTGTTTTATTGTTAACCATTTTTTTGTCTTCAGGTACGCCATTCACGACTTTGAGTGGTTATACCAGAATGATGCCTGCAGGTTTAGGTATCATCTTGGTATCATTCTTTTCAGCCAGCGGTCGGCTTTCATGTAAAAGCAATCCTAGCGGCTAATTAGCCTCTAGACTGCTTTTACAAGCAGTGGGAATGCCCCCCCCCCACCGTCTTCCATGTTTTTCTCTGGCTCTCCTGTCTCAACAGGGAACCTGAGAATGCAGCCGGTGATTCTGGGGGTTAAGCTCTGCTCTGGGGTTGGGAATACAGGGAGAGCTCTGTGTGCCAGGGGCTAGGGGTATAGGGGTAGTTGGAGCTTTGAAGTGGGGGGCATCTAGGGGATGGGGAAGCTCTATGTACTGGGGGGAGAATGGGGGGTGGGGCTTGTAGTGCGGAAAGGGGGAGGGTCAGAATTGAGGGAAGAGCTCTGTATTTGGGGGGGATGGAAGGAGGGTGGGCTCTATGTACTGGGGGGTGGGAGCTCTGTGTAATGGGGGACATGGGGGTGAGGGGAGCTCAGTACTGGGGGGGGAGAATGAGGGGGAGTGGTGTACCTAGGGAGTGCGGGGGTTGCGGCTTGAACCAGATACCACAGCTCTAAGTTTGCCAATGCAGATCAAGTCTAATGCCACACCCAGTTGTCTGATTACTCAGTGGTGCCAGCATCTCACAGGGCACTAGTAGTAAACCACTCCACTCCTCCTGCCCACCCCATAGAAAAGCATTCTTAGTGACACTGGAACTACTGTTGCGAAGCTATTTAGTGTCACTAAAAATACTTTTCTATGGGGTGGGCAGGAGGAGTGGAGTGGTTTAGCGTTAGTGTGCTGTGAGGTCACACTCCTCCTGCAGAGGTCCTGCCCGCATAGAATCATGCTGCTGTTCTCATTCTCTAGCAGAAAGTACAGCACCTAAGCCACAGCAAAAATTTAAAGGGGAAAACCTGCCTGAAACTGTAAGACCTACTATATATTAAAGTGAAACTTTAGTCCTGAGTTTTAAAATGGGTGAACAGGCAGGAATGTTAATGCAGAGGAGACATGTTTTGTATCTTCTGCATCTAAGTTACTTACCTGCCTGTCCGTTGCTGTACAGTGCACCACGCATGCCCTCCGCAAAGCCCACTCTGCTCTATGGGCGATCATATGTAAACAAACTCTGCGGTTCATTTACACCCGACTGTGATCTTATCCGATACATCCAGATGGAGGGGAACAGATCCCCTTCCGTTTGATTTTAGTGAACCGGATTGGATTGGAGGTTACACCCGCTGCTCCATACAAAAGAGTGGAGGGTCCAATTGGGTCGGCCTGAAAAACAGACAGGTAGATCCAATTGGACTGCTCACATAAAAGGAAGTGGTAAGACAAATTTAGATGGGGGGGGCGCCCATTTTTAGTCTTGCATTGCTGAGCACTGGTCAAGTTGCATAGATGAGCACTGGTCAGGCTGCATTGCTGGGCACTAGTTAGGCTGCATTAGATGGGCACTGGTGAGGCTGCAATGGATGGGCACTGGTGAGGCTGCATGGATGGGCACTGTTGAGGCTGCATAGATGGGCACTGATTAGGCTGCATAGATGCGCACTGGTCAGACTGCATAGATGGGCACTTGTGAGGCTGCATTGATGGGCACTGCTCAGGCCGTATTGATGGGCATTGGTGAGGCTGCATTGATGGGCACTGCTGAGCCCTGAATTCTTTATGTAGCGCACTCCTGAGCTCTGCTTTCTTTATGTAGCCTGCTCCTGAGCCCTGCCTTCTTTATGTAGCCTGCTCCTGAGCCCTGCATTCTTTATGTAGTGCACTCCTGAGCCCTGCATTCTTTATGTAGCGTGCTCCCGAACTATTACATATACAATGCAGGGCTAGGAGCTAGCCCTGCATTGTATATGTAATAGTTTACCATTTGCCAATAAAAAAAATAAAAATATGTCCCCGGATTTCATTTTAAAAATCTGGTCACCTTACCCCTAAGTGAAAAGGTCCAAATCGGGCCCAAAGTGTCAATATTTTGTGTGGCCACCATTATTTTCCAGTCCTGCCCTAATTCACTTGGGCATGGAGTTCACCAGAGCTTCACAGGTTGCCACTGGAGTGGATATTAGAGACCTTGCGCTCCCCCACCTTCGGTTTGAGGATGCCCCACAGATGCTGAATAGGGTTTAGGTCTGGAGACATGCTTATCCAGTCCATCACCTTTATCCTCAGCTTCTTTAGCAAGGCAGTGGTCGTCTTGGAGGTGTGTTTGGGGTTGTTATCATGTTGGAATACTGCCCTGCGGCCCAGTCTCTGAAAGGAGGGGATCATGCTCTGCTTCAGTATGTCACAGTACTTGTTGGCATTCATGGTTCCCTCAATGAACTGTAGCTCCCTAGTGCCAGCAGCACTCATACAAGTCCAGACGATGACATTCCCACCAACATGTTTGACTATAGACAAGACACACTTGTCTTTGTACTCCTCACCTGGTTGCCACCACACGCTTGACACCATCTGAACCAAATAAGTTTATCTTGGTCTCATCAGACCACAGGACATGGTTCCAGTAATCCATGTCCTTAGTCTGCTTGTCTTCAGCAAACTGTTTGCTGGCTTTCTTGTGCATCATCTTTAGAAGAGGCTTCCTTGTGGGATGACAGCCATGCAGACCAATTTGATGCAGTGTGCGGCGTTCAACCTCTGCAGCAATGCTGGCAGCACTCATACATCTATTTCCCAAAGACAACCTCTGCATATGACTCTGAGCACATACACTCAACTTCTTTGGTCGACCATGGCAAGGCCTGTTCTGAGTGAAACCTGTGTCGTTAAACCACTGTATGGTCTTGGCCACCGTGCTGTAGCTCAGTTGCAGGGTCTTGGCAATCTTCCGATAGCCTAGGCCATCTTTATGTAGAGCAACAATTTTTTTTTCACATCCTCAGAGAGTTCTTTGCCATGAGATGCCATGTTGAATTTCCAGTGACCAGTATGAGAGAGTGAGAGCGATAACACCAAATTTAACACACTTGCTCCTCATTCACACCTGAGACTTTGTAACACTAACAAGTCACATGACACCGGGGAGGGTAAATGGCTAATTGGGCCCAATTTGGACATTTTCACTTAGGGGTGTACTCACTTTTGTTGCCAGCAGTTTAGACATTAATGGCTGTGTGTTGAGCTATTTTGTGGGAACAGCAAATTTATACTGTTATACAAGCTGTACATTCACTACTTTACATTGTCGCAAAGTGTAATTTCTTCAGTGTTGTCACATAAAAAGATATATATATATATACAGTATATTATACTGTATACTGCATATATACAGTATCTCACAAAATTGAGTACAGCCCTCACATGTTTGTAAATATTTTTTTATTGTGTCATGGTCTGGGGCTGCATGAGTGCTGCCGGCACTCATGCAGCACTACAGGCACTACGGCACTACAGTTCATTGAGGGAACCATGAATGCCAACATGTACTGTGACATACTGAAGCAGAGCAAGAGCATGATCCCCCTCCCTTCAGAGACTGGGCCGCAGGGCAGTATTCCAACATGATAACAACCCCAAACACTCCTCCAAGACGACCACTGCCTTGCTAAAGAAGCTGAGGGTAAAGGTGATGGACTGGCCACGCATGTCTCCAGACCTAAACCTTATTGAGCATCTGTGGGGCATCCTCAAACAGAAGATGGAGGAGCGCAAGGTCCCTAACCACCAGCTCTGTGATGTCGTCATGGAGGAGTGGAAGAGGACTCCAGTGGAAACCTGTAAAGCTCTGGGGAACTCCATGACCAAGAGGGTTAAGGCAGTGCTGGAAAAAAATGGTGGCCACAAAATATTGACACTTTGGGCCCAATTTTGACATGTTCACTTAGGGCTGTACTCAATTTTTTTGCCAGCGGTTTAGACATTAATGGCTGTGTGTTGAGTTATTTTAAGGGGACAGCAAATTTACACTGTTATACAAGCTGTACACTCACTACTTTACATTTTTAGATTGTACGCTCTAAGGAGCAGGGCCCTCTGATTCCTCTTGTATCAAATTGTAATGTAACTGTAATGTCTGCCCTCATGTTGTAAAGCGCTGCGCAAATTGTTGGCGCTATATAAATCCTGAATAGTAATAATAATAATTGTAGCAAAGTGTCATTTCTTCAGTGTTGTCACATGAAAAGATTTAATAAAATATTTACAAAAATGTGAGGTGTACTCACTTTTGTGAGATACTGTATATATACAGTATATATCTATATATATATACACATACATTTTTATCAGAATTTTATACAAAAGTACAAAGATCAATCGAGGTCCGTCAAGATAGATATTTGGCACAAGATGGAATGTCTTCACAGTAAACAGGATGAAACAGCCAGACAATGTCAGTGACAACCCAAGAATCACAAAGACTGTTAAAAAGATTTTGACGATTTTTACGTTTGCTGGCAAGTCAAATCACTTGATGTCTCCTAATATCTCTCAATTAATCTGATGACAAGATATTTCTACTTAAACTTCCCATCTCTCTTAAAGTATGTGTGAATCCTAACAATGAACTTATTTTATTTGCTCCCTTTTGGTCTGGTAAATATACAGTTTAATTAATAAGCTGCATTATATAATATTTTTGTTTTGGGGTTTAATAGCACTTTAAGATGAGAATCTAAGCTGATAGAAAGAGAGCTCTGATTAGATGGGATAGAGCCTACATCTGGTAATACAGGGACTAATGTGAATGTACAATAAATATATAAAGTGCTGCATATATTGATGATGCTATATAAGTACCTGTAAAAATTACTGCAGGCTATGAAAAGTATTGTCACAGTTTAATAAGGCCTTATAACATGACAAGAAGTATGCATATTAATTTGGTATTTAACCACTTCAGCTCCATAAGGTTTACTTCCCTTCATAATAAAATAAAATAAATCAGCGCGGGATGGTGAGAGAATACGTACTAAAGCTGCTGAACACTAGGGTCAAAAAACAAATCCCTCAAAACAGTATAATATCAAATAGTGCAGCGCTAAAATCAAAATGCAACATATAAAACATAAATCCAGTCCATAAAGGAGATAAAATGTCTTCAAGTGCAAACGAACACCCGTAGGAAGAGAAGTGGTTCAGGCAGCTCTCCACCAAAGGATAAGATGGCCTCTCACCTGGGGGAATGGACCCTTTAATTACAGAGGGTCAGAAAACGCCTTATAGTTGTGATCATACAAGATGCAGCATCCGTCAGAGTACAGGTGACACACACTCCAATAAGACCATAGGGCTCCGGAACAAAACACTCCAATGGGGTCGGGACATGAAACAAAATGGCAACAAATAGTGCTCTCTGTTTGCAAACTATTTTTTATAAAATGTTAAAAATGTGCACTCACATAAGTAGCACTCAATATGTGCATGTCAGCAGTCAAATAAGGAGAAACCACCGTGTAGCTGTGTGGACGAGCGGCGGCCGCGGGTGACGTCACGGCGTATCCTCGTTCAGCTACACGGTGGTTTCTCCTTATCTGACTGCTGACATGCACATATTGAGTGCTACTTATGTGAGTGCACATTTTTAACATTTTATAAAAAATAGTTTGCAAACAGAGAGCACTATTTGTTGCCATTTTGTTTCATGTCCCGACCCCATTGGAGTGTTTTGTTCCGGAGCCCTATGGTCTTATTGGAGTGTGTGTCACCTGTACTCTGACGGATGCTGCATCTTGTATGATCACAACTATAAGGCGTTTTCTGACCCTCTGTAATTAAAGGGTCCATTCCCCCAGGTGAGAGGCCATCTTATCCTTTGGTGTAGGGCTGCCTGAACCACTTCTCTTCCTACGGGTGTTCGTTTGCACTTGAAGACATTTTATCTCCTTTATGGACTGGATTTATGTTTTATATGTTGCATTTTGATTTTAGCGCTGCACTATTTGATATTTTACTTCCCTTCATGACCAGGCCATTTTTTGCTATATGACACGGCATTACTTTAACTGACAATTGCGCGGTCATGTGACACTGTACCCAAATAAAATGTATGTGCTTTTTTCCCCATAAATAGAGCTTTTTTCTGGTGGAATTTGATCACCTCTGCGGTTTTTATTTTCTGTGCTATAAACAAAAAAAGCCCGACAATTTTGGAAAAAAAAAAAAACAATATTTTTTACTTAATGCTATAAAACATATCCAATAAATAATGTAAATAATCTAATTGTTTCATCAATTTAGGCCAAATATGTATTCTGCTACATGTTTTTCGTAAAAAGAAATCCCAATAAGCGTATATTGATTGGTTTGTGCAAAAGTTATAGCATCTACAAACTGTGGGATATTTTTATGGAATTTATTTTATTTTTTTTACTAGTAATGGCGACAATCAATGAATTTTAGTGGGACTGCGACATTGCGGTGGACAAATCTGACACTAAGTGACACTTTTTTGGGGGCCAGTGACACTAATACAGTGATCAGTGCTAAAAAAAATGCACTGTTACTGTACTAATGACACTGGCAGGGAAGGGGTTAACATCAGGGGCAATCAAAGAGTTAAATGTGTCCCATGGGAGTGCTTGCTAACTGTGTGGGAGGTGCTTTGCTTAGCAGATCGCCGTTCTGTCAGAGGAGAAGATCTCCACCTTCCCCTCTGACAGAATGGTGATCTGCCTTGTTTACATAGCAGAACGCCATTCTGTCTCTCTCGGAAACGATCGCTGGGTGTCGGCAAACATTGGGCAGTGTTAATTTAGTCGACTAAAAGGACTAAAACATTTTTGTCGACTAAATGAATACTATTTTAGGCGACTAAAACTAAAACAATTGATATGACTAAAATACGACTAAAACTAAAAGCCATTTTAGTCAAAAGACTAAAATGAGACTAAAACTAAAATGCCATTTTAGTCAAAAGACTAAAATGAGACTAAAACTAAAATGCCATTTTAGTCAAAAGACTATGACTAAAACTAAATTGCAATTACTGAAATGTACTGGAGATTTTAGTCGACTAAAACGTAGGACATTTTAGTCTACTAAAATGTACTGGAGATTTAGTCGACTAAAACAATTGCAGAAGACTATAATGAGACTAAAACTAAAATGCCATTTTAGTCCTAAGACTGACATCAGGTCCCCTGGACCCACTAATTGGCTCCCTCTGTGTCCAATCACAGTGGGAGGGGGTTGCCGGCAGCGTGCATGTGCGCCCCAGACCTGAAAAAAAAAAGACGTACAGGTACGTGATTTCACCCTGGAGGGCCACCCTGCCGCAGTATACGTGTAAAAAATGAGCACAAAGGCATTACCTATGCACTCTGTCTTCTGGGTTCCCAGAGATCAACCTCTTCCAAAGCCCGACCCCCACCCACCCTCAACGCTGTAATCTTCCAGTATGGTGGGGGTTTTTAGAACTGAGGGAGCAGTGACAGGTATTCGTCAAGAGTGCCCAACTATGCCTACCCTTTCCGATTAGCATCTCCATTCATAGAAGGTGTAATTACAGCTTCTAAAAAAAAAAAAGTGTCCTATGAATGGAGGGGCGGACCTATCAATTTTCAATCCATCCTCCATTCATAGGTTGTGTTTCATTTATGAAAAATGGGTATATGCAGTGCTGAAAATAAAGAAATACATTTGTCATAGTCCGCAAACGCTGGCACAAAAGTCCATGTTTCTTTTCTGGAGTCACCCAAGGTGTAAATCAGACAGACTACAGTGAATAATGATATCCTCCACCGAGGATATGGGCCTGGGATCTGATGTCACAACGCTACACGCGCTGACCATGGCCATTTTGTGGGTTGGAAACAACTGCTCGTTTTATACCTTATGATATGCTCCTTTTTTTTGTTTTAAATGTGAGTACTCTGGAATTCTATTTGGAATAAATTATACACTGATTTGATATACTGCACCATGAGAAGTCATTTTCTCTTATTTCAATGCATGAACCTGTGGATTCACTATCTGTGAGGGCTATACAAAGATCCAGCTGCTTGTTGTCTTGGTGGAGATGTGACCAGCCTGTGGATATACACTATGGCTGTTTGACCACCTATAACCTAGTGGTCCACTATTTGGGGTAAGAGGCCCGGTGTGTTGATGTTCGGTGGAGGATATCATTATTCACTCTAGTCTGTCTGATTTATACCTTGGGTGACTCCAGAAAAAAAACATGGACTTCTGTGCCAGCATTTGCAGACTTTGACAAATGTATTTATTTATTTTCAGCGCTGCGTATACCCATTTTTCCTTTGCTATTATTGTTACCTACTATTCTATGCTAGCTGCTCCTTAGAACCCAAGTGCAGTGAATACTCTCTATTTTTGTGTTTCGTTTATATAATCTTTTATGAATCCATTGTTTAGCTCAGTGGCGATTGGTGCTTCATTTTTTTTGGGGGGGGGTGACAGCAAACAAACCCCCCGCCCGCTTGCTTACCCGCCAGACTTACCCCATCCAGGTCATGTGCGGCTTCCCCGGCTTCCCGAGCTTCTCCTCCCGTCCAATCCGGTCGCTTCTCCTCCCAGCGGACCCGCTTCCTGACCTAATTTGCTGGGAGGAGAAGCAGTAAGACAATAGCGAATGATGATACGCTAATCACAAGTCACAAGTGGGTCTCTGCGCCCCTAGCCCAACATTTTTACAGCCAATTAGAGACTCAGGCTCTAATTATGTGCTTCAAAAAAAAAAAAATTTGGTAGAAATCTATGCGTTCAAGACCCCCAATGTAGATTAGGGGCTGGCACATTGAGATTAGGGGGGGCGGCACTCCTGCGCCCCTTATGGACCAGTCGCCGCTGGTTCAGCTTCTATGAATAGCTGAGCTAGGCAGAAAGGGCGGGCATAGTTGGTACTGTTTTTTTATAATAAATCAACAAACATGTTATCCTGAAATGCTCTGTGCAATCGTTTTGTACAGAGTATCCCTGATACTAGATAGATAGATAGATAGATAGACAGACAGACAAGGACAAGAATAACTCAGCAGTGGTGAAACATGTCAAGGAAGAATGGTTTTGGATGGTGACATTTATGTATGCAGTTCCTTTTTTTTTGACAATTGAAGAAGAGCTTAGTTTTGGAATGCAATTTACATGTTTTATATTTTTGCCTGAGACGAGAACTTTGCTATTTTTCATGTAATGTAGGGGTGGGAAGAAAATCAACAGTTGTCAAGGAGTGAGATGTCAAACTGCATTAAGCTACTTCAGGCGTCCTGAATATGGGCAGAAAAACACAGCTTTTAAAAGTATTTTTTTTTTATGTCTCTGCATGCAGCTCTTGATTAGCCAATGAGTCCTTGTACATTGTGGCACTCTGATATATATTTTAGAGCAGCATTTAGGGGCATAAAAATTCCCCTACACCTGCATTTAGAGAGGAGCATATTGGCATAATGTATGCACATACACGCACATATCCATAATTATTATTGTTATTATACTGGCTTTTTATAGTGCCAACAGTTTGCGCAGCACTTTACAAAATATCCACTCAAATGGCTAGAACAAATGAATCCAGTCAATAAAATGAGTTTATGCACATACACCTCCAAATGTCATACACACATAAACATACATACGCACAAGACCAAACATTTTTAATTTTTTTTGCTGGATTTTTCTGCAAGCTCCTAGCCGAAAGATACATTGTAGATTGGGTTTTCTTTAATATGCCCATGTGCATGCAGCCTTACCATTGCTAGGAAAAGGGCAACGATTCTAATGTTTTATAGTTAGAGTATTCAACTGATCCTAATTTAAAGACATAGACATGCTTTTTTTATTTCACTCCTTTTAATAAATATCACATCCTGTTTTTAGCTTTTCTTTTGATTGTCTATAATATTTTGGGACATTACCATACACAGGTGTTATACTATATGCATATTAATGTAGCATTTCCAAAGCATTCTGGGATGCAAACACAAAACAGCAGAGTTATCCTCAGAGTTTGGCAAATTTTCTGCATCTGAAAGTGTTCATTGGAGTCAGACCTTCATGCATGAATATGTGTTTTGTTCTATGGGGACTCATTAGCATGCTACAAATCCTGTTCAGGTTTGTGCAAAGTAAGAATTAATGGGGCACATATTTGAACAAGCGTGTTTGGTGGATTCAACGTAAATGTCAGAATTTTATGAAGCTGAAATGGCTTTGAAATGTTGGAAATGGTCGGAACCTGGGAATTTTGTGTGAAGCTTAGATGAATGGACTGCTAAGACTAAAACACAACTTGACTTCCACAAAAAGCCATTAATAAAATTATATAAAAAATTGCTTGGTTGTTGCATGACTGTTTATTCTGGCACACATACACTTAGCTGCAATACTCACCTTGAAAGCACTATGGGGTTGATTTTACTAAAGGCAAAAAGACTGTGCACTTTGGAAAGTGCAGTTGAACACTGCAAGAGCAGTTGCTCCAGAGCTCAGTAAATGAGCAGAAGCTCTGCTGACTTTCATCAACCAATCATGTGCAAGCAAAACTGCTGTTTTTTTATTTTCCTTGCATGTGATTGGGTATTCTTTGCAAAGTGAAGCTTTACCTCATTTACAAAGCTCTAGAGCAGCTGCACTTGCAGAGTGCAATTGGACTTTCCAAGGTGCACAGTCTATTGGCCTTTAGTAAATCAACCCCTATGTGTGTTACTGCAGGAAACTAATCAAAAGGATATTAAAAGTGGCACTAAACTCTGGTTTAGAAAAAAATCTATTCAAGTATGCTGTACATATTAACTCAAAGTCCATTCTAATGCTCTCCCCATCCAAATTTCCAAATTCGTTATTTATTTATTTTTTTTGCTGTTACAACTTCCTATTAGAGCGTGGCTACATTCATTCTCCATGGTCCCACTGTAGGTAGAAATATAGCTACCCTCTTTTGCTCACTCCCGGACTATGGACTATGGGATGCGTAGTGTGCACAAAACAGTGCAAAAGACCACAACTAATATGCACTGCTCGTTTCAGACAAACAGATTTAAGGGAAACAGAGGTTCAGGAGTTCACGGAGAACATTACAAGGAGGCAGAAAAATACACTAAGAAACATTGTCATGAAAAATATAAGACAGGTGTAGGCTGCAGTATTCCCTCCAACCTGAAAGTGGCACTGTGCCATTTTCTTCTGGCTTGCAGGAGCCCATTGAGAAATGACTGTTTCCTGTTGTGGGTCATCTTAGGGAGGACAGCAATCCTATTGGATACCGAAGCCCCGCAAGATTAGGACAGCCATTTTGACTAAGGATTGATAAATATTACTTATCTGTCTGAAGATCTGTATGCTCTACAACACACATTGTACCATTGCTATAGCTGTTTTGTTTGTGCCTATTCAATTTCTACAACATATACACTGTGTTCAAATAAAGCCCCCCATCTACAAATAGGTTTCAGGGCTGTTAAGCAGTGCATGTGTAAGGATTCTTTTTTTTGGAGAATAAGGGTAATGATTAGTGTCATTTTTAAAGGACTTTGTTGCTAAAAAATAAAGTAGCGTTCCGCAGCACAGTAAGAGGGACGAGTATGTATTCATTGCTTTATTTGCAGGGATTTTCTCAATTCATTTTTGTTTGTTTTTTTAAAGCGTGACAGAGTCTATTTAACCCACATAGAATAATAGAATACATGACTGCTGAGAAGCATAGGCCCATTTATAACTAACTAATAAGCCAATACTTTGCCACCCCCCCCCCCCCAAAAAAAAGACAGGCATGTTAGATTGAGTTGTAAAATAGGGCAAGGCCGCAGATTTATTGAACTTTCCAAATGTAACAAATAAACAATGGCTGTCACATTTATACTGTGAGTACCCATATAACATAAACTCACATAGTCTAAAAGGGCTGTCCTTACCATCAGTGCTAGACAGGTATTACACTGACCCCAGAATTTAATCTGAGGGAATAACATCATCAATTAACTTGAGGGCATAGCAACATTGCTTGCAAGGTCAAAGCCGCCACAAGCAACTAGGTGGTGCACTGATGAGCGCCCCACTGCAGCCAACACCTGCTTGACACTAGTTTGTAGGCCGAGATATCAAGGGCAATGTTAATTAAATTAACCCCTGGGTATTCACTTCATGTCGAAACCACTCCAAACACAAATCAGGGATGTGACGGGCCCAGACCAGAAGAGGGACAATTGCAATGGCACAACATTGAGCAATATCAGATTTAATGGAGGATAATAAATACACAGACCAGGAATGCCCTACATCATTACCTTCTGCATGAATGAGAAGAATAATGGGACCCATAACAAATTTTCAGAGGTTTAACAGCGCAGGTGATATCTGTGACCACTGGAAGCCCTAAAAACCGTGACAACGAATTCTGGTAACAAATGAAAATCCAAGGTCCTTCCTGTAGTTTTGAGTTGCAGCATGGCGAGAGGCCCAATAAACAAAAGAGGTACAGATGATCCAAACTAACTCTGGAGAGGAACCTGAAATCGGAACAAAATGTAAGGTTGAACAAAAAGCAAAAAACAAAGACAAGAGTCCATCTACCTAACCGCTGCAGCTTCTCATCTGAAAAAAAAACTATCCCATGGGTAGCAGTGGCTGCGCATGAAAAAAATCTGATGGAGGTAAACCCAGCTAAGAAAGGTAAAGGTTAAGGACCAATAAAAATTGGAATTTGTAGAAGTTGGAAGTGGATGAAGGGAAAGTGGAGAAAAATCAGAAGTCAGGTGCACCGGGTAAAAGAGAGCCTCCATAAGCATTCAAAACAATTTACTTCTCTGACCTGTGAATATTAGAAGAACACAGCAAAACAAAGGATTCTGTGATCAGTACATCCTCTACCAAGATACCAACAGCCAGAGGGCAAGATAAAGAGGATGGCGGATAGGATTTACACAAAAATTGGGTGCCGAGCTTAAGGGAAGCAAGAAGGTCCTGGTCTTTAGGAGTACGTAGCATGCAAAAACAAGATGACCCAACAAGGATTGAAGCTGTTTCAGCTGGAGCTTCCTAGTATTCCTGGCTAATTTCACCAGGGACAGAAGCCAAGAAGGAAGCAAGAAGACAATTTGCACAGCATCAATCTCAATGACCAAAAAAGACAGAGCATGGACACGACCTTCAGTTTATTGGCTTCCAATGGGATACTCGGTTGGCTACAAACCTCCTGGAAGGAGAATATTAGCCATTGACAAAGGTCACTGTTCACAAGAAAGATAAACAGAAAATCACCAAATAGTGCAAGACTAAGTGTAAGCAAGAAGACCTTACTAACACCCACTCCAGAAAATTACAAAATAATTCAAATGAGATAGCTTAACCCATTGGGAGACACGTATCCACAAAATAGCAACCTCAAAAGAGTCAACCCAATAGGTGGAAATACGGTGAACGGGAAGGAGGCAAAAGACAGTCTTTGCAAGGAGTGCATAAGCACCAGCAAACCTCACCAAAGAAAGTTCTTTATCAAAAGAGGTGTATTGGACCAGGGATTCTTCCTTATCAATATCATCATTAATAGGAGCTTGAGGAGAAGGAGAGATAAGGTATAAGGTAAGATTTTCTTCTTTTTGTGTTGGGTACCATGGCAAGTGATGAAACCTGCAAGTTGTGATATGGAGACAAATCAAATGGGTCTGCCACATAATCCAACTCCAACTACTTATCAATTTTTTCAGCAACCAAACATCAAACTGTGATGCTGATTTTAAGTTAGCAGACATGGTTGGTTTTTCCGATATGAAGGAGGTGCAAAAACCCACGATCAAATCTGTCTCGTAAGATTAAAGTCTCTCTATTGTGATGGGTAGTGGTCTAGCCAATGAAACATCCTTAGGAAGTTCGTATTCATCCTCTGACTAAGAAAGGTAGGCCATGAAACTCAGTTTAGCGGGTGGCAATTTTCAGTTCTGGAAACAGTAAACTGCTGGGTGGATGCCATCACAAAGGGGACACTCATGTTAAAGATATGAAGTGTACCACTTATGCCCTGTACACATGACCGGTTGTCCCGTCGGAATAAACTCTGAAGGTTGCATACACACGGTCACACTAAATTCCGACCGTCCAGAACACGGTGATGTACAACACGTAGGACGGGACTAGAAAACGGAAGTTCAATAGCCAGTAGCCAATAGCTTCCGTCTCGTACTTTCTTCAGAGCATGCATCGCTTTTGGTACGTCGGAACAGCATACAGACAAGCGGTTTTCCCGATAGGAATTGGTTCTGTCGGAAAAATTTAGAACATGTTCTCTTTCTAGGTCCGTCAGAATTTTCAACGTAAAAAGTCAAATGGGGCATACACACGATCGGAATATACGATGAAAAGCTCCCGTCGGACTTTTTCTTTAGGACATTCCGCTCGTGTGTACACGGCATAAAAGCGGCTCCCACACAACAGCCAGTTTAAGCCTTTTCTGGACAATGCTGTTGCTCCAGGGACAGAGCTGGAATGTGACTGAAAGGAACTGGGTCTATGCAGGGGAACCTATTTTCAGGAACTTTTATCAGCGCACCCCCACATTTGTTCAGAAAACTCGTCAGTCAGTTTCCAAAAGAGCAAGAAAGCTGCTTTGATTCCTTGCCCTGAGTATTAACATTCACACGCTTGGCTTCATCAGCCTCTTTCTTGAATGGCACAAGCATCAGCACATCAAGGAACTAACAATGCCAAATTGTATCCTTCACCTACTTAGTGAGATGCATACCAAAGGGGGTAACTGACCGTAGCCTCCTGCCGCAAGTGACCTGGAAGCCCAGTCACTGATTCTGAAGAAGGGCCACTTGGAAAGGCTGTGATATTAGAAGCCGATATCATTGAAAGAGAGGCAGGCAGACTGAGGCTTGTATGGTGATAATTAATAAGGCAAGCCTCCTGCTGACAGGGTCTCAGCAGACACATTGCAGGAGAGGCACACACAGTGGATGTGCTGGAGGAGGTTGCAGGGCTGCCAGAGTGGGGGTGCAGTCACACACCGCAGTGCCTGCCCTGCAGGTCGCTGGGAGCTGTGTATTGATCACCGGGTGGCCTACTGCAGACATTGGTTAGCCACATGCAGTGTTCAGTGTTAGAGATGATTATGATAATAGCTGGCTACACACCTCAGCTCCTGCTTTGCAGAGTTTAGGGAGCTGAAAAGTGACAGGAGCAAAATAAGACATTTAGGAATTCATGAAATGGGGCTGATGGAGTCCAGTAGTGGCATGAGAGGCTCTGTCCAGTATGTGGCAGTGGCAGGAAGATTGAGCAGAGCTTTGGGCAGAACAGTGAGTTGGGGGGGTAGAAGAAGAGCTAGCACCAGTAGTGCCAGTTGCTCTGGTGATAGACCCATGTCTTGCAGAATTATCTTAGACCTGGGAAGGCAGCGGCTCAGCCTGTATGGTGGCTGAGCATGTCTGTCAGCTTTAGAAGATATATACAAAAAGGGGAGTTGGGACTTTAAATGAAGCGGTTGGAATGCAGAGGGTTGAAAAATGGTAATTTAATAGTCATAGTAAATAGAATACAAGGATTTCACATATATCAACACACATATATGTTTTTGCATAAAAATGAAGCATATAGTATGGAAAAATACATACAGTAGATATAAAATCATACTAGGTAGATGGTAATTGAAATACTAATGGTACAACGGTAACTGGAATTATAATCACATAGCCATGATAATAATCATAATCATAATCATAATAGGTGCCAGAAGTGGCATGCCCCGGAACCTGGTAGCTGGAGTTTAAATCGCATGATAATAATAATGGTCATAGTGGGTGCCCGAAGTGGTGTGCCCGGGACCTGGTATGGAAAGGACATAATACCGGTAATAATATAAAAAAATATTAAAAATAATGATGACATCAGAGTACAAATAGTTAAGGTTGAAGCATCAAGTGTAGCTCGACGCGTTTCGTGGATGATATTCTCCACTCATCAGGAGCTGATGCAGTGCAAACCTGTAGGATATATACATATAATAAACCTCCATCTTAGTAGAGAGGAATAAAATAGATTTATTCACAAAATGGTTGGTCAGAAGACATACACTTACCAACCCTGGCACTGAGTGCGATGCACGGCAAATGGCACGGAGTGAGCCAGAGGCAATAAACCCCAGCACGGGAGCTGATGCAGCATAATATGTCTAAATGGCAAAGGGTGATGGAATGGCAGTGTCCGGATAATGGGGTGGTATCCATGTGACAGAAATGATAATGGAGAGCTTGTCAGAATGAAGGGATATCTGGGAACAAAATGTAAATTTGTAGATGGTAAATATTTGTAATCTGAAATAAAATTAGTAATATTAAATAATGTGTAGACAATGTACCCAAAGACACCCTTTTATATGATGTTGATAAATAATATTATGGAAGTAATCAAATTAGTAATATTGAGTAATGTATAGATAATGTATCCAAAGATACCCTTGTATATGATGTTGATAGATAATAATATGGAAGTAATAGTAATAGATACCTTTATATATGATATTGATAGATAGTATTGTGGATGTCATGGTGAAACAATTAAAATAGTAACTAGTGCAGATCTAAATGGTGTGGTTTGTTAGAAAGGGAGTGTTAAAAATAGATAGTGGCTAATGTATAAAACAGGGTGTGCAGTGAAACAAAGCAGAGGTATAACAGGGAAAGTGAGCCCATTATCCAAAGACTTACCCGATGCTATAGGTCAAGCACAAACAGCAGGAGGAGGACAGCTGGTGTGTTGAAACCCCAATCGGAGACAGGCCATGTGAACAGCCCACTCAGATTGGGGGACATATAAGTATATGCCGCCAACGCCACGTGCGTGAGCCTGGCGGGAGAAGGGGGCGGCGTCCGCACCTGAGCTGAGTAATCGCTCAGTGTTTGGCGCCAAAGCAGACATTGGTTAGCCACATGCAGTGTTCAGTGTTAGAGATGATTATGATAATAGCTGGCTACACACTTTAGCTCCTGCTTTGCAGAGTTTAGGGAGCTGAAAAGTGACAGGAGCAAAATAAGACATTTAGGGATTCATGAAATGGGGCTGATGGAGTCCAGTAGTGGCATGAGAGGCTCTGTCCAGTATGTGGCAGTGGCAGGAAGATTGAGCAGAGCTTTGGGCAGAACAGTGAGTTGGGCGGGTAGAAGAAGAGCTAGCACCAGCAGTGCCAGTTGCTCTGGTGATAGACCCATGTCTTGCAGAATTATCTTAGACCTGGGAAGGCAGCGGCTCAGCCTGTATGGTGGCTGAGCATGTCTGTCAGCTCTAGAAGAAGGTGGCTTGACAGCAGGGAAGAGGTCAGCATGTGTCGGAGCCAAGTGGGAAATTTTGCTATTATAGAAGCCAGTCCACCCAACTTCTTGACAAAAGAACCAGAAGGAAGATACTCAACTTTCAACTTTTGTGACATCTGAATCTCCTCAGAGCAGTGGGACATGCACCAGCGTACCAACCCTTCACCTTAGGTCTTTGTAGCCAACCCTAACAAAGCCACTTAATGTCCCTGTGTTAGGTTAACACCCACAGTGAAGCCATGCTTTCAGCAGTCAAGGCTCCATTTCCCCAGGGTTCCAGGGGCCTTCATCACACTAATTATTTGCCATTACTGAGTCTCTCCATCACTAGCTTACTTCAAGTATATTCATATCAAATAATGAATATTTAACAAATTGAAGCTTGCCATCCTTTTTATGCATTAATTTTCTTTCTTTCTTTTTTGGGGGGTCTTTTTCCTTTATTTTCACTTGGTGATTCTGCCAGTAACATACTTCCTGTCCTCCAGTGACAATGCTAACTCACTGAACTGTATCTATGGAAAATCTATTTTGTCTCCGTAGAACAGGACTGCAAAACACCCCCTCTCCTCTGCTCCATTATGTAGTGGGTTTTATAGTCTGAAGAGAGAGGTTCTAACTGATAACTGCTCTTGTCCATGGGTGGTTTGGCTCGTACAGCATAAAAACCCATGGTTTTGGGGCACAGGGGAGGCAGAAGTGTTGGAATATGCAGTATCTGTATGTGATTGGACAATGTTCCAAGTTGTATTCCAACTTGGGGGTGTATGTGTACATCCAGAATATAGGAATTTCACATTCAGAGCATATGTCCCTGAACTCATATAACTCTAAACACACGTACTACTTAGAACAGCATACAGTCGTGTATTTTCCATCAGGAAGGAATCTTTCCTAGTACTGTACATCTGCTCCATTAATGGAAATTTTAAAAACAGAGTCCTTACTACAGCGTAGGTGAGTGCAATAAATGGCCTTTAGCTGGCCATACACCAGTAGAAATTTGTTCAAAAGTTTAGTTTTTGGAACACTCAGTTGATTTTCTAATAGTTAATGGGGTCAAAATGACGTCTGTTTTCGACTGTAGTGACAAGAAATTTTGAAAGAGCACCATGGCAAGTGATGACAGCATTTTTTTCTCAAATTCAAACTGTGAATATTTTTTTTTTCTAGAAAAATTATACATATTGTAATGAACCATGTTTAATATGTCTGGGATTTGATTCATAGCAGGTCTTTATGACATTTTAAGGGCTTTAGAACTAAATTATTTGACTCAATGATGGCAAGAAACAACGTTCTTAAGAGCGATTATTTTACAAAGGTTCGAACAAAATCTAAATGTATAAAAAAAGAAGATTTGTTGCGCTTAAACTGGGAGAAAAAATATTTCTAAAGCAGCTAACACAATATTGTTGGGCACAATAACAAGAGATAGGGGATACAGGTGTAGCACTAAAAAGTGGTGGTAATTGAGCAAAAAGTTCATATGTGATAAATTCAATAGCAAAAAAATTTATAAGTAAAAATACAGTCCATCTGGAAAACTCCAATGAAATGAAGAAAAGAAAAGCCGTCACCAACACCCACTCTTACCGTCAGTGTATGGGATATACACATTAGGCAAATCACTGAAAGATCAGATCCACAGCTCTTGTTCATCAAATGGTCCACTAATTAGGCAAGAGATCCTTTTTCCACAGACCCACCAGAGACAAATAGCTTAATCTTTTCAACCTTAGCTAGGAGATATACTCCACAGGTACAGTACGGTGGTCACATATATGGGAATGAAAAAAATACTCTCATTGCGCAGACATCCATAGAAAGGGTAAATTTATTCTATTAAAAACTAGATGTACAACTCACATGTGATGTGTGCAAAATAAGCATAGGGAAAGCGCCCAGCGCTTCCTACCAACAAGACGGCGGCCACTCCTCTGTCCACACCACTATGTCCCTTGCTCAACCCAACATTTTGTCACAAACGTGCATCTTCAGGGGCGTGGTCATACATGTGACGCTGCTATTTATAAGGGATGGACTTGGATGTGAGGCCGGATATTGAGTGCGATCCACCAGCCGGAAGTAATCACCTCATCCCCTAAAATCTAAATGTATGTCAGCTTTAGGCTTAGCAAAGGCAAATATTGACTTTTCTTGATAACTGTTTAGAAACTTAGGTTTGGGTTGCAACTGTGAACTCACCAATAGGGATGAGCCGAACACCGCCCAGTTCGGTTTGCAGCAGAACATACGAACAGGCAAAAGATTTGTGCGAACATGTGAACACAATTAAAGTCTATGGGACACGAACATGAAAAATCAAAAGTGCTAATTTTAAAGGCTTATATGCAAGTTATTGCCATAAAAAGTGTTTGGGGACCCGGGTCCTGCCCCAGAGGACATGTATCAATGCAAAAAAAAGTTTTCAAAATGGCAGTTTTTTTGGGAGCAGTGATTTTAATAATGCCTAAAATGAAACAATAAAAATGAAATATTCCTTTAACCACTTAAGGACCGCCTAACGCCGATTTACGTCGGCAAGGCGGCACGGGCAGGCAAAATCACGTACATGTACGTGATTTGCCTCTCGCGGGTGGGGGGTCCGATCGGACCCCCCCCCGGTGCCCGAAGCGGTCCCGTTCTGTTCCCCGGCGATCCGAGATGAGGGGGAGGCCATCCGTTCGTGGCCCCCCCCTCGCGATCGCCGCCGGCCAATGGGAACACTCCTTTGCTGCTGTATGCTAAACAGCAGCAAAGGAAATGATGTCATCTCCCCTCGGCTCGGTATTTTCCGTTCCAGCGCCGAGGGGAGAAGACATCAATGTAAGTGCACAACACACACACACACAGTAGAACATGCCAGGCATACAAAACACCCCGATCCCCCCCCCGATCGCCCCCCGATCCCCCCCCAATCACCCCCCCCCCCCTGTCACAAACTGACACCAGCAGGTTTTTTTTTTTTTTTTTTTTTTTTTTTTTCTGATTACTGCATAGTGTCAGTTTGTGACAGTTACAGTGTTGGGACAGTGAATATTACCCCCCTTTAGGTCTAGGGTACCCCCCTAACCCCCCCTAATAAAGTTTTAACCCCTTGATCACCCCCTGTCACCAGTGTTGCTAAGCGATCATTTTTCTGATCGCTGTATTAGTGTCGCTGGTGACGCTAGTTAGTGAGGTAAATATTTAGGTTCGCCGTCAGCGTTTTATAGTGACAGGGACCCCCATATACTACCTAATAAATGTTTTAACCCCTTGATTGCCCCCTAGTTAACCCTTTCACCACTGATCACCGTATAACCGTTACGGGTGACGCAGGTTAGTTCGTTTATTTTTTATAGTGTCAGGGCACCCGCCGTTTATTACCTAATAAAGGTTTAGCCCCCTGATCGCCCGGCGGTGATATGCGTCGCCCCAGGCAGCGTCAGATTAGCGCCAGTACCGCTAACACCCACGCACGCAGCATGCGCCTCCCTTAGTGGTATAGTATCTGATCGGATCAATATCTGATCTGATCAGATCTATACTAGCGTCCCCAGCAGTTTAGGGTTCCCAAAAACACAGTGTTAGCGGGATCAGCCCAGATACCCGCTAGCACCTGCGTTTTGCCCCTCCGCCCAGCCCACCCAAGTGCAGTATCGATCGATCACTGTCACTTACAAAACACTAAACGCATAACTGCAGCGTTCACAGAGTCAGGCCTGATCCCTGCGATCGCTAACAGTTTTTTTGGTAGCATTTTGGTGAACTGGCAAGCAAGCACCAGGCAGCGTCAGGTTAGCGCCAGTACCGCTAACACCCACGCACGCACCGTACACCTCCCTTAGTGGTATAGTATCTGATCGGATCAATATCTGATCCGATCAGATCTATACTAGCGTCCCCAGCAGTTTAGGGTTCCCAAAAACGCAGTGTTAGCGGGATCAGCCCAGATACCTGCTAGCACCTGCGTTGTGCCCCTCCGCCCGGCCCAGCCCAGCCCACCCAAGTGCAGTATCGATCGATCACTGACACTTACAAGGCACTAAACGCATAACTGCAGCGTTCGCAGAGTCAGGCCTGATCCCTGCGATCGCTAACAGTTTTTTTGGTAGCATTTTGGTGAACTAGCAAGCACCGGCCCCAGGCAGCGTCAGGTTAGCGCCAGTACCACTAACACCCACGCACGCAGCATACGCCTCCTTTAGTGGTATAGTATCTGAACGGATCAATATCTGATCCGATCAGATCAGATCTATACTAGCGTCCCCAGCAGTTTAGGGTTCCCAAAAACGCAGTGTTAGCGGGATCAACCCAGATACCTGCTAGCACCTGCGTTTTGCCCCTCCGCCCGGCCCAGTCCAGCCCACCCAAGTGCAGTATCGATCGATCACTGTCACTTACAAAACACTAAACGCATAACTGCAGCGTTCGCAGAGTCAGGCCTGATCCCTGCGATCGCTAACAGTTTTTTTGGAAGCTTTTTATTGAACTGGCAAGCACCAGCGGCCTAGTACACCCCGGTCGTAGTCAAACCAGCACTGCAGTAACACTTGGTGACGTGGCGAGTCCCATAAGTGCAGTTCAAGCTGGTGAGGTGACAAGCACAAGTAGTGTCCCGCTGCCACCAAAAAGACAAACACAGGCCCGTCGTGCCCATAGTGCCCTTCCTGCTGCATTCGCCAATCCTAATTGGGAACCCACCACTTCTGCAGCGCCCGTACTTCCCCCATTCACATCCCCCCAACGAAATGCAGTCGGCTGCATGAGAGGCATTTTTATGTGCTCCCGAGTACCCCTACCCAACGAACCCCCCCCAAAAAGATGTTGTGTCTGCAGCAAACGCGGATATAGGCGTGACACCCGCTATTATTGTCCCTTCTGTCCTGACAATCCTGGTCTTTGCATTGGTGAATGTTTTGAACGCTACCATACACTAGTTGAGTATTAGCGTAGGGTACAGCATTGCACAGACTAGGCACACTTTCACAGGGTCTCCCAAGATGCCATCGCATTTTGAGAGACCCGAACCTGGAACCGGTTACAGTTATAAAAGTTAGTTACAAAAAAAGTGTAAAAAAAAAAAAAAATATATATAAAATAAAAAAAAATAGTTGTCGTTTTATTGTTCTCTCTCTCTATTCTCTCTCTCTATTGTTCTGCTCTTTTTTTACTGTATTCTATTCTGCAGTGTTTTATTGTTATTGTTATTGTTATTGTTATTATGTTTTATCATGTTTGTTTTTCAGGTATGTAATTATTTATACTTTATTGTTTACTGTGCTTTATTGTTAACCATTTTTTTGTCTTCAGGTACGCCATTCACAACTTTGAGTGGTTATACCAGAATGATGCCTGCAGGTTTAGGTATCATCTTGGTATCATTCTTTTCAGCCAGCGGTCAGCTTTCATGTAAAAGCAATCCTAGCGGCTAATTAGCCTCTAGACTGCCTTTACAACCCGTGGGAGGGAATGCCCCCCCCCCCACCGTCTTCCGTGTTTTTCTCTGGCTCTCCTGTCTCAACAGGGAACCTGAGAATGCAGCCGGTGATTCAGCCAGCTGACCATAGAGCTGATCAGAGACAAGAGTGGCTCCAAACATCTCTATGGCCTAAGAAACCGGAAGCTACGAGCATTTTATGACTTAGATTTCGCCGGATGTAAATAGCGCCATTGGGAAATTGGGGAAGCATTTTATCACACCGATCTTGGTGTGGTCAGATGCTTTGAGGGCAGAGGAGAGATCTAGGGTCTAATAGACCCCAATTTTTTCAAAAAAGAGTACCTGTCACTACCTATTGCTATCATAGGGGATATTTACATTCCCCGAGATAACAATAAAAATGATTAAAAAAAAAAAAAATGAAAGGAACAGTTTAAAAATAAGATAAAAAAGCAAAAAAATAATAAAGAAAAAAAAAAAAAAAAAAAAAGCACCCCTGTCGCCCCCTGCTCTTGCGCTAAGGCGAACGCAAGCGGCGGTCTGTCGTCAAACGTAAACAGCAATTGCACCATGCATGTGAGGTATCGCCGCGAAGGTCAGATCGAGGGCAGTAATTTTTGCAGTAGACCTCCTCTGTAGATCTAAAGTGGTAACCTGTAAAGGCTTTTAAAGGCTTTTAAAAATGTATTTATTTTGTTGCCACTGCACGTTTGTGCGCAATTGTAAAGCATGTCATGTTTGGTATCCATGTACTCGGCCTAAGATCATCTTTTTTATTTCATCAAACATTTGGGCAATATAGTGTGTTTTAGTGCATTAAAATTTAAAAAAGTGTGTTTTTTCCCCAAAAAATGCGTTTGAAAAATCGCTGCGCAAATACTGTGTGAAAAAAAAAAATGAAACACCCACCATTTTAATCTGTAGGGCATTTGCTTTAAAAAAATATATAATGTTTGGGGGTTCAAAGTAATTTTCTTGCAAAAAAAAAAAAACTTTTTCATGTAAAAAATAAGTGTCAGAAAGGGCTTTGTCTTCAAGTGGTTAGAAGAGTGAGTGATGTGTGACATAAGCTTCTAAATGTTGTGCATAAAATGCCAGGACAGTTCAAAACCCCCCCAAATGACCCCATTTTGGAAAGTAGACACCCCAAGCTATTTGCTGAGAGGCATGTCGAGTCCATGGAATATTTTATATTGCGACACAAGTTGCGGGAAAGAGACAAATTTTTTTTTTTTTTTTTTTTTTTTGCACAAAGTTGTCACTAAATGATATATTGCTCAAACATGCCATGGGAATATGTGAAATTACACCCCAAAATACATTCTGCTGCTTCTCCTGAGTACGGGGATACCATATGTGTGAGACTTTTTGGGAGCCTAGCCGTGTACGGGACCCCGAAAACCAAGCACCGCCTTCAGGCTTTCTAAGGGGCGTGAATTTTTGATTTCACTCTTCACTGCCTATCACAGTTTCGGAGGCCATGGAATGCCCAGGTGGCACAAAACCCCCCCAAATGACCCCATTTTGGAAAGTAGACACCCCAAGCTATTTGCTGAGAGGTATAGTGAGTATTTTGCAGACCTCACTTTTTGTCACAAAGTTTTGAAATTTGAAAAAAGAAAAAAAAAAAAAGTTTTTTCTTGTCTTTCTTCATTTTCAAAAACAAATGAGAGCTGCAAAATACTCACCATGCCTCTCAGCAAATAGCTTGGGGTGTCTACTTTCCAAAATGGGGTCATTTGGGGGGGGGTTTGTGCCACCTGGGCATTCCATGGCCTCCGAAACGGTGTTAGGCAGTGAAGAGTAAAATCAAAAATTCACGCCCTTAAAAACGCTGAAGGCGGTGATTGGTTTTCGGGGCCCCGTACGCGGCTAGGCTCCCAAAAAGTCCCACACATGTGGTATCCCCATACTCAGGAGAAGCAGCTAAATGTATTTTGGGGTGCAATTCCACATAGGCCCATGGCCTGTGTGAGCAATATATCATTTAGTGACAACTTTGTGCAAAAAAAAAAAAAAAAAAAAAAAAAAAGTGTCACTTTCCCGCAACTTGTGTCAAAATATAAAATATTCCATGGACTCAATATGCCTCTCAGCAAATAGCTTGGGGTGTCTACTTTCCAAAATGGGGTCATTTGGGGGGGGGGTTGTGCCACCTGGGCATTCCATGGCCTCCGAAACTGTGATAGGCAGTGAAGAGTGAAATCAAAAAGTTACACCCTTAGAAATCCTGAAGGCGGTGATTGGTTTTCGGGGTCCCATACGCGGCTAGGCTCCCAAAAAGTCCCACACATGTGGTATCCCCGTACTCAGGAGAAGTAGCTGAATATATTTTGGGGTGCAATTCCACATAGGCCCATGGCCTGTGTGAGCAATATATCATTTAGTGACAACTTTTTGTAAATATTTTTTTTTTTTTTTTTTTTTGTCATTATTCAATCACTTGGGACAAAAAAAATAAATATTCAATGGGTTCAACATGCCTATCAGCAATTTCCTTGGGGTGTCTACTTTCCAAAATGGGGTCATTTGGGGGGGTTTTGTACTGCCCTGCCATTTTAGCACCTCAAGAAATGACATAGGCAGTCATAAACTAAAAGCTGTGTAAATTCCAGAAAATGTACCCTAGTTTGTAGACGCTATAACTTTTGCGCAAACCAATAAATATACGCTTATTGACATTTTTTTTACCAAAGACATGTGGCCGAATACATTTTGGCCTAAATGTATGACTAAAATTGAGTTTATTGGATTTTTTTTATAACAAAAAGTAGAAAATATCATTTTTTTTCAAAATTTTCGGTCTTTTTCCGTTTATAGCGCAAAAAATAAAAACTGCAGAAGTGATCAAATACCATCAAAAGAAAGCTCTATTTGTGGGAAGAAAAGGACGCAAATTTCGTTTGGGTACAGCATTGCATAACCGCGCAATTAGCAGTTAAAGCGACGCAGTGCCAAATTGGAAAAAGACCTCTGGTCCTTAGGCAGCATAATGGTCCGGGGCTCAAGTGGTTAAATATCGTGCCTGGGTGTCTCCTTAGTCTGCCTGTAAAGTAACGCATCTTTACCGTGTTTATAACAGTACCACAGCAAAATGACATTTCTAAAGGAAAAAATGTCATTTAAAACTGCTCGCGGCTGAAAAAAACGGCATGGGTCCCCCCCCCCCAGTTAATTGCTAGGCCCTTCGGGTCTGGTATGAATATTAAGGGGAACCCTGCGCCAAAAATACCAAAAAAAATGGCGTGGATGTCCCCCCCAAAATCCATACCATGCCCGCCAGGTCTGGTATGGATATTTAGGGAAACCCCGCACCAAAATTTAAAAAAAAATGGCATGGGGGGCCCCCAGGCACTAAATACTCTGAACAGCAGTATATATACTATACAGCCTGCCCTATATACTCTGCAGAAAAATTGGGCCTTAGGTGTTGGTGGTGCCAGAACACTGTAAGCCCTCACAGTTATTCTTGTTGGGTGCAGGAATGGGCCCTGCTGTGAAATATTATATCAAAAATTATAATTACATGCCCCTGTTAAACAGGGTTACAAAAATTGGGCCTTTGGCTTTGGTGGTGCCAGAACACTGCAACCCCTCACAGATACTCTTGTTGGGCACAGGAATGGGGCCCTGCTGTGAAATATTATATAAAAAAATTGTAATTACATACCTGTCAGAAACCATGAACCAGACGGAGACAGAAGTACAGTAAAATCACACTTGTTTATTAATAAAAATAAAAAGTAAATAGAGTAAGCGTAGTCAAAGCATAGCCAGAGTCCAGTAACCGGATCAGGTAGTCAACCAAGCCAGAGTTCAGTAACCAAATCGGGTAATCAGCCAAGCCAGAGTTCAGTAACCAGATCGGGTAATCAGCCAGGCCAGAATCAGGGATCCAAGTAGAGGAACAGCAAGCAGGATAAGGAGCCAGAAGGGATGTCAGCAAAGCCAGTCTTTAACAGGAACACAGGAGAAGGTTTCTAGTGATGTGACCAAGGCGAAGGCAGGAATGAAGTGAGCTGGACATCTTTAAGTAGGCAGGACTGACGAGCAGATCCACAACAGCTGGTTAACTGTGGAGAGAGAAGAGAGCTGGCAATTAGCCGACAGCTGAGTGGCCAGCTCAGAGAATGAAGGGCTGAGCCAGCCCTGACAATACCCCTGTTAAAGAGGATTAGAAAAATTGGGCCTTTGGTTCTGGTGGTGCCAGAACACTGTAAGCCCTCACAGTTACTCTTGGGCACAGGAATGGGCCCTGCATTGAAATATTATATCAAAAATTGTAATTACATGCTCCTGTTAAATAGGGGCAGATAAATTGGGCCTTGGGTGGTCGTGCCCTAAACCAAAAATATTGTTGGAAACTAGCATCATCAAGATTGAGGAGGAATAGGATAGTCAGCATAGGCAGTCTTCAAGGGATCCCAGATCCATAGCAAATTCAATCAGTTACATCAGCATCACGTGCTTGATAGCTGCTGATCCAAGACTGATTCATTTTTATGAATGTGAGCCTATCAATGGAGTCTGTGGACAGGCGCACTCTTTGATCCATTACAAACCTTCCAGCAGCCCTGAATGTGCATTCAGAAAGCACGCTGGATGCAGGACAGGCCAGTAGCTCCATTGCATATTGAGCAAGTTCTGGCCAGTGGTCCATCCTCAAGACCCAGTAACCCAGTCGATGCTCTGTTGGAAAGGTTTCTGTCAGAAACCGTGAATTAGACCGAGATAGAAGTACAGTTAAATCACACTTCTTTAATAATCAAGGTAAATTGAACAAATGTGGTCAATGTTCTGTAACCGGAACAAATAGTCAGCCAAGCCAGAAAGTCAGGGATCAGTGTAGTGGAACCGCAAGTAGGATCTGGAGCCAGAAGGGATGTCAGCCAAGCAAGTCTTTAACAGGAATGCAGGAAATAGTCTCTGTGATGTTGACCAAGGGGAAGGCAGAGATCCTCTGGGCTGTGCTAAGGACTGAAAAATTGTTTAAGAGGCCACCTTCTTTACTGCTCTTCCTCTGACTGAACGAAGCCTCAGCAACACGTTGTCCAGCACCAGGAAATGGTAACCTCCCAGGGTCTGGAAATGCATTACACAAACCTTTCTTCGAAGCCTCCTGAAGATATTTCATCCTCTGCTCCCTCTGCGAAGGCAGGATGAGTTCTGCAACTTTACCCTTGTAAAGTGGATCAAGAAGGGTTGCCAGTCAGTAATGATCCCTCTCTTTGATGCCACAAATCCTAGGGTCCTCTCGCAGGCTTTGCAGAATCAGGGAGGCCATGCAGCATAAGTTTGCAGAGGCATTAGATTCTGAGTCCTCTGGGTCACTAGGGATCACATTATCCGTAACTACCTCCTCCCAGCCACGTACAACTCCTTGGGTTTCTGGGGACTGAAAACCATCCCTTGAAGACTGCTGCTGAGTGTTATCCTCTACATCCATGCTGACACAATCCTCCTCCTCCTCCTCTTCTTCCTGTGTGTTTGGCAGGAATGCTATCTGGATAAAGGGGGCCTTGAGAGAAAAGGAAGTCCTCCTCTTCCTCCCGCTGTTCTGTATCAAGTTCCCTGTCCATGATTCCACTAAGTGTGTGCTCCAGCACGAAGACTAGAGGGACAGTGTCACTGTTGCATGGTGACAGGACAGTGCATGCATCCTTGATCAGCACAGGTACTCATTGGTGACCCTTTGCTGTGTGTGCAGCCACTGCAGCATTGCCAATGTTGAGTTCCATCTGGTGGACATGTCACAAATGAGGCAGTTGGTAGGCAGGTTGCATTCCCTTTGAATGTCAGCCAGCCAAGTACTGGCATTGTATGACTGGCGGAAATGAACACAGACTTTTCTGGCCTGCCTCAGGAGATCTTGTAAGCCTGCGTACCTGGTCAAGAATCACTGCACCACCAAATTCAGGACATGTGCCAAACATGGAACATAGGTCAAGTGTCCCTGTCGGAGGGTGGAGAGACGGTTGGTGCCATTGTCGCATACAACCATTCCTGGCTGAAGCTGTGCATGGCATCATCCAGCTCTGAGCCTGCCCCTGCAGAGCTGACAGAATCTCTGCCCCAGTGTGGCTCCTGTCCCCTAGGCAGACCAACTCAAGCATGGCATCTTTTAGACTGACTGCTTGCGTAGCGCCTTGGATGCTTACGGTGCACTGTTGGTTCAGAGGACAAATCAGCAGAAGAGGCCATAGAGGAAGAAGAAGAGGGGGGTGGAGGAGAGAGCTGTGGCAGAATCACCACTAGCATTTTAGAGGCGTGGTGGCGGAACAAGCTCCAACAACACTGAACCCTGTCCTGCATCCTTCCCAGCTGCCAGTAGAGTTATCCAGTGCACCGTGAAGGAAAGGTAATGTCCCTGCCCATGCCTGCTGGACCATGAGTCAGCGTGAATATGAACCTTACTGCTGACCGCCCTGTCCAGCAAGGCCAAAACATTGCCTTCCACATGCCGGTAGAGAGCTGGAATGGCCTTCTGTAAAAAGAAATGGCATTTTGGAACCTGCCACTGAGGTACAGCACATTGCACAAATTCACAAAAGGGGGCAGAGTCTACCAGCTGAAAAGGCAGCAGTTGCAGTGCTAGCAATTTGGCCAAGCTAGCATTTAGATGGTGAGCATGTGGATGGCTGGGACTAAATTTCCTTTTACGGTTCAGCAACTGGGTAGGGAAATTTGCCTGCTAAAATCAATTAGTGGTGTACTGCTAGCTAGCAGTACTTGGGACACCTATTGCTATACCTTCATTTCTCTCAGTGCAGGTTTTTTAGAGGACTGGAGGTATAGTAGGGTTGGAGATCCCAGATGAGGAGCAAGGAGAAGTCCGCCTTTTTCTATGATGTGGGTCTTTCAAGTGCTGTTGCCAACCAACTGCATGGCAGGTCGTTATATGTATGGTCAAGCAAGTTGTGCCCAAGTGGCTGCTGTTCTGGCCACGCTTGATCCGCTTCAGACATAGGTTGCAAACAGCAACTGTGCGATCTGCTGCACACGTGTCGAAAAAGGCCCACACCAAGGAACTTTTAAAAGTCAGCGGAGAGTCAGCAGCGCCCTGCACCTGCGGAGCTCTGTGGTGTGATGCAATAGGGTGGCTGCCCTTAAGCTGCCCCCTAGAGGATATACTGCCTCGTTGGGGTTGTGCCTCTTCCTCCTCTCTTCTCTCAGGCACCCAAGTACAGTCAGTGACCTCATCATCTCCTCCCTCCTCGTCACTGGAGCAAACTTGGCAGTATGCTGCAGCTGGGGAAACATAACTGACAGTTTCTTGTCCTTCTATGGCACCCCCTCTCTCTAGGCTCACGTTACTCCCTTCCTCAACCTCTGAACCAACTTTGGAGCCTTCAAAGCATTGCCCATCCTCCAGCAGCATACACTGTGTTCGAATAATTCTGGGGACTCCTTCATACATGATGGTGGGGCTATGGAAGGAGTGACTATGGACAAGGAGGCGGTGGAATAGGCCACTTTGGCAGCTGCGTTGGAAGGCAAACTACTCTGAACCTGGGTGACAGAGGATGAGGAGGATGAGGATGGCTTTGTCGTCCATTCCACCAACTCTTCTGCATGTTGTGGCTCAATAACACGGCCAGCAGCAGAAAAAAAGAACAAATGTGCCCCACGGCCACCTGCAGAGGATGCCCCATATCCATGACCACCACTGTTGACTGTAGACACAGAGGCTGCTTGCCCTCTTTTAGTGGCCTGTGAGTGTCTGCCTCTCCTTCGTGGCCTTCTGGACATGATGTATTTTTTGTTTTGCAACACCACACTACACTGTATTATATACTGTGTACACCGCCTGAAGTGTATTAGAAAGTATACACCACCGAATGTACTGTATATATAGGCTACACTGAATGCAGAGTATATATATGATTTGGCTTGGCTGAGGGCCAGGCCTGGATTGTGAATCTGAGACAGGGATTAGTTTCTCAGGGGCTGGATGACTCATCTGGCAGCTCTCTCTGACACTTCCCCCTGGTCTGGAAGTTTTTTATATCTCATATTTATGAGGTTCTCAACTATTCCTCAGCAAAAGGGGCTGGAAGGGGGCAGGCCACTTCATAAATAGACATGAGCAATGCCAGCAGGGGCAGTCAAGTGGAAGATGGAGTGCCGAGGAGGCTGTCGGTGGCCCTTCAGGGTGCCCTGTAGTCGGGGGGGTGACCTCAGGCCTGGGGCTTGGATGCTGGAAGATTCCCCCTACAACATATGAAGGAAACCCTTCCTGGAGGCACAGAAGCAAGGAGAGAGGACAGCGGGAGCAGGTCAGCATGTTCGGGAGATCTCCTGAGAGTCAGCCAGGTGGGCTGGTGAGTGTCAGTCTGGAGGACTGTGGGGAGAAGTTAGCCTGGAGGGCTAGTGAAAGGGGCAGCTGCAGCTAGGCGGATCTTCAGTGCCTAAAGAGGTGGTGCTGGGATCAGTGACCACAGACAGGAAGTGCTGGAAAAATGTGTTCTTCGAATATATGGGCTGCGATTCCCTGCCTGTAATGGGCCTTTGCTACAAAATTACTACAGGGTGACTGAGCTGGGTTCTGCAAGCAAGTATGTGCTGGAGGCAGAAGAGGAGCTGTATATAGGAAGAATTGTCCCTGAACTTTGTTTTGAAGTCAAGTGGGCTTCCCATAATCTCCCAGTTATTATGCTGCAATAAATAGCAAACACAAAGTCACAGACTGTTCTCTGATTCTGAGTGCCTCTGGAAATTTGGTGTACCTGGCTTTGCAGGGAGGGGGATCCCAGTTGCTTGTGGCTCCCAAGGGGGTGTGCTACATTTGTATATAAATATGTCATCAAAGAAATGAATTTGAGTTTTTTTAGTAGTAGTTAGTAACCAACATAAAAAATACACTTTCCTTCAGCAAATATAAAACACTTATTGCTGATTGCTTTAGTGGGAAAACTGGTTTACATTCTGGCAAATAGTGAAAGTATACGTCTGACCTCTAAACTTGTTGAAGATTATCAGTTACTGCCCTCTGGAGAGCCTGGGGCACCAGCTTGAACCAATTACTCCTGGTTGTACAAATCCTGGTATATTTTGGAGAGCATCTCATATTTCTAAAACCAATGGCCTTTTGGACACTGATTACTTCCAGCATAGAAAGACAGATTGCTTTGGATAAGTTGATCATGACCTCTAACATGGACTTTGGGTGTCACTGACATGTAACCCTGTAATCATACATGCTACTTTTATTAAAGTAAAGCATAGTACTCTTGTGTTATACCACATACTAGCAAAACGTGCTCATGCCTTGGTTGGCTAATTTAGAATTATGCATTTTATTTAGGTGTTTTACTTATTATTTGGCTTATATAGTGATTTAAAATTCATTAGCTTAACACTTTCATGACCAGATGTCATTTATTCCTACATGACCAAACCAAATTTGGCTGTGTCAGTACACATTGGTTAACTTGACTGATACACTTACTTTTTAATAAAATCGGTATAAAAATGATTTTTACATTTTTTAAAGAACATTTAAAGTTTTTTTTTTTTTTTATTTGGTACACTGTTTATTAAAATTCACTATTCATGATTTCTTTATGAAAAATGTACAAAAATAATTTGTGCTGAACATTAATTTGTACTTCTACAGAGAAGGACAGATGACAGATGAAGTTTGTGCTGTGCTGGGTGAACAGTACATTTCCAAATCTTTGGTGTGTGGTACTAGAAATTGAATGCAATTGGGTAGCTACATCCACAGTTCAATTATTATTGTTATACGGGATTTATATAGTGCCAACAGCTTGCGCAGCGCTTTACAAAATGGAGGGAGTTCAATACAATATAGTTCAATACAGGAAGAATCAGAGGGTCCTGCTCACTGGAGCTTACAATTCAAAAGCATATAGCTTAAACAAGGGCGATCTGATTGGATATTGTTTGTGCAGGAAGTTGGGCATTGCCGTTTCTTTAATGAGATGCTGTAATTTTTGATACAACTTTTGCTAGAAAGACTGCTTTTTTGGATATTTGCACAAATGTCATTTCACAGAATATGAGTGCAATGAGCCAATGCCTAAATTTCATAATTTGTAAAAAGACCCTTCCGATCACTTGAATCATCTTCAACAGGGCCATGCAGAAGAGGTAGCTGCCTTGAGGGGAATGGTGCAGTGACAGAGATGACAGCGGCTCCCAGTGGTTGCTGAGCCTGCTACAAACTGAATCCAGTTGGCTGTCATTTCTTCCCCAGCATCGGGCAGAAAGGACATACGTGACTGTCTACAGATGTACTCTGAAGACTCTAAATGCATGTAGACTTGCAGACTGTCACTTCCTACCTTTGTATTTCTGTATGGAGGCAAGTGAAGTGGGATACAATTGGGGTTCCCACCAGCCCCCGTGATGCTGGTAGAAAATATTGCTCAGCCATCTTTCAGTAATGCTGCCAATCTTCAGCTGCTGGTCCACTCCTCTGCTGCTGCAGCCTTATCAGTAGTGATTAGCTTGGGGGTCGACCGCCGAAAGTAAGCTGTAATTCCTGGGCCAATCAGCAGCGGCCTGGATGGTCCCTGCCCCTTTGTACATACACAAAGGGGCAGGGATGGTGACATCATTGACCTAATATGGCAACTAACATGTTGTCACAAGCCTCCTTGCCCCTTTGTGTACATGCAGCTGCAGGGTGGGAAAGTCCTGGCCCCTGCTGGGCCAGGAATAAAAGCTCACTTCCAGGTTTGGCAAAACCCAAGTACAGATTGAACCCAAAACTCAACACTATGGATTAGTAAATTGCACTCTTCCTTCATCTTTTGGCCATTCACCATATAATCTGGAACAACTATATAATATGAGGACAAACATAAACAATCTATTCAATTAAATCAAACCAGGAGGTCCATAGTATTACATAGTTGATGGTAGAGAAAAAGGAGCTTGTATGATTAGATGGTATATGGTAAACCTTACCTTCTTAGAATGCCCAGGAAGCTGAAAGGCAAGCAGATGCATTGTGAAACTGCCCCTGATTAGTTATTAGCCTGTGATTGTAAAGAGTAGGGAGCAGACTCACAGAAGTTGTACACATGATGGAAGCAAGGTCAAAAATTTCAAGCTGAACAGCGCCTGCAACCAGCAGCAGACACTGTCCAGGTGTCATGATAGCTGGCTCTAGCGGCTGTCAGATTACAATAGCCCAGTAGGGTAGATTCATCTATCTATGCTGTCTGTGGATCTTTGGACTCAAGGAATGAAATCTATTAGTGTATGGTTATCCTTTGTCAGAGCATTCCCGTGGTCTTTCTTTCCTTCCTTGCAATAGAGCAGGGGACTCCAATTTTTTTCTTTCCAAGAAATAATCTCACATCAGAAGTCCTCACTCCCAGTAACTGATTAATTTCACTCGAATGCTAGGAAGCTGTAGTCTGTATGTAACCCATGCTTACTCTTCTCCTGAGGCCTTACTCCATCTTCTGTGACTCCCAGGCGGGATCCCTAGGATGCCCCGTGCCACAAGGGTGGACCCAATACTCGGGTTCCGATTGCTAGAGAAGGAGCTTAAGCACAAAAAGTCCTTCGCTATCAGGGCCTCTGTCACTTTTGTCAAGTCACCTTTTCCCGATCAGCTGGCTACTTATGCACTTAGCACTAGTATGGTAGTCATTAGCAAAAGCAATATAGCCTCCTCCAAATAGCTTCACTGCATGTTAGACTGTATCTTTGTACTGTATCTTCTCTAACTTGTCTTGTCAACTAATTAAATCCTGTTCTTTGTGATATGCTATGCATGCTTTGCACCCCTTTAATATAATTTTACAAACGCATGGAAATGAAGTAATCAAACCCACAACAATCAAAAACATATAAAATGCACAATTTAGTGACCCCCATGAAGGCACCTGCTTACACATGGCCTCATTAAGCAATGGGCCTGATTTACTAACACGTACAGTATGTGTGTACGACTGAGAATCAATGCCAAGCAAATCATAAAAAGAAAACAATGGAATTTACCATTTGTCCGAGAAATTCACAAATGACACACAAGCTATGGCAAGTATGCATTCAATTTGTTAACAAGAGTGGTTTGTCTATCTAAGCACTGTTAGCAGTTTTATATGCACAGTTATAATAAAAAACACCTCAAGTGCTGATGAGGTTTTGTACTATGCATCATTTTCAAGCACCAGTCAGCGTATGAGATCCAATAAGCTGGGGGGAGAGGCGCACTTTGGCTTCTTCGCCTTGGGTGCTAGAGGACCTCTTTCTGCAATGATCTTCTTAACCATAGCATTGATTCTTTGCACATGCTACATACCCAAGCGAGAGGTTTTCTCAAATCTCTCTAATCAGGTTCATAAGGTTCTTTTTCTATAAATGATGGGATACCCTTTACATCACATCACATCTATACAAGAAGCAATGTTACATGGTTAAATGGTATTGCAAGGTTTTTCGATTATTTTTTGCCACCAGTGAATGTTTGCTGCCATTTGTTGTGTTATAATATTGTCATTTTGCCTTAGCTTGTCCTCTCAGGGGCATCTAGCTTGACCTATGCTACTGTACATTCTGCAGCTGATCTTCACCATTCCTTCTACAGGCCTACAATGGCAGATCAACACAGAAGCACACACTAACATCAATAAGCTACCAGGAGACGTTCAGATCTTAGGGTTAGGAGAAGTGGTAATAAATAGTTAGGCTGGGTTCACACTATTCAAAATTGTATGTGGCTTCCGAGCATCCAATTCGTATGATAGGAGAGTGTGACCGGCTCTCAAAGGAGTCGGTTCACACATCTCCGGGGCAGCCGCAGAGCGCAGAGCAGAAGGATCCTGTGCATCTTTGGCTCCGTTTCAGCTCCGAATTCAGCCAAAAATGTGGACCTAATTCGGACCTGAAATGGTGAAAAGGGGATGAACCGGACCCCCTGCTGCGAGCCGCAGCTGCACACAGTGTGAACACAGCCTGTTGTAAACTTTTGTGTTTTTTCACCTTAAAGCAGAGTTCTGTTAAAAAAAAAAAAATTAAAAGTCAGCAGCTACAAATCGGACACTTACCTGTCCCAGGGTCCAGCAATGCGGGGGAACGAAGCCCTGCTGATCTCCCCCTCCTCTCTGGGGCGCCGGCATTGTAAGTGTGGGCGCCTGGCTGTGACTTCACAGCCGGGTACCCACTGCGCATGCACGAGCCGCACGCCGTGTATGGCCAGGTGATCATCTGGGACCAGTGATCTGTCCCAGATGATTGCCAAGAGAGAGGGGGAGAGGTCATCTCGCTTAAAGCGGAAGTTCCATTTTTGGGTGGAACTCTGCTTTAATGCATCCTATGCAGTAACCGGCCCCCCAGCCCCCCGTTTTACTTACCTGAGCCCTGGAACTTGATCTGGCGGGGACGCACTGTCTCTCTGCTGGGGTTCTCGGCTCTTGATTGGATAGATTGATAGCAACGCAGCCACTGGCTCCCACTGCTGCTGTCAATCAAATCCATTGGCATGGGCGCCGGGGGGGAAAAGCAAAGTCCAGCATTTGGCAGCTATGCACGCCGAATGCTGTACTCGGGAGCACACCCATAAGGTAATCCCCTGGGACAGCGCTTTCCCTAGGGGGTTATCTGATGTGGGGAGGAGCCGCGAGAGCCGCCGGGGGCCCCCCGAAGAACAGGTACAAGGCCACTCTGTGCAAAACGAGCAGCACAGTGGAGGTAAGTATGATATGTTTGTTATTTAAAAAAAAAAAAAAACTAACCCTTACAATCACTTTAAGTAGTTCTAAAGCCTGGAGGCTCGGTTCACACTGGTGTGAGGCGGGAACCACAGCGATTCCTGTGCGGGTTCCCGCATGACATCGAAATCACAGGCAGTTCATACTGCTCTCTGTCAATATAAAGTTAATGATACCCCCAAATTGGTTCACAGAACACAGTACCAATCTGTGGAATCAGATGGCATCGAAAAGCATGAATCTGAACACCCATGCGATCTGATTCCAGTGCGGACCCTAAAAGTTCATACAAACTGTCATACAAACTGTATGGCTGAATTTGCATCGCACAGACATCGCATGTGATGTGTACAGGAACGCTGTGCGAATCACATGCAATATCTGCAATCGCATAAGTGGGAACCCAACCTAAAGGTTTTTTTGCCTGAACCACTTAACAACCAGCCCATGTAGCTTACCTGCTACAGAGCAGCCGCTCTACACAGAATCATGTATATATATATATATATATATTATATATATATATATATATATATAAGTGATTCTGCATTTCTGGGTAGAGAGGCGCGCGGGTGTGCCCACCCTTCCGGCTGCAATGCCAGCGGTGCCGGCAGTCAATCACTGGCCAGGACCCGGTGATTAGCACATGCCAATGTCAGTGATTGACCGTTGGGACCCAGGAATCGGCTCTGAGTCTCATGGAACACAGATCTGTGAGTGTAAACAGCACAAAGCTGTGTTCAGTGACAGGGGATCTAGTTGGTTTTTCATTTCCTGCTAAGCAGGGAATTAAAACATCTAGATCCCCAGTAAAAGCAGCAAACAGTACACACAAACACTTTTAGGCATATATTTAACCCCTTGATTGGCCTAGATATTAACCCCTTCCTGCCCAGTGTCATTAGTACAGTGACAGTGCAAATTATTAGCACCGATCACTGCACTAATGAAACTGGCAATGCTAATGGCAGTTAGTTAGTTCCACTTATGCCGCGTACACACGATCGGACTTTACGGCATACTTGGTCTGGCGTACCGGATTTTGTCGGACAATTCGATCGTGTGTGGGCTCCAGCGGACTTTGTTTTCTCAAAAGTTTGACGGACTTAGATTTGAAACATGTTTCAAATCTATCCGACGGACTCAAGTTCGGTCGAAAAGTCCGCTCGTCTGTATGCTAGTCCAACGGACAAAACCGACACTAGGGCAGCTATTGGCTACTGGCTATGAACTTCCTTGTTTTAGTCCGGTCGTACGTCATCACGTACGAATCCGTCGGACTTTGGTGGATTGTGTGTAGGCAAGTCCGTTCATTCGGAAAGTCCATCGTAAAGTCCGTCGAAAAGTCCGGTCGTGTGTGCGCGGCATTAGTGTCAGTTAGTGTCAGATTGACCGCCGTAGTATCGCAGTCCCGTTATAAGTTGCTGTTCGCTGCCATTACTAGTATAAAAGTACACGGTACTAGTATAGTTTGAAGACGCTATAACATTCACACAAATCAATCAATATATTTTTTTTAACTAAAGACATGTAGCAGAATACATTTTGGCCAAAACTTATTAAGGGATTTGATTTTTTTCTAATTTTTCATGGTATATGTTTTATAGCAGAAAGTAAAAAAATATTGTTTTGTTTTTTTCAAAATTGTCGGTCTTTTTTATTTTATAAAATAAAAAACTCAGTGGTGATCAAATACCACCAAAAGAAAGCTCTATTTGTGTGAAAAAAATATATAAATTTTGCTTGGGTAATGCATTGCATGACCGCGCAAGCAGCAGATGCATTGCAAAAAATGGCCTGGTCATGAAGGGGGGTGGGGAATCCTCTGGAGGTGGTTGATGTATTCTATGCATTAAGGTTAAAAAAGACTTGTGCGTAACAGAATCTCCCTGTCCCCCTTAAACTTCCCTGAGCCCACGATCCAGCATTGTGCATGAGAGCCGAGTCTTTCCCAACTCTGTCTTTCCTCTCTGGGTAGATTGATAGCAGTGGGCAATGGCTCCCACTGCTGTCAATCAAATGCTGTGACAAGGAGCGGAAGCAGGGCCCAGCCTCCAATTTGTGTCAATAGACGCTGAGCGGCTCAGGAGAATGCCCACATGAGCACCTCCATTGGAAACACCAAAGAGGAGGAGCCAAGAGCGCTGGTGGGCGATCACAGAAGAAGAGGGTCAGGGCTGCTCTGTGCAAAATTGTTACACAGAGCAGGTAAGTAGGACAGGTTTATTATTGTATTTAAAAATAAAAAGGAATCTTTAATATCACTTTAGTTGGATCCATATACTGTATATTTGCTTACAATCATCATAATCCCAAAAGATGGCATATTGCGTCTGTTACAGACAGAATGTTTGAAAGGTAAAGAGGGACAGATTGTGTCAAGGAGTAGCCTGCGAGGGGGTTGCCCAGAGTCCTGCATCCCTAGCCATGGATATACATAGTACATAAAGTTCTACTCTTCTCCTTGCCCGCTAACTCTGTGAGGGGAAACACTAAGGCTGGATTCACACCTATGCATTTTTAGTGCTTTTTGCATATTTGCACTACAGAACGTGTTCCATAGGAAACCATGTTAAATGGACTGTAGTGCAGATCTGCAAAATGCAAAAAGCACTAAAAATGCACAGGTGTGAATCAGGCCTAAGAGGGATACTTTCAACTTAGATATTCCTGTAGCTTGGTCCTCACACTGATTGCCATGGCCAAGAGAGATTGGTGGGTCCTTGCCTCATTTATTTATATGTTAGCCTATTCCCCATGGTGATCCACTTCTGGCAGGGGAATGGCTAGCTTTAACTGGTGTGCCCCCTTCCTATACTGCAGGGGTAGGCAACCTGAGGCCCTCCAGCTTGTGCAGAACTACAAGTCTCATCATGCCTCTGGGAGTAATTGTAACTGCCAAGCCTTACAATGCTTAATAGGAAATGAAGTTCCACTACAGCTGGAGTGCCCCAGGTTGCCTACCCCTGCAATACTGGCATGCTATCTGTAGGCACCCCTAGTGCCTCTTAAAGTAACTACATTGCCTATGTATCCAAGTGGTCCTGGGCCTAATCTATTTTACCAGCGCTGGTGCCAACATGTGACCAGAAAGGGGAATTATATCAGGCACATCTGTGTCTTTACCAATGCCACAAACAAGAGCAAGGAGAGATTGTTTCATGTTTTCTGAACCAAACTATAAAGAGTCTTCTGACTCCTCTCACACCCCCACTCCCACACCTCTTGGATGGCTAGAAAAGTAGTAAAATATAAGGCAAATGCTACCTCAAATTTTTAGGTATGGTGGTGTCCTATCAATGCTTCATTATACGTGCACAATGTGCCAGTATGTTAACAGTATGGAGCAGCCCTGCCTACAATAATTTCACATTGTAACCGTCACAATAAACAGTTGTTGACATACCCCGTTGTTTTTTTATTAAAGCTTGCTTCATTTATCATGATTTTTTTAACGCAATACTATCAGAGAGCATTTTAGACACAATCTTTTCTCCTGATCATTCTCCTAAGCTTAGCTCATTGAATTAAATATTATTATCATCATCATATCCAAAACCATACTGGATGCGGGTGAAGGCAAAACAATCCTGGGAATTTGTAGAACAATGACCCTGGATCAGGAATGTTTATATTCCCTCTTCAGCATATTCGTTAAGATTTGCCTGGTTAGGTTATCTGTTGCTTTTGATATATTTTTGTAAGATTAGAGGTCATATGCTATTAGGGGCCTGTTGGACAGGGCAGAAGTCTGTCTGGGGAGAGTGGAGGTAATAGAGTCTGCTGCCAGAATTTCAGTTGAGATTAAACCACATCTAAACCTAAAAGGAAACATTTGATATATTACAGTTTACCAATCTTTAAATATTGTGGCTGTCTTAATTTTTTAGCCTTGTTTTCTTTTTTTTCCCTGGTGATCCAGCCAGTAATGCCGCGTACATACGGTCGGACTTTTCGTCTACAAAAGTCCAACGGACGCCGACGGACTAAAGCTGGCTGGTAATCCGATCGTGTGTGGGCTTCTCCGGACTTTCAGCAGACTTTTTCAGCCTCAAATCCGACGGACTTTAGATTTGAAACATGCTTCAAATCTTTACGTCGTAACTACGACGGACCCCGAAATCCGCTCGTCTGTGTGCTAGTCCGACGGACAAAAACCCATGCTAGGGCAGCTATTGGCTACTGGCTATGAACTTCCTTATTTTAGTCCGGTGTACGTCATCACGTACGAATCCGTCAGACTTTTGTGTGGTCGTGTGTAGGCAAGTCCGTTCGTTAGAAAGTCTGCTGCAAGTCCACCGAAAGTCCGCCAGAAGTCTGTCGGACAGGCTGTCGGACTTTTGTAGACGAAAAGTCCGACCGTGTGTACGCGGCATTAGTCTGTTTTTTTTATGGTATGCAACAGAACACAATAATATGACATGTCATCATATGGTGAGAACATCCATTGGTATAAACACACTGAATAGGTACAGACAAAAATGCAAATGACACTAGAAATGAAATGCAATAAAAATAACATACCACATTGTTATGAAATAACTCCAGTCTAAGGGCCATCATAGCCTTAGAAAAAATGGAAAATTGTTATTAATAATCACTGTAACTTTCCTTTCCTGGTCCTTCCTCCATCAGCAAATGGATTAACTGTTCCTCCTTAACCCTCAGGACCACCTTCTTCCAGCCTTATAAATCCCTGTCCCCCCCCCGCCTCGTGTTCTTTTGTAGCGGTGACAGGCCACTTCGGGAGGGAAGCAAAGTTGTGCTGACATGAGGACAGACCAGGAAAGGAAAATTATGGTGAGTATTAATAACAATTTTCCTGGTTGTCCTCCCGTTAGCACACTATGGGATATACCCAAGCCAATATAGGGTGGGAAAGAAACAACAAAGACTCGCCCAATTCCATGCTTCACCATACTTTAATTAATTAATTGGTGAAAGGAGTCAACACTACCACTGCTCCAAACACTGAAGAACTAGCGGCGACCACATCCAGTTTGTAGTGCCGAGTAAAAGTCTCACAGGAACTCCAGCTAGCGGTCCTGCATATGTCTTCAACGGACGCCAACGAAGCTGCCATTCCTGTTGCTTGTATGCCAAGGAGATAGTTCTTGTGATCCAGGTGCTGTCTCCCCTTTCTTGGGTCCTGAAGGTATGATGAACAGATTATTTGCGTATCTGTTGTGCCCATTGAAGATATGTTGATATCGACCATGTCTTGAAGTCGACCATATCCAGAGGTCTCAAATCCAACTGGTTCGCCTGCTCTGGAGTCTCCGTAAAGCAAGGTAACACTGCCTCCCAGTTTACATGAAACCTTGAGACCACCTTAGAGGCCAAGGCTGAAGTGGGTCTCAGGATCACTCTGTCCAGATAAATAATGCAGAATGGTTCTTCACAGGATAAGTGAAGGTAAATTGGGTATCTGGCGCTCCAGGAGGCAATGCCCTTAGTTTGTAATAATGTATATTTGATTAGTCAGTCTTTAGGTAAAAACAAAGTTGAATCACGGTAAGGGAGTGAATTAAAAAGAGGCAGCCATCCTCCGAGTGTGTCCAACAACTCTTCAAAACATATAAAAGAGACGGGGGGGCTCTCTGAGTGTAGTATTAAAACAGTATCATTTATTGCACAAGATTAAAAACACTTACAAGATATAAGTGGGATTCATGCTCGTCATAGGTATGTCGTCCTGGCAGTTCTACTGCATCCCACAGGCTCCTTGCATGATTCGGGTAGCAGGGAAAGGTTCTGGTGTGATGTACTGAATAGCTGTACATACAGAAAAACCAGGAAGTAGTCAGCTCTGTGCTGTCCAGCTTGAACCGGAAGCAGAAATGATGTGACCAGCAAGGGGTGGGAGGAAGGGGTCAGGACTGTCTCTGTGGAATGAAAGGCTATGCGCTTGGAGCTCACAGCTCCTTCTACTGGCCTGTTGTTCTCTGGAGGAGAGCATCATTAAATACACTCTCCTGGGCATGACGTCCGCAACAGCTGTAGAACTACAACGGTCAGTGGACCAAAGGCAATGGGATGAAGGAATTTCGGAAAAATAGTAGATTATAAATAGTTGGGCTTACAAAGGTTGACAGCTGATGCAAATCAGAGCACATATTGAGCTAAAAAAGGCCAAAAATCAAACTAGGGCTCGGTTTCCACTAGTGCGACTTATCATGCGACTTGGGACTGCAAAGTCACATTGAAGTAGCAGAATATCGGTAAATGACGTTGGACAAAGGACTCTGGTATGGGAGATTTATTCCATCTTTTTGGCCATAAAGAGTGGACACTCCTGACCCGACTAGTGTACATGTCAAGAGTGTCAGATACAGTTCATACAGTGTACATATAATTTTCAGCATATTGCGTCACAAGCGAACAGGCGGTACACTTCTGTTATACAAAACATTCTAACCTTTTAAAAATCAACCTATGCATCCTAACCCAGACAAGTTCTGCAAACCATATATATTTTTAACTTTATACAAAACTTTCGTTTCTCTGCAGTATGCTCTTGCACAAAGAGGAACTCAGCAGGTTTCTGTATGAGAAGGGGAGTGAGTAAGTCCAGTGTGTTTAACCACAACCTGTCATAAATAGTTTCAGGATGAAATTCAAGAAATATGATTCTTTCTTACTACACACATAACTATGGCCATATAAACGGACCCTCGTTGCCACTTCATTCCCCCCTTTGATCATAATCATAGCGATTAATATGAGCGAGATTAAGCATCAGTTTTGTTTTGTTTTTTTTCTTTCTTCTTTATGGTGGCCTCACTAGCAGGCACAAAACATTCTTCTACCTAGACTATTCCCCATTGTCAGCTCCAGTCGAGTCTCTCATTAACTTATAAAACACTGGGATAGTGACCCTTGGCCCAAGGTAACAATAAGAATGCAAAAAGAGTAAAAATATTAGCACTCCATACACTATAGGGAGAATCAGAAAATTATTAAAACTTGTCTCTGCAATACTTGAGTTGGCGATCAGGGTATGGTTTACCAGCTTACCGGTGGAGCTAAAGCTCTGACCAAGTTTTATAGGGTGCATAAGTAGGGTAATAACAGGTTATCTGATTTTCAACGGAGCACATTGAATAGGTAGTCCCATTATGTATGCAGGTACCAGCTACTGTGCCCTATGCATTGATAATGAGAGTGCCACAGTAACATCTTGGTAGCTTTGGATCCTACTCTGGTGGTCTTTATACAAGGGTCACATGAATTACCCTCCCCCCTTTTTAGCTCGGCCAGTATCACTGCTATGGCTATCAACAGTCTCATTATAAAGATTTTAGTAAACATTACATCGATGAATATCCTCAAGCTTCAGCTTATGCGTAGACCAACCAGCGTCTGGGCTGTGGTTGGAGCAGAGCTTAGTAGATGTCCTTTATTTTCTGCCGTGCGTTGAGCCAGCAGCTTCCAGGGGTGTGCTGGCCGCAGGGCTGGAGTTCTTCCTTCTGATTTCTCTGGTCAATCTCAGTCTCAAAGGATCTTGGGGATCTATTGTACTGTGCCAGGAGTCTGTGAGGTCAGCAGCTCGTTTTACCCTGGAGTGGTGTATCCAGGGTGTCACCTCAGCTACCTTAACCACTTCATATCCTTAGGCCGTCATATGAGGGCCTCGACTTTCCGGGGTTATATCTGAATGATGCCTGAGGCTACAGACATCATTCAGATACCGGCATTTTCAGCCAGCGATTCTGTACACCATAAGAACGATCATAGCGGCTGTGGTTTCTGTATGGGAAGGGGAGTGAGTAAGTCCAGTGTCTTTAACCACAACCTGTCATAAATAGTTTCAGAATGAAATACAAGAAATATGATTCTTAGCTGAAATTCTAAATCAGTCTTACTACACACATAACTATGGCCATATAAACTGACCCTCATTGCCACTTCAACATGACAAGCCGTTCCCTATGATTTCCAAAGAGTACCGTTCATATCTGTGCGACTTGAAAGCAGTCCCTGCACTTCTTTGGTGTGACTTGATGCAGCACTTTGATGCGACACTTTGATGCGACTTGAGGTCCATAGACCTCAAGAATATACAGGCATTGTTTCCAGTCGCATCAAAATTGTGGCAAAAAAATCACAGCAAAAAATAGAGGCAAAATCGTGTGACTTTCAGGTCGCAATAGTGGAAACCCAGCCCAAGGGTGCACGATCTGAATATTAATATAAAAAAAAAAAATAATTTTTTTTTTAAAAAATCATATATATAAAGGGGAGGTATATGTTAAAAAAAAAAAAATATATATATATATATATATATATATATATATATATATATATATATATATATATATACACACACATATAAATACATACATACACATACACACATATGAAAAACATATATGAAAATTAATATGTAAGAATGACAGAATTCATATATTTGTAAAAGAGACATTATAAAATGTATTTTTGAATCTTTATATACTGCATGACCACACATATGCAGATACGTACCAATGTATTCTTGTGAGAGATATGTATTATCGTATACTGTATGACCACACAAATTCAGATACACACCAATGTATGAATGTGTGAGATGGTTACTTACAATCCCACCACCCCTAACCACACACTAGGGACCCAACAATATCCAAATTTGAAGATGATGACCGTACAGTTGTACTGTAAAGAATGAAATAGTATTAAAGGAGCTGGTATCTATGTGCATGTATTATAACAGAGTATGTATCTCAATCTCTTCGTTAAGCCCCTCTGGCGAGAGAGTACTTAAAGAGTATATCCAGAAGGTCTCCTGCTGGCACAGATGTTTAAATGCTCCGCAGCCGGAAGATCTCTGAAGATGGCCTCGATCACCCAGACTTGTAGAACCGCAATGGATTTTTTGTGATCCTTCAGAAAGTGTCTGGGGACACTATGTTTGTCGCATCCCTGCTAAATGAATCGTCTATGTTTACCAAATTAACTACATCATGGCTGGTCGGATGGGGAATTTTACATATTTTAACTGGTCGTTTGGGTTTGGGGGTGGCTGTTGGGTGACAAACTCTAGTGGTGGATAAGTGTTAATGATGTAGGTAATGATGATGTAGCCATGATGTAGTTAATTCCACATCATCGCTTCAGGCCAAGGACACCAATTTAACATCCCTTTCCACAACAGATCCACTCATTACACCCAGCATGAATGTAGGTTCCAACATCAGAGCAGCTTTGACCACAACTGCCAATCCTGATACTACATCCAATATACAGCTGGAGACATCCCATAATCTCAACCTACATTTGCATCCTAGTAAATGAGAAAGGAGTGTGGGACTTTAAATGAGGCAATTGACTTGTGGAGGTAGAATGGTTGGTAAACATTGTTTATTTGTAACAATAGTATGAAACAAGTAAAAAAGTATTTTCGTATATATACATACACATGCACACATGGCATGAACATGATGGATACATATGTTTCAGCTTAATAACAAATGAGAAGTATTGAATATTGATAAAAAGGTATAAATACAAATATGTAACATGTCATAGAGACGGCATTTGGCAATAAGGTGAAAAATTTACATTTGGATCCTAAGACCATCGATCCACCAACCCCCACTCTTGATGATGATTTTTTAGACAAGCGCCCCCTATCCAGCATCATAAAAAGAAAAGAGGAGAGGAAGAAGAGGGGGCAGAGGAAGAAACAAAAAGAGGAAAAATGTGGAGACTGTTAAAATCTTCAACCTCTCATAGATAGTTAAGAGAGAATAGATATTCCTTTGACTCTCACCACTTGCTGGCAATTCTTTGCCATTTTCCTTTCCCCCTTCAGTCTCCTATGTCCTTACTATCCTTGGCTCAGGCTCTCTATTTATACAGAGACACATACATATCATTTATACTTAATGCACTATTATACTTATTTACGCCTACAGCTTTCATTACGTATGGACCTAGTGAGATTCTTGGGGACACACTCTCACATGCGCACCATGCCTGTCCTCTAGTTTGCCCCACCAGGGGCACGTTTGGCTCCGCCTCCTCAGCTTCCGGGTAAGACACCTCCTGCTGCCTCTGGGAATCATACACCTGCCGTTTTGGCCTCATTTAGTGGTGAGTATGGGCTTTTACATCATGGCCCCAACGCCCTGTAACTACTTTATCAATATTATACCATTTACCCATTTATATTCTTCCATCTTAGGTACATTCATACACGCATCAACCCCTGAAGAGGGAGCTGGGTCTCACGAAATGCATCGGGTACATTAGATGCCCATGTGTCACATGTTTTTTACTCCTAGGGTATATTAGATGCCCATGTATCACATGTCTATTACTCATTTATGTACCTATTGTTAAATTAATATGTATGTTATTCTACAATTGGCCATTGCTGATGATACTAATGTATGCATGATTTTTACCTGAATAAACGCATATACTTTATACTTCAATTACTGTTATGATGCTTTTTGGCCAAATGGTGACCACCTCATTTAAAGCCCCATGGGTGAATCCTTTTTTGTTACAATAACAATCTGAGACTATCTTTCACCCGTGTGGTCAATCCTGACAGACTAGCCTTTTTGGACCTGGAACTGTAATACAGTGACTCACGCATAGAGGCCACTAATTATACAAAACCTACTGCAGGAAATTCATTCATCCATTATCGAAGCTGTCACTATCCCAGGTGGATTAACAATATCCCCCGGAGTCACTTTCATAGGATTCGCCGCAATTGTACCCAGGATGACTACCTGACCCAAGGCCAACTCCTTACCATTAAATTCTTGGATAAAGGATATCCATCTATCCTTGTGGAAGATGCCTACAAACAGTACACATTTAAACCTTTGCCTAAGTCCACCACATCAGATGAACCCCAACCTATTTGGTTCTCGGCACAATTGCATGATTGCCACAGAAAAATGGAAAACATTCTTATTAAACACTGGCCAATTTTATTGGAAGACCCCCTTCTGGGCTCATCCCTTATGCAGAAACTCAAAGTGTCCTATAATAGGGCTAAAAACATCAAAAGCCAATAAGTACCCAGCAGAATTCGTAAGTCCCAGTCTACTCCCCCTCCTATCCATATCCCACTCATTCCACTGACAGGGATGTTCCAATGCCGGAAAAAACTATGCCTTATATGCAAATTTGTTCATCATGGGCAAAAAACTTTCACCACAAAAGGAAAGACATATAACATTAAAGAATTCCATAATTGCTCCAGTGAGTATGTCAAGTACTGCCTGACGTATCCTTGTGGTCTCTTGTATTTAGGAAGGACCATCCGTCCCTTACGCCAACGATTTGGTAAACATAGGCGATTCATTGAGCAGGGATGCGACAAACATAGTGTCCCCAGACACTTTCTGAAGGATCGCAAAAAATCCACTGCGGGTCTACAAGTCTGGGTGTTTGAGGCCATCTCCAGAGATCTTCCTGCTGCGGAGCGTTTTAAACGTCTGTGCCAGCAGAAGACCTTTTGGATATACTCTTTTTAGGGAATCTCTTACCAGGGGGGCTTAACAAAGAGATTGAGATACATACTCTGTTATAATACATGTACGTAGATACCAGCTTTTTTAATACTATTTCATCTTTTACAGTAGAACTGTACGGTCATCATCTTCAAATTTGGATGTCGTTGGATCCCTAGTCTGCGGTTGGGGGTGGTGGGATTGTAGGTAACCATCTCACACACACATTGGTGTGTATTTGCATTTGTGTGGTCATACAGTATACAATAATACATATCTCTCACAAGCATACATTGGTACGTATCTGCATATGTTTGGTCATGCAGTATACAAAGATACAAAAATACATTTTATGATGTCTCTTTTACAAATATATGAATTCTGTACATAATGTCATTCTTACATAATAATTTTCACACGTTTTTAATATGTGTGTATGTGTATGTATGAATATGTATGTATGACAACACTGAAGAAATGACACTTTGCTACAATGTAAAGTAGTGAGTGTACAGCTTGTATAACAGTGTAAATTTGCTGTCCCCTCAAAATAACTCAACACACAGCCATTAATGTCTAAACCACTGGCAACAAAAGTGAGTACACCCCTAAGTGAAAATGTCCAAACTGGACTCAAGGGGTCAATATTTTGTGTGGCCACCATTATTTTCCACCACTGCCTTAACCCTCTTAGGCATGGAGTTCACCAGAACTTCACAGGTTGCCACTGGAGTCCTCTTCCACTCCTCCATGACGACATCACGGAGCTGGTGGATGTTAGAGACCTTGCGCTCCTCCACCTTCCATTTGAAGATGCTCCACAGATGCTCAATAGGGTTTAGGTCTTATGCCCCGTACACACGGTCGGATTTTCCGATGGAAAATGTCCGATCGGAGCGTGTTGTCGGAAATTCCGACCGTGTGTGGGCTCCATCGGACATTTTCCATCGGATTTTCCGACACACAAAGTTGGAGAGCAGGAGATAAAATTTTCCGACAACAAAATCCGTTGTCGGAAATTCCGATCGTGTGTACACAAATCCGACGGACAAAGTGCCACGCATGCTCAGAATAAATAAAGAGATGAAAGCTATTGGCCACAGCCCCGTTTATAGTCCCGACGTACGTGTTTTACGTCACGGCGTTTAGAACGATCGGATTTTCCGACAACTTTGTGTGACCGTGTGTATGCAAGACAAGTTTGAGCCAACATCCGTCGGAAAAAATCCTAGGATTTTGTTGTCGGAATGTCCGAACAAAGTCCGACCGTGTGTACGGGGCATATGAGACATGCTAAGCCAGTCCATCACCTTTACTCTCAGCTTCTTTAGCAAGGCAGTGGTCATCTTGGAGGTGTGTTTGGGGTCGTTATCATGTTGGAATACTGCCCTGCGGCCCAGTCTCCAAAGGGAAGGGATCATGCTCTGCTTCAGTATGTCACAGTACATGTTGGCATTCATGGTTCCCTCAATGAACTGTAGCTCCCCAGTGCTGGCAGCACTCATGCAGCCCCAGACCATGACACTCCCACCACCATGCTTGGCTGTAGGCAAGACTCACTTGTCTTTGTACTGCTCACCTGGTTGCTGCCACACACGCTTGACACCATCTGAACCAAAGTTTATCTTGGTCTCATCAGACCACAGGACATGGTTCCAGTAATCCATGTCCTTAGTCTGCTTGTCTTCAGCAAACTGTTTGTGGGCTTTCTTGTGCATCATCTTTAGAAGAGGCTTCCTTCTGGGATGACAGTCATGTAGACAAATTTGATGTAGTGTGTGGAGTATGGTCTGAGCACTGACAGGCTGACCCCCCACCCCTTCAGCCTCTGCAGCAATGCTGGCAGCACTCATACGTCTATTTCCCAAAGACAACCTCTGGATATGACCCTGAGCACGTGCACTCAACTTCTTTGGTCAACCATGGCGAGGCCTGCTCTGAGTGGAACCTGTCCTGTTAAACCGCTGTATGGTCTTGTCCACCATGCTGCAGCTCAGTTTCAGGGTCTTGGCAATCTTCTTATAGCCTAGTCCAGTGATGGCGAACCTTGGCACCCCAGATGTTTTGGAACTACATTTCCCATGATGCTCTTGCACTCTGCAGTGTAGTTGAGCATCATGGGAAATGTAGTTTCAAAACATCTGGAGTGCCAAGGTTCACCATCACTGGCCTAGTCCATCTTTATGTAGAGCAACAATTCTTTTTTTCAGATCCTCAGAGAGTTCTTTGTCATAAGGTGCCATGTTGAACTTCCAGTGACCAGTATGAGAGAGTGAGAGCGATAACACCAAATTTAACACACCTGCTCCCCATTCACACCTGAGACCTTGTAACAATAACAAGTCACGTGACAGGGAAAATGGCTAATTGTGCCCAATTTGAACATTTTCACTTAGGGGTGTACTCACTTTTGTTGCCAGCAGTTTAGACATTAATGGCTGTGTGTTGAATTATTTTGAGGGGACAGCAAATTTACACTGTTATACAAGCTGTACACTCACTACTTTACATTGTAGCAAAGTGTCATTTCTTCAGTGTTGTCACATTAAAAGATAGAATAAAATATTTACAAAATGTGAGGGGTGTACTCACTTTTGTGAGATACTGTATGTGTGTATATATATATATATATATATATATATATATATATATATATATATATATATATATATATATATATATATATATATATATATATATATATATATATATACAGTGGGGATGGAAAGTATTCAGACCCCCCTAAATTTTTCACTCTGTTATATTGCAGCCATTTGCTAACCATTTGCTAAAATCATTTAAGTAAATTTTTTTCCTCATTAATGTACACACATCACCCCATATTGACAGAAAAACACAGAATTGTTTACATTTTTGCAGATTTATTAGAAAAGAAAAACTGAAATATCACATGGTCCTACGTATTTAGACCAGGGGCGTTGCTAGGTCTGAAAAAGATCTGGGGCTAGAGCCCATAGCAGCAGTCACCAACCGGGGGGGCGCGGGGGGGGGGGCACGCCGGTGGTAAGCAATTTTTTGCGGGCAAAGGAAGGCTGGTGTTGGCGTTTCAATCTTCATGGCACCATGGTTGATATGGTGTCAGGGTGATCAAAGCGCATTGTTTCTATTGTTATATTGTAATATATAATGAAGTGGTTCAACTCACCATAATGCAGAATCAGTGGGAGCCCTGGGCGTGTCACTTGCCACATCACCTGCCACCATTTGCAGATTGTCACTTGCCACCATTTGCAGATTGTCACTTGCCATGTCACCTGCCACCATTAGCAGATTGTCACTTGCCACGTCACTTGCCACCATTAGCAGATTGTCACTTGCCACCATTTGCAGATTGTTACTTGCTATGCCAGCCAGTGCCACCAAATGTGCATTCTCGCTGCATTAGTGGCAGGTTGGCAGCACTGGCCCATTTAGTGAGGGCAGGAGAGTGGAGATGTGGGGCGGGCAGTGAGAGGTGATGTAATCTCTCTGCTCCCCACCACACCTCCGACATTGAAGAGGCCCATTTAGTGAGGGCAGAAGAGCGCTGATGTGTGGCAGGCAGTAAGAGATGACATCATCACCAGCCTCGATAGCCACCCCCTGGTGACGCCTATGATTCAGACCCTTTGCTGCGACACTCATATATTTAATTCAGGTGCTGTCCATTTCTTCTAATAATCCTTGAGATGGTTCTACACCTTGATTTAAGTCCAGCTGTGTTTGATTATACTAATTGGACTTGATTAGGAAAGCCACACACCTGTCTATATAAGACCTTACAGCTCACATTGCATGTCTGAGCAAATGAGAATCATGAGGTCAAAGGAACTGCATGAAGAGCTCAGAGACAGAGTTGTGGCAAGACACAGATCTGGCCAAGGTTACAAAAACATTTCTGCTGCACTTAAGATTCCTAAGAGCACAGTGGCCTCCATAATCCTTAAATGGAAGATGTTTGGGATGACCAGAACCCTTCCTAGAGCTGGCCGTCCAGCCAAACTGAGCTATTGGGGGAGAAGAGCCTTGGTGAGAGAGGTAAAGAAGAACCCAAAGATCACTGTGGCTGAGCTCCAGAGATGCAGTCGGGAGATGGGAGAAAGTTGCAGAAAGTCAACCATCACTGCAGCCCTCCACCAGTCGGGGCTTTATGGCAGAGTGGCCCGACGAAAGCCTCTCCTCAGTGCAAGACACATGAAAGCCTGCATGGAGTTTTCTAAAAAACACCTGAAGGACTCCAAGATGGTGAGAAATAAGATTCTCTGGCCTGATGAGACTAAGATAGAACTTTTTGGCCTTAATTCTAAGCGTTATGTGTGGAGAAAACCAGGCACTGCTTAACACCAGTCCAATACAGTCCCAACAGTGAAGCATGGTGGTGGCAGCATCATGCTGTGGGGGTGTTTTTCAGCTGCAGGGACAGTACGACTGGTTGCAATCGAGGGAAAGATGAATGCGGCAGAGTACAGGGATATCCTGGATGAAAACCTTCTCCAGAGTGCTCAGGACCTCAGACTGGGCCGAAGGTTTACCTTCCAACAAGACAATGACCCTAAGCACACAGCGAAAATAACGAAGGAGTGGCTTCACAACAACTCCGTGACTGTTCTTGAATGGCCCAGCCAGAGCCCTGACTTAAACGCAATTGAGCATCTCTGGAGAGACCTAAAAATGGCTGTCCATCAACGTTTACCATCCAACCTGACAGAACTGGAGAGGATCTGCAAGGAGGAATGGCAGAGGACCCCCAAATCCAGGTGTGAAAAACTTGTTGCATCTTTCCCAAAGAGACTCATGGCTGTATTAGATCAAAAGGGAGCTTCTACTAAATACTGAGCAAAGGATCTGAATACTTAGGACCATGTGATATTTCAGTTTTTCTTTTTTAATAAATCTGCAAAAATGTCAACAATTCTGTGTTTTTCTGTCAATATGGAGTGCTGTGTGTACATTAATGAGAAAAAAAATGAACTTAAATGATTTTAGCAAATGGCTGCAATATAACAAAGAGTGAAAAATTTAAGGGGGTCTGAATACTTTCCATCCCCACTGTATGTATGTATGTATGTATATATGTATATATTTTTAATATATTCCTCCCCTTTATATATATATATATATATATATATATATATATATATATATATATATATATATATATGATTTTTAACAAAAAATTCTATTAATTTTTTAATATTGATATTCAGATCGTGCACCCTTGGGTTGGGTTTCTACTATTGCGACCTGAAAGTTACTCGATTTTGCCGTGATTTTGGTGCGACTGGAAAGTCGCATCAAAGTGGGACCAAAGTAGTGTAGGGACTGCTTTGAAGTCGCACAGATATGAATGGTACTCATTGGAAATCATGGGGAGCGACTTGGCATGCGACTTTGCAGTCCCAAGTCGCATGATAAGTCGCACTAGTGGAAACCGAGCCTTAGTTTGATTGTTGGCCTTTTCTAGCTCAATATGTGCTCTGTTTTGCATCAGCTGTCAACCTTTGTAACCCCAACTATTTATAATCTACTATTTTTTCCGAAATTCCTTCATCCCATTGCCTGTGGTCCGCTGACCGGTGTAGTTCTATGGCTGCGGACGTCATGCCCAGGAGAGTATATTTAATGATGCTCTCCTCCAGAGAACAACAGGCCAGTAGAAGGAGCTGTAAGCTCCGAGCGCGTAGTCTTTCATTCCACAGAGACAGTCCTGACCCCTTCCTCCTGCCCCCTGCTGGTGACATAATTTCCACTTCCTGTTCAAGCTGGACAGTATGGAGCTGACTACTTCCTGGTTTTCCTGAATGTACAGGTATGAGCACAACATCACACCAGAACCTTTCCCAGCTACCTGAACCATGCTAGGAGGCTGTGGGACGCAGTAGAACTGCCAGGATTACATACCTATGACGAGCATGAATCCCACTTATATCTTGTAAGTGTTTTTAATCTTGTGCAATAAATGATACTGTTTTAATACTACACTCAGAGAGGTGCCTCCTCCCCCCACCCCCTTGTATCTTCACAGGATAAGGCTGCTAATTCCGACACTCTTCTGGCCGTCGTAATGGCCATCAAGAAATCCAGTTTGATTGTTAGAAATCCCAGTGTACATGATTCAACCAGACTGAATTGGGGCTGCAACAGTGCCTTTAGGACCGTGCTCAAGTCCCAAGTTGGGAAGAGGTTCCTCCTTGGTGGCCGCACTCTTATTGCGGCTCTGAGGAATTGCTTTATCAAAGGCTCATTAGCCCATCTATGTCTGGTGAAGCAGGACAGGGCTGACACTTGAACTTTGTATGCCACGCCTATAGTTAGTGCTGTTTGTAGAAATTCCAAAATATTTGCGATACCCAGAGTTAACGGGGAGAAACTATGCTATAATGCGAAGTCCACAAATTTTCTCCAAATCCTGAATATGTGGCGTTTGTTGTAGTCTTCTTTGCCCCCAGTAACATAGCAATTACCTCCTCTGAGAGGCCCTGTGCATGCAGTCGGGCCGATTCAACAGCCAGGCCGTCAGCCGAAGTCTCCACATGTTGGGGTGCATCCACTCTGCTGTAACAGGTCCCTCCTGAAAGGTAGGTGTACTGGTGGGGCTGATGCCATCTGCAAGAGCAGAGTAAACTATGGCCTCCTGGGCCAGAAGGGTACAATTAGGATGGCATGCACCTCCTCCTTCACGATCTTCAGCAGGGTCCTCATAATGGGATTGGAGGAAACAGGTACACTAGGGGAAACCGCCTTGAGATCGACAAGGCGTCCTGGGCAATCGCCTCGTTGTACCTGAACCTTGTGGCAAACTTTGGTACCTGCGCATTCCCTGGTGTGGCCATCAGGTCTACATTGGGTGTCCCCTATCTGGCAAAAATTGGTTGAATATAGTGACTGCTGATTGCCCATTCTCCACGGCTGGGAAACCTCCGGCTCAGACGGTCTGCTGTCTGGTTTTGGCTGCCTGGAATGTACACTGCTGTTAAATTCGCCACATGAGTCTCGGCCCAGTGGAGAATTGTGGTTGCTAATTGGAGTAACGCCAGACTCTTTGTTCCTCCCTGTTGGGTGATATATGATACCGCTGTCTGGCTGTCCTATCGAAGTTTGACTCGAGCTCCCTGAATCATCCCATTAAATGCCATCAGGGCCATGTATGCTGCCTGTAGCTCCAGTAGATTGGAGTGTCTGGTTTCCGTCATGCTCCACCTGCCTTGAACCTGCCTGCTGAGGCAGTGAGCACCTGAGCCCTGGAGGCTGGCATCCGAGGTAATAACAATCCAGTCTCCCGGGCTGAGAGACATGCCCTGCAACAGGGTTTCTGGCAAGGTCCGCCAGCTTAGACTTTGTTGGATCTGTCCTGGTAACCAACCGTCCCATTGTCCCAGGAAGGACATCTGGAAGGCTCTCATGTGGAACCTTGCCCAAGGTATCGCCGTGATAGCTGCGGTGAACATCCCCAACATTGTCATGCAGTCCCTTGCCGACAGCGTCAGAACCTCTATTACCCTGTAGACACAGGCTTTCAGTTCGGCCACCTTGCAATATGGCAGAAGAATCCGACCTGACTGGGTGTCGAATACCATGCCTAAATACTCCATCAGTTTGGCAGGAATGAGGTTGCTCTTTTGACTGTTTAGTAGCCATCCAAAGTTGGACAGGATCGCTATCAACTTGTCACGCTGTAGCGCCAGCTGTGTGCTTGAATGTGCCACGACAAGAATGTCATCTAAATAATGAAAAATTGTTATTTCCTGCAATCTAATAAATGCTATGGTCGCCAACGGGATCTTGGAGAAAACCCTGGGAGCTGTGTTGATGCCGAAGGGCAGACATTTGAACTGATAATGTCTTTCCTCTATTGTGAATCTGAGGTACTTTTGATGATGTTTGTAGATTGGGATGTGTAAATAGGCATCTGCCAGATCGATTGAGATTAACCAATCTCCTCGTTGAACCACTGATGCTATTGTATATATTGACTCCATCCTAAATGTTTTGGTAATGATGGAAAGATTTAGGTACCTCAGGTCCAACACCGGTCTGAGCTCTCCGGATGCTTTGGGTACTAGGAATATTGGAGAATATACTCCCTTCCCCTGGCACTTGCTTGTTTCTGAGATAATTTGGCAACATATTCCTGCAAACACTTGCGTTTCTTAAGATCCTTTGGGTAATGTGTTCAGACAAAGATATTTGGAGGTTTCTTTTGAAATCTTATCTTGTATCCATGCTTTACGGTCTGTCAGATCCAGCGGTCCTTCACATTCATTGTCCACTCCCTCCAGTATCTTGCCAACCTGGCTCCAACCTGGAGGGTTTGGACGGATTGACCGTCAAAAAAGTCTTCTCAGTCTTTTTTGCCGCCTGCCCTGCTGTTAATTTCACCTTTCCCAGGAAGGAGCTCTGTGTACCCCTCCATTGAGGTCTGTTGTATTCCCGGCCTGGCCTATTTGATCTGGCCTTGCGGCCCTTTCTGGAATCGAACTTGCCCGAACAGAAGGGTTGCTATCTCTTCATAGAGGTCTGAGGTAATAGGCCTAATTTTTCACCTGTGACCCGCTTGATTGCTTCCTCCACGGTCCTTCCGAATAGCACCTTACTGTTATCTGGAATGTAGCATAACGCCTGTTTAGATGCCGCATCTGAGGTCCAATGTCGGAGCCATAGCGTACTTTTTGCGGTCACTGCATGTGTCATAAACCTAGCCAGTAATCTTACTAGATCTATGGAAGACTCGGCCAAAAAAGCTGCTGCCAGGTTGAGTTCCTCCAGAGCATCAATGACTTTAGCTGTCTCCACTCCAGCCCGTAGTGCCATCTCCACGTTCATAACCCAGACCTTTAGGGCTCTTGAGATCGATTTTAGGGCTATGGATGGGCGACAGGCTGCTCCTGCAACAGCGTATATCTTTTTAAGATCTGTCTGTTTGTAAGTCTGTCTTTCTATCCATCGGATCCCTAAATGTGGTGGAATCCTCCAGCAGGAGGGAGACATGTCTTGCAATGCGCTGTAAGGCTGCATCTATCCCTGGCGCTGACTCCCAGAAAGAGGCATCCAATGGATTAAAGGTATAGCATTTAGTAAAGTGATTTTGGATTCTCGCCTTTCTCTGCAGCTTCTCCCATTCGTCCTCCATTAATTCCCTGATTTCCTCCATAAATGGAAAGGAGGGCCCTTGCTTCCTTAAATTTGGAAAAAATCTCTTAACCTTCTCTGGAGTTTTAGAGTCCTGATCCCATTCTATGGCCTCCTTTATGGCCGTAACGTATGACTCAATCAGTTGGAGTTCAAACAAATGCTTGGGCATGTCCTCTGCTTCTAACGAGGACCCTGATAAGATCTTACAGATCCTTGCCGATTTTCGGCCCTGATCTGTGGAGGTGCCTGGTTTAGGTTCTTCTCTAGAACAGGCTCCGCAAGAGGCTAGCTATATGCTTTCGGCCACTGCCTCATGGATATAGTCCTTAACCTTCCGAGCTACTGCTTCCTTATCCGTGGCCACATCTTTCATGCATTCGGCACATAGAAGCTTCCCGACAACAGCCGGTGCCGTGCAAGCCCAGCATAGGCCATCTGCCAGTCTCCTGGACTGCCTTGGTTCTACTTCTGAAGGTTTACTGCAACTTGGGCCACTGGGAGATCGATTCCTCCATTTGGAATAGAACCCTGGTTGCAGGTACTTAGAGCGGTGGCGGGACTTTTCATTCCGGTAATGTCTTTTTTAGGGCTTCTACTCCTAAAAAAGATTAAGCAATACGTTACTTACATGTGTGGCACTCTTTTACAGTTTTAGTCCCCCCGTAGACCTCTCCTACCTTTGCGCAGATTTTCGTGCCTGCTGTGGCGAGTCCATGGCTACGGACAGAACGAGAAAAAAATACGTTTAGTAATAGACACATCTGGTAATTATCCTCTTCCACTCCCTTCCCTTATCTTATACTTTTCTTTAAATGAAAAATATATATTTTTTGTGTGCTGCCCCTTTAAATCGTCAGCATTCTTACCTGCAGCAAACAAGCTGAGAAGTGTAGAATGACAGAGAGGGCCGGGAGCAGCAGCAGTGAGCAATTCAGCCAAACCTGGCTGGCTGGGAGGGGAAGAGCAGAAGGAGAGCAAATAAACTGACCAAGGGAGTTTGGGGAGAAGGACCGCGATACCACCTACTGGATTTACTGTCAATGTAGTCCACAGCGCTCGGCCCCTGCCGCCGCCATGGTGTCCAGTTTTATGGTGTGCTGGTTACCGCAGCAACGCATGGCCGCTCCCACTAAGCCTCGCCCCCGTGATGTCATTCGCGGCGACCTAGGCTCCAGAGAGGGAGATGGCGTGGTCCTAGAGTCTGGGAGCCCTTTGCAGGTAACTTTTAAATTCCTCTTCAGCTTGCCACAGTATGTGCGTGTCCTTTAGACAACGGATGCCCGCAGCCCCAGCACTCAGGGAGTCCAGTGTCATAAGAGGATTTACCTCTATCCTTTCTGGAACTTCCAAACCCAGGAGAGGCTGAACCTGGGGGGGTGTGGTGGGGGGGGTAGCTGGTGGCCTGGCGACCAATGAAAAAAAAAATGAGGGGGAGGGGAGGACAGGGATTTATAACACTGGAAGAAGGGGGTCCTGAGGGTTAATGAGGAACAGTTAACCCATAGTGTTCTGACGACCAGCAAACTACCTTGCAATGTGGTCAATAACCTAATGGTCGACAGTGATAATATGTCAAGACTTCAAAGGTGGTACAGTCAATCATGACAAAGGTGCTATAAGACAGGGGTAATCGGTGACCCCTTTATATTAAGGGATAACATTCTTTAAGCCCATTGTGACAGTACCTTGCAATCAGAGCGTACCGGGCAGATTTTACAGAGAATTTAGGAGAGGAAAGGTAGACCCCAAAAGAGAGAGGGGTGGGGAGGGAGGGTAGGGGTGTGGAGGGGTGTGGAGGGGTAGACTCTGAGGGTAGACAGCATCAATCTAATGCCCCATACACACGATCGAACTTTCCAACAACAAAACCGTGGATTTTTGTTCGAAGAATGTTGGCTCCAACTTGTCTTGCATACACACGGTCACACAAATGTTGGCCAACAATTACAAACATGGGAACGTGGTGACAGACAAGACGTACGACGAGCTGAGAAAAAGGAAGTTCAATAGCCAGTGCGGCTCCTTCTGCTTGATTCCGAGCATGCGTGAACTTTTGTGTGTCGGACCTGTGTACACATGATCGGAAATTCTGACAACAAAGTTTTGTTGGCGGAAAATTTGAGAACCTGCTATCAAACATTTGTTGATGGAAAGTCCGACAGTAAATGTTCGATGGAGCATACACACGGTCGGACTTTCAGCCAACAAGCTCGCATCCAACATTTGTTGTCGGAAAATTTGATTGTGTGTACGGGGCATAGGTTTGATTAAAATATTTATCAGAAAAGTGAAACATGTCCCAATATAGCCAGTGTGTATTATGTTCTTCAGTTTTGTCCCTGATAGCAGCTGTCAGGCTTTCCATCTGTTGGATGTCATTCACCCTGGCAAACCATTGTGACACGGCGAGCGGGGACTGTTGCATCCACATACTAGGGATGCATGCCTTATCGGCATTCGGGAGATGTTTCATCAACGACTTGCGGTATCTGTTACTGGACATAGGAGTCAAGTTAAGGAGCATCGCCGCTGGGTTGTCAAAAAGAGGGAAGTCTGTAAGTTTCTGTACAATCCCTAGAACCTGCTGCCGAAAGGGTTGGATTTTTGGGCAGTCCCAGTAGATGTGGAGCAGCATACCAGGATGAGTATTGTATCTTCAACACAATGGACTGTGACCAGGGAACATTGACGCTAATACGGATGGTGTCCAGTACCAGCGTGTCAGAATTTTATCAGAGGTCTCCTGATATCTGTTACATAGCGACCCCTTATGAGCAAAGAAAAGGTTCTGATTCTTTTGCTCTTCTGAAAAAGTGATATTAAGGTCTCTTTCCCATTTTCCCATATAAGGAAGTCTGTTATTTTTCAACTTCTTTTAACAGACCAAGCTGGTCCGCAAAAGTGGAAGTAAGAGTGTTGAGACAAATTATTTACCACTGACAGGAGTGCTTACATTGGTTCATTTTTATTCATTTAGGTAAAACATTTTATTCCACAAGAAAAAAAAGTGGTTGTAAACCGCTGCAGTAAAAAAAGAAAAAAAAAAACTATTCCCTGAATACTTACCTTAGAATGAAGCCCTCCGGCGGTGTGCTGTCACCGCTGACAGGGCTTTTCATCTTCCCCCAGTCTTCCTACTAGATTCCTGGACTCCAGCTGTGTGAGTGTCCGGAGCCGTGATGACGTCACTCCAGCATATGAGCAGGGGAGCCCTTGTTTCTAGCACGGTGCTCTGAAGGTCTGGTATTCCGTGACAACACTGGCTGCATCCAGTGTAAATATCTTCTAACCAGTGCCGTTTAGGAGATATTCATTTTACCGACAGGTAAGCCTTATTAGGCTTACCTGTCGGTAAAAAATCACAAAGTGGACTTTGCTACCGCTTTAAGAAATGTTAGTCTGAGTTTGGTTTTAGTTTGTAAGTCAAGTCCATCTAAATTTGCTAGTACATCTAACACTACTATCTTCATAGATTGACAATGCTGTTGTCAAAAGGTGGCTCCTTTGCTCCTCCATAGAGTGGAGCCACCCTAAGACAGGAAATGTGTTAATGATCAGGTCACCAGTTTAAAATAAAGGAATGGAATATAATACATTTTTGCTCTTGGGTTAGATACACTTTCAATTCAGAAAATAATAATCACATGAACGTATTCCTTTGCAAAGAAAGATTGTTATTGAGACAAAAGCAGCTGTTACTTCCAAAGCCCACTAGAGGAAGCAAGTGATAGAGAGGGTTGTGCTCTGTTGAACCTCCATGGTCAGGAATACTGTTTATTTTTCTTTGTTTGACATTAACTTTGTTTTCCAACCCCTTTAACTCCCCACTGTGTAATGGACTATTTGTTTGCTTACAAATTCATCAAAAGTGACAGCTTCTTTGTACTTAATGTTGAATATTTTTGACTCTTGAATCATTTTGTGTTGAGTGAAAAGGTCCTACTGATGCATTCTACATTGTATTCCACATCTTACTGTTATATTACATAACAGAGAAAATTACACATTTGTTGTATCTTCTCACTGAGTCACTATACTGAAATGCTGGTAAACCCCAGGTGTTTCTTCAAGTCTCAGCTGAGAATGCCCAGACAAGAATTTTAGTGGTGGATTTACTGAAGTCAAATACCCAATCACGTACAAGGAAAATAATAAATAAATAAATGAATAACATTTTTGGATGATTGGAATGATGGAAGATAGCACAGCTTCACCTCATTCACTAAGCTCTGAAGAACATTTCCTTGGAAATTGAACACTCTATTTGTCTTTAATAAATCAATCCCAAAATATTTGTTTGAATCAACTTAAGTAGCCTATATATTATTCAATTTTCTTTTCTTGCACCATGGGTCAATTTCAAATACAAATTCCAAATCATGATTTCCCCATCAATACAGTCAGGTAATAAAATCTGCTGCCAGAATTTAAGTTGAGATTAACCACTTGCTTACCAGGCACTTTCACCCCCTTCCAGCCCAGGCCAGTTTTAAGCTTTCAGCGCTGTCACAATTTGAATCACAATTGAGCTGTCATGCAACACTGTACCCAAATTAAATTTTTATTGTTTTTTTCACACAAATAGAGCTTTCTTTTGGTGTCATTTAATTACCACTGGGTTTTATGTTTTGCTAAACAATAAAATTTTGCAAACAGGTAATTTTTTTCCTTCACTGATGGGCACTGATAGGCTGCACTGAGAGGGAATGATGTGGTGGCACTGATGGGCACTAATAGGTGGCACTGATGGGCACTGATGAGGCCGCACTGATGGGTGGCACTGATAGGCACTGATAGGCACTAAAAGGCGGCACTGAAGGGCACTGAGAGGTGGCACTAATAGGTGGCACTGATGGGCACAGATAGGTGGCACTGATGGGCACTGAAAGGTGTCGCTATTAGGCAGCACTGATAAGTGACACTGATGATGAGGCATTGATGGGCTCTGATAGGTGGCACTGGTGGGCAGTGATTAGCAGTGCTAATGGGTACTGGTAGGTTGCACTGGTGGGCATGGATTAGCAAAACTGGTTGGCAGTGATTAGCAGCACTGTTGGACACTGAGTGGACTGATGTCCCTGTAACAGAAGCCGGTTAATGGCTTTCTTATTTTTTCCTCATGCTGTCAGTAGTAAAGGGCAATTGTGATTGGCCCTTTACCCCGATCTGTGATCAGCCAAGTCCCGAGAGCTCGACTATCACAGAGTGCACCCCCCCCCCCCCCGCGTGCCACAGGGGGAGGGCAGGCAGCACGAGCATGGAAGGACAAGGACAGCATTTTAAGCCCATGCTGTAGTCGTCTTTCGGCTATAGTGCAGACGCCAAGTGGTTAAAGCACATCTTATCCCAAAAGGAATCATTTTATATATTGCAGCTTGCCAATCCTTATATGTGGTGTCTGTGTTCATTTTGTTTAGGCTTGTTTTCCTTTAATTTTTCCTGGTAATCCCTTACAGTGCAAGGAGGAACTCTGCAGACCCTGATGTAAAGGGGGACTCCTCAGAGTTCTCCTTTACATCAGAGTGCACAGCGTTCTCTTTTACATCAGGGTCCCCTGCAGATTCTCATGTAAGTGGGAACTCTGTGCTGGGTTATATCATCCTGGCCTTCATGTAAAAGGAGAAATATATTTTTTGCTTTTTGTTATATCTTAAGCACATTGCATTGGCTACATGTTTGTAGATTAAATATTGATATTTGCACTAAAAAAAGGTAATTGTAACTAACCTTTTGAATTGCCATTAAAAATTGGCTCTGTCAGTAATTCATTGGGCCGTGTCAGTAAAGAAAAAAAAAAGACTATCAGTAAACCGTTTGTGTCATGTTAGTAAATTTCACTTTCCTGTTCTTGATCTTCCAGAACCTGCTTAGTCTTAACCTCTGATCTGTTGGACTTTATGGTGCTGTGTTTTTGCTTGTCTTGACCTTGACAGCTTTCTGTATTCCCTTACCTTTGCTGTGCTCCATGCTCTATTTTTTATATTTATTTCTGGTTACCCCTGGGAACTCTGTTTGATTATATTTATGTCTCTCTCTTCATGAGTTCTCTCTGGGGAGCAGCCTTCCTGTTAGTACACAGTAATATCATGCGAAAAGCAGACTTTGCACAAGTTATATAACCTCGCCAGGTCCTTCTTTGAGAGGGACCAAGCCTAAACCTGAGGATGAGACAACATTCTTGGGTCTGTCTAAGCACGTGTAGGTCCCTCTAAATTGGAGGGAAAGGGTGCTTGTGAAGAGGAGAAGAGAGAAAAAAAAAGGATGGGGGGGTGATGTTGGACTGTTGGTCAGTACTAGATTCTCTTGTCTTTGGATAAGTTATACTAGCGGTGATCTGTGGGTGTGGGTCTTGTCGTACAGTGTTCGTCCGGTGTGATGAGAATATTCATAAGAGCCGGTGTGTATGGGCTGGATTACTGGGTGTTTGGGAGACCCCAATATACACTGCGCTGGGCACTTTATATACACATATCCCACTCTCTACATCTGTTTGGGGAATGTACAAACCCCTCTGTACTGGAGGACATCTTTATCTAGGGAAACCTTACCTGTGGAATTATCTGGTGCCATCTAGGTTGTGAAGAGATTGTATGGCCATCGGGTTGGTCTTGAATCACCCATTAGATTCGGATGGGGTTGGACACATTAGTCGATATATGACCACTGTGGGTTTTATGCATATATTGGATCTTAGCAAGAGGGTGCATCATTGTAGGTCTCCCCTTAGCTTGAGTACATTTGATGAAGTGTCTTGAGATTTGTGGAACCAGACCTATGGAATAAAGCCCTGAAGAAGCGGCCTGCGTGCCATGAAACATGTTGGCAAGCTTCATAGAACATAAAGTCAGGTCCATAAATATTGGGACACAATTCTAATCTTTTTGGCTCTATACAACACCACAATGGATTTGAAATGAAACTAACAAGATGTGTTTTAACTGCAGACTTTCAGCTTTAATTTGAGGTTATTTACATCCAAATCAGGTGAACGGTGTAGGAATTACAACAGTATATGTGCCTCCCACTTTTTAAGGGACCAAAAGTAATGGGACAGATTAACAATCATCCATCAAACTTTCACTTTTTAATACTTGGTTGCAAATCCTTTGCAGTCAATTACAGCCTGAAGTCTGGAACGCATAGACATCACCAGACACTGGGTTTCATCCCTGGTGATGCTCTTCCTGGCCTCTACTGCAGCTGTCTTCAGTCTTCCTGTTTGTTCTTGGGGCATTTTTCCTTCAGTTTTGTCTTCAGCAAGTGAAATGCATGCTCAATCGGATTCAGGTCAGGTGATTGACTTGGCCATTGCATAACATTCCACTTCTTTACCTTAAAAAACTCTTTGGTTGCTTTCGCAGTATGCTTCGGGTCATTGTCCATCTGCACTGCGAAGCGCCGCCCAATGAGTTCTGAAGCATTTTGATGAATATGAGCAGATAATATTGCCCAAAACACTTCAGAATTCATCCTGCTGCTTTTGTCAGCAGTCACATCATCAATAAATACAAGAGAACCAGTTCCATTGGCAGCCATAATTGCCCACGCCATGACACTACCACCACCATGTTTCTCTGATGAGGTTCTATGCTTTGGATCATGAGCAGTTCCTTTCCTTCTCCATACTCTTCTCTTCCCATCACTCTGGTACAAGTTGATCTTGGTCTCATCTGTCCATTAGATGTTGTTTGGCAAACTCTAATCTGGTCTTCTTGTTTTTGAGGCTCACCAATGGTTTACATCTTGTGGTGAACCCTCTGTATTCACTCTAGTGTGAAGTCTTCACTTGATTGTTGACTTTGACACACATACACCTACCTCCTGGAGAGTGTTCTTGATCTGGCCAACTGTTGTGAAGGGTGTTTTCTTCACCAGGGAAAGAATTCTTCCGTCATCCACCACAGTTGTTTTCCTTGGTCTTCCGGGTCTTTTGGTGTTGCTGAGCTCACCAGTGCTTTCTTTCTTTTTAAGGATGTTCCAAACAGTTGATTTGGCCATACCTAATGTTTTTGCTATCTCTCAGATGGGTTTGTTTTGTTTTTTTTCAGCCTAATGATGGCTTGCTTCACTGATAGTGACAGCTCTTTGGATCTCATATTGAGAGTTGACAGCAACAGATTCCAAATGCAAATAGCACACTTAAAATTAACTCTGGACCTTTTATCTGCTCCTTGTACATGGGATAATGAGGGAATAACACACACCTGGCCATGGAACAGCTGAGCAGCCAATTGTCCCATTACTTTTGGTCCCTTAAAAAGTGGGAGGCACATATACAAACTGTTGTAACTCCTGCACCGCTCACCTGATTTGGATGTAAATACCCTCAAATTAAAGCTGAAAGTCTTCAGTTAAAGCACATCTTGTTTGTTTCATTTCAAATCCATTGTGGTGGTGTATAGAGCCAAAAAGATTAGAATTGTGTCGATGTCCCAATATTTATGGACCTGACTGTATTTTGATGATATGTCTGACCACTTTAACAGTGTGATTTGATATGTTTATGGGCCTTTGTTTGTCCAAAAGTGTATCTGTGTATATTTGTCCTCTATATTTGAATAAATGCTCTTTTTTAATTGACATACTTGTTTACTATATCACCAGGGAATCACAATTTAATGCCCAGTTCTCTCATTACCTCCACATACTATTTAAAACCGTGGGTACACTACGCTGAATGTGTGCTGTGGGGAAAATGCTAGTGATTAGTGTGAACGGCGCCTTAAAGAGGAACATCACCCAAAAGGGGAAACCAAACTTTCCCTCCTCTTTCACCCCTCCTCTGCCATATTTGGGAAACATTTTTTGGGGGGAGGTGGGTATCTAATTTTGACAGGTACACACCCCCACTTCCACTTGAATCACCTAGGCCATCTGAGCAGAAATTCAACCCCCCCCCCTTCCTTTCGCAACATTCTGGGACACAGCACAGGTCTCAGAAGGCTGCAGGACCATGCAAAGCACACATCACGGCTCATGCGTGCGCAGTGGAAGCCAGCTGTGACTCCACAAGTAGTCACAGCTGGCTTCCCAGAGTAAACATGTTGGTGTTGGGGACCCAAAGACCAGTGAAGTGCAGGCCTGGGTGAGGACAGCGCTGGATCCCTGGAGAGGTGAGTGTTTGCCTATTAAGATTCAACAGCTACAGTTTTTGTAGCTACTGACTTTAATTTTTTACAGAACTTACTGAAGCTCCTCTTTATGATCCTGAGGGCAGCATGCTTTAAAGTGGATGTAAACCCACTCTCATCCTTTCTAAACTACTTCCATAGTGGTTATCTATAAGGATATACATGCCTCCTGCATGTATCCTACCCTGTCAAATGTCTCCCATGTTATGAGACCCAAAAGACTGCAGATTCTGTGGGTGGGTCTGTTGTCTGGAGCTTGGTGGGTGGAGTCGTGATGTCAGTAGACTCCCTGCCCACCTCTACACTCCCCTTGTCAACATGCATTTTCTCCTGTGTATTTCTTACACTGAACTTCCGCTATGATCAGTAACATCCAGTCAAAACCCAGAAAAGTCACCACATGACTTCAGCATGCCCAATCATGCTGAGGTGTGGAGCAGCCAATCCTGGGAGAGATGGAGAAAAAAGAAGGAGGGGATCTGAAGTACACTGATTGTCTTTCTCTCGCTGGTGCATGAGATATGTAAATCACCTGTCACACGTGTGACAGGTGATTATATATTTTCACCTGTCACAGGTGATATGTTTGTAACATATTTACAAACAGACTCCTATTTCTCTGTCTGTCTGTTTTTATGTCACTGAAAAAAGATAAGAGGACTGCTCAGAGCTGGATTAACTCTTCGTGGCAAGACTGGGCACAGATGACATGAAATCCTATACTGTACAAGGTGCAAGCCTAATTTAAAAAAGAAATTTGGGGTTTACATCCACATTAAAGATGACTGATAAAAGCACAGTACGCAGGTCTTCTGATCATAACAGAGACCCATCATTGACACCCATAATTTGCCAAGAGTTCACAAGATTTTATGAGTCTCCAACCCTGAGCAGTAGACACCCTCAAAGGACTTTCAGATAAAATTAGATCATAAGCAATAGACATGCAAAATGTAAGTAAAGAATTCACCTTCAGGGATGTGCAGATTTAGGCAGGTGTTCAGACACATGGGCACTGAGCACCTTGAGAGTTTGTGTGGTAAACAACATCAAAGGTTCCTGTGAGGCTGACTGGGAGTAACACTTTTCTAATGAAGCTGTCACAAATGACACTTACCTTTACATTATGATGTACACCTTTTGATTAGCCATAAAACAATAATGATCATGATCCACCATGATCCATACACATCCACTACTTAATGGCCCAGTAATCAATTTTTCATGAAACAGTTTTTTACTGTGTTTTTCTGTCTCCTTGCAATGTCTTCCATGAGCTTTCAAACCTCTCCTTTCCTCCCTCACTTCCATTTGTTTGGAACGAGCAGTGCACATTAGTTGCGGTCATATACACTACTCTATGCACACTACAAATCCCATAGTCCATAGCCCCTAGTCCATTTCAACAGCAAACATAGGAGGGTGTCTAAGTTCCTACATACAGTAGGACTATGGAGAGCAAATATAGCCACCCTCCATCAAGAAATCAGATCACAGCAGCAAAAAAAGGAATTTAGAAATTTGAGTATGAGAGCAATAGAAGATAAGTTTTTAGTTAAAAATACATCCTAGAATATTTTTTTTTAACCATTTGATGTCACTTTAAAAGGTAACCTCACTCTCATGGATAAAAATATAAAGAAAAATAATATAGCACATACAATTGCTGCACAGGCCATGTCTTTAGTTTATTGTTATCAAAAATGTATTTTCCTTTTCAGTCTGGAGTGCTGTATTTTTCTTTAAAATTCAATGCAATATGGCAACCTGGAGGCACTCTGTACCCAGTTGGTGAACAACCCCCCCCCAATATACCTGCACTAAAATACAAGTCAGATTTTAGCTATCCCCTGCAAGAAATGTAAGTTTTGGTGAGATACTCCTCAAGGATGAGTCACTTATTTATTTGCAATAAATTTTCTCTTTCAAAATTTTTTATAAAAAAGTTTTAAAAAATACAACGCATGACTGCAATTAGATATACAGATAGAAGCTTAATATTGGAGACTTACAAGCCATAGGCAGTCTTACATCAAATAGAGAAACCGTAGTAAGCAACAAGAAATTTAGCATGTCAAAGGCTACATTAATCACATTACAACGGAAAAAACAGTGTGGGTGATAAGGAATTAGGTCTATGCACCTAAACCAGAGAGACGGGCACTAATGGATAAGATGTCAGTTCACTATGCAAAAAACAAAGAAGTGCATAGAAAAAAAGAAAACAAACAAAAATACAAAAAAAAAATCCCTATAGAAGAGCCTGGATAAATAGAAGAAGCAAAGAAGACAGGGGAGAGGGAGGAGGGAAATGGAAAAGGACATCAAGAGCACCCAAACTGGAATCCCAGGGTCTCAGTGCTCATAGCGATGTGTAACTAGCTGTTGGTATAAAAAGATGAGCATACTGGATCTTTTTTTGCAATGAATTGTTATTAAGTGTTCCAGCTAATGCCCTGTACACAGGATCGGACATTGATCGGACATTCCGACAACAAAATCCATGGATTTTTTCCGACAGATGTTGGCTCAAACTTGTCTTGCATACACACGGTTGACGGAAAATCCGATCGTTCTGAACGCGGTAACGTAAAACACGTACGTCGGGACTATAAACGGGGCAGTAGCCAATAACTTTCATCTCTTAATTTATTCTGAGCATGCGTGGCACTTTGTGCATCAGAATTGTCCACACACGGTCGGAATTTACGGATTTTGTTGTCGGAAAATTTTTTAGCCTGTTCTCAAACTTTGTGTGACAGACATTCCGATGGAAAAAGTCCGATGGAGCCCACACACGGTCGGAATTTCCGACAAAAAGCTCCGATCGCACATATTCCTTCGGAAAGTCCGACCGTGTGTACAGGGCATTAGAGTACAAAAAGAAGTACAGGGTGCAAACAGAAGTACAGAAATATACAAAGAAGAAGAATGCCCAGGGGACTTTGTAAGACACAAACCTCAAGGTATAACTTATTTATTAAACATTTGAAAACTTTTTATACAAAAAACAATTCTCATAGACATAGGTACATACATATATGCATAGGCATAGTTACATAAATCAAGTTAAAACTGACAGTCCAAGATATAAATGTATATATGATACATTTTTCTATGTGTTTCGCGAGACAATGCTCACTTCCTCAAGAGATACATATATAAACGTCTGAAATTAGAGACAAGGTTGTTAAGAATCGGATCAGAAAAAGAAGGATGGGAGGTTAAAGGGGGAGGAAAAGGTAAGGGAAAAGGAGAGGGGAGGGGGAAAAGACGGAGGGGGGAGGGGACAAAAGAGGCAAAGACGGGAGAGGGAAAACCAAAACTGTGTATAATAGTCCTAACAAATTTCTAAACCAGGGTAAACAATCAAGTGAATTCTTGGTTTCCAATAGCCTCCCCATTGGAAATACAGATAAAGGAAAATAAAGGAAAATCCCCAGACGGTCTATATAGTTTACATAGTTCTCCCTGGGGGCTGTGGAGGGGGCCAGCCAGATAGGCAGACGTCCAAGGAAATGACCAGGTGTCACGATGGTCAGGGCTGTACAAATTCTGAAAGTTGGAAAACAGCAACAGTAAACCTAAACATCACATCCCATGTGTAATAGTGCAAAAAACAACACGGTAAGCATGCAATACTTAAAAAATCAAATCATATATATATATATTTATATATAATATTTTTTTTTTCAGGTCTGGTATGGATTTTAAAGGGAATCCCGTGCCAAAATCAAAAAAAAATGGCATGGGGTTCCCCCAAAAATCCATACCAGATCCTTATCCGAGCATGCAACCTGGCAGGCCGCAGGAAAAGAGGGGGGAGAGAGCACCCCCCCTCCTGAACCTGTACCCATTACCATTCCAAACAAGGAGGATAGGATCTGGGAGTCCCCTTGTTAAAGGGGGCTTCCAGATTCCGATAAGTCCCCCGCCCACAGACAGATTTTTTTTTTTTAATTGGCGCAGACTTCCCCTTAATATCCATACCAGACCTGAAGGGCCTGCTATGGAATTTGGGGGGACCCCCACGCAATTTTTTTTTTTTTAATTTTGGTTCGAGGTTACCCTTAATATTCATACCAGACCCAAAGGGCCTGGTAATGGACTGGGGGGATCCAATGCCATTTTTTTCAATTACTTTTATCTGTATTGCCGGGACCGACAATTCATTAAAGCCGCGAGTACTTTTAAATGACGTTTTTTCCCTTTAGAAATGTCATTTTGTGCAGAGACTGTTCTAAACAAGGGAAAAATATGCCACTTTACAGGTATGCTATAGACAGCCCCCAGGTATGAAATTTAAAGGAATATTTCTCTTTTAATGTTTAATGTCCCCTGGGGCAGGACCCGGGTCCCCAAACACTTTTTATGACAATAACTTGCATATAAGCCTTTAAAATGAGCACTTTTGATTATTCATGTTCGTGTCCCATAGACTTTAATGGTGTTCGTGTGTTCTGCCGAATTTTTTTGCCTTTTCGGTATGTTCTGGTGCGAACTGAAATGGGGGGGGGGTGTTCGGCCCAACCCTATACAGAGGCTTAACAGGATAGGTTCCACTCAGAACAGGCCTCACCATGGTCGACCAAAGAAGTTGAGTGCACATGCTCAGCGTCATATCCAGAGGTTGTCTTTGCATAATAGACGTATGAGTGCTGCCAGCATTGCTGCAGAGGTTGAATGGGTGGGGGTCAGCCTGTCAGTGCTCAGACCATACACCGCACACTGCGTCAAATTTGGTCTTCATGGTTGTCATCCCAGAAGGAAGCCTCTTCTAAAGATGATTCACAAGAAAGCCCACAAACAGTTTGCTGAAGACAAACAGACTAAGTACATGGATTACTGGAACCATGTCCTGTGGTCTGATGAGACCAAAATAAACGTATCTGCTTTAGATGTCAAGCGTGTGTGGCGGGATCCAGGTGAAGAGTTAAAAAACAAGTGTGTCTTGCCTACAGTCAAGCATGGTGGTGGGAGTATCATGGTCTGGGGCTGCATGAGTGCTGCTGGCACTGGGCAGCTACAATTCATTGAGGGAACCATGAATGCCAACAGGTACTGTCACATACTGAAGCAGAGCATGATCCCCTCCCTTCAGAGACTGGGCCACAGGGCAGTATTCCAACATAACGACCCCAAACACACCTCCAAGATGACCACTGCCTTGCTAAAGAAGCTGAGGGTAAAGGAGAGGGAATGGCCAAGCATGTCTCTAGACCTAAACCCTATTAAGCATCTGTGGGGCATCCTCAAACGGAAGGTGGAGGAGCACAAGGTCTCTAACATCAACCAGCTCTGTGATGTTGTCATGGAGGAGTGGAAGAGGACTTCAGTGGCAACCTGTGAAGCTCTGGTGAACGCCATGCCCAAGAGGGTTAAAGCAGTGCTGGAAAATAATAGTGGCCACACAAAATATTGACACTTTGGGTCCAATTTGGGCATTTTCACTTAGGGGTGTACTCACTTTTGTTGCCAGCGGTTTAGACATTAATGGCTGTGTATTGAGTTAATATGAGGGGACAGGAGATTTACACTCTTATACAAGCTGTACACTCACTACTTTACATTGTAGCAAAGTGTCATTTCTTCAGTGTTGTCACATGAAAAGATATAATAAAATATTTACAAAACTGTGAGGGGTGTACTCACTTTTGTGAGATACTGTATATGTATATGTGTATATATATATATATATATTGTCAGAAGTGGCTAACGGTGGAAGTAGAAAGTCTTAACAATGTGAGGCAAATGGGGCACTTTCCCAGAGGGGGATTGTGCATGGGTGCAATAGATGAGATGTGGACCTCATTGGGCGTCTACCTTGAAATTCATATAAATATAAAAACAATGGATAAAGTGAGTGATTTGTTAAAAAGGAGACAAATAAGTGTTCATTATCAAGCAATGGAGTGAAATTGGTGGCCATCAAATGACCCATTGGTAATTGAATCCCAAGCTGGAAAACCCATCATGAAAGTAATATTGCCCTATTACTGTGTAGATATTGGTGGTAAAATACCGTGAAATGATAAAGAACAGATACCCAAACTGTAAACAAAATAAACAGAAACAAACTCAAGTGAATGCTATTCTAAAGGGATACAGACTCTGCAACTTTCCTTATTAAAACACAAAAAATGCATCAGCTGATTATAATGAACCAGACCCTCACATTCAGAAGTATGTGATCAGTCTGGTGGGGAAAAAAAAGCTTTTTCTTAACAGTGATAAAAGGTAGGATTCTACTACAAAGTTTGTTAAAACCCCTGCAATGTACACTGATCTCCCAGATGGGATTTTTTCTTTTCTCAACAAAAGTGGAGTTTACCAAAACTTCCACCCTTTTAACATATACAAGCTTTTATTGTTACAGGTTTGATTTTAAGTAACACTATTTGCTTCTAATTATCCAGATATTTTTTTCTATAATAAATTCCAAAATCCTGACTATTAGACGTACTTTTTTAATCTGCTCAACTTTGATATCCAGAAGCTAGAGTTGAATTTTTTAGAGTGTGGGATAAAACAGCAAGAGGTGAAAATATATGTCAAGTTCCTAAAACTTTGCATATTTCAGTAAAATATCATATTTTTTGATAGCAAAAAAACCTGCTTGGTGTGATCAGGTGAAATATTTACCTCTGACAAAATGATGAAGCTCTATTTAAGTAGTGTAACATCTGTTGCTCATTAAAATTTGTTCTTTCCGCAGTATCAAAACAAAATGTTGGATGCGAATTCTACTTTATATTTTCGTGAAGGAAAAAAAAAAAAACTGACAATCCTGGGTGCTGTAATTAGAAATTCAACCCTAAGATTATTCTGTCGTACTGTTCTATTAAATCTTGGATAGACAATCATTATCCCGCATCTGCATATTAAAGTCAAAACATTAAACAAAGCAGACATGTATAATCGCTGCTATATTCTGGATCTGTATAAATCACTCAAGCGTTTTTTTTTTTTTTTTTTTTTCTTTTTATTAAATGAGGTTTGACAAAAATCATATGTTAATGAAATGGATAATTAATGTTAAAAATACCCACATCTGTTGCCCTGTTATTACAAACTGAATACGGTGTACTATTTTAAGTGCGTTCCTAATAACGTAAATTATATTAAAATCCTTTAAACACAAACTACGCTCATTAGTTCCTAATTTATCTTGGCACGTGCCGTACAAACTGGGGAAGGTCATTTTTATTTGCTTTATCTCAGCCAAATATAATCCATTTTTTACTTCCAAAAATAACCAACGTGATCTACCAACAGATGGATCCAATTTGCTAGTGAAATGACATGGGACTTTGATTGATTAATCCTCCGAGTTGTAGCTAACTAATATTATACACCGGCACAGGAAACTTCCAGTGTTCTCAGGGAGAGAAAGGAAGAGCCGCCTGTCCCTGCCTTGGAAACCAGATGATGTCTCATTCTTGAATGGTGACCCGTATGTCATATTTACTGTACATCTAATAGAGTGTTGTGCTTGTGATATTTTAGCTGGTAATATATGCATAATATGTGAGTCATAAATCATCAAGGGGAAGGAAGACCTCGGACAGGAGTTCTTTATCAATATTCTACAGGATTATAAAGCAGACAAAGATTTCTTTAGGTTTAAAAGCTAAATCAATGTGTATTTTAACCACTTGCCGACCGGCTCACGCCGATATATGTCGGCAAAGTGGCATGGGTGCGCAAAACAACGTACCCGTATGTCACTGCTTCATCCGCGGCTAGCAGGCGCATGCACCCGCTGCACGCCGAGGGAGCGTGCCCGCGGGTCCCACGGACTCCATGTCCCATGATCGTGGCTTGGAGAGGCAAAACGGGGAGATGCCTATGTAAACAAGGCATTTCCCTGTTCTGCCTAGCAACATGACAGGGATCTACTGCTCCCAGTGATTGGGAGCAGTGATCTCTATCATGTTCTAGTAAGCCCATCCCCCTCTACAGTTAGAACACGCAGAGGGAACATAGTTAACCCCTCGATCGCCCCCTAGTGTTTAACCCCTTCCCTGCCAGTGACATTTACACAGTAATCAGTGCATTTGTATAGCACTGATCACTTTATAAATGCCAATGGTCCCAAAATAGTGTCAAAAGTGTCCGATCTGTCCGCCGCAATGTCGCAGTCATGATAAAAATTGCTGATTGCCGCCATTACTAATAAAAAAAAAATTAATAAAAATGACATAAATCTATCCCCTATTTTGTAAACACGATAACTTTTGCGAAAACCAATCAATATACGCCAATATTGCGATTTTTTTTTTTTAACCAAAAATATGTAGAAGAATACATATTGGCCTTAACTGTGGAAAAAATTTGTTTTTTTATATATTTTTGGGGGATATTTATTATAGCAAAAAGTAAATAATATTGCTTTTTTTTTTCAAAATTGTCTCTTTTTTTTGTTTATAGCGCAAAAAAAAAAAAACACAGAGGTGATCAAATACCACCAAAAGAAAGCTCTATTTGTGGGAAAAAAAAGGATGTCAATCATGTTTGGGTACAACGTCACACGACCGCGCAATTGTCAGTTAAAGCCACGCAGTGCCGTATCGCAAAAAAGGGCCTGGTCAGGAAGGGGGCAAATACTTCCGGGGGTGAAGTGGTTAACAGGTTCACTAAAAATTGCATGTCTCTGAAATGTCTACACTATACGTACCGTCTTTGTTTTGTTAAATAAAGGTTTAGAACATTGGAATATATTATCTGGTGAGATCATATTTTGTCTTCATAAAGAATGTGTCTGTCAACTTCTCATGAAAATTCAATACTCAGATGTAGCGTGATCGGTTTGTTAAGTGAATTTTGTGTACAGGTAGGCTTTTTAGGCCTTCTATGATGTCATTTGTCTGAGCCAGAAACAAAACCTGTTCATTCATTCCAGTTAAATAAAATCAGGCTAAATATATTCAAATGCAGTATGAAAGAGTTCACAAAATACATAGCTTTGGATCATTTTAGATTGTAAGCTCTGGTTCCTTTGGTATTGAATTGTATTGTACCTGTACAATGTTGCAATGCGCTGCACAAACTGTTGGGAAAATATATACATTCTGTATAACCACTTGACCTCCAGAAGGTTTAACTCCTTCATGACAGGCCATTTTTTTGCGATACGGCACTGCATTACTTTTACTGACAATTGCGCAGTCATGCGATGCTGTACCCAAATAAAATTATGTCCTTTTTTTCCCACAAATAGAGCTTTCTTTTGGTGGTATTTGATCACCAATGTTTTTTTGTTTGTTTTATTTGTTTGTTTTTTTTGCGCTATAAACAAAAAACTACTGACAATTTTGAAAAAAAAATGTTTTTTTCTTTCTACTTTAAAACATATCCAATAAAAAAAATTGAAAATTTAAATTTCTTTCTAAATCTAGGCTAATATGTATTCTGCTGCATATTTTTGGTAAAAAAATCCCAATAAGCGTATATTGATTGGTTTGGGCAAAAGTTATATAGGGCGTACACACGGTCGGACTTTGTTCGGACATTCCGACAACAAAATCCTAGGATTTTTTCCGACGGATGTTGGCTCAAACTTTTTTTGTCTACACACGGTCGCACAAAGTTGTCGGAATTTCCGATCGCCAACCACGCGGTCACGTACACCACGTACGACGAGACTAGAAAAGGCCGGTTCAGAACCAAGCGCGGCACCCTTTGGGCTCCTTTTGCTAATCTCATGTTAGTAAAAGTTTGGTGAGAGACGATTCGCGCTTTTTCAGACTCGTGGCTTTCAGATCGTTTTCTGCCGTTCAGTTTGTGCTTGTGGGTTTGTATCTGCTCTTCAGTGCGTGCAGCAAGTTCCGCGTGACTTTAAGTAGTCATTGTATTCTTGTTCATTCGTTACTGTTTTTCAGTTCGCTCTTCACAGGCCTTGCTGTTCTTCAGTGCGTTCTGTTACTTCGTTCTGAGCAGCCGACCGTTTTCTAGCCATGTTTCGCAGGCGTACTCCTCGTAGAGTTCGTGCTGTGCGGGGGCTTGGTGTTGGGGTCCTGACCTTGACACAAGTCCAGTCCATGAACAGGGTGGGGAGAAGTTCATGGACCAAGAATTGGTTGCTTCAGCGTGACCAGTTCTCTCATATGCCTTTGCTCCGTGAGATCCGTGAGAATAATCCTGATGATTTCAGGAACTTTCTCAGGATGACGGACCCCGTGTTTCACCGTCTGTTGGCTTCGCTGACCCCCTTATATCAGCAGGCAGGATACTTGCATGAGGCAAGCCATCACTCCGGAGCAGAGGTTGGTCGCTACCCTGCGGTATTTGGCGACAGGGAGAAGTCTGCAGGACTTAAAGTTCTCGACAGGCATCTCCCCCCAGGCTCTGGGTATCATTATCCCAGAGACCTGTTCTGCCATCATACAGGTCCTACAGAAGGAGTATATGAAGGTAAGATTTTTATCCTTTTATATCACATTTTATTGTATTGAATGTTTGCTAATATATTGTATTTCTTTCCTCATTCCCTAATTACCATGATTGTAATATGCTGTGAATGTCCCCTTTGTCCTCATGCATGCTGGATTTTTATGCAATTATTATTTTAGGTCCTTCATACATATTTCCCCTTCACTAACCTCCCCAACATGGTGTCTCCTGGCCCTATATTCACCTCATGTAGTCACTTAACAATATATTTTATCTGCTCCATAGTAGTGCTTTACCCCAAACACACCCTAAAATGTTTGGAAATGTTATTTTTTATTTAAATTCAGGCAGAGTGCCAGAGACTTTTTTTTTGTGGTGTCCCCAAATAATTTTTAGTAACCTTCCCTCCCCCAACTGCTAAGTCAGCTGATCCCAATTCTATATCCTCAATCATCTATCTGCTGACTTTGCCAAACCCATACACACTATACCCATCTCTTTATTGCTCAGATTTATGGATGAATTCCCCAAAGCATGTAGTGCAAGGGCCTGTCTGTATACTTTCAAATGGTACAGTTTAAAGTTTTTGTATCCTATTATTATCTTGATAGGTAATAGCAGAATGTCCAAATGTCCTCAAATGTGTACAATGTGTATTTATATCTTTGTATTATGACACTTCTTACCTGTCCAGTGGGCTGCCAATAGTGTAACTAAGGAGGGTCTGTTCAAAGTAATACCCATTATTTAGGCATTCATCTCTCAATGAAGTGAAGAGGGTTACCTGTCCAAGATTTCCACACACCCCCTATAATGTTAGAAATGGCCCATGAGAGGGGGGGAGGGGGAATATGATAGGTGTACCTTATACTTTGGCCTTGTTAAATTCCCCTTACTAAATGCTATCTGGAGGTTGCCCCATAATGTTTGTGTCTAATCTGCTTGCCATGTTTCAGAGTAAAAATAGTAATGTTTATTGTTTTTTCCTCAACAGTTTCCTTCCACGCCACAGGAATGGCAGACTGTGGCCTCCCACTTTGCCGAGCGGTGGGACTTTCCTAACTGCGGAGGGGCAATTGATGGGAAACACATCCACATCGTCCCACCACCCAACTCGGGGTCGTACTATTATAATTACAAGGGGTTTAATAGTATAGTGATGTTGGCGGTGGTGTTGGCTAATTACGACTTCTTGTATGTGGACGTGGGGAAGAATGGCCGGATGTCCGATGGTGGAGTCATCGCCCAGATGGAGTTCTACAGGCGTCTCCAGAATGGCAGCTTGGACTTGCCAGCTCCAGAGGACAATGTGGAAGGACTCCCATTTGTGTTCATTGCTGATGAAGCGTTTGCGCTGGGGGGACCACCTGATGCGGCCATTCCCAATGAGGACCCTCACCCCGGAACAGAGGGTTTTTAATTACCGGCTGGCCAGAGCCCGAAGAGTGGTGGAGAACACATTTGGAATCCTGGCCAGCCGGTTCCGACTATTTCTGACACCCATCCATATGGCGGAGTATAAACTGAACCATATTATACTGGCGTGCTGTGTTCTCCATAACTTTTTAAGGAAACATTCGGCCAACTATGCTGGCTCAGTTGGGCCTGAGGCCGGAATCATACATCAAACCACACTGACGGCGCTTGAAAGTGGCCGGTTACGCTACCTGGAGTTCTTTGCGGGTAGGGGGGCTATCAATATGCCAGACAATCTGTGAAGCCTTTTTATAATAAAAAAAAAAAAAGAAATTCTTTGTGGACATTTACTGCTTGTGTTTGTTTTAGCTGACCCTGACAGAAATGTGTTGAGTCCAGAAAATGTCGTGATTGTGTAACCTTATTATACAAAACACTGTTGGCTGTTATTTCCTAAATGCAAAAACACATTTCACTACAAGTGCACTTGCAACTGCACTGAAACTGCACTTGTAGTGCAAAGAGGATTTGCCCTTAGGAAATAACCCCCATTTTTGCTGAAAACAGCAATTACATCACCCCAAAAGTGTTGTAGTTTTGAGACAATAATCCACACATTCTTAAGTAACCAACTTTTTTATACCTGCACAATCACATGTGCATTTACCAAAGGTTTTTAAAACAAACCAACATGTTTGTTGTATAACAATTTTTGCAGTAGCATTATCAAAAATCGAAATGTCCATTTCAGATAAAACAGGCCTGTGTAAAACCAACAAGAAAGCCAAAAAACTTGAACTTACAAAGTTCACATTAGGTAAAACCTGAAGGCTATATCAGACATCAGTATTTAGGAACTGGGTTTGATATAGCGTTCAGATGGGGGGAAATCACCCTTGGAAAAGCCAAATTTGGAAGATGCACACCAAGTTCAGAATGTCAACATGTGCTATCTGCCATCAGGGGGGATCAAGGGACGTGTTTTGGGGGAGCAAGCCCTTCCTCAACGCTACTTTATAATTGAGGAAGGGGTTGCACCCCCAAAACGCGTCCATTGATCTCCCGTGATGGCAGATAGCACATGTTGACACACTGTGTGCATCCTCCAAATTTGGCTTTTCAAAACATTGCAAAAAGTTTTAAAAGATTGGACCACAATCCAAAAAGTGATTTTGTGGGGTTTTAAATTCGCCCCAAAACATCAGTGATGTTATTATTTTTTTTAATCACATCATTGATTTTTTGCTGTATGTTTTGCAGTTCTACATTACACCCCATGATCTCCCCGATCAGGATCTGGGCACTTTCTGATTTTTTTTATTGGCCTTTGTCAAGCTGCAATACTTTACCTGTTTGGTACAAGCTTCACAGATGTAGCCCCCCCTATAGTATACACTGGAGCACCTGTGCGGGTCCCCTAATAAAAATGGTGTTCTTGTGTCCCACACTAGTGCTCCAGTGTCCAGATGTGAAAACAGCTGCTCAGTGTCCTCTCCTTACACAGAATCTAGTTTGCATTTCATTCTAGTAACAAACCCATCTACACAAACAAATATTTGGCAAGTAGGCCCAAAAAAAATGTGGGAAAATGCATATGGCCTAAACAATGGTGTTTTAGAGGCCGAAAGAAAAATGTTTGATACGAACGAATAATGGGCCCATGAACATTAAAGTTGCCCTTTTAAACGTTACAATTAATAAAAGCATATGGAGCAGCACGAACGGAATAAAGACAGAAAGAATAGGAACACAGCACAACTACTTACTTTCTTGCAGCACTCTCCGGATCTTTCGGTACTGCTCTGGCTCTCTCAATTTCAGGTCCGACCACCGCTTCCTGAGCTGATCTTTCGATCGTCGTAACCCGAAATTCTTGTGCAGACTTTTGATCACTTTTGCCATGATCTTGGCCTTTCTGATATTGGGGTTGGGGTAAGGCCCATACTTTCCGTCATAGTCGGACTTCTTCATGATATCGACCATCTCCAACATCTCCCCAAAGGACATATTTGTGGCCTTAAAACGTCTCCTTCTTGATCGGGATGTGTCCGGATCCGGGCTTTCCTCCTCCTCCTCCTCGTTCCTGCAATTATCACGCACCTGCTGTGACTCCGCCATGTGCTCTTCCCCCACTGCGCCGAACAAAAAGAGGCGGGGAATAGACTAGAAAGAACGTCTGGGGCGGGCAGAGTTACACGCATGCGCAGTGTGTATAAAGCGTAACACGCGTGCGTATTACGTACGATCTGTGAGAGGAAGGAGCATTGGACGCGCCGATCGTAAGAACGAAGGTAAGAGACAAACTTGTGCCTATACTGCTTCTACATTGAGGCCTATATTGTAACAAGATTAGGAGAGTTTTGTCTGACATTAGGCTTTGTCTTGTGTTGTGTCTTGCAGTGAACATGGATATGCTACTGAAAGACAATGACTTCATGTCAGTATTCGTAGATATGTTAAGGGAGCTGCCCTGTCTGTGGGAGATTAACCACCCCCATTTCAAGAACCAAGCAAAGAGGAAGGCAGCACTGGTGCAATTGTGTGAAATTGTGAAGCAGGTGATCCCCACGGCAGACATCACCTATTTAAAGATCTTAATTGGTGGCCTGAGGAGCACATATCTAAGGGAGCGCAAGAAAGTCCTGGATTCACCGAGATCCGGAGCAGCAGATGACATCTATGTCCCCAGGATGTTGTACTATGACAGGCTGCATTTTCTGGCAGGCCAGACTGAACCCAGGCCATCCCTCTCCAGTCTTCCTTCCACGCTTCCTTTCCCCCCGGCTGAGGCTTCTGACGCCCAACCTGGGCCTTCCAGGCCGCATGTGGAGGAGCCCAGATTGAGCCAGGTATAGCATTCCTCTAAATATTTCTGCTTGTCCAATCAATGATGTTAACTAGATGTTAGTTGGGAGTACTAATTTAGGATTGTGATTGATGAAGCAAAAACTAAAACCATGTCCCTTTTTCATACACAGGGAAGTCTCAGCCAGGAGTTGGCCATGCCGAGCCGGCTGGCTGATCTGCAGGTCCCTCCACTCCCCCTGAAAAGAGAAAGTGGCAGTAGGAGGAGTGCCCTAGAGGAGGCTACCAGAGGACTCTTTTGGAGGGCTACAGAGGTCCTGGGAGCACGACAGACCGTGGAGGAGGACATTGCTGCCGTCATTGCATATTAAATGCAGAGATTGGAGGAGGGCCAACAAGCCATGTGTGAGGCGCTCATATTGGAGGCTCTTAACAAAGGTATGAGGGGCCAAATGACAGCTCAGACACACCTTTGCGATGGTCCTCCTCCTCCTCCTGCAGGTCCTCCTCCTCATCCTCCCTCTCCTCCAGGTCCTCCCAGTCCTCCTTCAGGTCCTACTCCTCCTCCTGCCACATCTCCAACAGCACAGCCACAGCCGGGAAGGAAGCGTGAAAGGAAGACCAGAAAGTGAGGACCCCGGATCCAGTCTGGTAGGCCAAAAAATGCAGCCTCTTGTGGTACCACAGCCTGGGGACACACATGTCATCTGCTGCTATCCGGATCTCTGCGAATTCTGGACCAGACTGCCCTCCCTTACATATGGACTCCTCAGGCCACCAATTTTGATGTTCAAGAATTGATGTCTGCCGTGGGGGTCCCAGGCTTCGCTAATTTCTCTTGTTGATCCAGTGTTGCCTTCCTCTTTGTTTGGTTCTGATACCTTAATAAAGGAGTTTTGTTTTGAATTATACTCTCCTATGTGTTTTACTTCAAAAATGACAGTTTTTTTGTGAGGATTCAGGTACATTTCAAATATACAATGTGAAATTAACAAGGGACACCAACACCAAACATTCTCTTTGAGATTAAATAATAAAAGATATCAATGGTGTTGGGGTAACTTGACACACAAAACACACACAAAAATATTCTGGAGTAAAAATAAAAATAACATTGAACAAAAATCAGCCTTTGAAAAAATCCAAACATTAAATAAAAAAAAAGGCTTAAAATCCCCAAAAAAATTAAATTAAAAAAAAAAATTCTGTCAGATGTGACAACTAATAACAATATATTCAGGGAATCCCAATAAAAAAACAAAAATAAAACTTTGTGAGAAGTGTGTGTGAATATGAGCAGCAAAACTACTTAATTCTTGTCACATTATAAAGAAGAAGAGAGTGCGCTGTATTAAACCATTTTTAACATTGCAGCGTGACGAAAGTGCTATATCCATTGCGAACGCTAAGTTTACCAGAACGAGCTGTTCCGTCTTCTGAGCATGTGTGGCACTTTGTGCGTCGGAACAGGCCACACACGGTCAGAATTGACGCGATCGGATTTTGTTGTCGGAAAATTTTATCTCCTGCTCTCCAACTTTGTGTGTCGGAAAATCCGATGGAAAATGTCCGATGGAGCCCACACACGGTCGGAATTTCCGACAACACGCTCCGATCGGACATTTTCTATCAGAAAATCCGACCGTGTGTACGGGGCAATAGCGTCTACAAACCATGGGATATTTTTATATATTTGTATTTTTTTTACTACTAATGGTAGCGATCAGCGACTTATATCAGGACCGCGATATTGCGGTGGACAATTTGGACACTAACTGACACTTTTGACACTTTTTGGGGACCAATGACATTATTACAGCGATTAGTGCTAAAAAAAATGCACTGTCACTGTACTAATGACACTGGCTGGGAAGGGGATAACATCAGGGGCGATCCAAGGGTTAAATGTGTGTCTAGCCTGTGTTTCTCCAAACTGTGGGAGGTGCTTTTACTAGGAGAAGGCATGGATCCGTGTCCCTGCATAGCAGGAACATAGGATCCATACCTTGCTTACTGACAGAGCAGCGATTTGCCTTGTTTACATAGGCAAACCGCCGTTCTGCCTCTCTGCTGAATCATCGGTGGGTGCCGGTGAACAAAGCGTCAGCGGTACCCACCGCTGGGCTCCCACTGTGATCGTGCCCTACCCGGAAGAGCTGGATCACGTATATATAGGTGATCTGGCACACAGGTGCCGCCCTGTAGCAGTAAAACTGCTATGGGGCAGACCTGAAGTGGTTAATAATACTGATGTAGCCAGGTGCTGCCTAACTTTGCATGTGTCTTGGGTGGGACATTCTGTAATACCAGCTGCAGTGAGCCTGTTTCCCTCTAGTGCTCAGCCTGGACACTGTGTCATCCACTCCTGAATGCAAAGCAAGCAGAGACTATAGCTGAGAGCAAGGGATCATGGGATTTGTGGTCCAAGGAGCCAGGATTTGCATTGGAGATAGACTGCTGCAGACTACATGTTCCAGCCAGCTGGGTGAGAGAGAAGAATGCTGGGTGAGGGCATAAATAGCCTGGTCCGGGGAAGAGTCTTTCTCTTTTGACCTCGGTCCTCAGCTGAGAGCAGGGACCCAGCTGCTCCAGGAGATGCAAGCAGGTGCTGCAGCCTAGACGGCATGGAGAGTCTCCAGCGAGTGAGCAAGCAGATCCACCATTGCCAGCTCCGTTTCGGCCGAGTGACTGTGGGGGGGGGTCATCATCACCGGTACAGTTACAGCAGAATCCCAGCGTCGCTAGGTGCACGGCCAGGCACCATTCACTGGTTGCAGATGCTTCAAGAGTCTGTTCCAAGACATCCTATTCCCTTGAGCCTTGATATCATCAGGATTGGCGAGCAGGCAGAAGCCCACCCTGTGTACACCCCACAAAGACACTGCATGCGGACACCTTTATTCCATCTCTTTACAATAAAGCCTTGTTGAGCTAGCTGAAGACACTAAACATCTACATCACAAGGACTCCTCCATTCTCCTCTTCATCCCCCACTTAAAGGACTCTGTGCACATCATCTACACACTTAAAGTGGATGTAAACCCTTACATATGCCCAGTGAAGTGAACAGCCTCAGATGATACACAGAGATGAAACAAATCTCCCTACATAAGTTTTACATGTATATATCTGCAGTTTTCAGCTTTATATACTGTTTGGAAAGTGCACGTCCTGTTAGAATTTTCTCTTATTCATTCACCTGTGGGTGTGAATTCTTGCCACACACTATGAGATAGCTTATTGGAGGAAAGGCACCCCCCCCCCTCCAGATAGGCAGAGACTTGCAGAACTTAGCTGTGAATAGACCGGCTCTCTGTTAATCTACTGTATTTATAGCACCCACTCGACACAAAATTCAGCCTGGTTTTATCTCAGTTGACAGAGAACTTGACAGAAGTTATCATGCTGATAACAGAAGAACAGAGCAGGAGAAAGCCATAGGAGTTAGGGCTTTGAAGAAAGATAAGGAAACACTGCAGATATATGTACCCAGCTCAAATTTCATGAATCGGTTTTATATCCACTTTAAATGAAACTCTACTCAGAGATTAAGTATTGAATTCCTTGCAACTTGATGTTTTATAATTGTGCCACAAAGTTTTTTGGGCCTGTGTCATCAGGATTTGAAGGGAGCAGTCTGACATAAAAGGTCATTCTCTTCTCTTTTATACCTGGGGTCATAGGTTCTTTCAGGACCTACCGGCTACTACTAGTTTGACTTATTGTGATTTTCTTTGCATTGCATACCCTTTGTATATTTACCAAGAGTAAGAGTTTTACACTGAAAAATATCTGCCTAAGTTATTCTTGTTCTTATCTGCTTCAAAAATCTTAATTAAAATATGTGTTTACTTTACTACAGCCTGGTGTCTGTGTAGTTGCATTATCACAATATTATTGCATTAGTTGCACTATCACAATATTTCCAAACCAAGGGTGTCAGAGGTGTCGGGAGGCTTGCAAGGTCAGGGCAACCTTTGGGTCAGCCATCAGCAGCTCTCATGGGGGTAGCGCCACACTACTACTAATAATACTTTAACCCCTTCCTGCCCACGCCTCCTCTTTAAAAGTTCTTAATGCCCAGGGGATAGGAAGGATCGGCGATCATGTGACTGTTATGATTGGAAGCCAGCCCCACAGGCTACCATTGTCTTTTCATGACTGAGAGCCATTTTCAGCAGCTTGGTCTATGTGCTTGGAGCACGCAGGTAGGAACATAAACAGTGCCCTCCCACTGATGCATATATGCAGAGTCTGGGCGTTAAGGCCCAGCTTTTTGCCTCTACACATATGGGTTACTGTGGCGTAAATAAGTTAAAGCCCAACTCAATGGAAATAAAAAGTTCCCCCTGCAGTGAATTTGTAGAGGAACCTCCGCACTGCAAAAAATAATTGCTCATTATGTCTAGGGGTAGAGTACAAACGAGATAATAGTTATCATATTCCTGTGTCCAGCATGCACCTCCCACTGCAAGGATTAATTTCTCATTTTGTCTTGGGGTTGAGGATAAAGGAGATACTGTAATACTTACCTTATTGTTGGCTGAAGCAAGGCCACTTTGCACTGCAAAGGTTATTTGCTCATTATTATCTGGGGTTGAGGATAAAGGTGTTGGAATACATTGTTCATGTATTTTTTTCAACAACTATATTAACCAGTAGATGGCAGTGTTTATAAGTTTTTAGCTACATCTATGACTATACTCTATGTCTTCTTCCTAAATAAAGTATCTACTTTCTGTTTGCAGTTAAGCAGAAGATAAACTACATGTGATGTGGACAGTGCACTGTCTGCTTTGTAGGATTATATACAGAATTTCTAACAAAAGGTCATAATACTTACCTTGTTCCTGGATCCAGCAGCCTCCCACACTGCCAGAATTAACTGCTTGTTATGTCAAGGGGTAGAGGATGAACGAGAAGATACTTTTCTTATTCCTTGCTGAGCAGGGTCCCTGCAATGCAGTAACCAGTCCACCATAGCTTCCTGTAATCTCTGACCGCCTCCTGTTGCAATCCAGCCTCTAAGGTTACATGTACACTAGCCTACCCTGACTGCAGCCACATTAAATTACAAAACGTGCCCAAAATACAAACTGTGTTTTTACCATGATTTTGTCACAAATTGAGTTCTCCCCCCGGAAAAAGCATTCCTATTCTAAACGCAGTTCTTTCGCGCTCATAGGAGGGAGGTTTAACCTCACAAAAATGTGGCATCTCCTAAAGTCTGCTAAAAGCCTATTTGTACATGAACACTAGGGATGAGCCGAACACCCCCCCCCCCCCTTTGGTTCGCACCAACATACGAACACCATTAAAGTCTGTGGGACATGAATGGGAAAAATCCAAAATGTTAATTTTAAATGCTTACTTGCAAGTTATCGCAATAAAAAGTGTATGGAGACCCGGGTACTGCCCTAGGGGACATTCAATGCTAAAAAAGTTTTTTAAAAATGGCCAGGAGCAGTGATTTTAATGTTTAAAGTAAAAAAAAAAATATTTCTTTAAATATTGTGCCTGGGGGTCCCTTTAGTTTACCTGTAAATTAGCGCATCTTTCCCGTGTTTATAACAGTACCTCAGCAAAATTACATTTCTAAAGGAAAAAAGGTCATTTAAAATTGAAAAAATGTCATTTAAAATTGCTCACGGCTGTAATGTATTGCCAAATCCTGGCAATATACATAAAAAATCACTGAAAATGGTGTGGGTTCCCCCCAGTCCATACCAGGCCCTTTAAGGGGAACTCCCTTAAAATTTTTTAAAAAATGGCGTGGGGGTCCCCCCAAAATCCATACCAGATCCTTATCCGAGCATGCAACCTGACAGGCAGCAGAAAAAGGGGGGGCGCTCCCGTTTACCCCCCTCCTGAACCATACCAGGCCACATGCCCTCAACATGGGGAAGGTGCTTTGTTGATGGGGACAAGGGCAAGGGTCATGAGGGTCTGCGCGCGATGGGCTTATTGGAATCTGGGGGCCCCCAGATCCCCGCTCCCCCCCATTCACCAAAAAAGTGTCAAAAAAGTAAAAATGACAGGAGACAATTTTTGACAATTCTTTTATTTAAAAAAAAAAAAAAGTGTCCCGCGATTTCCATCCATCTTCAATCACAATGCCTGAACCCGAAAAATAGAAAAAAAAAAGCTCCGCCTTGATGGGATGTGTCCCGCCGACCGGTGTCTTTTCGCAGTGACAGCTGTTATATAGGCAAGTGCGGGGCCACCCGGTGACCTAAACAGATGACCCAGCCACCTCTGACATCACATGAGGTCACATGACAGAAGGGGCAGGGTCACCCGGTTACGTCACCAGATGGCCCTGCCCTTGCCTTTATAACAGCTGTCACTGCTAAAAGACAGCAGTCGGCAGCAGACAGCAGTTCGACTCAAATATTGAGCTTATCCCTAATGGACACATAGGCTTTTATGGAGTTGAGTTTAGGAGCTTTGGCAAAAAAAATGCCAAAAGCTCCTAAACTCAAGTTTAGGAGCTGCTAGTGTACATGAAGCCTACCATGTGCAATACAAGGTTAGTGTCCATGTATTGTATGTGATGGTGCAGAAGCTCTGCCCACAAACTTGAACTTTGGGTGAAGAAAGAGAATACTAGAGGCAGCCTGAGTAGGGTATAAGTTAAGTAATAGAGCACATACCAAAATTGCTTAGAAATAATGAGCAATTAACCATTGCAGTGTGAGTGTGTGTGTGGGGGGGGCAATGCAAGAGAGTGTTTAATTTTCATTGAGCTGGGCTTTAAATTAAAATGCTTGACAGCTTACTCTTGCACTGTATTTATGATGGAAGCCATGGTTCAAACACGTCTTCCTCTATTCACCTACATGACATGGTGGGTGGGGGAATAATTCGTTTACAGAAGAAAGATAAAATTGTTTGTGTTTTTAGCTCAGCTCACAGGAAATTACAAGGGCACTGCATTTCTACAAGACAAACTGATATTTTTAGGACTTGTTGCCACCACATCTAAGGACTGGCAATCCTCAATATATAACATTTTGGTTCTTAAGTTTAGATATCCTATAAATTTATAGATTTCATAAAAAGTAATAGCTGGTGAAGGTCCTTGGTCAGGCACTTACTGTTATAGGGTGTCCGAATTACGTCCTTTGTCTCCCAATCACGCTCCTGATTTTTCACCCTGTTACACAGTACTACAAGGGGCCATAACCAGTATAGGCTAAAGCCAGGTTAGGCATCCAATGCATGACAGATTAGAAACTGCTAGAGACTAAGAAGCAGTGTAGATAGGCTGCCTCTGAGTTCCAGTGCTACACCAAGATTTCGACTGGTGAGAATCTGTGTTGCAGGCTGTTTGGACAAACTGATCTTGTCTTCAGGTCTCCAACACAAAAAAGAACCTGACCCACCCCTTGCCCTCGTTCATCTTGGCTTTCCTCCACATACCAAAGTAGTGCTGGTTCACATTCTCCTTGTAGCCAAACTCAACACCACAAGGCGGTGGATCTCCCCTGATGTCCTGAGTTTTAAAGACACTATAGACACTTTAAATCATGAATGTGACAAACTATTAGCCATTAAAAATGTAACCAAAACGAACATCTGTAAAGTTTGGTCATTATGGCTGCACAACCCTAATTGCATAATTAAACTCTGATAAATGCTTTTGTACATGATTTGGGTGTGACTGGATCCTTAGGTACTCACCCTTTTCACACTCATCTAAATTGCTTTTCAATTCACTTACCCTCTTACTATCCACCCCTTTCTATCAGACTTCCCCCATTTCTCGTTTCATCCCCTCTCCCTCTCCACATTCCTTGGTGCAGAAGATGAAGTCCTTTATCAATCAGATGATGTTGTCTGTTCAACTTGTATTCTCTACTTCAATTTATTTTATGAAGAACTGTTATGCCTGGTACCCAGTGGGCTGAGCAAAAAAAAAACTGAGTACCTCAGGAGGCGCTCGCTGTACTAACTAGCCAATGTTAGTACATCGATCTCCCTGCTGAGCCATTGTGTTCTGACAAAGGGATCTCTCCCCACCAGAACGAACTGTCCACCGCTCACAGCTATTGGCTGCCAGCGCTGATTGGATACTGATCGGATGCTGGTTTTCCAGCATTCCCATTTTGACAGAAGGCTTCTGCATGTGTCTGCATGCTTCTATCGGACAGGCTGATGTATATACAGGACAAATGTCGGGCGGTTTCTGTTGAACTGGCCGATATTCTGTCCGTGTGTACCAGGCTTTATGCATGATCTGATTGCTCATTCATTTGTTTTTTTATGAATGTACTCTTCACTATAGTCTGTGTCTTGTTTTCATAAACTTTAATAAAGATATATTGTTAAACAAAAAAAATAAAATGTATGGGCCTTTGAAAAAAATTATTGAACTATTATAGCAAAAACGAATGTTCTGGTGAACAATTTATCAGAATATCTGTACAAATGTTCAAATAAACATGCCTCCACATATAGTGAACTTAAAGCTAAGAGAATATTTGGATGTACATGCAAAATCCCTATGTCCTCTGGCCTCTATTTATGTCAAAGCTTACACTCTTAGTTAAAATGGAGTTCCGGCCGAAATTATACTTTTTAATAAAAAATACCCCTATAATACACAAGCTTAATGTATTCTAGTAAAGTTAGTCTGTAAACTAAGGTCTGTTTTGTTAGTTTATAGTAGTAGTTTGTTATTTTATAAACTTCCAGCAGGCCGTGGCCATCTTAAGTGTGGGCATCTGAAGCCAGACTGTATTTCTTCCTGGATCTCATCCTTGCAGATCTCGCACATGCTCAGTGCAGCACATGCAGTGTGATAGGTTTCAGGTCAGTTTTCCATAGCAACGGCAGATTCAGAGGAAGTTGCCGCCCCTTCCCAGAAGGCATTGCAAACAGGAAATGATGCGATGGGCCGCGGCCAGGGAGGAGGAAGTGAAAAATGAATACAGCAGATATACAGTAGGTGCTGAGAAAAAAAAATTAAAAATATCCAATTTGTTTACAGTGCACAGTTTAGTGAGGGATGCTGAAGAGTTGTAAAAGTGGGTGGAACTCCACTTTAAGCTTGCATGTCTATTGTCTAACTTAAAAGAGGAGAAAGGAAGATATATACAAATGGGGTCTTTAAAAAGTTTCTGCGCTTTTATATATATAACTTAGTTTAAAGGGGATTAATTGCAAAGGGCTGTTCTTCGATCATATATATTAGGTCCTGTACTTGGAAAATAATTATGTAGATAGACAGATGGGTAGATGATAGCTATGTAGATAGATATATTAGACTGAATAATTAAATAGATAGAGATGAATAGAAATATCTGGACATCTATAGTTGGTTAAGGTTAATATAATAAATAGTCTCAGAACTTTCATTACAAACCCAGTAATGTAACATAATCCACTGTAACCCACTCTACATCCTCCAGAAGGCAACGGACCTCATAAATATCTTTTCCTTCTGCTATGAATAAAGTTCTGACCTCATTGCTTGGCTCAAGGACCCAATGTCTTCTATTTAATTTCCAGTCAGTTTCCAGAAGGCTTATACATCAACAGTCCACCCACAAGTTTCCGAATAATTAATACAAAATATTTGATTACAGAGAAAGGATAAAACTAGGAGCCTATTGTTTTGTAGCTTGTGGCTTCCAATGAACCTGTGCATGACATCCTTGCAAGCAGAATGCTCATTTTGAGACTCGGGCCATGTGTGAGTATAAATCAATAGCATCACATAACGTAATCTGAACAAGGCATGACCATAGGCCAGATGTCCAGATGAGCGAGAGAATATTGGCTGTATTGCTGTGTTTCCATACAGCAACGCAAATATTAGGTCCTGCAGCTACAGGGCCATTTGGTGCATACTAGCAAAAAAATAAACCAGAGCAGCAGATGAAGAATCCCATAGAGAGCTAGCACACCATCTGTGGGGAATGATTGTACACATGAGTTTAAGTGACAGAAATTGCTGAGCAGGAACCTGGGAAGGAAGATCCCTTCTTTTTTTAACAAGCAAATAAGGTCATTTTGTAAAAGACTAAAACTCAGTGGGGATTTGCAGTGACCATCTAAACTATAAACCTCTTAATAACCCGACCCTGTAAGAACATCTGGCCTTGAATGCAGATCCCACAAAAGCCCATATAATCGTAATGGTGCCAACTGAGCTTGGAAGTACTTTGTCATCCTCTGTTGTGTTTAAACTTTGCTGGCCTGTGTTTGTTTCTGAAATGTTATTCATTGCCATTTGCCACAGCTGCTGCGTCAGCATATAAATGGCTCTCAATTAGGCTTACAAAATATCTTGCAAGTTTAATTAAAAGATAAGCACAACATGTTTTTACTAAACAATCGAACTTCAGGAATGTGTTTTTCTTAAATAGCTCACCTTAGAATATTGAGTGTCTTTGTGTTCATCCAAGGATTTCAGCAATAAGTTGTGATACACACTCCTTTGTTTAGACTGAGTGGGCTTAGGAAAAAACAAGGGTTCTAAAATCACTAGAAACAGGAAAGTTAACTAAGTAAAAAATGATATTGAGCTGTTGAAGGCTATAGTAGTTTGCTCTCATATGAATGAATAATTGCACTGTATACAAACGGTGTTAATACGAGGCTGTAAAAGAATAGAAGGGATTTTTTAATAATACATGATATTAAATAATGTAAATGTAATTGATGAAGGATTGACCTGAAGAGCCATAGGATTTCATTCAGTTTGCATGCATAGTAGAGCAGAGATGGACATCTTGTGAATACTTCTGCTACCAAGGAACCACAATTCCCAGATTGCCCTACCAACCAATGGATGTCAAGCCACAGGTTGCCACTGTCACGCAGAGCATGATTCACTCCGAGAGTTTTGCAAATTGCGCAAAATGATACTGTCATGTCACAGTAGCTTTTCCTGATACTGTTTTTAGCATTAAAGTAGATAATGACAGTGGGGAAGGGAAAGTGAGTCAGTAGGAAATGGAAGGACTAAAGATTTGTCCTCTCTGCAGGAGTTCTTCAATACAGAACAAAGAGATGCTGCTAACAAATACTTGAATAGACCTGAGGAATGTAATCTAGCGCCTGTTTTCTAGGATTAACCAGCATTTTGCAATCTCTAGTAAATAAGCAAGTCTGTAAATCTAATTTACCGTAGTTACACAAAAAGCCTTTACCTGATTCTTTCTTGCTTCCTTTTTTTCCTTTCTCTTTTTTTCTTTCTTTCTCTTTTTTTCTTTATTTCTCCTTGTCGTTCTCTTTCATAAAATGAAAAATATCATTGTGCTTTTAATAACTAGAGAAATTTTCATCTAAAGAGAATGTATGCTTGACCCACATACAATAATATAACAATAGGATAAGTTCACTTTAAAAAAAAATAATAATAAATGCAATTTTTTTTGCAGGTAAAAAAATGTGCATTTATTATTTTTTGTTGCAGGAGCCTGTAAAGCATTGCACCCATGATCAGCAGATGGCTGATGCCATGCAGGTCTCCTGCGTACTGTCAGTGTATTGGCTTATCAGTACATCCCGGGTATACAGGTAAGCCGATACTCACTGACAGGAAGACTCAATGAACTACCAAAGCGCCATGATAGTTCATTGATAACTACAAGATGACTTCTACTAAGCATGTCTGGACTTGTAGTTCATTCAAGCACACAGAGCTATGTGTCTGAATTACGCAGCTGTGTGGGCAGAGCTCCGCACGGCCACGCTGTTTTCAAACAGTGACAGCTAGTACCGAGAACTTCTCCCCATACTGCTGCCACAAGGAGTAGGGGCAGCGGGCGGCGACTGCAACACTGGGAACATGTTACATTTTCCACCTTAAAATCAGGTGGAACATGTTCCCAAAGATGAACTTATCCTTTAATGGCAACCTTTGTACCTTTGTTTTTGAACATTGGTACAATGACTGCTTTTTGGCAATCTACTGGTACCATTCCGGTCAATAGGCTGTCCTTAATAATTAGGAATAATGGTTTGGCTATGACAAGGACATGTTAATAATGCTGTACATACAGAATTATTATGCGTAAACTTCAAGTGTACTGTGCATAACTTAACAATTCCTATCATTTTCATGGTTCACGTATGTTGTTTTCTTGATAGATGAGGTTCGGGTTCATGGCTACTATGGTTTCATGGTAAATCCTGAGTATCTGAGATTGGCAGACCCGTCTAAATAATGCCGAAATTCATCTTGATGACCACAATGGATTGCTTGGCCTTTGAATTTAGGTCAGCTGACTTTGAAGGGCCATTAAGCAAGTTTTTAGATAAGCCATCCCCCTCACTATAAAAGGGTGAGGTCACAGCAGCCTTAGCTGTGATAGGAAAAACATAGCACAAACAAAATACAATTTTCAGTGGTGTATTCTCAAATACAATATGTGCATATCAGCCTATGGTGGTATAACTATTAAAGTACCAACTTCTGATGTTTTTTATCAAATCTTGCAACTAAATATATATATTTTTACACAATGTAGACAGTACCCGTCAACACATATATCAACTTTCAACTTTAAAATTGTATTTTACTGCACATAGATTACAATTATATAAGTTGCATAATTGCATAAAAAATTGTATTATTTCAATCTCATCTAATTCTTCATCCTCCTCTATTTACAATTTATCCTTATTACACAAGCAATAGTTGTTAATTCATGACAACATCGCCCTTGAAAATGTCACATAATGGTATACTCATGAACGAGAATGCTACGTATTTCATTGGGCCTTTCAGTCAACCTTTTCAGGAGTTTGTTTGAGGTGGTTCTTCTAGAATAAATCTGTATAAAGAAACAAGTATGAATCCTATTGTACATGCATGCGTATAGCTTACAACAAATAGTTGTTTTGTATTATTTCTATATCAGAATCTATGGGAAACTCAATGACCTTTCATATCATAGATTTGCTTACAAAACACTGTATCAATCAAGGGAAAACTAGCTTAGACATCAGCAGTGCGGAATGAACCCCAAGGACAAACAAGCGGATATCAGGCAAGCGAAGGTACTCAGTCTTAACAGCCCCTTGTGTCTAAGAATGGTCATAAGTTCATACAATCTTCCAATGTGATAACACCACAATTTCCATTCATGTAATATGGCACTTACCCCTAAACCAGGGAAACAGGGCAAAAAGTGCATTTGGTAACAATATCCAACGATTAGAAGGTATCCCAAACAGGAATTTCTTAAAGAGGCTCTCATATAACTATCCCCTGCCCTATATTAAGCAATGGAAAATCTACAAAACAGTAATAAAAAGTCCTATTAGTGATGGTACTTTCTACAGAAAAATCATTGTCCTTTATTTATCTTAACCCATGTCTTCATGGGGGCTTACTATGTAAATTCCCATATTATCTGCAAAGTATGCAAACCATACTTTGGACAGTCCTGATCAATTTTGCTACTGCCTTCCATTCCCTCTGGCTGTAGGATCCCCCCTCCATTGACTGTCTGTACATCCCTTCCCATGTATTGTGGAAGGGCAGGCAGGCTATAGCCATAGGTTTCCCCCCTGCAGCTATGTCTCCAGAGCCCTGACTGTAATTAAATAAATATATTTCAAAAAGTACAACTAACTACTGAGTCCATTTGGGGGAGAAATATTATGCAAGCAAAGCAGAGAAATTGTAGATGTGCATGTAGCACGTAGCTGTGCATGTAGCTGTGTGCAGAACATTTTCACTAAATTATATAACAAGGGCTGCAGTGCAAATAACTTGGAAAAAGTGGAAATCCTGGACTTGGATGTGGTTATAGCTTAGCTTTTTTGAAGCTCAAAATGGCAGCAGATGCTTACTGCCATCTGTCCAGCCATTGTGCAATGTTTGTGGCTACTGTCTCTGAAATAATACAGGCATACCCCACTTTTAAGTACACAGTGGGGTTTATTTACTAAAGCTGGAAAGTGCAAAATCAGGCTCACTTCTGCATAGAAACCAATGAGCTTCCAGGTTTTATTAACAAAGCTTAATTGAACAAGCCGAGGTTAGAAGCTAATTGGTTTCTAAGCAGAAGTGAGCTTGATTTTGCACTTTCTAGCTTTAGTAAATAAACCCCATTGTGTACTTAAAAGTGGGGTATGCCTGTACACTCTAATTTCTACTTCAAGAAAATAACCCATCTCATCTCCCCTCTTATACTGTGGCCTAGCCAAACTCATTACATACTGTCAAGTCACTGTATAATATTTGTAGCTATTGTCTCCCAGATAAAACACTTATTGATATATTGATGCAAAATAAAGTCTATCTTGTCGATATATCACGTGATACGCATATGTCGCTTCCTTGTGTTGTGTTGTGCACGCCTCCACCACGCTGCTATTACGGCCATCGGCTTTGAGCCGGCCAGTTGAGCATTGTCAGCTCCCGTTTTTAAAGTGTTTTTTACAATAAATACAAAACTTTTTGGGATTTACACTATGAGGCTTCCTTCTTTTCTATAACATATGGATGCTTAACGCTGGGGATTAATAAGAGGACATCGCTGCATTGGAGAAGGGAAGGACGGCAACTGGGCTGAGGATTATCGCCAAGGAACATCATTGCTGGATCCTAACCTACATGCCTGTTACCCCTGCAGGGGTTGGGCACTCTGGTGAGTGAGGGCACGATTGGGGGTGCAGTGGAAGACGGGGAGCACTTGCTACATCAAGAATCTCTTTATTTTATTGGATTGATACGTCACAGTTTTTTCAGACTATATTGAGTTTTTTTAGCACATTGGATTTTTTATCATCACTTTGCACACCAGTACCACCTGTTGGACACTTTATCAAAATGGTTCAGAGTGGTTTTAGATGATTTTTTGCTACATGTTGCTTGGTATTTTATATCACTGCCAAAGACTTTTTGTGGATTATTATTTATTTGATATATGTCAGGTCACATATATATTTTTTGCATTTGCACTTTATGGTACAGGGTATTGTTTTGAAATATTCTCACTCATATATGATTTTATTATATTCATTCATTACTTTTCATTTATCTTTATATTTATGATTAATATCCAATGCATACGCGGTTGAACAGCGCCAATTCCCCCATTCTAGAATCTTGTTTGTTTTGGATTTCACCTAGGTGATATTCTGTGTCGGGGGGCTGCAGTTCTTTTTCTCCTCCTAAGCGCGGAATAATTAATTTTTTTTTTTATTTCTTATAATCATATGATCGCCATCATTTTCCTAACACTAGAACTCATTATGTGTACAAAGTTGAGGGCTTCAACTTAATTTTTTGTAGAAGTAAAGTTTCCTATAGCTTTTAGATAGTATAGTGGCTGCTGGTTCCACTGATCAGTTATGGCCTACTACTGCTAAATTAAAAAAATCAGATGTTGTAGCCATACCTTAAAAAGCTTCTTTTTTTTTTTAAGTTGAAATGAAACAGTTGTGGGTGCTGCTGCTGTACTTAAAGTGGTTGTAAACCTTCCTTGTTTTTATAAAAATAACAAACATGCCTATCCTTACCTGCTCTGTGCAATGGTTTTGCAGAGCAGCCCCAATCCAATCCTCCTCTTCGGGGGTCCCCCGCCAGCGCTCCAGGTCCCTCTTCTTCATCGGGTGCCTCCACGGAACCCATGTGGGCTTGCTCCTGAGTCCGGCTGCTGCGTCCACAAACAGCGGGACTTGGCCCCGCTCCTGTACCACAGAATTTGATTGACAGCAGCGGGAGCCAATGGCTCCTGCTGCTATCAATCTATCCAATGAGGAGAGAGACAGCGGCTGGAGCCACTGTGCTCGTGCACATGGCTGGATCAGAATGGGCTTAAAGCGGGGGTCCACCTATCTATCATTTTTTTTTTTTTTTTTGAGTTTATTCACAAACTTTTCTTCTCAGCATTACATACTCACATATTGTATGTAATATGTCCGCCTGTGCAGATTTCGTCGGAAAGAATAACTTATATTATTCACTGCAGGCGGTTTCCATCTTCATTGTGAGCATTTGAAGCCCACAAGCATTTATTTCCTGGATGCGGTGAATGCTGTGCTCCCAGCATTCACCGCTCGTTCCCGCACATGCTCAGTGGCATCCTGGGAAGCCTGAGACTAGCTCCCAGAAGTCTGTGCGGAGTCTGGGAGAGGCAGAAACACGCCTACTCCCACGGGAGGAGAACCAGGAAGTGCAAAGAAGAATAGAAAAATAAAAGGTAATTACTGCGATTTAAATTTTTTTAAACGGCATGTCAGCATCTAGGCAAGGAAGAGAAAACATACAGATATTGTTCAAAATTTGGGTGGAACCCCGCTTTAAATAAGAAAAGGAGGGGTCTGGGGGCAGCTGCAGCGCAGAAGGTTTTTCAACCCTTAAGGCTTTAGAACCACTTTTGGCCAAACTTAATGTAAAAGTTAGAAAATCAATTACACTCCAAAATATGTAATGCCAGAACACAATGTTGCAGACGCTGTCCATGAAAATCATACTTTTCTCTAATCCCACATATGACATAAAATCATCTCCTACGCATGTCATTTAAATGAGCTTGTTTGGTCATACTTCTTTTTCTGGGTCACAGGAGTGTACTTATTTCTGTACTCTTCTGACTGCTGTTGGCTAATGTCACAGAGCCGGTCCAAGCCCTGCAAGGATCCTGACTTTAATATCAGGATCCATCCAGATGCCTGACTGGCAGAGGGCTCAGCCTCTCAACGTGCTCCTGCCCTCTCCACAGCCCTGTGCTCCAATTAGCACTGGAGGGAAAAAGCAGAGTGTCGGTGGCTGACAGCCACCGCTCTCTGCTCAGTGAAGACCGAGAACTGAATGATCAGTGGTCAAGTGATTGCTCAGTTCTCAGTCTTAGAGCTGGCAGGGAACAGCTGCAGCATTGGACCAATTCTGCAGCAACATAGGTGCCCTTTTTTGACAAAAGGTTGTCTATTAATCTTGAAAATGGGCAGAATTTATTATCAAGATTCACCCTTATAGACTTCAGTGGTTTCATGGATTTCAAGCAGGATTTGATAAACCCCTTTCACATCAAACCAAGGCTGATTCCTTCATCCCTAAAGACCAAATCAACTTACGGAAATCTGTGCAGCTCAAATCTTTCCATTATGATTTACATCATGACTCTGAAGCAGAATTCAGTATATATTAATTTGATGTTGTACATTTCATTCAGTTTCCCTTACAGAAAGAGTCATTAAGATATTTATAATGGCCAAGATGTTGTGCATGCTTCATAGCCATCGTCAACAGAAATAACTCATGCAAAAGCATGAAATTTCCAACATTTCTTCTTTGATTTAAGTAATTATCTTTAAACCTAATCCTGTCTTTTATCTACCTAGATATTGTTTTTTTCTGTCATCATAGCCTCTTGTAAACATTAAAATGTAGTTTTATTAAGTAAATAGATCAACTTATAGGGGTTGATTTACTAAAGGCAACTAGACTGTTCACTTTGCAAGGGAAGTTGCACTTTGTAAGGGAATTTTCCACAGAGCTTTGTGATTAAGGTAACATAGTTACATAGTTGGTGAGGTTGAAAAAAGACACAAGTCCATCAAGTCCAACCTATGAGTGTAATTATATGTCAGTATTGCATTGTATATCCCTGTATGTTGCTGTCGTTCAGGTGCTTATCTAATAGTTTCTTGAAACTATCGATGCCCTCCGCTGAGACCACCGCCTGTGGAAGGGAATTCCACATCCTTGACGCTCTTACAGTAAAGATCCCACTACGTAGTTTAAGGTTAAGCCTCTTTTCTTCAAATTTTAATGAGTGGCCACGAGTCTTGTTAAGCTCCCTTCTGCGAAAAAGTTTTATCCCTATTGTGGGGTACAGTATTTGTAAATTGAAATCATATCCCCTCTCAAGTGTCTCTTCTCTAGAGAGAATAAGTTTAGTGCTCACAACCTTTCCTCATAACTAATATCCTCCAGACCCTTTTTTAACTTTGTTGCCCTTCTTTGTACTCGCTCCATTTCCAGTACATCCTTCCTGAGGACTGGTGCCCAGAACTGGACAGCATACTCCAGGTGCAGCCGGACCAGAGTCTTGTAGAGTGGGAGAATTATTGTTTTATCTCTGGAGTTGATCCCCTTTTTAATGCATGCTTATATTCTGTTTGCTTTGTTAGCAGCAGCTTGGTATTGCATGCCATTGCTGAGCCTATCATCTACTAGGACCCCCAGCTCATTTTCCATCCTAGATTCCCCCAGAGGTTCTGCTGATATCCAATTATGTGCAAGCAAAAATACTCTTTTTTTTCTCTTTGCATGTTATCAGGTATTCTTCGCAAAGTGAAATTGCACCGCATTTATGAAGCTATGGGGAAGATTCCCTTACAAACTGAACAGCCTATTTGCCTTTACTAAATCTATAATGCCATAGTGTCTGTCTACAGCATTGTTGCTAGAGTTTCAAGAATTATTTTGGGAAGTTATCACAAGCAAGCTGCCCATTCTCCATACACGTGGCCAACACATGTAGATGGCCCCCACCTACACATGGGGTCTCAGGGCTGCCCTCAGCATTTTCCGCCCACACCCCGACTGAATTCACATGCATGGAGGCAGGTCTGAGACCTCATAACACATCCTCCAGGTCCTGACTACATTAACCCTTTATTGCACAACTCACACAAACTTGTGCTTTCTTGTGGTCCAGGCCAAAGCTCGGGGAGTTGCGCCAGTCACCCAGGGCCTGTGAAACACTGGGGGCCTGGGTCACCTGACACGTGTTGCACAAGGGGATTCACTCTCACCACCAGGAGGTGACTCTATTCACCCAACCACGCTTCTAAACAGCATTTGCATTGTAAATATCACCAACACTCTACTTCCCAGGTATTAGCTGTTCCCTTCACTTCATTCCCCCTGGTCTATAGTAGAACATGACACAATGGCTTCTGGATGCAGAAGAACTTCATTATTTTTTATAAAAATAGCAAAACAGTCCAATTTAATGGTGGCATTATATTCCAAATTAAAGCGGGGTTCCACTCAAATTTTTAACTTAATCTTACTCCCTTCAGTTAATTACATAGATGTTCAAATGCCGCACGAAAATTTTTTTTATCGCTGTAATTACCTTTATATTGTACTTTATTGTGGCACTTCCTGTCTCTCCTCCCATGGGAGTAGGCGTGTTTATTGCCTTTCCCTGGCACCGCACTGTCTCCTGGGAGCTTGGTGTCAGGATTCCCAAGATTCAGTGCGGAAACAATGATCATGCGTGTGAACAAGCTGTGAATGAACAGCATTCACCGCATCCAGGAAATCAATGCTTGTGAGCTTCACATGCCCACAAGCAAGATGGAAACAGCCAGCATCACATTTTTAATGTTATTCTTCAGTACGAAAACAGACAGAGGCGGAAATATTACACCCGAACTGTGAGTATTATTTTGGGATTAGCAAAGTGTCTCAATGACCTAAAAAAAAAAAAAAAAAGATTGGTCGCCCGACTCCCACTTTAAGGCAATAATAGTTCAGTCAGAACATAATCATGTTTGGTGGATGGAGAGTGGAAGGCAGTGTATTACTATTATTATTATTATTATTATTATAATACACCTTTACAAGTCTGCAGGCAGCACTTTAGTTTCTCATAGTATATGACTAAAAGTGCCTTTAAATTAAATTCTTATAAAAGAATAGCTTTTTTTGCAGGACACTTTAAGTAAAAAAGAATTGTGTTATAATGTTGTTATAAAAAATATGTTTTTCTCATTCCGTTTTATGTTTTCATGTGTAAGTACCTGTAATAAAATGTGCTGTGCACAGCCTGTAGAATCGTTGTGTGAACTTCCTGCAAATGTACGCACACTGCAGGAGTGGCTGGATTTTTACTGCGGGGACTACAGCAGAATATGCTGGCACACTGTGCATTAATTTAGCTGCTTGTAGTGCAGGCATGTCAGACTGGTGTTAAATAGGCCGCAGGCGATCCTCTTGCTCTTCTCTTCTGCCCTCAGTGGTTTAAGGATAACAACAACAAAAAAATGCATCCCCAGCTGTTCTTCAGGTGATCAGTTACACATCCTCACCTAATTATGCAGACAAATACTTCAGAAAATATTTTATAATCCCTTCCTTTGGGATTAAATGTTGTATGTTGCAATTTCTACTGTAATGTTCAAGTGGTTGTGAAGGCTAAAGGTTTTTTTTACCTTAAAGTTGTTGTAAACTTCAGACAATGTATACTTCAGACAATGTATATGAACAAAGCATATCCCCTATAGCGTGTACTTGTCTCAATCCAGAGCACTAAGTGTAATTTCTGTAAGTGCTGCTTTGTTCATCTTCCATCAGCATGAGTCAATTCTGACAAGTTTTCCTGACACCAAGAGAAAAAAGGTGATAGGAGAGGGAGCTCTAGCACACAGCATGTGATTGACAGCTTCAGATCTGTTCCTGTGTGTTGTATGATAGGGGTGTGTTCCCTCCAATCAGCTCTCAGAGCTCTCCTTACTGAGCCCTGCAGAGTGCAATTTCAGTTCTCTGACCCTTTTTTTTCTGAAAGCTCAGACAAGCTTTATAAATGTTTTACTTTGAACAGATGTAGAGATGAAAAGATGGCAGACAAACAGGTACAACTTATGTAGGATGATTTATTTAATCTTTGTGTATCACCTGAGGTCAGTCACTTCACTGGGTATATGTAAGGGTTTACAACCACTTTAATGCATTCTCTGCATTAAGGTAAAAAACCTTAAAGGGTTTGTAAAGTCTAGTTTAAAAACAAAAACAAAAAAACAAACAAGTTATGCAGCGTACACACGGTCGGACTTTTCGACCGGACTGGTCCAATGGACTGAGTCCGGCGGACAATTCGATCGTGTGTGGGCTTCATCGGACCTGCAGCGGACTTTTCCAGTCGAAAATCTGATGGACTTTAGATTTGGAACATGCTTCAAATCTTTACGTTGTAACTCCACCGGACCCAGAAATCTGCTCGTCTGTATGCTAGTCCGACGGACAAAAACCGACGCTAGGGCAGCTATTGGCTACTGGCTATCAACTTCCTTATTTTAGTCCGGTGTACGTCATCATGTACGAATCCATCGGACTTTGGTGTGATCGTATGTAGGCAAGTCCGTTCGTTAAAAAGTCCTTCGGAAGTCCGTCAAAAGTTCGTGGAAAGTCCGTCGGAAAGTCCTTCGGACCAGTCCAGTCGAAAAGTCCACCCGTGTGTACGCAGCTTTATACTTACCTGCTCTGTGCAGTGGATTTGCGCACGGCAGCCTGGATCCTCCTCTTCTCAGGTCCCTATTCACTGCTCCTGGCCCCTCCCTCCTGTTAAGTGCCCCCACAGCAAGCAGGTTGCTATGGGGGCACCCGAGCTTCAGCTCCGTTTATCCATTCAGACATGGAGCTGCGGTTCGGCCCCACCCCCTCTCTCTCCTGATTGGCTAACTACCTTTGATTGATAGCAGTGGGAGCCAATGGCACCGCTGCTGTGTCTCAGCCAATCGGGAGGGAGTGTCCCAGACGGTCGAGGGACTCGTGGACATCGCTGAAAAGTGATGGGGCTCAGGTAAGTATTGGGGGGCTGCTGTACACAGAAAGCTTTTTTATCTTAATGCATAGAATGCATTAAGATAAAAAAAAAAAACATCTGACTTTACAGCCCCTTTAAACCAGAAGAGAAGGATCAAATATGACACGGCGCTACCCCGATCTCGGTAAAGAGCCAATGACGCGGCTCTTTACCAATGTGATCCGCTGTGTCCAATCACGTGTAAATGCAGAAGTGTCGTTTATCGGCTCTACTTGCCTCACACTGACAGAGTGAGAGGAAATCCGATCAGTGGCATTTCCTCACAAGGGAGACCTGTACAGGTAATCAAGGCACTCATCATCAGTGCAGTCCCAACAGTGCCCAGCAAGTGAAGCCAGTCTGTGCCCATCAGTGACACCAATCAGTGCCCATCAGTGACACCAATCAGTGCCCATCAGAGGCACCAATCCGTGCCCATCAGAGACACCAATCAGTGCTGCCTTTCCGTGCCTGTTCATCAGTGCTGCCCATCAGTGCCACCTATCAGTGCGGCATATTAGTGCCTCCACATCAGTGCCACCTAATCAGTGCCGCCTCATCAGTGAAGGAGAAAAATTACTTATTTACAAAATTTTCTGACAGAAACTAAGAAAAAATATTTTTTTCCCAAATTTTTGGTCTTTTTTCAATTTTTAAAGCAAAAAAATAAAAAGACCCAGTAGTGATTAAATACCACCAAAAGAAAGCTCTATTTGTGTGAAAAAATGATAAAAATTCCATATGAGTACAGTGTTGCATGACCATGCAATTGTCATTCAGGATGGGTGTGTCACGTACCTGGTAGTTTTTGAGCCTGAAGTGCAGAGAAGGACCTCCCTTACAGCTCCCACTCCTGTTCCTCTGGAATGGAGACAGAAGGCCAGGAGTGAGGAGTGGTATGGGTGCCTGGCAGGATCGACAGTCACCGGAAGTTCAGGAGTGGTGGCACCCTCTGGATCCAGAAGCTGAAGAGGAAGCTGGAATGCAGAGAGGACCCGGAGCCACAACAGGTAAGGAAGCAGGTAAGTAAGCAGGACTGGAACCAGGAACAAAGCAGCAGGTAGTAGCCTGGAACGCTGGACTGGAACCAGGAACAAGCAGCAGGTAGTAGCCTGGAACGCTGGACTGGAACCAGGAACAAAGCAGCAGGTAGTAGCCTGGAACGCTGGACTGGAACCTGGAAAAGCAGTAGGTAGTAGCCTGGAACGCTGGACTGGAACCTGGAACAAGGCAGCAGGTAGTAGACTGGAACGCTGGACTGGAACCAGGAACAAAGCAGCAGGTAGTAGACTGGAACGCTGGACTGGAACCAGGAACAAGGCAGCAGGTAGTAGACTGGAACGCTGGACTGGAACCAGGAACAAGGCAGCAGGTAGTAGACTGGAACGCTGGACTGGAACCAGGAACAAGGCAGCAGGTAGTAGACTGGATACAGGTATCAGACTGAGGCATGGTCAGACAAGCCGGAGGTCGGTATCGGTCGATCAGCAGAGGTACCAGGGACAACACAGAGGGATGGTCAGGCAAGCCAAGAGGGTCTGGTGCAGGCGGATAGCAGGATGGTCTAACAGGAAGCCGGGTCAGATAGCAGAGTACACAGGTCAGATCAGGTTAAGGCACACGGAACGCTGTAGAGCAGACAGCGGGGATAGAGTGTGACAGGCCGGTTTAAATAGCCCGCCTGGCACTAGCGGGAGTGCCTGCGCGCATGCCCATGCGTGACAGCACCCGTGAACGCGCGCGCATGCGCAGTGGAACTCGCGGCCGTGTCCCCCTGCATCTGGATCGCTGATTACTGGCAGGATCTTCATGACATTGTGTATGCAGGTTGTGGTGGTTGGGTTACACTTACCAGCTCCTCTGGGGTGTGTCTCTCTTTCGACAGCGGCAACACAGCACACGTCTCTTCCGCAGTTTGCCATCTTCCAGCCCCGTCAGACTGCAGCCGTCACATAAGTCAAGCAGCCTTTTCCCCAAGAGCCCTGTCCTTATGTACCATCCGAACTGCCCCGCCCACCGCTGGTCACATGACTGCCAATCCGGCGTGATCAGGCAGTATCCACGGGACTCGGGAGCAAATCTAGGCTGGTAGTCAGACAGACACAAGACAAAAAGACGACGGGTCCATTGATGACACCTCTACCATATATGTTAATTAATACAGACCCGATGCCATTCACCCAGATGAGGTGTTACTGCCGTAGGCAAGCAAATTGGACCAAAAGATAAAATGGGGGAAATCTCAGATGAGAGAACCCCGAGAGATAAAGCGGCTACTAAGGCAGCAAAGGGCAATACTAGAGTCTGGTAAAAAATTACAAAACTTTATTCAAGGTATAGAATAAAAACAATGCTCAAATTGCTGAGAATCAATTAATATCTACACTGGTTATGGTTTGTTGAGTCCCACACTGCTGGGATGGAGTGTGGTACAGGCATACCCCACTTTTAAGTACACAATGGGGTTTATTTACTAAAGCTGGAAAGTGCAAAATCAGGCTCACTTCTGCATAGAAACCAATGAGCTTCTAACCTCGGCGTGCTCAATTAAGCTTTTGTACTAAAACCTGGAAGCTGATTGGTTTCTATGCAGAAGTGAGCCTGATTTTGCACTTTCCAGCTTTAGTAAATAAACCCCATTGTGTACTTAAAAGTGGGGTATGCCTGTACTTAGACAATGGACATACAGACATATAAAAAAAAACTAACTAAACAAATAACAAAAAGGTCCAGACACCAAATTACCATACACACATACTGTAGGTCGTCTGCAGGGGGATACTGCTTGATCAATGGAGCAAAGGAATACACCAATAAGGGATCTTATTGAGATGGTCTATGTGTGTATGGCCCCCGGGGGTGGTGGAAAGCAGTAAATATTATGAGCCTGCTGGATACTTGGTGAAAAAATATATCTAGTACTGGAACTCTTGGTATGGGATCACAAGCCGTAAATCAATGCATACAGCCTCTAAGTCAGGGATATGCAATTAGCGGACCTCCAGCTGTTGCAGAACTACAAGTCCCATGAGGCATAGCAAGACTCTGACAGCCACAAGCATGACACCCAGAGGCAGAGGGATGATGGGACTTGTAGTTTTGCAACAGCTGGAGGTCCGCTAATTGCATATCCCTGCTCTAAGTTCATATACTACAGAGCTGTGTATACAATAGTCAGATGAAAATGCATAAAGGTGACTTCTGTCACTCCAGTGAGTCCTGAAAAAGTGAAGTGATGTTCTACATCTAGTGATAAGATATATGTAGACATAATGTGGTCCCTTGAAGATTTAATCCTCTGAATTGGGCCCATTGTTTTATTTGACATGACTGTTGTAGACTTACTCAGAAGTGTTCAGGAATGGGGTGGCAATGCTGCAGCTGATTTGAGTAAGCCTTGTCACTCTGGAAAAGAAAGCGATTGTGGTAATACCTTACTGGTATAATTTAAATGAAAGCAGGACATGAATAGGTTTTTGCAGAAATATATTTGGTGTTAGCCATAGAAGTTCAGAGTGGATTGAGCTTCCTAGCAGGAGTGTAAGTGGGTATCTCTGGACAGCCTCCTGAATATGCAGAAAAGAAGAATGGATAGATGGAGAGATGGATGGAGGAATGAATGCTTTGCATTTTCTCAATGAATGTAAAGCCTTCTCTGATTGGATGAGGTGGAGAGGTGGCATGGCGATGTCGTGCTCTCCACCTCATCCAATCATTAAATGATTTGCATCCATTGGGAAAATGCAAACCAGTCTCTAAATGGTGCCGGAATTGTGCAGCCGACCTACAGTATTCACAATGCAGCAGGGCAGCTGCTCGGCACAGGACACGGAAGTTAGTGGAGACCACTGTACTAGCGGTAGAGGCATAAGAGATCACTGTACTAGCAGTGCCTACTTCAGTGATTTTCAGCCTCTAGAGCAGTGGTCTCCAAACTGTGGCCTGGGGGACTGATGCGACCCTTTGCCTGCCGGTAATCTGGCCCTTGGGGCATTATTCCTCCCACTGATACGAGACACTATGCTGCCAACTGACACCAACAATGGGGCACCATTTCTCCCACTGACACCAATAATGGGACACTATTCCTTCTTATGATACCAACAATGAAGCACTATGCCTCGCCTTAATACCAAATGTGACGATATTTACTCCCACTGATTCCAGGAAGATTTCCACTCCCGCTGGCCTCAACCATGCCCCCCTAAATTCTGAAGGACAATAAACTGGCCCTTTGTTTAAAAAGTTTGGAGACCCTTGCTCTAGAGCACATGTGTCAAACACAAGACCTGTAGGACGAATCCTGCCCTACAGGCCATATCATGTGGCCCTTGTACCTCCTCTGCAGCTGCTGCACCTCCCTCATCTCCGCCCCCACCTTGTCTCAGTAGTTGGCAGCAGAGAACTTGACAGAACTCCTCCACTAGATCCTGCGCTTCTCTGTGCAGCCGCAGAGGTGTTAGTCTCTAACACCCTGAGAAGAGAACACAACCTACAGATCCTTCACCTCTCTGTGAAGACACAGCACCCCCTCATCTCCGTCTCCACTGGTCTCAGCATTCAGCAGATTCTGGCAGCTGACTCCAGCCCTGCTCTGATCCTCCTCCGTACTTTCTGCTCCCCATCTCTGTTCCCAGCTTCTTCTCAGCAGCAGCACAAATTAAAGGGGGTACACTGTGATGTAAGGGAGGGACTCTTGACTTTTGATGGTGGAGGGCTACAGATAGAATCGGCTCTTTGACGACCTTAAAGTGATTGTAAAACGTCCTGTTTTTTTTTTTTTTAACAAACATGTTATACTTACCTCCACTTCCTCGTTTTGCACAGAGTGGCCCCGATCTTCCTCTTCTGGGGTCCTTTGGTGGCTCTCACGGCTCCTCCTCATATCAGATAAGCCCCTAGGAGAAGCACTCTCCCAGGGGGTTACTGCGGGGCTCACTCTGAGTCCAACATTTGCATCCATAGACACGAATGCTGGACTCAGCCCCGCCCCCCCAGTGCCCGCATCATTGGATGTGATTGACAGCAGAGGGCGCCAATGGCTGCGCTGCTATCAATCTATCCAATCAAGAGCCCCAAGCTCGTGCAGAGAGGGAGAGTGCATCTCCGCCGGGGACCTTATGGGTCTCAGGTAAGTAAAACGGGGGGGGGGGGTGGTCGCTGCCAGAAGTTTTTTCACCTTTACAACCCCTTTAATGCTAATGCGGCCCGCTAAGAAATTTAGTTTGACACCCCTGCTCTAGAGGGATCCCACAGATATGGTATATGAACCAGTGTAAGTTGACCAATGTAACTATGCTAAAAAGGTCACACCTGGAATTATTCTTTAAAGTCAAATTCTGTCTGACTTAAAGTGTTACTAAACCCACAACAGTAACTATATGCAGTAAAGCATGCTTGTTATACTCACTGTGGAACCTAAGAGGTTTATCCTCTGCATTGTGTATAAAGCCTGTTTGATTATGTCTCTCTGATCCTCCTCTTCTTTTCACTGTCTCCAAAAAATAACCTGATATTTACAGAGCCAGGGGACAGACTGCACATGCTCAGTTTGGTGAGAATTGCTAGAGAGTTTTTTTTTTTTTTTTCTTGGTAAAGTGCATGTGATCAGCACAGGGACAATCAGCACTGTCCAGACAGAGGATCAGGGGAGAATGAAAACTTCTCATACAAGCTTTACTAGGAACTGATAGAAGTTACAAGGCTGCTATATTCTGCTGATGAGAAAAGGCATTTATATGTTTATATTTAGTAAAATAATTGCATTTCCATGTTCTGTGTACTGTGGGAGTCCAGTGAATGCAGGGTCCTGGGTTTAGTAACACTATAAGGCAGTCATAGATGGATTGAATCTTGGCCAGTTCAGCAGGAACTGGACAAGATTTGATCCATCTATTGGCAGGTTGGTTGTACTGAAGTCCATCCATTGATTAATTTCAATACAACCACCCTGTCGATTTTGTTGCATGAGATTACTGCCGGCGACCATATCCGCCAGCTGTAATCATTGTGTTCTGCCAGTGGGGAAGGCTCCTCACTGGCAGAACACAATAGCGCTATGGGAGGTATTCCCCCATGAATGTTCTGATGGGGGAATCAAGCTATTTTATTTTCTGCAACCCGTGGTTGCAGGAAAGAAAATTGCATTGTCTATGGCTTGCTTTACTACCTTAAAATTTAGTTAAGCTTCCCCTGTAAATGAACAGACAGTACTTATCAGCTGTTACATTTTAAGAGAGTTTTATTTACTCCACATCAAACAAGTGTCTCTTAAAGACTTCCTAAGCACCATATAATAATTGTTTAACTTTCATAGTTCTACAGTAGCTGAATCCCAATCAAGCAGACCGAAATGTAATTAGACGGTTATGGCCAGTGAATCATATATTCCCCACACTACAAAGCTGTAGACGTTTCTGCTCACGCTTTATTCCATAGCATACATAATGTTGGCTCATGGGATGTCCAGGCACAGATTGCAGTAGCGTTGTCTTCTAGTTTAATCATAAACACAGACTGCACTTTTTATGGAGCTTGCTGTTTAGTGAAATGGATCCAGTTCCATCAAAATATTTTAATCAACCATGAATCATTAGAAAGGCTGGTGGAGAAAAGGACATATTTGAGATAATAAAAATTTGACATTAAAATGTATAACTACTCTGTTGCTGGTTGGTGTAACTTTCAATATTAGTTGCAATTTAGCCCATACTATCAAAAAAGAAATACACATGGAAACTATGTACTATTCTGTATATATTATTTTAATGCATTGTACTGATTCTAAGGGAATGTTTATTGTTTTGTATATATTTTTGTATGTTTCGGAACTAAAAATTTACATATTAAGAAATATATTTTCATGATAGGTGTAGACAGGCATACCCCACTTTTAAGTACACAATGGGGTTTATTTACTAAAGCTGGAAAGTGCAAAATCAGGCTCACTTCTGCATAGAAACCAATGAGCTTCTAACCCCAGATTGTTCAATCAAACTTTGGTAATAAAACCTAGAAGCTCATTGGTTTCTATGCAGAAGTGAGCCTGATTTTGCACTTTCCAGCTTTAGTAAATAAACCCCATTGCGTACTTAAAAGTGGGGTATGCCTGTATATAACATTACATATTTATATGTCCTACTTACTATTTCCACTTCCAGGCTTCTTTCAAGTTTGCCTTTTTTTCTTTTTTTTTTTTTTTTTTTTTTTTTTTATACTTTCAATTTTTATTAGGTTTAAAATGCACAGTTTGCAACAATAATGTTTACAATTACCTGGATGGTCTTAATGGTTTTGCTCACAGTGCCCTGATAGGAAGTGAGGGAAAACTCCACAACCTGGCCAGTTGGAACCCTTCCCCACTCTTGCTGGAGTTGATCTTTAAATAAGGCAGAGTGCAGTTAAAACAGTATTAAACCCCAAAACAAAAATGTATTATATTGGAGCTTAGCAATCTTAGACGTGCTAACAGTGGCGGTTGGTGCTCAATATCTTGGGGGGCGGGGGGTGGCAAACCAATGCCACCCCCCCTGCGGGAGATGGACAGGAAGGCAGTTATCACCCCCCCCACCCCGCGCGCGAGGGAGACCGACTGGAAGGCGGCGATCAGAGGCCTCCATACCTTAGAAGGCAGGTGACAAGGATCAGGGGTAAGGCTGCTGCTCCTCGCTCCAGCTACTGCTTGCTCCAGGGCCGTTGCTTCTCCTCCCAGCCAAACAGGAAGTGGGTCCTGAGACCCGATTGGCCGGTAGTCCTAAGACTCCCTGGCCAATCGGGTCTCATGACCTGATTCCTGATTGGCCGGGAGGAGAATCAGGAAGACAATAGCGAATATGTTTACATGTCCATTTACACATGTAAATGTACATGTGTTCGTTTACACCTACCAACATCCGATCCTATCTGCTACAAACAAACGGATTGGATGACAGTGGGATGTAAATGGATAGGTGGATGACAGGTCCATGTGCGCTCTGTGACACTGAACCAGCCCGCTTTCCTCTTTGGGCAGTCAGATGTCAACAAACCTCCTGTAGCTGATGTCCTTAACCACTTGAGTCCTGGAGCCATTTTTTTTTGTTAACATGCTTAAGAAATACTTTTAGGCCTGTATATATTTATATTATATATTATATATTTTCTGAAAGCAGATATCCTAGAGAATACATTGTGGTTATTCAAATTTTTTATGTTAGATAATATTAGCAAGATAATTTATGAAATGCAACATTTCAGTAAAAATACACTAAAGGTAATTTTAGGGTACACAAATGTAATAACTTCCCCAAATTATTTTGGTAAAATATAAAAGATGGTGTTGTACCGGTTAAATAGATACCCAACATGTCAAGCATTAAAAATACATGCGCCTGTGAAACAGCCAAAAAAACTTTAATACTTTTTATTTAGGCCCTACAGGTCATCGGTTTAGAGTTACCCAGGAGCTCTGATGCTAAAATTAAATTCATTAGGTAGTCTCTAATGGGACTTTGTTGGCAGCCAAGAAAATATACACATAAATATGAATTTTTGTTAAAAAAGTATACATTTTACATCTTTATTTCTATAATACATCATAAAACATCCATCCCTGCATTGGTGGTATGTTACAAGCAATTTTACATACCTTTGTGTCATAGATACAACAAAGGGTCTATATCACATAGTTACACTTGATATTTTGTGGTACATCCAGTTGTCATTTGCTGCCACAGAGGTTGTTTTCACAGTAAATTTTCAACTGGAAAGATCGAACGCGTTTCGAACAATAACAATAACATGCTCTTCTTCAGGGAAGTACCACATTGATTATAAACTGTGATTCAACCTTTGACTCCCAAGATCATATGTGGACACAAGGCGTAGAGCAGAAGAGGACGTATGTAACGGAACCAAAAAGAGACACTGAGCCCTTACCTGTTCATCAACCTAATGGGACATCCTTCACCTTGCTTGCTCCAAGCTCTGCTCAACCAAGTCCAGCCAGGGACTCTCATTGCCGGCTCTTTGTTTACTTTATAGGGGCTGTCATTTTGGCCCTCTGCCAAAAATAAACAAAGGGGTAGGATCACCCAGTAATGTCACCGGGTGATCCCACGCCTTTCTGTATTTCAGCGGCGGGGCCAAATGACAGCTCCTTTTCCGGGCTTTGAAGAAAAGAAAGAGCTAGCAAAGACCATCAGAGCGGGCAAGTGATATATCCTGTATGTACACACTGCCCCTTCACTTTAAACACTGCTCCTCTCTGTACACACTGCCCACCCCCCTCCCTTGTCTGTTGTAGGCACTGCCCCCCACACACACTGCATTCAGTCTGTGCTGTCAGTGGGAATCCCCGCTGACAGCAGAGATGAGTCACTTGTTGTTAGGACGCAGGCTCCTAACAACCAATGCGAAAACAGACCATTTGTCCATTTACATCCTTTTTTTGTTCTTTACAGTTTTTTAACGGAACAAAAATAGGGCTTTGATCTCTTCCAAGAAACGTATGTTAATGGGTACGAATGTAAAGGGATGCAAATAGATGATCATCCTTTTACATCCATTTTTCCACAGAGATGTATTAATGTCCATTTTTTTATGCGTGAATGGGTGGATGAAAAACTGACAAACGGTCGGCATGTTTGAAAGGGGCCTACAACTATTTTCTCCCCAGACTGACAATGCTGCTGCCAAGGGTGTCTCCATTGCTCTTCCACTCAGAGTGGAGCTAAACTAAGATAGGGTGTTACTGGCTGGATCACCTGGTGAAAACGGGAAAAAATCCTAAAAACTAGGAAGATGCAATATATTATATTTTTGCTTTTGATTTAGATACACTTTTAATAGCTTCTATGAAAAGAACTAAATGATATTATATACGATCTGAGGTGTAAACATAGCTGCATTAATAATTTATAAGGATATATGGTAAAAGGAACATCGGAGTCAGAAAAGAGAGAAAAGAAAGGCATACACAGAGAAATGTGTTATTTCTATAGAAGAATAATACCAGTGAGCAAGGCTTGGAAAAGAAATAGGAGTCAAGGTGAAGGAGCACAAAGAACAGAACAAGAACAAATACCTCCCCTGGACCTGTTTATGTGACCATATTTTCTTTTCTAGAGCACAGCGCAGTATATTTCAGATTTCGATCTTGGAGTGCTAATTATAGGTAATTAAACTTTTGAGATTGCTGTCTGCAGTGGATGCCATGGAATTTGTTTTCTGTTTGACCTGAAGTCACATTGCTATCACTGAGAAATTGCTAGATGGGAGTTAACCTCTTTAAGTAAATCTAATTATGGAATACTCAAGACTGGATTTACAACACGGGCAGCCTCAGGACTTTAAAAATACTAGAGATCAGGGAACTCGGTGCTAGGATTTTTTTTGTAGATGATGGTTAGATTTGAGAGCACTCGGCAAAATACAATCAGCCAATTGTTCTCGTTTGGGAGAAGCCGATTAGCCATGTTGGATTTTACTAGCTGATAGTTATTGTTTTGTCAAGACTGGGGTTTATCATGGCATCTGCTGACTATGTAGGCTTTTAGACACGTGCCAGACAAGCAGTGTAGTGGGTGAGACCATTCTTTGGTGCAAATACTGAAGCTGACTGTACTGTTTATCATTGTTTAAATCTTTTTTTTGTTGTTATATTGTTCTCACACTTACCCAGAATCGCTTATTGCACAGTACAGTAATTCAGATATTTTTTATTCACCAGCTACAAATACTGTCCAAGGAGTCCAGCACTGTCTTCCCGCAGCATTCTTCTCACTGCTGCAGGTCCTCAGCATCATAATCATGGATTTGGGAGCTGGCTGTGACTTCCTGATGGCTTCCCACTGCGCATGCATGAGATCGCTCGACAGACTGAGGCTGGTTCTGCAACTTCCTGAGACACGTGACATGGACACTGTGAGTGGAGGGGAAGGAGGGATGTGTGACGTAATTTCGGAGTGAGAACCTGTCTAAAACGGTACATGCACCCCATGTTAAAAAAAAAAAAAAAGTTCAAATGTGTTAAGGGTAGGAGTGGAGAGGAATATGAGCAGTACTTTCACTTTTGACTGAAGGTCGCTTTAAATTCATTTACATCTGCCAAATGATCCACATGAATTCAGATATTTTAACAGGATGTGTGATTGTTGAATGATCAGACAGGGTGTACAGTTTACTAAACAGAAAATACAATCAGTGATGCAAAACAGGTTCAGGATGGCATGCATACTGTATACTGAAGAATGATGCAAAAAAGATTATGAAAATGGCACAAACACAGCAATGTCTCTGTGGCTCAATCCGAGTAACACGTGACTGTATAGCGTAGTCTCTATAAGATTCTATAACAGTGTGGACAGGATTAAACTGAACATTCTTTAGTGCCGAAGTGCTGCAGACATTTTTAAGGTATGCAAATTGTAATGCTCATCTATGGAGTGTTCCCAGTGTAGGGGCAGCCATCTTGGCTGGGTCTGGAGGACAGTGATTGACTAATGCAACAGGGCAAGGGAACAGTTAACTTGGTTGCTGGAGAAAGGGTGTTTGGTTCTGCCACCAGCCGGAAGAATGCAGGGAGGAAGTCACTATGAGACCATGCGCTGCTGCAACCATTGTCCTGTGCTGAGAGAGCACCACAAGGTTGCAGTAAAGGGGGAACAGTGGTGTTTGGCCAGAGTTTGCTTGAGCTAGCTAATGCTGTGCTGCCCAGGAGAAGAGGGCTTATCAAAAACTGCTGCTGCCATCATAATTTGCGCAATGCTACATGTGAGGGGACAGTCCTAGAAGTAAGCAGGTGTGTGGGGAAGATACTGAGCTGCTGCTGCTACAGGATGAACAAATCTCTGCCATAGTTGACCAAAATGAGGTGACCAAAATCAGGTGAACTCAGAGAAATAAAGAGACTGAGAACCTTCTCCATAGAAGACTGTGATTTGGATGCCCGGTGAGATCAGACTGTACCAGAGAACACTCCTACCACTTGTAAGGAAGGAAAAGAGGAACTGTCTCAGGAGTAGGGATGAGCCTGATGTTCGAGTCGGACGTAAGTTCGACTCGAACATCGGGTGTTCTCCTGTTCACCGAATAGCGAACAATTTGGGGTATTTTCAGCAAATTTGAAAGCCGCGGAACACCCTTTAAAAGTCTATGTGAGAAATCAAAAGTGCTAGTTTTAAAAGGTTAATATGCAAGTTATTGTTATAAAAAGTGTCTGGGGACCCGGGTCCTGCCTTAGGGGACATGTATGAATGCAAAAAATTTTTAAAAAAAAGTTTTTTTGGGAGCAGTGATTTTAATAATGCTTAAAGTGAAACAATAAAAGTGAAATATTCCTTTAAATTTCATACCTGGGGGGTGTCTATAGTATGCCTGTAAAGTGGCACATTTTTCCCGTGTTTAGAAAAGTCCCTGTACAAAATGACATTTGTAAAGGAAAAAAAGTAATTTAAAAGTAATAGCGGCTATAATGAATTGTCGGGTCTCGGCAATACAGATAAAAGTCATTGAAAAAAACGTCATGGAATCCACCCCAGTCCATTACCAGACCCTTTGGATCTGGTATGAATATTAAGGGGAACCACGAAGCAAAATTTAAAAAATTTAAATTTAAAAAATTGCGTGGGGGTCCCCCCAAATTCTATACCAGGCCCTTCAGGTCTTGTATGAATATTAAGGGGAACCCTGCACCAATTTTTTTTTTTAATGGCATAGGGGTCCCCCTCAAAATCCATACCAGACCCTTATCCGAGCACGCAACCTGGCAGGCCGCAAGAAAAGAGGATGGGACGAGAGAGCGCCCCCCCTTCCTGAACCATACCAGGCCACATGCCCTCAACATGGGGAAGGTGCTTTGGGGTAGCCCCCCAAAGCACCTTGTTCCCTTGTTGATGGGGACAAGGACCTCATCCCCACAACCCTTGCCGGTGGTTGTGGGGGTCTGCAGGTGGGGGGCTTATCAGAATCTGGAAGCCCCCTTTAACAAGGGGACCCCCAGATCCCGGCATAGCCCCTGTGTGAAATGGTAACGGGGTATAAATGTACCCCTACCATTTCACAAAAAAAGTGTCAAAATGGTGCAAAAGACAAGACACAGCTTGGGCCAAGTCCTTTATTAAAAAATAAAAAAATAAAAATGCCCCACGAAGTCCATTCATCTCCTTCTCTCGTCCGCAGACGGACTGAAAAAACCCTGCAGGCCACCACCGATCTGCCTCCATGGGAGGCACCCGCCGTATGATGCGTCCTCGCAGGTGACAGTTCTTTTATAACTGAGGTCGGACAAGATAAGAACTGTCAAAGCGAAGACGCATCATATGGCGGGTGCCTCCCATGGAGGCGGGTCAGTTGCTGCTTTGTTTTCTTTTTCGGCCCGTCAGCTGAGTGAGAGAAGAAGATGAATGGACTTTGTGGGATATTTTTATTTTTTTAATAAAGGACTTGTCCCCAAGCTGTGTCTTTTTTAACATTTTGACACTTTTTCTGTGAAATGGTAGGGGTACATTTGTACCCCATTACCATTTCACACAGGGGGGAGGCTGGGATCTGGGGGTCCCCTTATTAAAGGGGGCTTCCAGGTTCCAATAAGCCCCCCGCCCGCAGATCCCCACAACCACCAGGCAAGGGTTGTGGGGATGAGGCCCTTGTCCCCATCAACATGGGGACAAGGTGCTTTGGGGGCTACCCCAAAGCACCCTCCCCATGTTGAGAGCATGTGGCCTGGTACGGTTCAGGAGGGGGGTCGCTCTCTAGTCCCCCCTCTTTTCCTGCTTCCTGCCAGGTTGCCTGCTCAGATAAGGGCTGGTTTGGATTTTTGGGGGGACCCCCACACCATTTTTTTTTTTATTTTGTCACAGGGTTCCCCTTACAATCCATATCAGACCTGAAGGGTCTGGTATGGTCTGGTATGGATTTTGAGGGGGAACCCTACTCCATTTAAAAAAAAAAAATTTGGTGCAGTGATCCCCTTAATATCCATACCAGACCTGATGGGCCTGGTATGGAATTTGGGGGGACCCCCACGCAATTTTTTTTTTTTAATTTTGGTTCGGGGTTCCCCTTAATATTCATACCAGACCCAAAGGGCCTGGTAATGGACTGGGGGAATCCCATGACGTTTTTTTCAATGACTTTTATCTGTATTGCCGAGACTTGACAATTCACTATAGCCGCTATTACTTTTAAATTGCTTTTTTTCCTTTAGAAATGTCATTTTGTGCAGAGACTATTCTAAACACGGGAAAAATGCGCCACTTTACAGTTTTAACTTTTCACTTTAAGTTTTATTAAAATCATTGCTCCCGAAAACTTGCATATTAACCCTTAAAATTAGCACTTTTTACTTTTCACGTTTGTGTCCCATAGACTTTAACGGTGTTCGCGTGTTCGAACCAATTTTTTGCCTGTTCGCGTGTTCTGCTGCAAATCGAACCGGGGGGGTGTTCGGCTCATCCCTGCTCAGGAGGATTGAAAGAGAGAGATCATCAGCAACTTATATCCCTGCCTGACTTGAACTGGGCCTTTACTGAATCAGATTACGTCAGGAGATCCAGAAGAGTAAAGGGTGCTCTGGGACTGGTAAGAGACTAATATAATACAAGTTACTCTGTTGCCTGATGGGAACTGTTGTGCTTTCTTCAAGGGTCCCAACTTTGCTGGCCACGTTTCTTTTTTCATCATCACTGGCCAGTGGAATAAAACTAGGACTGTAATAGCAAGTTAGGACTGTCTTTATGTACTGTTGCTAGATACTGTACATGCAATTCAGTTCTGTTAATAGCTGTTAGAATACTGCAGGTGTTTAACCATCTCTCAGAGAAATGTTGTTGTCTTGTTGATTGTATAAGTACACTTGCTAAACCTCTCTTAATTTAAGCTATGCTAGGCCCGAATACATTTTTTAAATGGCTCAAGGTGTGTCAGTAAGTGCTGGGTGAGTGAGGTGTGTCATCTTCGGGTAGCGCTACAACTGGGTTGGCTGGGTGAGTGAGGTCTACTCTCTGGGGGTAGCGCTACAACAGCATCCCTACAGTGGATCCCAGGCCCTGGAAGGACATAGGTTCACTCCACAGGAACCGGAGTACCCTGGTAGCAATCAGGGAGGTGCTTCCCGCAGGCTCCAAACCAGCTGCCTGCACATCAGTTATGACAGTGAAGAGCCGCTCATCTGGTTGCAGATCACTTGCCCAGGTAACACTGTTTCATCAGGTATGGCCTCTCTAAGTTAATGAGGGAGAGAAGATAAGAAACAAATCTTCCCTTGGCATATCCAGGAACCCAGGGATTTGTTTGAAATGAGTTGAAGGGGCCTATATCTGAGCATGGTGAGTAACTAGGCACTCTGCCACAATAGTCATTTCTAACCTTCTCTGTACCATTTACCCCTTTTTTCTTCTTCTTATGCTAAAGATAAATATGTGAGTTCCACATATTGCTTAACAACAGCAGCAACATATTGCAGTATGTCACTACAAAGTACACGTGGGAGAAAAATGTAGGAACACATCTTCAATGTAGCGAGTAGCAAGAGATGCAAATCATTTTATTGATGTTAAGCTGTGTGCTTTTTAAAGCCTCCATAAGGAAAAGCTCTCCCTAGAGATGACCTCCATAAAGTCTGTTATCCTGTCTGTAAACGTAAAACTCATTTTTTCTGACTTCATATAAATCCTGCACCCTAAACTAAGCACCATCCACTTACCATCCTGCTGCCCTCTAACGGAGCAGTAATGGAAGGATGGGCAGATGGGCAGAGTTTAGCTGAGGGCTTTTCTCTGAAGTAAAGCTCACAATACACATTACAATCTGACTGTACAATCTCTGTACAGTCAAGATTTGCCAAAACTGTGTAATTTGAGGATCTTCAACCTCAATATGATGTTGCCTCCTCTCCACCCCTCTTCCCTCCACTTTTCAAATAGTTTTTCTTAACCTTTTTTTTAATAATACTTTTGGCCTCCCCCCATGTGTCTAGGTGAATGACATGTACTTTGCCTGCTGTGCCTCCTGGGATATGTACTTTAAATGTTCCAGGAGACATAGTCCTTCACTGTGAAAGGAGGAGGGCCTAGCAGCCCATTATCAGGTGAGCTGCCAGCTAAACCCAGAAGAGCCAGCAGCTTCCCGGTGACATCATGCAAGAAGATGGTGGTGCAGAACCAAGCGGGGGCAGAAGAGAAATGGACCACAGCAGGACAACACTGGATCTGCTAGGCGGGTGAGTACCTTAACTGTGTAGGACCAGGAACCAGGTAAGCGGGGGTTAACAAAAAAATGGTTGGGGGGTGAATATCTGCTTTAACTAATTCACCAATCAATTTGTAGCTAATCAGGAAAGAGAAACTGTCATGTGGATATTGGTTTTGTTTATTTGGGATTGGTCGTGTGCACCGGGTCATCCGGTATTTTTGTTCAGTGAGTGGGAGGGTAACGGGCATGAGTGACAATGGATTTATAAAGGACATTTTTGAAGATTTTTTTATCAAGGACAATTGTTTGGGTGTCTTTATTTTTAGGTGACTTTTTTTGTGAATAAGTAGTGTCACTATGTATTCAATACTCATTCCCACATGGGGGGGGGGGATCTAGGGGCCCCCTTATTATTAAAGGGGGCTTTCATATTCCGAACCCACCCTTCCCTCGCACACAGACACCCACAACCACCAACCAGTGTTGTGGGAAAGAGGCCCTTGTCCTCATCAACATAGGGACAAAGTGCTTTGCCTATTCCTGACCAGCCAGGCTGCCGGTTTGAATTAAGAGTCTGGTATGGATTTACTAAGAAAAAAAAAAAAAAAAGCACACAGACTGGTCCAAAGGTCCCTCAAATAACATAGCAAACATTCTGTGATGTTTTTTATTAATTTATTAATTTATTTATTTTAAGAAACTGGCAATGAAGTCATTTTCTGGAAATTGTAAATACTTTTTTCCTTTGTAAATTTTGGTTTTTAGACATCACAGTGATAGGGTTGAAATAATGACTTAGAGTTCCACTTTAATTGTTTCAGTTTTTTCTTACCTGTGTACGTATCAATTGTTCTATTTAAATTGTTTGTGCTCCTTTCTTACCTGTGTACGTATCAATTGTTCTATTTAAATTGTTTGTGCTCCTTTCTTACCTGTGTACGTATCAATTGTTCTATCAATCTGTATCTAGATGGAATTTGGAACTGCTGAATAATCATTACATGTTCGCTGATGAGAAACTCTTTGTACCTTAACCTCATTTGGTAATGCCGATAAAATTACTGCTTTTGGAACTGCCTATAAAAGAAGTAAAGGGAGCAGTCCTTTTTTGGGATGCTCAGAACTTTGATACAGACATACCTGACTCTGTGTCTTAATTCCTATATGAAGCAATAATTTGGCAAAGCAATATAAACTATAAGCAACTTATTTAAAAGTTGAACCTAACATTTTGGCGCCCGAAGAACAGGGACTCACCGATGATACTACAAGAGGTGGACGAACGCGGCTGACGGAACAAAAAGGAATAGGCATTCCGGGAATCACAGATCAAAAAACCTGCGCAGGTAAGAAAAAGCTTTATTTTTCTTATATTCTGTGCTCCCCTGATTTGTGCCTATCCGTTCTGTCAGTTACGGTTCTCCTGGTTTTAAAACACCAGCCTCTGTAGTGGTGAGTCTAGAATTATCTGTGTCTGTCTTGTCTGTCTTGTTGAGAAAGTGAATGAGCCTTGTCAAGGATGGTATGAGTTAGAAGGGGATTGCCGAACTAAGCAACGGAATGCGCCTTACCTCACACGATTGGGAACCTGAGGGCTTGTGAGCTTGGGGGTCTGACGCTTATGCTTAACCTCACATCTAACTCATAAACCATAGACGGGTTGAGAGTATAAGCCCTGTCTGCTCCATAAAGCAGGGATAAGAGTGTATGAGAGGGATTCCCAGATACGGGGAGGGAATAAGGTCTCAACAAAGTCCCGAGATCTAGTCGGATACCTGGCCACTTAAAGGAATGCTTGTATATGTTGTAGCCGCATTTTTGTATATGTTGTAGCCGCATTCTGGTTTGTTATTGGGCTAGCATATAAAGTAATTATTTATTATTGGGCTAGCATATAAAGTAATTCGGTTTCAGAAATCTCATTCCGGAGAGGTTTCTAGAATTCTAGCACCCTAGGAGGAAGGCAACGAGGAACTAGTGTAACTTAGCTGGTTTGCTATTGGGCTAGCATATAAAGTAATTATTCATTCTTGTATATGTTGTAGCCGCATTATATTGTACACTAAGTGTCCCACACGCTACCTAGGCAGGACTGTTAGAATGGGCCAGAGGAACACAAAACCCCGTCAGGGAATTGTGGCGCACTATACGGTGCCACAGATAATTAAGAACATTTATGGGAAAACCGAAGCACAGGACTTAAAGGATGTCCTTCGTAAATTTAAGGTGAAAGGAGCAGCGGGCTTAGACCCGGATGTATGGAGTGAAATAGAAAAAGGACAGACAAGGAGAGGTGTTAGAGAAGCAATGGATGAGTCAGGTTCAATGCTTAATTAAGGTTTCAAATAGAGAAAAAGAAGAGGGGTGGAAACATAATCCAGATTGTGATGGTTGGGATATGAAAGACAGAAGAACAAAAAATGTTGAAATTTTAAATAATCTTAGTTCAACCATCCCACCCCCATATACTGACATAGAACGCAAACCACACAGGATATATCCGGTACTTGAGGGGAGAGGATGGGTTTGTCAGGATTGTGGAGCACAAAACCCAGAATGGGCAGTAGAATGTGTGCATTGTGGGGCACAAAAACCTCATCCAGAAACTGTAGCTCCCGTACGCACTGATACACGCATTGTTCAGGTAAACAATCCAGAATTTGGACAAGCAGCCCATCCAAATGCCCCGCCTACTGTCACTCGTAGAATGCAAATAAGGACTTGGGCACCATGGTCGGCAGACACCCTTATGGCATTAATACAGAGCGCCCCAGACCCGGTAGCAAAGCCAGCTACTTTTTGTAGATTTGTGACACAGTTAATGAATACACATGAAGCGACCTGGCAGGATGGGGAGGATCTATGCAGACACAAAATGACTCTGACCCTGTTTAACCAGTTTATGACAGAAATAGGTCCACACAGACCTGCAGGACAAGTTGATGGGGATGGCAATTTAGAGACAGGACATGTCAGACATATAGACTCAAGGGCCCCTTTTATTGCTAGATTAGAAGCTTTTTGTCAGGCAAAACAACAGGAGAGGGGGTCCATATCACCCATGAAGCAAATGCCAGGACAGACTGTATCGGAATTTTACTTATCTATGGAAAGTATGATGGCAGATGAGGGATTGGACTTGGCCCTGCCAGTCACAATCCGAGCCTTCAATAGACAATTTATGGAGGGATTAATTCCACAGATAAGTGAGAGACTGAAAGCCTGCACACCAGAGTGGAGGGCAACTAGAGATAGAGGGACGTTGTTACAAAAAGCGCAAGGCATAGAGGCGGACTTAGCAGAAACCAAAGGGAGGAAATCTCATGCTATCAACGCACTCGGGGGTCCCCAAGAGCAAGGTAGAGGTTCCTTTCGCAAACCCCTTACCTGTCACTACTGTAACAAGATTGGTCACATCAGACGCAACTGTAAGAAAAGAATAAGGGATGAAGGAGAGGAAGGTGTTGATTCTCCAGTTAATCAGAGAAGGAACCAGCCCAGGGACAACAAAAATAGTCATATCAGGCAGCAGGGAGATGGTCCACGAGCATGACTCACCCCGGTTTTAGAAAAATCCAAAACAACAATGCTTAAGACAAATATAACGGTTGGTAATAAGAAAATCTCTTGTTTAGTCGATACAGGAGCTTCACGCTCGTTACTTTCTGACTCTGCACTACTCCCTGGCCAAAAATCACCTGACACTTTACTAATAACTGGATATGATGGCATTTTAGCCGACGCCCCGCTTACAAAACCTCTGAAAGTTAAAGTAGGAAACCACATGTTCCTTTCACGCTTTCTGGTATCCAGAGGAGCCCCCACTAATTTGTTAGGAGCTGACATTTTGCAGAAAATAGGAGCTAACATTACCTATCACCCAGATGGCACTGTCACCTTAGCTATAGGGGATAATCAAGAACACATGGAGATGTGTAACCTGATACAATACCTAGAGGAGGAATCGGAATTGTCCGGCACACCTCCTTCAGACTTAGATCAGATTTTGTCGTCCCTTCCAGGAGAACTATGGGAAAAACATCCAGCTGATGTTGGACTTTTGCCCATACCTCCGGTTACCCTACAGCTGATTCCAGGAGCAGTGCTTCCCCAACAAAAGCAGTATCCACTTAGTGCACCCCAAGAGACGGCCATAGAAATGCAGGTCCAATCCTTCTTAAAAAGTGGAGTTCTAAAAGAGGTAAAATCACCGGCAAACACTCCCTTGTACCCGGTTAAAAAGAAATCAGTAGCCGGTAGTCCGGTTAAGTATAGAATGGTCCAAGACCTTAGAGCGGTCAACAAAATACTAGCCCCGATGACACCTTTAGTACCCAATCCACATACATTACTGTCACAAATACCATCAACCAGTATGTACTTTACGGTTATAGATTTAGCGAATGCTTTCTTTTCCGTCCCGCTTGCTGAAGAATGCCAACTTTGGTTCGCATTTTCAATCAAAAATCGGCAACTAACCTGGACACGCCTACCTCAGGGTATGGCGCATTCACCTACCTTGTATTCGCAAGCATTGCAAACGGTGTTGGGAGAATGGGTACCACCAGATTCCTGTGTATTGTTACAATATGTGGATGATTTATTGTTATGCTGCCCTGACAAAGAAACTTGTTTGGCCACCACCCTTAATTTGTTGCGATTTTTGGCAGAAAAAGGTTGCAAGGTTAATAAGAAAAAGTTACAAGTGTGTCAGGAAAAAGTTATCTTTTTGGGACATTGTATATCACAGGGTACGAGACATCTCACTGAGGAGAGGGTTCAAGTGATAAAGGGAATGTTACCCCCACGGAATTTCAAACAATTGCGTATGTTTTTAGGTATCGTGTCATATTGTAGACAGTGGATACCACATGCTAGCGCTTTGATGCAGCCATTATACGATTGTTTGAAAATTGTACCGTATGTGCTTACAGAAGTAGCTTATGAGTCGTTTATCACTTTGAAAAAGTTGTTGATTTCTGCCCCGGCTATTGGTATACCAGATTACACCAAGATATTTAATCTGTACATTGCTGAGATCACTGGACACGCCACAGGTGTTCTGACACAGGCACATGTAAAACAAAGACCAGTCGCTTACTTTTCAACAGCATTAGATCCAGTATCTAGAGGTTCACCATCTTGTGTACGGGCGGTAGCTGCAGTGTCAATTATCATAGATAAGTCATCAGAGATTGTTCTAGACAATCCAGTCGTAGTGCATACCACACATGACATACATGCAATCTTGTCTCAGGTACAGCCCAAACACATTTCAATGGCTAGGCAATTAAGATTACAGTGTACTTTACTCTTACCTCCAAATGTTACTTTTCAGCGCTGTACAACCTTAAATTTGGCCACCTTTTTGCCTCTTCAGTCACCAGATTTGGCAAGGGGGAATGATAGTACTAATAGTACTAGTGAGAAAAGAAATGAGGACACTGACACTCTTTTGTTTAAAGAAGTAGATCAGCACGATTGTTTTCAGCTCATGGAACAGGAGACAATGGGATTCCCACATGTTACAGATACACCAATTTTAAACGCTGAGTACACCTTGTATATAGATGGTAGTAGGTTTGCTGATGACAAGGGTAAATATCACACAGGGTATGCTGTAGTGACTGATACGCAGGTAATTGAAGCACAGGCCTTACCAGCCCACATGTCAGCACAGGAAGCAGAATTAAAAGCTTTAGAACAAGCCCTAGAATACTTAAAAGAACGAGAAGGGAATATTTACACTGACTCTGCCTACGCTTATGGTGTAGCGCACGATTATGGCCACATATGGAGGGCTAGAGGTTATCTGACAGCAGCAGGTACACCTGTAAAACATGGAGAAGGGATTAAGAGAGTCCTGAACAATCTTCAAAAGGTTAAAACGAGTAGCCATTATGAAGATAGCGGCACACACAAGCGTAAAAACAATTGAGGCAAAAGGAAATGCATTTGCAGATTTGACTGCAAAACAGGCAGCTCTAGGGGAAGGAAGCCCTGAGACCTTAGCAGCGGTAGAGGTGAGTATCCCAGAACCAGAACCAACATGGCAGCAGCTGAGTAAATTACAGGAACAAGCAGGGGAGAGCGAGAAAGATAAGTGGGTCAGGATGGGAGCAACACCAGACCTTGACAATGTATGGAGGGAAGGAGGCAAAATATGCCTGCCTGCCTCTCTGTACCCAGAAATGGCAGCGGCAGTTCACCTACCCACACACGTCAGTTCCAATTCCATGTATAGGATTGTGAACCAAGGATGGCTCGCCCCTGGATTCAGTAGCACTGCAAGAAACTACTGTGCAGCCTGCCAAATCTGTCTCCTGAATAACCCAGGACAGAGAGTAAAAACCCCACGAAAACACCAGGTCCGGGCCCAATACCTCTTCCAGAGACTGCAAATTGATTACATACAAATGCCTAAGAGCGGCCCTTTTGAATTTGTCCTCGTGTGTATCGATTTATTCTCAGGTTGGCCCAAAAGTTATCCAGTAAAATCGGCTACAGCTAAAGCCACAGCTAAGAAACTGATCACTGAGTTAATACCTAGGTTTGGTCTTCCTGAAACCATAGAATCAGATAGGGGGACACACTTTACAGGAGAAATCATGCAGAATGTGATGACCATGTTAGGGGTTCAACAAAGTTTTCACACCCCTTACCACCCACAGAGTTCAGGATCAGTGGAGAGAGTAAATGGAACAATAAAGTTAAAAATACAAAAAGCCATGCAAGAGTTAAACAAGCCTTGGCCAGAATGCCTGCCTTTGGCTTTGTTCTCTATAAGGTACACTCCAACAGGAAAGACAGGATTATCCCCATATGAGATACTTTTTGGGAATGCACCTAGATTGGGTTTATACTTTCCACAGAGTATGCAATTGCAATGTGATAGTTTGACTGCATATGTGATACAATTACAACAACGTCTAACTAAGATCCACAAAAGTGTGTATTCTTCTCTTCCAGACCCTAATTCAATAACAGGTACACATACTCTGCTACCAGGGGATTATGTATATGTGAAGAAACACACCAGAAAGACATTGGAACCCAGGTTTGAAGGTCCTTACCAAGTACTCTTGACCACAGCCACCTCAGTAAAGCTGGAAGGAAAACCTACCTGGATACACGCATCACATTGCAAGAAACAACCCGAGAAAACAACATGATGAAATATCTACTTACAGATTTTTTGTTGAAGATTGTTGTTTTACAAATATATGCATGGACTCCTGGTATTAATGTACTTGAAGTAGAGGAAACAACAACTTTCGAATGGGCTATAGATGATCCTAAAGTAGCAAATTATTATTGACAAAGGTAGACTAGTACATCTTTCCTCACAGATACAACAGGATACTGCACCACATTGGTGGGATATATTTAGTGGAATGTCTTCTACAGCAACCAATACCTTTCACTGGTTGTTAAGTCCAATGGTAATTATTATTCTAATATTAATATCACTTACAATCACGAATATATGTGTATACAGGAAAATAAATAGGAAAATTAGGAGAATAGACAGGGTATACTGATAAGTGTGTATTGACATCACCCTACTCCTATAAAACTCCTCTTCTTGAATTTTAAGATGTTGGTAATACCTAGGGGGATGGGTTCTACCCCTCTGACAACTCGCGGTCAGGGAAAGGACTCTGGGGAAAAACTGACTAGAACTTATTCATGAGGACCCAGGGGGAAGGAGAGGATGATGTCAAAGGGGGAAATTGATAGGGTTGAAATAATGACTTAGAGTTCCACTTTAATTGTTTCTGTTTTTTCTTACCTGTGTACGTATCAATTGTTCTATTTAAATTGTTTGTGCTCCTTTCTTACCTGTGTACGTATCAATTGTTCTATTTAAATTGTTTGTGCTCCTTTCTTACCTGTGTACGTATCAATTGTTCTATCAATCTGTATCTAGATGGAATTTGGAACTGCTGAATAATCATTACATGTTCGCTGATGAGAAACTCTTTGTACCTTAACCTCATTTGGTAATGCCGATAAGATTACTGCTTTTGGAACTGCCTATAAAAGAAGTAAAGGGAGCAGTCCTTTTTTGGGATGCCCAGAACTTTGATACAGACATACCTGACTCTGTGTCTTAATTCCTATATGAAGCAATAATTTGGCAAAGCAATATAAACTATAAGCAACTTATTTAAAAGTTGAACCTAACAACAGAGACACACCCAGTCATAGGCAAGATTATGGCACCCCCAGGCATGTTATTTAAAATAATTGGACATTTCTAATGTTCCACTTTAAAGTGTAAGTTCACCTTTACAGAAAAATCTGTAAGGTGAACTTACATAGGACCCCCATCCCACCCCACCCCCCACCCCCATCCCGCTGACCTGCATGGTGGTGACCGCTCGCTCTGAGCCCCGATATAGCATCCTCATGGCTCTGGTGCTTAGGAATCCTCTCAGCTTTCTCTCTTCTTCTTCCCCGCTGAGAGGAAGGCTACGTGGGTTCTGATTGGTCGGCGCTGCCCATGTGACAGCACAGACCATTTAGAATGCTCCTAAATGTCCCTCCTGATGGAGAACGTTTAGGGGATTTCTAAGCCCGGAGCCATGAGGCGGCTATACCGAGGCTCAGAACAGGCGATCGCTGCCATGCAGGTCAGCGGGGAGGGGGGTGGCGAGGTGGGGGTCCTGTGTAAGTTCACCTTACAGATTTTTCTGCAAAGGTGAACTTACCCTTTAAGCATTTTAAAAGGGGGAGTGAATGTTGACAGTATTTTTTTTTATTTAATATTTTATTATTTTTACAATTTTGCTTTTAAATATTTATTTGTTACAATTTTTTCTCTTTTTTTTATATCAATCCTGTTGGGGGGGGGGGCTTCGGTGAGATGTCAGGGGTCTTAACATCTCCCCTTTGAGACAGGGGAGAGGGCTGAGGACACAGACTCCCCAGTCCCTTTCTCAGCAGCTTCAGCTGCACTGAAGATGAATGGACAAGAGACAGTGGCTCGGAAAAGAAAGGAGCCGGTAAATGAAATATTTACTGGCTCCTTCCTCTGCTCTCCATCCTGACAGATCTAGCACAAAGGGGGACCGGAGGAGGACCTAGGGAGGACACGGGCGACAATCAGGGATGATCGGTGTGGCAGTGGGGGCAGTTACAAGCACTGATCTCCCTGACAGCCGTGGGAGGGAGAGGAGGAGAAGTGGTTGTCAGAAAAGCTATAGAGAGTGATTGTAACTGTCCCCACCTCTGCTCCGATCATCTGTGAGGCTGCCCGGCCCCCCCTTCTACACTGAGGACGCTGGGTGTACTTGGCCTCCTGTCAGGTATTGGGTCAAGCATTGGAGCATTTGCAGGAGTAGAAGTAGTCATGCAAATGCTCAGTACTGGCACAACCCTAGTTACTATATAGTACAGATATATACTATCTAACTACTATCTATCTACGGTTTATCTTCTCACTTAAGTATGTGCAATTTATGCATACAGGCAGTCCTCAGGTTACAAAAAAGATAGGGTCTGTAGGTTTGTTTTTAAGTTGAAGTCGTATGTAAGTCAGAACAGGTAAATTTTTTTAAGTGTAACTCCAAGCCCAAAAATAAAATGTTACATTTTTTGGATAGAATAGGGAAGGGTTAATACCCCTGTAACATTTGTTTTGCTGTCTGTGCCCCTGATCAGAAGATTTCACCTCACTTTCTGTCCTTGTAACAATTGGATTTTGAAAACTGACAAAGCTCACACGCACTTTAAGTAGTTTTAAAAAGTTTGATGTGATTTGTTGCCAAGGTTACAGATTTTTCAGCAGTGTCCTGTGCACCAGTTTTCAAGCATGCCTCATAATCTTTTATTCAGCTTGTTCCCTAAAGGCATGTAAAAAATGCATTTTCAGTCCATTTGCCTCATAAAATCCTTAGAGATGTGGGTTGCTTTCTGAATTTTTGTAATCTTTTTATTACCATTTAAACCTTTGAAATGTCATAGTGCAACAATCCCTGAAATATTTGTCAAACTGTTACATCAGGCCCATTGTGTGTGAGATCTCCTGGGAATTGCATTGTGCAGGAATGCAGCCAAAGTTCCATGTGATTACATCACAGTTTTATTCACAACTACTGTTTGTTTCATATTACAATATACAGTGAAATATTAGGCTAGCTGTACACGTGCAACATTGCCAAGGGATGCACTCAATTTGAGCATTAGTTTAAATGGCCAGATTTGGTGCATGTATAGTACCTACAGTAGCTGTTGTCAGGCTGTAGGCTCTTCAGAATCTAAAGTCTGAAATTATATTTAATAGTGTGAAAAATTGTGTATAGGGTTAGAGCTTCCTTTAACCACTTGGGTACTGCCCTTTATATACCACTTTATTACCAGGCCATTTTCCATTTTTCAGTGCTGTGATAGTTTGACTGAGAATGACTTGGTTTATGCAACACTGTGCCAAAATACATTGTGGGTTTTTTTTTTTAGACAAATAGAGCTTTTTTTTGGTGGTATTTAGTTACCACTTTTTTTTTACTATAGAAAGGAAAAAGCCCAACAAGTTTGAAATTATTTTTTTTCCCTACTTTCTATTATAAAACACAGCAAATAAAATTAGCAGGTCAATACAACCCCCCCCCCCCCCCCCCCCCCCGCAAATACCCCCTTTTGAGAAGTAGACACCACAAGGTACAGTAATTCCATTCTTTGCCACATTTGTTTTGTGAAATAAGAAACATTCTAGTATTGAGGTGGTTATAACATCCAGCTTGATAACAGTGCACTAGATACTGCAATATCATAGGTCAGTGATGGCGAACCTATGGCACACGTGCCACAGCTGGCACGCAGAGCCCTCTCTGTGGGCACGCAGCTCCGCCACCAGGATAGGGGGGAATCCTCCAGCCAGGCAGTCACTTGCACTGGCGGTGCAGACACGGAGGAGTCGGCTCTCTTCCTTGCAGCAGTGCGATCGGGAGAGCGGCTGCCTGTGCAGGGGCTCGGGCGCTGAAGCATGACCATGTGGAGGACTGTGGACAGGTAGGACACTGCTATGGGAGGGAAGCCAGAGATCACTTCTATAGGAGAAGGGGGGGGCAGAGGACACTGCTTTAGGAAGGGCCACCCCCATAGCAGTATCCTCTACTGACCTTCACATCACACCCCCTGATCTCTGTATTCTGAGCACAACGCATTCCTGATCCCTGTATTCTGAGCACAACACATTCCTGATCCCTGCATTCTGATACAACACATTCCTGATCCCTGCATTCTGAGCGTAACTCATTCCCGAACCCTTCATTCTCAGCACAATGCATTCTCCTGATCCCGGCATTCCTGAACCCTGCATTCTGAGCGTAAGGCACTCCTGAACCCTGCATTCTGAGCATAACACATTCCTGAACCCTGCATTCTGAGCGTAACGCATTCCTTAACCCTACATTCTGAGCATAACGCATTCCTGAACCCTGCATTCTGAGCGTAACGCATTCCTGAACCCTGCATTCTGAGCGTAACGCATTCCTGAACCCTGCATTCTGAGCGTAACGCATTCCTGAACCCTGCATTCTGAGCGTAGCACATTCCTGAACCCTGCATTCTGAGCGTAACGCATTCCTGAACCCAGTATTCTGAGCATTTTTTTCCCGGACAGAATCGTACGTTTTTGGTCCCTTAAGGCTCATTCAGAGGGATGATCAGTCCCATCCTCTGTACAGAGCCGCTGGTAGGTTTAATTCCCTGTTGGCACTTTGAAATAAATAAGTTGGTTTTGTGTCGCTGTTTGGGCACTCGGGCTCAAAAAGGTTCACTGTCATAGGTCATACACAGAGGGAGGAGAAGATGAAAGGGTTAAATTATTGATCACATGGAGATGAATTAGGTTAATGTTCAGATGTGCAGGATAAGAGAGTTAAAGGGTTAATACACAGGTCACATAGAGACAGGATGGAGATCAAATGCACAGGTAAGGGGGGGGGGACAATCCCTCAATCAAACCTCCTACACTAAATTTGTTTCTTCTTTTGTTCTGGGACTAATTCATTATCTTTAATTCATTGAGTCATCTATCTCCCCTCCCCCTAAAGCTAGCCATTCGACAGTTCGAATCTCAGTCAGTTCAGCAGGAACCAGTCCAGAGGTGGGTGGGTCTCTAGAGCTTTCCAGCAAGAATTTAAGAACTATAGTGTGGTTCCCTGTAGAACTTCGTTGAGTCAGACTTTGTCAGCAATTTGGGGGTCAATTCCTTTTCTTTCAGATGATTTAGTATAGGATCTTATCCGCTTGAACAATACAGTCATTAAGATTCTCTCCTCTCTGTTGCTGGGTATGAGCATTCTTTCAGTCTCCCCAGTCTAACCATATTTCACTTAATAAGGGCCTCTATCCTACAGGAGACAGACATAACCCACTTATTTTGTAATGGTAGACTTTTAGCTGGCATCTAAGAGTAGCTTCAGCTGATTAGCAAGCACATCTCACCAGATATGCCTTTAATCTCTTAAACATTTGTTAATTGTGACAGATTAAATGGAGACTCACACTCAGGAATTGGGGACTGAAAAACATTATCAAATCTCACTGAAATCCTAGGGATCACCAAAAACTTACTTTGTGCTTTCCAGACTCCAGCCATGCCCACATACCCTGTTTCCCCGAAAATAAGACCTAGCGTGATTGTCAGTGATGGCTGCAATATAAGCCCTACCCCCCAAATAAGCCCTAGTTAAAGTCCTTGTAGGTCTTATTTTCAGGGTAGGGCTTATTTTCGGGGAAACAGGGTAGGGCTTATTTGGGGGGTAGGGCTTATATTGCAGCCATCACTGACAATCACGCTAGGTCTTATTTTCGGGGAAACAGGGTAGGTGTGCGCAGCCTGTTGCATTAGGGTGTGCACACCAAAGCTCAAACACTCATGCATGTATATATATATATATATATATATATATATATATATAGTATTCCTTGTGGCTCTCTGCCCCACCGGCACATGATCTCCCTACCTGCAGATTCAGAATGAGAGAAAAATGCTTCCACACTTCTTATAAGCAGACACGCTCAGTGGGAAATCTTTCCCATCTCCCCACCGGCACACAGACTGATAATGCTAATGTGAACAGGGTGATTAGTATGTGCCCAGGCACACCCGGCACACCCTGTGCACACACCTATGCATGCTCCGATGTGCCACCCCTCTAACAGATGCTTTATAGCAACATAGCTGCTATTAGAGATAAAGTGCGTTCCAGTTTAAAAGGTACATGCTGAGTGGACTGTCTCCAATACACATCAAACTCTGACCAATCCTTTCCTTTAAACAATCCCCTTTACCTCCAACTCCCCACTTGCAGCACTCTGATTGGCCAGGAGTCTCCTTCCATACAAATTCACTGATCAGTAACAGGAGAAAGGATGTCTTTATATTACTCTAGGGACATGCTGTTATTGCAAAGCCAAACGAAAGATAACCCCTGCTTCTTCTTGCTTCTAACTTTATATGCAGTTTTATATGAATGAAAAACATTATGGAACAAAAAAAAAAAATGAAATGAAAGAAAAGAACCACAAAACAATTTCAAGTGATTAACAAATTTGTGATTTTTTTCTCCATTCAAAATCAGACTCCCATGGCTAGTGCTGACCTAGAAGACTATATAGAAGACTATTTAGAAGACTATTTATCTACTCAATCTGGTGTCATCGGTGATCAGATCTATTTGAGGTCAAATCTTTTTGAGTTTGCATGCACAGGTCATCAACTGGGTGACAGCTTGGAATGAAGAGAAACAAACAAAAATACTCAGGGTTTTTCAGCTCTAAAATAGCCATTAAATAGCCGTGGTTTCCCTCTAAGCGGAGTATGTGGATAATTCAGTTTACCTCCCCACTATCAGTTTCCATATCAGTTCTAGCCTCAAGGTTCCCAGAGGAAACTTCCTCTGATTTGCTGCATCTTGGCTCTAAAGAGATATTTTATACCTTCTTTGTCATGTCATCCTGTCAATTTCAGCATTAGTATTTTACTCAATGTGTCCAAAATTATTTCCAACATGTGTCTGTGTCTTTTTTATGTCTAAAGGCAGCTATGGCTGTCCATTTAGCTTGTTTGCTTACACTGCAGCTAGCCATTTAGATTAGATGGAGATTAGCCAATAGGAAATAATGTATCTGCTGAGAGATTAGGAGAAATACATACACAACTGAGTTTTACTAGTTTGCATAAATTATTTTGAAGCTGAAAACCTTGTTAGCAAGCCTGTATTGAGAAATCTGTACGTCCAGGTATTATCTACATTTACTCCCAATTTGCCCTCTCCCCCTCAAGAGCATGTCACAGAATTGTTCTTATTTTATATTGTTCCTGTAGCAAAATACAGCTTTTATTGCTTCCTTTGACATCACCATAAAACTCTTGCAGTGGCAGTAGCTGTATTAATAGCTGGATTCCTATTAACATAGAAAGGCCTGCAGAACTACACTATATTACCAAAAGTATTGGAACACCTGCCTTTACATGCACATGAACTTTAATGACATCCCAGTCTTAGTCCGTAGGGTTCAATATTGAGTTGGCCCACCCTTTGCAGCTATAACAGCTTCAACTCTTCTGGGAAGACTGTCCACAAGGTTTAGGAGTGTGTCTATGGGAATGTTTGACCATTCTTCCAGAAGCGCATTTGTGAGGTCAGGCACTGATGTGGAAGAGAAGGCCTGGCTCGCAGTCTCCGCTCTAATTCATCTTAAAGATGTTCTATCAGGTTGAGGTCAGGACTCTGTGCAGGCCAGTCAAGTTCCTCCACGCCAAACTCGTTCATCCATGTCTTTATGGACCTTGCTTTGAGCACTGGTCCAAACCATTTGGTGGAGGGGGGATTATGGTGTGGGGTTGTTTTTCTGGGGTTGGGGTTGGCCCTTAGTTCCTGTGAAGGGAACTCTTAAGGCCTCAGCATACCAAGACATTTTGGACAATTTCATGCTCCCAACTTTGTGGGAACAGTTTGGGGATGGCCCCTTCCTGTTCCAACATGACTGCACACCAGTGCACAAAGCAAGGTCCATAAAGACATGGATGAGCGAGTTTGGGGTGAAGGAACATGACTGGCCTGCACAGAGTCCTTACCTCAACCCGACAGAACATCTTTGGGATGAATTAGAGTGGAGACTGTGAGCCAGGCCTTCTCGTCCACATCAGCGCCTAACCTCACAAATGCACTTCTGGAAGAATGGACAAACATTCCCATTGACACACTCCTAAACCTTGCGGACAGCCTTCCCAGAAGATTTGAAGCTGCAAAGGATGTGCCAACTCAATACTGAACCCTACGGACTAAGACTGGGATGCCATTAAAGTTCATGTGCGTGTAAAGGCAGGTGTCCCAATACTTTTGGTAATATAGTGTACATCTTCCAAGAGCCTTCTCTCAATCATGAGCAGGCTCTTGGGACTCAGGGCAGCAGAATTATGTTGCTGGGAAAGAAATCAAGTAACACATGGTGACAGGAAGGGATGGTAGTTAAGCAGAGTTCTGTAGTCCAGAAGGCTTGGCTGACAACACTCTTTGAGATTTCAGTGCAGCAGTGGTACTGTGCTGTCAACCCAAGCAGGAATTTAGGAGCTAGATTTATAGCAGATCAGCCAATATTTTTTCTGTATTCTCAGCATTTGTTAAGCCTCGTACACATGATCGGACTTTCCGGCGGGAAACGTTCGATGACAGGGTGTTGGCGGTAAATCTGACCATATGTATGCTCCATCGGACAATTGTTGCTGGATTTTCCGCAGACAGCAGGTTTTAAAATTTTACGCGGACAAATGTGTGTTGTCGGATTTTCCGAGTGTGTGTGTACAAGTCCGTCGGACAAAAGTCCAAAGTACAAACACGCATGCTCGGAAGCAAGGACCAATCAGAAGTGGTCGGTCTTGTAAACTAGTGTTTGTAATGGAGAATTAAAATTCGTGACGTGGCAAATTATGAAATCTGGAAATGTAGCGCACAATTCTCTTCTTCTTTAATGGGATAATAATGAAGCTGCTTTGCTGGTGATACAGATGGAGTTATTGCAAATGATTTTTCAAAGGCTTTTTTTTCTAGTGATATCAAGAATAATATTATTATGCTTTTTTTTTTTTTATTTGGGCAAGTTACCACAACACCATTATCCATAGTTTTTAAGGTCAAAGATACAACTATGTTGGTGTCCCTTGTTAATTTTACAGTGTATTTTTGTAAATGTAACTACCTACTCCCAAACTGTCATTTGTAGTAAAACACATAGCCAAGTATTTTTCTCCACAATTTTTTTATTGTGCATTAAAAAAAAGAAAACAAATAAAATTAGACATGCTATCTGCCAATAGAACATAACCAAAAAATGCATTCTATGCATCCAAAAATATAGAAAATATATCAAATCAAATCATTATTCAGCCAAAAAAATAATGTCAAAGCAATAACTCCAAGGCCAATAATAAATAACACGTTATCTCCTCCGATTCCGCAACATTGCTGGTTGATGAACGGCCGTTCAGAAACGAACTGAAAAGTGCGAAATGAAAATGCGAAATGAAAAGCGCAAATCAACACTCATCACACTTCTACTAACACGAAATTAGCAGAAGGAGCCCAAAGGGTGGCGTTAAAGAGCTGAAAAACAATGTAGTACGTCACTACGTTCGTAATTGTTGGCCAACAGTTGTGTGGCCGTGTGTATGCAACACAAGTTTGGGCCAACGCCCTTCAGACAAAATTCCACGGTTTTGTTGGTGAACAGTCCGATCATGTGTACGAGGCTTAAGGGTTTGTTCAGACGGGTGCTGACATCCTGCGTGCAGGCTCCCTTTGTTATTGTGCCTGCAACCACCCCAAGCTGCATGCGAGCAACCTATAGAGGTGGGTGTGGCAGACACAACTGCTGCATGGACACAAAATTTGACATGCAGACAGGAGCACGGATCCAAATGCACACTGTCTGCGTTCAGATCTGTGCACTAACCCGCTCCTGCCCACATGTCAATTTTTTACATCTGCACCCACCCCTTGCCCACATTCAGCCTGCGGCAGATGCAGCCACAATAGCAAATTAAGTTTGCACTCAGGACAGGTGTTAGCACCCATCTGAACGAAGCCTAAAGAAATGAAACATAGGGAATGTGCATGTATTGGAGATATGTACTGAATATGTTTTATATATTTTTCTCTATAACATTGTAACAGCAAAGACATGAAAACAGAACATGTAGGCCCACTAAAAATAAAAATCAAAGTTAGTCACCTGGGAAGTGAAAAAGAAAACCAATTGAAGTTATTCTTTACAGTAGGTTAGAATTTATGGTGTGGGTGATGAGGAAGTTCAATGTTTGGGACATACAGACTTGTATGAGAATGTAAAACCCGCTTGAAGTGTGCAAAATGCCATAGACATAGGCCCTAAGAGATTATAATCTGATGTCTACATGTACAAGTTATAAGTATCACTGAGCACTTTACAACAGTTAAGCTGGCCATAGACTGTTCGAATCTTGGCCCGTTCAACAGAATCCAGCTGAAATTCAAACAATGTATAGTGCCTTGAAAAAGTATTCATACCCCTTCAAATTTTCCACATTTTGTCATGTTATAACCAAAAATGCAAACGTATTTTATTGGGATTTTATGTGATAGACCAACAGAAAGTGGCACATAATTGTAAAGCGGACGGAAAATGATAAATGGTTTTTACAAACGTATATCTGACAAGTATAGAGTGCATTTGTTTTCAGCCTCTTTGTAGAACCACATTTCCCTGTAATTACAGCTGCAAGTCTTTTTGGGGATGTCTCTACTATCTAGAGAGTGACATTTTTGCCCATTCTTCTTTGCAAAATAGCTCAAGCTTTGTCAGAGTGGATGGAGAGCGCCTGTGAACAGCAATTTTCAAGTCTTGCCACAGATTCTCAATTGCATTTGGGTCTGGACTTCAACTGGGCCATTCTAACACATTAATCCGCTTTGATCTAAACCATTCCATTGTAGCTCTGACTGTATGTTTAGGGTCGTTGTCCTGCTGGAAGATGAACCTCTGCCCCAGTCTCAGGTTTTTTATTTTAAGATTGTCCTGTATTTGGCTCCATACATCTTCCCATCAACTCTGACCAGCTTACCTGTCCCTGCTGAAGAAAAGCATCCTCACAACATGATGCTGCCACCACCATGTTTCACGGTGGGGATGGTGTGTTCAGGGTGATGTGCAGTGTTAACGTCACACATAGCGTTTTGCTTTTAGGTCAAAAAGTTCAAATTTGGTCTCATCTGACCACAGAACCTACTTCCAACAGTTTGCTGTGTCCCTCACATGCAACTGCAAATAGGACTTTTTATGGCTTTCTTTAAACAATGGCTTTCTTCTTGCCACTCTTCCATAAAGGCCATATTTGAGGAGTGCATGACTAATATAGTTGTCCTGTGGACAGATTCTCCTCCTGAGCTGTAGATCTCTGCAGCTACTCTAGAGTTACTATGGGCCTCTTGGCTGCTTCTCTGATTAATGCTCTCCTTGCCCGGCCTGTCAGTTTAGGTGGACAGCCATGTCTTGGTAGATTTGCAGCTGTGCCATACTCTTTACATTTTCAGATGATGGATTGAACAGTGCTGAGAAGTTCAAAGCTTGGAATATTTTTTTATAACCTGCTTTAAACTTCTCCACAACTTTATTCCTGACCTGTCTGGTATGTTCCTTGTCCTTCATGATGCTGTTTGTGCGCAAAGGTTCTCTAACAAACCTCTAAGGGCTTCACAGAACAGCTGTATTTATACTGAGATTAAATTACACACAGGTGGACTTAAAGGGGCAGATTTACTAAAACTGGAGCACTCAGAATCTGGTGCAGCTGTGCATGGTAGCCAATCAGCTTCTAAATTCAGCTTGTTCAACTTCAGCTTTGACAATAAAACATGGAAGCTGATTGGTTTCTGTGCAGAGCTACACCAGATTTTGCTCTCTCCAACTTTAGTAAATCCCCCCCAAAGTGTTACTAAACCCACAACAGTAAAATCAATCTGTACAGTATATGCAGCATAGCATGCTTGTTATAATGACTGTGGAACTTAGAGGGGGTTAATCCTCTGCATTGTTAAAAAAGGCTCTTTGATCTTGTATGGACAGACCCCCCCCCCCTGCAGGGTCTTTCTTGGCAAGGCCAGATAGGACACAATGAGGGTAGTAAAGCTGCACATGTTCAGTTTTGTCTCTATTGCTGGAGAGAACATTTCCTTGTTGAGCTGAGATTTTCATGTCACATGGTATTGACATCACACATTTGGGTGTGTATACAAATCCTAAATGACAGTCCAGTCCTTCCCTCCTCTTCTATGCCCAGTAACTAAAAAAGAACACAGTGGGTGGGATGTCACATCTTGATTGATGGATGAGATGGACAGCATGAGGACACAGGCTGTAGTGGAAATCTCCTCCTACCTGAACACTCAGCACTCAGGCAAACCCTTTAGTTTATTACATGACCATGGTATACAGATCAGCCAAAAAGGTATATAGTGGCAGTATTCTAATGTAAAAAGAAGATTTATAAGCTGTGGGCACTGCGGGGGGGGGGGGTGCACAGATGAACTATTTTGATATTACAGGGTTTAGTAACAGTTTAATTTACTAATTAGGTCACTTCTGAAGGTAATTGGTTCGACTAGATTTTAGTTAGTTGTATCAGAGTAAAGGGGGCTGAATACAAAGGCATGCCATACTTTTCAGATATTTATTTAAAAAAAAAAATCAAAAACCATTTATCGTTCTCCTTCCACTTCACAATTATGTGCCACTTTTGTGATGATTTAACTCCAAGATTAAGCAGACAGCAAAAGCTTGAACATGAGCCTGGTCTTTATTCAGCAGCATCCATCTTACAGAACTAACCATATCTCCCTGCCCCCAGATCACATGACCAAAACTGTTAACTGTTTCCTAACATGCATAAGGAACTAGGCATAACAAATGAACTTGAATTATATCAAAGCATACACATCATTACATCTTCCCTCTCAAGTATGAAGCATTTAATATGAGGCAAAGTCCCTCCATATCTTTGGTTTAATAGCTCGACCAGAGCGAGAGAAAGTAATTGCTGGCTTATCATCCGTAGGATTGGTGACCAGTTGAGAGTCACTCCCAGCATTATCACATGCTGATACGTTTATGCTGTCCTCGGTATCCTCAGTAGACTCAATATCCGTGTTTAGGACTTCTGTGCCTTCATGGGCTTGTTCTTTATCTCCATTGTCATCCGGTTCCTCTGATGATGTATCCGCAGCAGTGTCTGGACGAAGATGACGCCTGTTTCGTCTCAGTTTCTGTCCACACTGTCCACACTTGGTCTCGATTATATATGATTTTGGTGAATTGGCTTCTTTGACAATTTGAGCAGGTTCCCATGTATTCCCAGTGACTCTGTGTCGCACAGCTTGCCCAGCAGAGAGTGAACGAAGGGATTTTGTAGATTTATCAAAATACAGTTTTTGCCTTTTCATGTTTATGATCTTCTAAGCTGTTACTCGATCCTGTGGAATAGACTGAAGCTGCAATTTCTGTGATGCAATAGGCACTGTGGTCCTCAGTGTTCTACCCATTAGCAGCTGTGCAGGTGAGCATAAACCTTCAATAGGTGTTGCACGATAGTTTAACAGTCCTAGGTACACATCCTGCCCTGATGATTGCGCTTTCAGTTTAATGGATTTGGCTATGCCAACATACTTCTTTTCTAGACCATTGGCCTGTGGGTGATAGGGGCTTGTGGGTTTGTGCCTGATTCCCCATTGACACAGGAAGCACTGGAACTCAGAACACAAGTTCTTCACACACTCCATGTCTTGAAAGTATTGTTTTGAAAGCCCATATGACTGTTGATGCTTTTAAATGTCTCAGCTGCACTAGCTCAAAGTATTTGCTGTAGTAATCTACTATTATTAGGTAATGGTTGTCCTCAAAATGAAAAATATCTGTAGCCAGTCTCTACCATGCCCGTGAAGGAGCAGTCCACAGTGTAAGAGGTTCCTTTGCATTGTGTTTTTGAAATGTCTGGCAGGTTTCACACTTCTTTACAAGTGTCTCAATATCAAAGTCCAAATTAGGCCAGTAGACCAACTCCCGCACTCTGCGCTTACACAGAGTGATGCCCAAATGCCCCTGGTGGATTTGTTTCAGTACTTCTGCCTGCTGTGACTTAGGAATGAGAATACGGTCACCCATAAATATGATATCTGAATGAATGTATAGCTCATCTTTCATAGGCCAGAATCCCTGTAGTTCAGGATACAGCTTCTTTTGTTTTTCTGCCCAGCCATTGCACATGACACGTGTTTGTTTTTCTAGGACTTTATCCTGTTTGGTGTCTTGTCTTATCTTCTCCAGCTGTACGTCCGATATTGGAATGTTCGCTAGTACTGTATGTGCCTGTTCTTCCAACTCAGGTTCATCCCGTGCTTCATGTCCTTCTAGATATACCCTGGACAGGTTATCTGCCATTGGAATTTCCTTTCCAGGCTTATACTTTACTGTGAGATCATACTACTGTAATTTCATAACCATCCGCTGCAGACGTGGAGGTGTAGAAGCTAGTGTTTTCTGTAGGATGTGCTCCAATGGCTTGTGGTCTGTTTCCACAACTACCGGGCGACCATATATGTACTGGTGAAATTTCTCACATCCATCCACAATAGCCAGCATCTCTTTCTCAAATTGGGCATAATTGGCTTGCGTTGTGGTCATGCTCGTGAAGCATATGCCACAGGATGTCCTTGTTGAGTCAGTACAGCACCTAACCCAAACGGGGATGCATCCACTTGAAGTACAGTGTCACAGTTTACGTCAAAATATTTCAGTATTGGCCCTAGATGTTTAGTGATCAGTTTTTTCACTTTGTCGAAAGTCTTTTCCATGTTTGCATCCCAACACCAAACAGCATCCTTCTGTAGCAGTCTACGTAGCAGTGCTATCTGTTGAGCAAGGCCCTGAGAGAATTTGGATAGATAGTTGAAAATACCTAGTGATGTCTCCAGCTCCTTTCTGGAGGTTGGGGCCTTCATGTTAAGAACTGCTGTAATCTTCTTTGGATCAGGTTTCAAACCCTCTTTGGTTAGTAGGTGTCCAAAATATGTAACGTCTTCTACCCCAATTTGCATTTTGTTTGGATTGAGTGTAAAATTCTTCTCACAACACCGATTGAGCAAAGCAGTAAGGTTTTTGTCATGTTCCATTTGATCCTTTCCATAGACCAGCAAATCATCAACTATTACTTCAACACCCTGTAGACCAGCGATCAATTTGTGTGATTTCTTTTGAAATATTTCCTGTGCAGATGCTATGCCGAAAGGTACCCTTGTGAAGCGACATTGACCCAAAGGGGAGTTAAAAGTGGTCAAGTAACTGCTGGCTTCATCAAGACGCAATTGCCAGTAACCTGAATGGGCGTCTAGTACACTAAATACTTTTGCTCCTACTAGCTTGTGCGCTATATCCTTTATGGTGGGGAGTTTATAGTGTTCTCTCATTATGACTTTATTCAAATCACGTGGGTCAATGCATATACGAATTGCACTTGTGTTCTTCTCCATCACAACCATAGAACTGACCCATTCCGATGGTTCTGTGACCTTTTTTACTACTCCCAGCTTCTCCATCCTAGTGAGTTTTTGTCTGACTTTATCCTCAAGATTTAAAGGTATTCTTCTTGGGGCGTGAATGACAGGCTGTGCACCCTCTTTTATACTTATGCAGCTTACACCCGGGAGGCACCCCAGGCTCTTGAATAGATCACAGTACTCACGTTTAATGTCAGCCTCTGTCAGACCTCTGTGCCCACCATCCACAGTCATTATGATCTTCACAAGTCCAATCTCTTTACTTGTTCTGAGACCTAGCACGGCTGGGGCTTGTGTTTCTATCACAAACAATTGTAAAACCTTTTCAGATCCCTTGTATGAACATTTTGCATGACAGCGACCCATTACTTTCAGCTTTTCACCACCATATCCCATTAGTTTCGATAGGTCCTGAGTCTGTAAGGGGGATTCATTACTGAGGTGTTCCAGGTATATGTGGCTTGGCACAAAATTTACTTGTGCTGCTGTATCTATTTTAAATGTGATTGGAGTTTTGTTAGCCCCTATCTGTAATGTTACAGTTGCTTCATCTGCAGACTGATGTGTTTTTTGTACTGCTGCAAGATATATTGGAGTACAGTCTGAGTCTGACCCTGCATTGTCATCATTGTCCTTTATGGCATGTACAGAACGTGTTTTTGACCTTCCGGTTTGTGAAGACAGTTTACACACCCTGGCAAAATGTCCTCTTTTCTTGCATTTATTGCATATCTGCCCCCTTGCCGGATAGACACTATTTTTATGGTGCATGTTTCCACAATATCCACATGCTTCTTGCGTGTTACTTGTCCCAGTGCCATAGGTGTTCTTTATTCCTTTGTGTGTTCTGTCTTGCCCATATCTGCTGCTGTGATTTTCTATAGCATTAATCCAGGGCTGTGTTCCTTCCAGTACCTGCATGTCCTTTCTTGACATTTCATATGCTCTGGCAATCCTTATGGCTTTCTCAAGATTTAAGTCTTCTTCCTGCAGCAGATTTTCCTGAACTTTCTTAAACTTACTGCCCATCAGAATGTGGTCTTTTATCATATCTCCAGCGTCATAGAAAGCACAGTCTTTGGCAAGCAAGCGCAGCTGTGTCATCCATTCATCCACAGACTTACTTCCACACTGGTTCCTCTCATAAAACAGTTTCCTTTGCACTGTGGAGTTTCTCCTTGGGTTGTAGTATGCCTCAAACTTTGCAAACCGTACCTCTGTTTTCTTTTTGTCCTCTGCAGTGATCTCCCCACTTGCTTGCCAGGCTAGACAAACATCACATCCTTTTTGTCCCACACATATCAGAAAGTGTGCTGCTTTCTGCTGATCAGACCATTTGTCTGCATCTGGTCCTGCAAGCGCAAGCTCTATCAGCTCCCTCCATTGTGACCAGTTTTCAGATACATTCCCTGGTTCCTAATCCAGGGATGAAATGTTCTTTGTGTTGCTGTTTGCTGCCATGACTCATTTGACCCGACTTCTGGTACCATGTGATGATTTAACACCAAGATTAAGCAGACAGCAAAAGCTTGAACATGAGCCTGGTATTTATTCAGCAGCATCCATCTTACAGAACTGATCATAGCTCCCCGCCCCTAGATCACATGACCAAAACTGTTAACAGTTTCCTAACATGCATAAGGAACTAGGCATAACAATTGAACTTGAATTATAACAAAGCATACACATCATTACATCTTCCCTCTCAAGTATGAAGCATTTAATATGAGGCAAAGTCCCTCCATATCTTTGGTTTAATAGCTTGACCAGAGCGAGAAAAAGTTATTGCTGGCTTATCATCCGTAGGATTAGTGACCAGTTTAGAGTCACTCCTAGCATCCATCTTACAGAATTGACCATAGCTCCCCGCCCCCAGATCACATGACCAAAACTGTTAACTGTTTCCTAACATGCATAAGGAACTAGGCAGAACAATTGAACTTGAATTATAACAAAGCATACACATCATTACAACTTTGTGTTGGTCTATCACATAAAATCCCAAGAAAAAACATTTACATTTTGCTTTGTAAACTCCCTATCAGAAGAGACTGAGCCAATCATCAGGCAGCAGCAAAGCACTATGGAATAGAAAGTCCAGCACAATGCAGCCTGACTGACTGGAGTGGTAGCAGGACTGCAAATCCCAGGCTGCATTGCAGGGAGCAGGAAGTCTGTGGGAGGGACTAAAAAGCACAGAGGAACTAGGCCAGAAAGCCTCTTTGTTCCTGGATCCAATGAGGGGAGCAGCCCCTCTGTTGCTGTGTGAGGGGGATCGCGGCCTACCAAGGGGCACACAGTCTGCAACTTCAGCCCAGAGGAACAGATTGTCCATGCTTGAGAAGGACACTCTGCAGCAGCGCAGTATGTCACAGAAGAGGCCGTTGCAACAGCTCAGAGACAAATCGATCGATCGCTTTGTGGAGGACCGCTTATTGCGTACAGGATTGGTGAGGGGGCTTTGCCCAAGAACCTTTATTGCCTTACATAAGATACCACACCTAAATAATGTGCACAGACACCTGTTATCTGGACTCACGTAGAGGAATGATACATCACAGCACCAGCTACTGCACATCCCTTCACATCCCTCTGTTATATTGAGGGACCCTTGTCTACAGAGCTCCTACATTGCCAGTGAAGAGAACAAAGCTTTGTTAATAGAACATTACTGTTGTTGCTCTTAAAGGGGACATGCCACTGGTGTTTAAATTACTTTGTTGTGTGTATTAGAGGTATCATAGGCCGGCCTGGGGTTCCCCTTTAGCCATAGCATTCTACATACACCAAAAGCTTGTTTGGGGAGTCCATTTAATCTGTACATGTTGTTATTTACTCTTTACTTGTTGCATAGTGCTACTGACTGTTTTTCTTTAAACTGTTTCAACCAAGTCCTGGATACTTATACAGGTCTTGGCTGACTAATGTTAACCTAAACTTTACTCTTCTCCAAGAAAACTAAAAGAACAGAACTGTGTTGTGTATTCTTGTTGGGTTATTCCATTAATCACATTGCTAGGTGTGCCAGAGAGGCTGGGACAGTTAATTGGGGTTGAAAGACAGAGTAACGGATTGAACAAACAAAAGCAGCTCCTCCGGGGGTTTGCTACACTAGCAATAATCGCTGTGTGTTCTCCTGGCCTCCTGGCTTCCCACCATCCCTCGACCCCATACTGGGAGAACACAATGTACCCGTGGTTGCAGTAAAGAAAATCTCTCCATCTATGGCCTGCTTAAGGCCTCTTTAACATGGGGCAGGCTCCGTTTAGATCAACAGGGGATCTGTTTGCTGATCCTGCAGGGCAGAGCCTGCGGATGAAAGGTCCGTGTCCACTCAGTTTATGCAGAGTGCACATAGACTGAGCCCTCACTGCTCTATGGACCAGCGGTGTAAACTGTCCATATACACCCAACTGCCCTCTGATCCAATCTGCCTAGATGGAGGGGGGCGGATCCCCTTACATTTTTTTTTAGTGGACCAAATTGGATTGAAAGTAGATGGGTGTAAATGGACTTGTGTCCATTTATACCCACCTGTCCATAGGGGTAAATGTAGGGTCCGATCAGGTCCACCTGAAAAACTGACAGGCGGACCCAACCGTACACTTCGTGTGAAAGGGGTCTTAGTTTTAACAGCTAATGTGTCAGCTAAGGACAAGAAGAAAAAAAAGAAGAAAACCCTCAAGAGCAAGGGTACAAACGGAGAGCTAAAGCAGATTTGCTCATGGCGATACCTTTGTAAGAAAAGATAAACAGGATGTTTGAAATTGGCATCCAATCCCATTTATTACAGCAGTAGGGTTCACAAAACAATGCATGCATATAGCATACATGCTGCATATGTTTATGTGTAATAGAGATAAAAACATTATGACCAAAAGGGCATGAATGTACCAGGTTATTCAGTGCAAAAAGTCCACTCTAATATTCTGAAGTTATTTAACCACTTGAGATCCGCACTATAGCCGAATGACGGCTACAGCGCAGACCTGCTCAATAGACGTCGTCCCGTTCCCGAGTGGCCTGCGCTCCCCCTGCAGGGAGTGCGCAGTGCGCTCTGTGATCAGCGAGTCTATGAGACTCGCTGGATCACAGATCGGAGTAGGGGGTCGATCCCGACTCCTTACCACGTGATCAGCTGTCAGCCAATGACAGCTGATCATGTGATGTCAACAGAGCCGGTAATCGGCTATTTTTTCTCCTCGCACTGCCAGTATGAGGAGAAAAAAAAAAGCCAATTACCGGCGGCTGGAGAGCTGCCCCCTGCCAGTGCCACCTAGCAATAGGCAACAGTGCCGCCTGCCAGTGCCCACCAGCACCACCCATCAGTGCCCACAGTGCCACCCATCTGTGCCCACAGTGCCACCTATCAGTGCCCACAATCAGTGCCTCAACAACAGTGCTGCACATCAGTGTTACCTATCAGTGCCCATCAGGGTCACCTACCAGTGCCCATCAGTGCCACCCATCAGTGCCACCTATCAGTGCCCATCAGTGCCATCTATCAGTGGTACCTATCAGTGCCCATCAGTGCCACCCATCTGTGCCACTCATCAGTGCCACCCATCTGTGCCCCCCATCAGGGCCCATCAGTGCCATCTTATCAGTGGCCATCAGTGCCGCCTTATCTGTGCCCATCAGTACCGCCTTATCTGTTCCCATCAGTGCCACCTTATCTGTGCCTATCAGTGCCGCCTTAACTGTGCCTATCAGTGCCCATCAATGCAGCCTATCAGTGCTCATCAGTGCCGCCTCATCAGCGCATATCAATGAAGGAGAAAAATTACCTGTTTGCAACATTTTATAACAAACTATTAAACATGATTTTTTTTTTTTTAATTCTCCATCTTTTTTGTTTGTTTAGCAAAAAATAAAAATCCCAGCTGTGATTAAATACCACCAAAAGAAAGCTCTATTTGTGGGAAAAATAATGATAAAAATTTCATTTGGGTACAGTGTTGTATGACCGCGCGATTGTCATTCAAAGTGCGTCAGCGCTGAAAGCTGAAAATTGGTCTGGGCAGGAGGGGGGTTTAAGTGCCCAGTAAGCAAATGGTTAAGGCTACTTTCACATTGGGGAGGTGCCAGCATTAGCGGTAAAACAACCCTAGTTTTAGGAGCGCTTTACCGCTGTGATAGCGGTGCTTTTTCGGACGCTAGCGGGGTGCTTTTAACCCCGGCTAGTGGCCGAAGAAAGGGTTAAAAGCGCCCGTGTTTGCAGGCGCTTCGGAAGCGCTGCTTATTCATTTCAATGGCCAGGGCGTTTTGGGAGCGGTGTATACAGCACTCCTGCACTGCCCCAAAGATGCTGCTTGCAGGACTGCAAGCGCACCGTCCCAGTTTGAGAGCACTTGGGCACTCACACTGGGGAGACATGAAAGGCGCTTTTTTAGGCGTTTTACAGTTTTTATTTTTAGCGGTAAAACGCCTGAAAAGCGCCCCAGTGTGAAAGGGGTCTAAATGTCCACAGAAGTTGTTCTTCTGCAACTTAACTAGGGGGTAGTATAAATAATTCATAAATGTTCCCCGTGGAACCAATATTTATATTAGTTGTCACTCATTGTACAGACCCCCAAATAAGACGTGAATTTTCCAAAATTTGCAGAAGCTGAAAACTGGTCAGACAAAAGGTAGTTAATAAAAAATAAAGTTTTAAATTTAAAAAAATACGCACTTTGGGTAAAACACACAAATTGAAAAACTGCACTGGTTTTCCACCGCCACATGTTTTATACATTACCATCAAAATCCTTTTTCGGATCTAAATGTAAAGAGAGTTAGCTTTATTTTGTCAATATACATTATTTATCAATTGTGTTATTGATGGTTTTTGGACACGAGAAAACAAAGCAAAGTTTAAAGTACAAGTAAGGCCACCAAAACCCAGTGGGCCCATAAATAATGGATCTTCAGTCATGGTGTGTGATTCCAGGTCTGCACAAAAGTACTTGTTTGCTGTTTTATTTTCTTGACGTGTCTCATATCATGTCGCTCTGGAGACAAAAGTGCTGAGGCTGTAAATTGCTTAGAGGTGTAAGTAATGTATAATCTATAGAGAAGAGCAAGGCAGGGAGAGAGATCTCTGGATTCATAGAGCTTTATTCCTTAATGAATCACTTTGCCGGATATTAGCATTTTTAGTTAAGAAGAAGTGAAGTAGTGAACTGCAGCTTTAGTTTAATTGCATCTAATTCTTAAATAACCAACTCATTTTGACTAATTTGGTGCTATTCAGATGCTAATAGTTCTCAGCTTTCATTTCAGATCACCTGCAGGTATTCTGTATAGCGTAGAAATTTATCCAAAAAAACAGATTTGTTATGGAAATGCTCATGTGTATGTGTGTATGAAATGCTCACACATGTGTATACAGTAGCATGGTCGTAGGCGCGGTTGTACAGTATTACAATGCTTGTGTTGGTTTCTTACATTTGCATAGCTCCCAACTGTTCCTGATTTGGAGCAATGGGGGTTATTTACTAAAGGCAAATCCACTTTGCACTACAAGTGCATTGAAAGTGCACTTGGAAGTGCAGGTGCTGTAGATCTGAGGGGGACATGCAAGGAAAATAAAAAACAGCATTTTAGCTTGCACATGATTGGATGATAAAAACAGCAGAGCTTCCCCTCATTTCAGATCTTCCCCTCAGATCTACAGCGACTGAACTTTCAAGTGCACTTGCAGTACATTTGCAGTGCACTTGTAGTGCAAAGTGGATTTGTCTTTAGTAAATCAACCCCGATGTCCCTCTGTTCCTCATTCCTCCTTATTTTCCCTCATTTTGGTCTGATCTATATAGATGTATATAAAATGCACTTTTTATCTATCAAAAAGTGTTTTTCAGTGCTAAACATTTCATCTGATTTCTAAATTGCTGCATTTGTAAATTCCAAAAGCCAATATAAAGGAATGGTAGTGGTAAAAAAAGCACTTGTGGGTTTAACCAATCTTGTTTTTTGTACAATTCTCCTTTAAGGGGGCGTGGCAAGGGGTGTGTCCTTTGCCTGCATGCTTTTGCTGATAGGTGTCCCTCATTCCCATCTCAAAAAGTTGGGAGGTATGCATTTGGGGGGGATTTACTAAAAATGGAGCATGCAAAATCTGGTGCAGCTCTGCCTAGAACACAATCAGCTTCTAGGTTTTATCGTCAAAGCTTAACTGAAAAAGCTGAAATTAGAAGCTGATTGGCTATCATGCACAGCTGCACCATTTTGAGTGCTCCAGTTTTTGTACATCTCCCCCATTATTTCATGTTATTTTTGTATGTGCTGTTTTTCCATAATCTTCTAAAGATACCATTCATTTCAACAAAACATTTCCCATAAGATTATATGTGCATTTATGATATTTTACATCTTATATACCTTGTATAGACTTGTAAAGCCCTGAGACTGCTGCTGAGTACCACCTTCTTGAAAATGATGTCAGCAGCCACAGTAGACTAAGGCTAAAAAATCAATAGATTCCCCCATTTAAGCTAAACACTTTGAATAAAGAAATCTTCTCTGCCAGATGGTGAATGAATTTCCTAAGAGTGGCTGCATCTGATAGGAAGCAGTGAATGTTTGGCCAGCAAGCTTAGTTAATTTCTAAATCGACTTTTATTAATCTAGGCGAAGGGGGCTTAACCTGTGGCCCTGCAGCTGTTGTGGATCTATAAGTTCTATCATGCCTCTGCCTTTGGGAGTCATGCTTGTAACTGTCAGCCTTTATTATTATTATTATTATTATACAGTATTTATATAGCGCCAACAGTTTACGTAGCGCTTTACAACTTGAGGGTAGACAGTACAAATACAATACACTTTGATACAGTAGGAATCAGATAGCCCTGCTCCTTAGAGCTTACAATCTAAGAGGGAAGGTCAAGAGATACAAGAGGTAATAACTGTGGGTGATGTGCTGATTGAGAAGATAAATGTACAGTTGTTAGGTGGGGGCAAGATAGCCTTCTCTGAAGAGATGAGTTTTCAGGGATCGTCTGGAAGTGGATAAAGTAGGAGAAAATCGGACGGATTGGGGTAGAGCATTCCAGAGGATGGGGGAGGCTCTGGAGAAGTCCTGAAGGCGAGCATGGGATGAGGTGACAAGGGAGTTTGAGAGCAGGAGGTCTTGGGAGGAGCGAAGAGAATGATTAGGTTGGTATTTTGTGACTAGGTTAGAGATGTAGCTGGGGGCCAGGTTGTGGATGGCTTTGTAAGTTATAGTTAGTATCTTGAATTTAATTTGGTGACTGAGTGGCAGCCAATGGAGGGATTGGCAGAGGGGTGTGGCAGACGCTGAGCGGTTTGTGTGGTGGATGAGCCTGGCAGCAGCGTTCATGACGGACTGAAGTGGGGATAGCCTATTTAGAGGTAAACCAATGAGGAGGGAGTTGAGGAGGGAGTTGCAGTAGTCGAGGCGGGAGATGACCAGGGAGTGGATTAGAAGCTTTGTGGTGACATTGGTTAGGAAGGGGCGTATCTTGGAGATGTTGCGGAGATTGAGGCGGCAAGTTTTGGATAGTGATAGAATGTGGGGTCGAAAGGTTAGTTCAGAGTCCAGGATTACACCTAGGACCTTGGCGTGGGGAGATGGGTTGATAGTTGAGCCGTTGATATTGACAGGGAAATCAGGGGAAGTGGCACCTAAGGGAGGAAATATCATGAGCTCAGTTTTGGATAGGTTGAGTTTGAGGAAGTGATGTGACATCCAGGCTGATATGTCTGCTAGTAAGTTGGTAATGCGTGAGGAGACAGATGGAGAGAGCTGGGGGGTGGAGAGATAGATTTGGGTGTCATCAGCGTAGAGATGATATTTAAAGCCGTGGGAGGCAATCAACTGACCCAAGGAGGTGGTGTAGATTGAGAAAAGGAGAGGTCCAAGAACAGAACCTTGGGGGACCCCAACGGAAAAAGGAAGAGGAGAGGAGGAAGTAGAGTTGTAAGTGACACTGAAGGAGCGGTGGGATAGGTAGGATGAGAACCAGCGAAGAGTACAGTCATGGAGACCAAAGGAGTGGAGTTTTTTGAGGAGGAGGGGGTGGTCCACTGTGTCAAAGGCAGCAGAGAGATCCAGGAGAAGTAGTACAGAATAGTGTCCATTGGCTTTAGCCATTAGTAGGTCATTTGAGAGTTTAAGGAGAGCAGTTTCCGTGGAGTGTTGAGGGCGAAAACCAGACTGAAGGGGATCAAGAAGTTTATTCATGGTCAGATGGTCGCTTAGTCGGTTGTAGACTAGTCTTTCAAGAAGTTTGGAGGAGAAGGAGAGTATTGAGATGGGACGTAAGTTGTTGAGATTGGTGGGATCCAGTGAGGGCTTTTTTAGTATAGGGGTGACTAGCGCATGTTTTAGAGAGTTTGGGAAGATGCCACAAGAGAGGGAGAGGTTGAAAATGTGAGTTAGAGAGCGTAGAATCGAGTCAGAGGGTGAGCGTAGCATTTGCGAGGGAACAGGATCCAGGGGGCAAGTGGTTAGATGAGTGCTAGATAAAAGTTTAGCAACCTCAGTAATAGTAGCAGGGTTGAATGAGGGAAGTAATGATTGTGTCTGTGGACATGGGGTGTTGCATGGGGGAGGTTTTTGCGCATTGGTGATCTCCTCATGAATTGTATCAATCTTAGTTTTGAAGTGATTGGCAATCTCCTGGGCAGTGAGTGAGTTGGTGGGTGGAGGCAGTGGAGGACAGAGTAGAGTGTTGAAGGTAGAGCACAGTTGACGTGGACTGGATGAGAAGGTGTTAATGAGTGTGATAAAGTAGGTCTGTTTGGCAGTGTGAAGGCAGGAGTAGTATTTTAGGAGGGCCTTACAATGCTTCATAGGACTTGTAGTTCAGCAACAGCTGGAGGGCCATAGGTTTCGCTCCCAACAGGCCATACATTGTTCAAACCTGAGCCATGTATGACTGACAGTAGAGTTTAGATGGCCATACATGTTCCCAGCAGAGAATAGATTAAAGCGGGAGTCCGGCGACCAATCTTTTTTTTTTTTTTAGGTCATTGAGACACTTTGCTAACCCCAAAATAATACTCATAGTTTGGGTGTAATATTTCCGCCTCTGTTTTCATACTGAAGAATAAAAAATGTGATGCTGGCTGTTTCCATCTTGCTTGTGGGCATGTGAAGCCCACAAGCATTGATTTCCTGGATGCAATGCTAGTCTCTTTCCCTTCTGGGTCTCCAAATTCAGCTCAAGAGTCAAGATCTCAGACAGAAATAGGAGTTTGTGATTTCTCTCTTTTAATCCTGCTGAGAGAGTCCTATCCTTCCCTAAAAGTGGTGGGAATGCTCTGTATTACAGTCTGATCTCACCAGGCATCCAAATCACTCCTCACACCCTCCCACTGAGAAAGTTCCTGTCTCTGAGGCAAGGTCCTGTGTGATGAGCAGTCCCTCTGAGGTCTCACCTGAATGTGGTCAGCCATTGCAGGGTTCCATTCAGCCAGCAGTTTTTAATTGACTGGGTGGCTAACATTTTTTTATTTTTCATCATTCATTGGCCAGTGGGATAAAATAGGGACTGTTATATCAAGTTAGTACTGTCTTTATATAATGTTAGCTAAATGCAGTTCTGTTCTGTTAATTACTGATAGAATACTGCAGGTATTTAACCACATCTCTAATGCCGTGTACACACGATCGGTTTTCTTGTCGGAAAAAGATATGATGGTTTTTCCGACGGGATTCCGCTCAAGTTTGCCTTGCATACACACGGTCACGCAAAAGTTAGCTGAAATTAGGACCGTCAAGAACACAGTGACGTACAACACTACGACGAGCCGAGAAAAAAACGTTCAATGCTTCCGAGCAAGCGTCGAATTGTTTCCAAGCATGCGTAGGGATTTTGTGCGTCGGAATTGCCACAGACAATCGCATTTTCGGATAGGAACTTTTCCCGACCGAAAAATTGAGAGCATGCTCTCAATCTTTTGGTGGCTGGAATTCCGCCAGCAAAAGACCGATGGAGCATACACACAGTCGCATTTTCCAATGAAAAAATCTCATCGGTCTTTTGCGGGCCGAAATTCCGACCGTGTGTACCCGGCATAAGAGTAATATTATTGTCTTATTGATTATTTGTACTTGCTAATCCTCTCTTAATTTAGGCTATGCTCGGCCTACCAAATTGGTTGAGAAATATATCAATGTGTTTCAGTGTAGCACCCTCCTAGATATGTGCTAGGATTAGATAGATAGATTTAGTGTTGGCTCACTGTGTTTGTGGAGCTGTGTTTCATAGTTAAATTTAAACACCTTACTGTACTCAGTATGGCTGTAATTGTTAAATTTAGTTTGCTCACTATAATCAGTGCAGCTGCATTCCACTAGTTAGGTCTGCTGAGTTTGCTCAGCTGCTGCCAGCCTGATAGTTCCCTCTGTTTCCAGACAACTTGAGAAGCTTCTGGATCATAGGTGTGGAGTTATACAGATGATAACATAAATTTCGATACAGCCCTGGCCAATCCTAGCAAGGAAGGCTCTGAAGGCATGCTGGGAGACTTCTGTGAGCATACTAGCTCTGGGTCTTTTCTTGGAGAGAATTAGTCCAGCCTGGAGGGAATGCTGCCCTTCCAGACAATGCTGCTATATGTTTGCAGTGGTGAGGCTCAGGTGCGGGACTTGATGGCCTGGGATGCTGAGACCATGGGAGAGCTGACTGAGGGGAGGTCTACTAAGATCTGGTCTAGTACCACTGGATGAATATTTAGAATATTTAGTCCTCAAGTTGTATATAGTACCTGTTCTTGTAGTATCCCACTCAATTCCCTCAACACTATCCAAGTTCTCCTAAAATAGAAACAACAAAAATAACACCCCAAGACTAGTCATTGAAGAAATGTATGAATGAGTCTGTGTGCCTGGCTGCCAGGCAAAGCTTTTGGGGAGGACCCAGGCAATATTCCTGCAGCTCCTATGAGAGTAGTGCTACATCAGTAAGTGAGTGCTGGGTGAGTAGGGTGTGTCATCTTCAGGTATGAAGAGAAATCACAAAACAATTCAGCTGCTCCTCCAGGCATAGCATTAAACAAGTATATTGATTTGTGATCGTTTGAGACATTATTGTGCATGACCAGTTACACTAGATGGTCAGAATCCCTGGAACTTACTTTCCCATTTGATATTGACTTCATTTTACCTTTTAATATACTAAAAATGACTCTACCAACCATTTCTCAGAAAACTGTGTTGGCAGGCTGTGTTCTGAAAAGAGCATGTGAGTAATGTCCCATTCAGTAAAACTCGTCTTTGATGTCTATGGCCAGCTAGAATATTGCTCCATGCATAACCTAATCAAACCAGGCATTGCCAATTATTTGATTTTATTACTGATTTTCTCTTTACTGTATTTCTGCTGATAAAGCAGAGATGAATAAAGTTGACATTACATTCAGTAAAAAAGCAGAAATGTAGAGAACCTCACAAGTGAGGGTTTTAGTGGTCAGGTACAAAAAAAAAATGTGCATCAAAATCATGCAAAGGTTTTCAAATAAATAAACTTCTAGGCTTTGGATGACGATTGATCAAATGCTACATGCAGTAAAAAAAAAAAAAAAAATATATATATATATATATATATATATATATATATATATATATATATATATATATGTACTGTTTATAATCTATATACTATGTTTATACCATATTAATCTTTCAGTGGCAATCCATAAAACATCTTTCGCGACAATGAGCTTCTCAATGTATCCAATTACCTGCCATAACCCCTGCCCCTCAGGTAAGCCTATTGCTTTTCAAGCCTTTAGGGCACAAGGAGCAAAACAACACATACAGTATAACTGCCAAGAGGGGTTATGTAACAGGCACAATCTTGTACTTTTTTCTTAAGCAAATGCATGAACATGACAGAGTAAGCGCAGCTTAATGCTAGAGGTCTATCGACCTGAACAGACAAGAAGAATGCACAGTGTCTGCTACTAGAGTGCCTGAAAATCATCTGACTCTTGGTCAAACAGCTCCTGGAATTTCTTCACAATACCCCAAAGCATTGCAAAACGTTCATTCCAACTGTACAAAGATCAGTGCATCATTTGAACACAGAATTACAATTAAATGTCGACCCATGTAAACAAAAATGAGAAAAATGCAAAAGAGAGATTCTATCAGTGTTATGACTGGAGGACTTGTCTAAACTGTAAAACGTAGAAGAAATCAGGGATGTAGAAAGGACTGTAAAAGACATGAGGCACGCTTGTACACCCTGAGGAAAGCAATAACGCAGAGCAATACATGTGCCATGTTGAATGATGCAAAATCCCAAGAATTTTTTTTAATACATTAACAGTAAGGCTACTTTCATACTGAGGCGGACGGGAGCTGGCGGTAAAGTGGCGCTATATTTAGTGCCTCTTTACTGTCATTTTAGCGGTGCTATTCGGCCGCTAGTGGGGTGGTTTTAACCCCCGCTATCAACCGAAAAAGGGTTAAAACCACCCGCAAAGCCCTCGGGGCTTTCACATTGGAGTGAATTGAGCGGTTCTTTCAGGGCGCTTTGCAGGCACTATTTGTAGCACTTTAGTGCCTGCAAAGCGCCTCAGTGTGAAAGCAGCCTAAGAAAGTGAGGCCAGCATATTAGCCCCATAAAGGATGATGAAGGGAATTTGGTTACTAAAGACAAGGGGAAGGTTTTAAATGCATTCTACTCTTCAGTTTTCACAAAGGAAAAAGGAGGATATAGTAACCAAAACTGTAATGTTAGTAACATGTTACAGAATGTACCCTTGTGGCTAACAGAAGCCAGTATCAGAAATAGACTTAAAACTTAACACAAATAAGTCACCAGGACCAGAAGGCTTACACCCGAGGGCCCTTAAGGAACTCAGTCAGGCAATAGCTAGACCAATGTTCCTAATTTTTATGGACAGCATACTGACTGGAATGTTATCCTCCTGATCCAGGAGAAAGAATGCGCAGCGTCCTCCCACCGAGTGGAATGTCATCCTCCGGATCCAGGAGAAAGGACACGCGGCGTCCTCCCACAGAGTGGACCGCATCTTCAACTTTTCTGCAGACCTGATTGCGGCCTTGTTTTCTTTGCTTCCCTCCTCTCCGATGGTGCTAACCACCAGGTCTCGCTGGACCTCACCGGGGTACCACTAACACTGAAAGTACATTTTTTATATATTTTGTTGATAATTTACCTTCTTATGATGACTATATAATACCATGTGGGCTGGTAAAGTCCCACTAAGGGGTATCTTTTCCTATTTTTGTTCTATGTTTGAGATGTGGGCCCAACCTACTGATCAACCATACCTTCACCTTTCTAAATACTGACTGGAATGATATCAGTTGATTGCAATAAAGCCAACGTGGTACCAATATTTTAAAAAGGGCAGAGATATATCCCTGGAAACTAGAATCTAGTCAGCCTAACATCAATAGTCTGTAAGCTATTGGAGGGACTATAAGGGACTATATCCAAGATTTTGCTAATGAAAACAGTATCATTAGTAGTAATCATCATAGATTTATGAATGATCGTTCTTGCCAGATCAATCTATTAACATTGTATGAAGAAGTGAGCTGCCATCTAGATAAAGGAAGGCCTGTGAAAGTGGTGTATCTGAATTTGGCAAAGGCATTTGATACAGTCCCCCACAAACGTTTACTTTACAAACAGAGGTATTTTGGCATGGACCATAGGGTGAGTACCTGGATTGAAAACTGGTTACAGGGGCGTGTCCAAAGGGTGGTGATATATGGCAAATACTCAGAATGGTCCGGTGTGGTAAGTGGGGTCCCCCAGGAATCGGTCCTGAGGCCACTTCTGTTTAATTCATTCATTAATGATATAGAGAATGGGATAAATAGCTCAATCTCTGTATTTGCGGATCATACAAAGTTAAGCAGGGCAATAACTTCCGTGCAGGATGTGGAAACCTTACAAGAAGACCTAAGTAAAATTATGCGGTGGGCAACTAAATGGCAAATGAGGTTTAATGTTGAAAAATGTAAGGTAACGCATTTGGGTGCTAAAAATACAAAAGCAATTTATTCGCTAGGGGGAGAACCTCTGGGGGAATCCAGGATGGAGAAAGATCTGGCGGCCCTAGTAGATGACAAGCTGCTGCCAGCAAAGCCAGCAGAATATTAGCACACAATAAAAAGGGGATTTACTCCAGAGATAAAACTATAATGCTACCGCTCTAGAAGACTCTGTTTCAGCTGCATCTTGAGTTTGTCATCCAGTTCTTGCCACCAGTCCTCAATAAGTATGTGCTGGAACTGGAGAGAGTCCAGAGAAGGGCAACAAAGCTAATAAAAGGACTGGAGGACCTCAGTTATGGGGAAAGACTACGAGCACTGAACTAATTTTCTCTGGAAAAGAGACGCTCAAGAGGGGATATGATAGCGATGTACAAATGCCTTACTGGTGACCTTAGCATAGGCGTCCTTTTCTTCCCACAAATAGAGCTTTCTTTTGATGGTATTTTATCACCTCTGCCGTTTTTATTTTTTGCGCTATAAACGGAAAAAGACCGAAAATTTTGAAAAAAAATTATATTTTCTACTGTTTGTTATAAAAAAAATCCAATAAACTCAATTTTAGTCATACATTTAGGCCAAAATGTATTCGGCCACATGTCTTTGGTAAAAAAAATGTCAATAAGCGTATATTTATTGGTTTGCGCAAAAGTTATAGCGTCTACAAACTAGGGTACATTTTCTGGAATTTACACAGCTTTTAGTTTATGACTGCCTATGTCATTTCTTGAGGTGCTAAAATGGCAGGGCAGTACAACCCCCCCAAATGACCCCATTTTGGAAAGTAGACACCCCAAGGAAATTGCTGAGAGGCATGTTGAACCCATTGAATATTTATTTTTTTTGTCCCAAGTGATTGAATAATGACAAAAAAAAAAATATATTTACAAAAAGTTGTCACTAAATGATATATTGCTCACACAGGCCATGGGCCTATGCGGAATTGCACCCCAAAATACATTCAGCTGCTTCTCCTGAGTACGGGGATACCACATGTGTGGGACTTTTTGGGAGCCTAGCCGCATACGGGGCCCCGAAAACCAAGCACCGCCTTCAGGATTTCTAAGGGCGTAAAGTTGTGATTTCACTCCTCACTACCTATCACAGTTTTGAAGGCCATAAAATGCCCAGATGGCATAAAACCCCATTTTGGAAAGTAGACACCCCAAGCTATTTGCTGAGAGGCATGTTGAGTCCATGGAATATTTTATTTTTTGACACAAGTTGCAGGAATGTGACAAATTTTTTTTTTTTTTTTGCAGAAAGTTGTCACTAAATGATATATTGCTCAAACATGCCATGGGCATATGTGGAATTACACCCCGAAATATATTCTGCTGCTTCTCCTGAGTATGGGGATACCACATGTGTGGGACTTTTTGGGAGCCTAGCTTCATACGGGGCCCCGAAATCCAATCACCTTCAGGATTTCTAAGGGCGTAAATTTTTGATTTCACTCCTTACTACCTATCACAGTTTTGAAGGCCATAAAATGCCAAGATAGCACAAAACCCCCCAAAATGACCCCATTTTGGAAAGTAGACACCCCAAGCTATTTGCTGAAAGGCATGGTGAGTATTTTGCAGCTCTCATTTGTTTTTGAAAATGAAGAAAGACAAGAAAAATGTATTTTTTTTTTCTTTTTTCAATTTTCAAAAGTTTGTGACAAAAAGTGAGGTCTGCAAAATACTCACTATACCTCTCAGCAAATAGCTTGGGGTGTCTATTTTCCAAAATAGGGTCATTTGGGGGGGGGGTTCTGCCATCTGGGCATTCCATGGCCTCCGAAACTGTGATAGGCAGTGAAGAGTGAAATCAAAAATTTACGCCCTTAGAAAGCCTGAAGGCGGTGCTTGGTTTTCGGGGTCCCGTACGCGGCTAGGCTCCCAAAAAGTCTCACACATGTGGTATCCCCGTACTCAGGAGAAGCAACAGAATTTATTTTGGGGTGTAATTTCACATATTCCCATGGCATGTTTGAGCAATATATCATTTAGTGACAACTTTGTGCATAAAAAAAAAAAAAAATGTCTTTTTCCCGCAACTTGTGTCACAATATAAAATATTCCATGGACTCGACATGCCTCTCAGCAAATAGCTTGGGGTGTCTACTTTCCAAAATGGGGTCATTTGGGGGGGTTTTGAACTGTCCTGGCATTTTATGCACAACATTTAGAAGCTTATGTCACACATCACCCACCCTTCTAACCACTTGAAGACAAAGCCCTTTCTGACACTTTTTGTTTACATGAAAAAATTATTTTTTTTTGCAAGAAAATTACTTTAAACCCCCAAACATTATATATTTTTTTAAAGCAAATGCCCTACAGATTAAAATGGTGGGTGTTTCATTTTTTTTTTTTCACGCAGTAATTGTGCAGCGATTTTTCAAACGCATTTTTTGGGGAAAAAACACACTTTTTAAAATTTTAATGCACTAAAACACACTATATTGCCCAAATGTTTGATGAAATAAAAAAGATGATCTTAGGCCGAGTACATGGATACCAAACATGACATGCTTTAAAACTGCGCACAAACGTGCAGTGGCGACAAACTAAATACATTTTTAAAAGCCTTTAAAAGCCTTTACAGGTTACCACTTTAGATTTACAGAGGAGGCCTACTGCTAAAATTACTGCCCTCGATCTGAAATTCCCGGTGATACCTCACATGCATGGTGCAATTGCTGTTTACATTTGACGCCAGACCGACGCTTGCGTTCGCCTTTGCGCGAGAGCAGGGGGGGACAGGGGTGCTTTTTTTTTTTTTTTTTTTCTTTATTATTTTTTTGATTTTTTTATCTTATTTTTAAACTGTTCCTTTCATTTTTATGTTTTTTAATCATTTTTATTGTTATCTCAGGGAATGTAAATATCCCCTATGATAGCAATAGGTAGTGACAGGTACTCTTTTTTTAAAAAATGGGGTCTATTAGACCCTAGATCTCTCCTCTGCCCTCAAAGCATCTGACCACACCAAGATCGGTGTGATAAAATGCTTTCCTAATTTCCCAATGGCGGTGTTTACATCCGGCGAAATCTAAGTCATGAAATGCTCGTAGCTTCCGGTTTCTTAGGCCATAGAGATGTTTGGAGCCATTCTGGTCTCTAATCAGCTCTATGGTCAGCTGGCTGAATCACCGGCTGCATTTTCAGGTTCCCTGTTGGGACAGGAGAGCCAGAGAAAAACATGGAAGACGGTGGGGGGGGGGCATTCTCTCCCACTGCTTGTAAAAGCAGTCTAGAGGCTAATTAGCCACTAGGATTGCTTTTACATGAAAGCCGACCGCTGGCTGAAAGGAATGATACCAAGATGATACCTAAACCTGCAGGCATCATTCTGGCATAACCACTCAAAGTCCAGCAACATACCAGTACGTTGCTGGTCCTTGTTGGGCATATATTGTAAACTTTTTTTTCATGCAGCCTGTGGGCTGAACGAAAAAAAGATATTGATCGGTGAGTATGCCCACCATTAGAATACCTCCCTTCATCTACCCACTTCTAATGATGGGCATACATGCACCGTTTATATATGCCGAAGCATGGGGGCATCCTCCCGCAAAAGGCAGGAGCAAATCGCTCCTCCACCCACTGCTGCCCCCACGCTTCGGCATATATGCTGAAGTATGTAACTGTGGTGGTCACAGCTTTATATATCGTGGGAGCAAACGCTGTTGCTGTCAAGATAAATAAATCCGCGCTGCAGCTGAATGGCGTACCTGAAAACAAAAAAATGGTTAAAACACAGTAAACTATAAAAAAATTACATACCTGAAAAGCAAACATGATAAAACATAACAACAATAAAACATTGCAGAATAGAATACAGTAAAAAAGAGCAGAACAATAGAGAGAAAATATAGAGAGAGAGAGAACAATGAAACGACAACTATTTTTGTTTTTTTTATTTTATATTTTTTTTGTGTATTTTTTTTTTTTTTACATTTTTTTTATATAACTGTAACTTTTAAAACTGTAACGGTTCCAGATTTGGGTCTCTCAAACTGCGATGGCATCTTGGGAGACCCTGTGAAAGTGTGTCCTAGTCTGTGCAATGCTGTACCCTACGCTAAAACTCAACTAGTGTATGGTAGCGCTCAAAACATTCACCAATGCAAAGACCAGGATTGCCAGGACAGGAGGGACAATAATACCCGGTGTCACGCCTAAATCCGCGCTTTCTGCAGACACGACATTTTCTTTGGGGGGCTCGTTGGGTAGGGGTACTCGGGAGGACAGATTGAAAATGCCTCTCATGCAGCCGGCTTACTGCATTTGGTTGGGGAAGGTGAGGTGGAGCACCATCTGGAAACAGAAAGGCTCTGACGATCTCTTCCTGGAATGTAAGGAAGGATCCAGTCTGTCCTGAAGCTCTGTATAGCACATGAGTGTTCAGCAAAGCCAATTGAAATAAATAAACAGACACTTTTTTGTACCAGCGTCTGGCCTTACGGGCAACTAGGTATGGCGCCAACAACTGGTCGTTGAGGTCCACCCCTCCCATATTTTGGTTATATTCGTGGACACAGAGGGGTTTCTCCACAACACCAGTCGCCGTAGTAATTTGGACCGTCGTGTCTGCATGAAGGGAGGTGAGAACGAAAACATTCTTCTTATCCCTCCACTTAATAGCGAGCAAATTATTACACTGTCCTGAAGCTCTGTATAGCACATGAGTGTTCAGCAAAGCCAATTGAAATAAATAAACAGACACTTTTTTGTACCAGCGTCTGGCCTTACGGGCAACTAGGTATGGCGCCAACAACTGGTCGTTGAGGTCCACCCCTCCCATATTTTGGTTATATTCGTGGACACAGAGGGGTTTCTCCACAACACCAGTCGCCGTAGTAATTTGGACCGTCGTGTCTGCATGAAGGGAGGTGAGAACGAAAACATTCTTCTTATCCCTCCACTTCATAGCGAGCAAATTATTACACTGCAAGCAGGCTCTCTCCCCCAGCCTGCAAGCTGCTGGGGAAAGCCCCGGCGATTAGGTCGCACGGTGCCACATGCTCCAATCTGCTGATCAAACAAGTGACTAAAAAGTGGCACGCTCGTGTAATAATTGTCCACATATAAATGGTACCCCTTTCCGAATAAGGGTGACACCAAGTCCCACACTATCTTGCCAGCACTTCCTATGTAGTCAGGGCAGTTTGACGGCTCTACGTGACTATCTTTGCCCTCATAATTCATAAAACTACATGTATAGCCTGTGGCCCTGTCACAGAGCTTATACATCTTGACCCCGTATCTGGCACGCTTGCTGGGAAGGTACTGTTTGAATGACAAGCGGCCAGAAAATTTAATCAGGGACTCATCAATGCAGACAACTTGATGGGGAGTAAACAAGTCTGCAAAACGTTGGTTGAAGTGGTTTACGAGGGGCCGAATTTTGTAGAGCCGATCGTATTCAGGGTCTCCACGAGGACGACAGAGTTCATTGTCATTGAAGTGCATGAACCGCAAAATCTGCTCATATCGTGCCCTGGCCATGGAGGCAGAGAACACGGGCGCATGGTAAATTGGGTCAGTGGACCAATATGACCGCAACTTACTCTTTTTATTCAAGCCCATGTTGAGGGAAAGGCCCAGAAAGAGCTTAAATTCAGAGACCGTAATTGGTCTCCAATCTCTGGCAAGGGAGGACTGGGGATTAGCGGCGATGTGTTGACCAGCGTATAAATTGCTTTGGTCCACAATAGATCTATAGAGATCTTCGGTGAAAAACAGTGATTAAAAATCCAGTGGAGTAAAATCAACTGTTTCCACCTGAATTCCGGGTTGGCCAGTGAATGGGGGCAGTATGGGTGCTGCAGAAGTAGTGGGTTCCCAATTCGGATTGGCGAATGCAGCAGGAATGGCACGATGGGCCTGTCTTTGTCTTCTTGGTGGCAGCGGGACACTACTTGTGCTTGCCACCTCGCCAGCTTGAACTGCACTTATGGGACTCGCCACGTCACCAAGTGTTACTGCAGTGCTGGATATACGACCAGGGTGTACTAGGCCTCTGGTGCTTGCCAGTTCACCAGAAGGAATAGCGGCGCTAATACTGCTCTGCTCCATACGAGAGCCCTGCGGTTTTTGCACTTCAAGGACAGAAGAAGATTGGGGTCTGGTACCCCTGACCTTAGCAGGGACCACAACTCCGTCGTCAGAGCTATCTGTCATGGAGCCGCTGTCCTCTACAGGATCGTATACTGAGCCTGAATCTGACAGATGAGTGACTTCCTCTTCACTATCTGTCATGCTCAGAAACCTGTAGGCCTCTTCACTAGTGTACCTTCGATTTGCCATTTTGGGCTCTAAATTTAGGGGTACACTAGTGAGACTCACAGGCAAAAAAGCTCCTGACTGTCAGCGACTGTATCAAAATGCTACCAAAAAACTGTTAGCGATCGCAGGGATCAGGCCTGACTCTGCGAACGCTGCAGTTATGTGTGCTTAGTGTTTTGTAAGTGTCAGTGATCGATCAATACTGCACTTGGGTGGGCTGGGCAGGGCTGGGCCGAGGGGCAAAACGCAGGTGGTAGCAGGTATCTGGGCTGATCCCGCTAACACTGCGTTTATGGGAACCCTAAACTGCTGGGGACGCTAGTATAGATCTGATCGGATCAGATAGCGATCCGCTCAGATACTATAGCACTAAGGTAGGTGTATGCTGCGTGCGTGGGTGTTAGCGGTACTGGCGCTAACCTGACGCTGTCTGGGGCGACGCAGACCTTATCTGACCCTAAAAACTTAACTTATATAACCGCTGGGCAATTAGGGGGTTAAACCTTTATTAGGTAATAAACGGCGAGTGCCCTAAAACTATAAAAAACAAACTAACTAACCAGCATCACCGTAACACTTATACGGTGATCGCTGGTGAAAGGGTTAACTAGGGGGCAATCAAGGGGTTAAAACCTTTAGTAGGTAGTATATGGGGGTCCCTGTCGCTATAAAACACTGACAGCAAACCTATATACTTACCTCCCTAACTAGCGTCACCTGTGTCACTAATACAGCGATCAGAAAAACGATCGCTTAGCGACACTGGCGATGGGGGGTGATCAAGGGGTTAACCTTTATTAGGGGGGGTTAGGGGGGTACCCTAGACCTAAAGGGGGGTACCCCAGACCTAAAGGGGGCTAACCTAACTGCCCTAACACTTATAACTGTCACAAACTGACACCAATGCAAAAAAAAAAAAAAACTGCTATTGGTGTCAGTGTGACAGGGGGTACGGGGGGGGGATCGGGGGGTGATAGGGGGGTGATGGGGGGGTGAAAAGTGTGCCTGGTGTGTTTCATCTGTTAGTGTAGTGTTTGTGTAACTTACATTGATGTCTTCTTTCCTCGGCGCCGGAACGAAAAGACCGGCTCGAGGAGAGATGACATCACTTCCTCTCCCTCTGTTTACATTACAGAGGGAGAGGAAGTCTGTCATTGGCCAGGAGCGATCGCGAGGGGGGAGCCACGAATGAGTGGCCTCCCCCTCACCTTTGATCGCCCCTGACCTCAATCCGACCGCCTCAGGCACCGGGGGGGGGTCCAATCGGACCCCCCACCCGCGGGAAGGCAAGGATGTACATGTATGTCCTTTTGCCTGCCCGTGCCGCTCTGCCGACGTACATCGTCGTGCGGCGGTCACCAAGTGGTTAAAAGGTGAAAGGGAAAGCAATAATAAACCTTCAGGGTTTTTTTTTCATGCATTTTCAGTACCTGATTTAATCACATGCTGAGTATGCAACTTTGTTATCTTTTAACTTTTGCCTATGTTCCTGTTTAAGCTGGTGCCATGACCGCTGCACCAGGTTTCTTATTTCAAGGTGGCTCCTTTCTCTTGAAGTGTCCTATGGATCCACAGAGATTAGATTTGTGTCTCCCTATACTGTGTGCATCAATAGAAACACACATCCCCAATGTAGGTGGTCAATAGCATGGCGGACAAGATGGGTGAACTAGAGATACTGTTGTACAAGGAGGATTTGGATTTTGTGGGAAATTCAGAGACCTGGTTCAACAGCTCTCATGATTGGCTGGCAAACATTCAAGGGTATACCCTTTACCGCAAGGATAGAGAGGGTAAAAAAGAGGGAGGGGTATGCCTATATATCAAGAATAATGTACAAGTGAATGTGAGAGATGACATCACTGAGGGAGCTAGAGAGGAGGTGGAATCCTTATGGCTAGAGCTCCAAAGGGATGAAGCTAAGGGGAAAATAATACTGTGAGTATGCTATAGGCCCCCTAACCCAAGGGAGGAAGTGGAGACAGATCTCTTATCACAATTTGGATTAGCAGCAAGGATGGGAAGTGTTATCATAATGGGGGATTTTAATTATCCAGACATAGACTGGGCGGAGGGAACCGCACATTCATCTAAGGCTCGCCAGTTCCTTAATGTCTTGCAGGACAATTTATGGGTCAGATGGTAGATGCACCAACTAGAAATAAAACATTACTGGATCTACTGATTACCAACAATACAGACCTGATCACGGATGTGGAAATACGGGGCAATTTAGGTAACAGCGATCACAGGTCAATTAGTTTCAGTATAAATCACACAAATAGGAAACATAAAGGGAATACAAAGACACTGAATTTCAAAAGAGCCAACTTCCCTAAACTACAAACCTTGCTAAAAGGCATAAATTGGGATAAAATATTAGGAACAAAGAATACGGAGGAGAGATGGGTTTGCTTTAAGAGCATATTAAATAAGGGCATTAGACAATGTATCCCATTGGGTAATAAATTTAAAAGAGCGAACAAAAGTCCTGGATGGCTTAACTCCAATGTAAAAATGCATATAAAAGCAAAAGAGAAGGCCTTCAAAAAATACAAGGTTGAGGGATCATCCTCGTTCTTGCCAAACCAATCGACTAACCTTCTATGAGGAGGTGAGTTGCCATCTAAATAAAGGAAGGCCCGTAGACGTGGTGTATCTGGATTTTGCAAAAGCATTTGACACAGTTCCCCATAAACGTTTACTGTACAAAATAAGGTCCGTTGGCATGGACCATAGGGTGAGTACATGGATTGAAAACTGGCTACAAGGGTGGACAAGAGTTCAGAGGGTGGTGATAAATGGGGAGTACTCGGAATGGTCAGGGGTGGGTAGTGGGGTTCCCCAGGGTTCTGTGCTGAGACCAATCCTATTTAATTTGTTCATAAACAACCTGGAGGGTGGGATAAACAGTTCAATATCTGTATTTGCAGATGATACTAAGCTAAGCAGGGCAATAACTTCTTCGCAGGATGTGGAAACCTTGCAAAAAGATCTGAACAAATTAATGGGGTGGGCAACTACATGGCAAATGAGGTTCAGTGTAGAAAAATGTAAAATAATGCATTTGGGCGTCAAAAATATGAATGCAATCTATACACTGGGGGGAGAACCTCTGGGGGAATCTAGGATGGAAAAGGACCTGGGGGTCCTAGTAGATGATGCACAACAATGGCATGCAATGCCAAGCTGCTGCTAACAAAGCAAACAGAATATTGGCATGCATTAAAAAGGGGATCAACTCCAGAGATAAAACGATAATTCTCCCAGTCTCCAAGACTCTGGTCCGGCCGCACCTAGAGTATGCTGTCCAGCTCTGGGCACCAGTCCTCAGGAAGGATGTACTGGAAATGGAGCGAGTACAAAGAAGGGCAACAAAGCTAATAAAGGATCTGGAGGATCTTAGTTATGAGGAAAGGTGGCGAGCACTGAACTTATTCTCTCTGGAGAAGAGACGCTTGAGAGGGGATATGATTTCAATATACAAATACCGTACTGGTGACCCTACAATAGAAATAAAACTTTTTTGCAGAAGAGAGTTTAACAAGATACGTGGCCACTCATTAAAATTAGAAGAAAAGAGGTTTAACCTTAAACTACGTAGTGGGTTCTTTACTGTAAGAGCAGCAAGGATGTGGAATTCCCTTCCACAGGCAGTGGTCTCAGCGGGGAGCATCGGTAGCTTCAAGAAACTATTAGATAAGCACCTGAATGACCGCAACATACAGGGATATACAATGGAATACTGACATATAATCACACATAGGTTGGACTTGATGGACTTATGTCTTTTTTCAACCTCACCTACTATGTAACTATGTAAAAAGAGAAAAAATATCTGGCATTAGTGGTCAGTAGGAGGGAAAAATTCTTGACTTTGGTGGTTGATGGGCAGAAAAAATACCTAGAGTCCTAGTACCTGGTTCCCCTTGTCTCTTGTCCCTGTCTTGGTTATTTTTGTGTGTTTCCTTTGCTTGTGTATATAAATATATATATATATATATATATATATATATATATATATATATATATATGTTAGATAGTTAGTTGGGTGTTGCTGTGTTTTATTACTTCTTTATGGTTTGCTGGTGTTGCGCTGGTGTTTCTTTACCTTACTAAATATACCGTTTTTCACTTACACTTCGCTTACACTAATGTTCCTGAGTGATTCATTAAGTGCAGCCCAACGATCTGATCACCCCGTGCTGGATGCCTGGGTATGGCTTTCCTGACAGTGCCCCTTACAATGGTGGTCAGTGTTTGTGACCTCCTTATGTTGGTGGTCAGTGTCTGTGCCCCCTTACATTGGTGGTCAGTGTATGTGCCTTCCTTACATCAGTGGTCAGTGTGTGTGCCCCCTTACATTGGTGGTCATTGTCTGTGCCCCCCTTACATTGGTGGTCAGTGCTTGTATCCCCCTTACACTGTTGGTCAGTGTCTGTGCCCCCTTACTTTGGTGGTCAGTGTCTTTGTTTCATTATACATTGGTAGTAAGTGTTTGTGTCCACTTACATTAGTGGTAAGTGTTTTTGCTCCTATACATTGCTGGCAATTTTCTGTGCCCCACCACCACCTTACATCGTGGTTAGTGCTCGTGCCCTCAACCATTAGTAGTCAGTGTCTGTGCCCTCCTTACATGGTGATTAGTGTCTGTACCCCTTACTTGATGGTCACTGTGCCCCCTTAATGGTCAATATGCTCCCTGTGTACCCCTTGCTGCTCAGTGGTACCCAGTGTGCTTCCCTTGCTGTCCAGTGTGCCCCTCTTTCATTGGTGGTCAGTGAGAGCCATGTTACTCCCAGGATCAGATGAGGGCTCTCAAACGTGAACACGAGCTGTGATTGGCCTTTACAGCAATTACAAGGTACAGAGCCACTCTGATTGGCTCTGTGCCTTTTGCCTTTGCTCTGCACTGGGGGTGCTGTGCTGATGTGTCTGCTAACATGATGCAAATCACAGATATTGTGCGTGGACAGTTGCGGTATTGAGACCTGGACCACCCAGCAGAAGATGTGAAGCACATGCCCTGGGTGGTGGATGCTAGTTACACTCCTGATAGGATACAGTTTTGTTTCAAATGTTTCACTCTACATGAAAACCTGTGAAAATGCCAAAAATCTGACATGTCATATATAAACAGTTAATTAACAATAGAACTGTATTGATACCAACACTGTTTATTACATGAGCAGGCAGCAGAGAATCTCTGTTAAGAAAATATGAAAAGCCTACATTAGCAAAAGATATCTTATCGCTGTTGTAGAATCTTTCACCTGACAGCCTCCCAGAATCCTCTGACTTAGATATGCAAATAGCAATACTTGTACAAAAATGAACATCCCTCCCTCATATTAATCCATGCTGATACATAGTTCAGGCACTGGGTAATATTAGACAAGCTTTCTTAGTCCAAAAAAGTGTTGTGGCACTTCATATGTCAGCAGCACTGCAAACAAATGGATTACTAAGGAACTCTGATATGCCTGCTGTTGGTTTTGCCTGTTCCTTCATGCTTTAAAGCCTATCTAAAGCAAAAAACAAAAACGTAATACAGGTGCATCTCAAAAAATTTGAATATTATAAAAAAAGATAATTTATTTCAGTAATTCAATTCAAAAAGTGAAACTCATGTATTATATAGATTCATTATACACAGATTGATATATTTCAAGCATTGCTTTCTTTTAATTTTTATGATTATGGCTTACAGCTAGTAAAAACCCAAAATTCAGTATCTCAGAAAATTAGAATATTACATAAGATTAATAAAAAATGATTTTTAATACAGAAATGTTGGCTTACTGAAAAGTGTGTCCATGTACAGTATAGTATGCACTAAATACTTGGTCGGGGCTCCTTTTGCATGAATTACTGCCTCAATGTGGCATGGCATGGAGGCAATCAGCCTGTGGCACTGCTGAGATGTTATGGAAGCCCAGGTTGCCTTGATATTGGCATTCAGCTCGTCTGCATTGTTGGGTCTGGAGTCTCTCACCTTCTCTAGATAACATCCCACAGATTCTGTCAGGCGATTTTGCTGACCAATCAAGCACAGTGATACCATGATCATTAAACCAGGTTTTGGTACTTTTAGCAGTGTGGGCAGGTGCCAAGTCCTGCTGGAAAATGAAATCAGCATCTCCATAAAGCTGGTCAGCAGAGGGAAGCATGAAGTGCTCTGGAATTTCATGGTAGAGGGCTGTGCTGACTTTGGACTTGATAAAATACAGTGAACCAACACCAGCAGATGACATGACTCCCCAAATCAGCACGGACTGTGTAAACTTCATATTGGACCCCATACAACTTGGATTCTGTGCCTCTCCACTCTTCCTCCTGACTCTGGGACCTTGATTTCCAAATGAAATGCAAAATTTACTTTCATCTGAAAAAAAAGGACTTTGGACCACTGAGCAACAGTCCAGTCCTTTTTTTCCTTAGCCCAGGTAAGACGTTTCTGAGGTTGTCTTTGATTCAGGAGTGGCTTGACACAAGGAATGGGACAGTTGTAGCCCATGTCCTGGATACGTCTGTGTGTGGTGGCTCTTGAAGCACTGACACCAGCTGTAGTCCACCTCTTGTGAATCTCCCCCAAATTCTTGAATGGCCTTTGCTTCACAATCCTCTCAAGGCTGCGGTTATCCCTGTTGCTTGTGCACCTTTTTCTACCACACTTTTTCCTTGTCAGAAACCATGAATCCGACTGAGACAGAAGTACAGTTAAATCACACTTGTTTAATGATAATAATAATAAAAAGGTAAACAGAGTAAATGCAGTCAAAACATAGCCAGTGTTCAGGAACCAGAAAGGATAGTCAGACAAGCCAATAGGTCAGGGAGCCAGAGATGAACGTAGTAGAACAGCAAGCAGAATCTGGAGCCAGAAGGAATGTCATCCAAGCAAGTCTTTAACAGGAACACAGAGGAGCATCTCTAGAGATGTGACCAAGGCGAAGGCAGAGATCATCTGGGCTGTACAGCTTAAGTAGGCAGGACTGATGAGCAGGATATCATCAACAGGTGAGTCACTGTGCAGAGAAAGGAGCTGGCAATTAGCCGACAGCTGAGCGGCCAGCTTTGAGAAGAAGGGGCTGAGCCCAGCCCTGACATTCCTTCCACTTAACTTTCCATTAATATGCTTGGTTACAGCACTCTGTGAACAGCCAGCTTCTTTAGCAATGACCTTTTGTGACTTACCCTCCTTGTGGAGGGTGTCAATGACTGCTTTCTGGACAACTGTCAAGTTAGCAGTCTTACCCATTATTGTGTAACCTACTGAACCAGACTAAGTGACTATTTAGGCTGAGTGCTTTCACACTGGAGTGGTGCTCTTGCGGGACGTTGAAAAAAGTCCTACAAGCAGCATCTTTGCAGCGCTTTGGGAGCGGTGTATACACTGCTCCCAAAGTGCCCTTGCCCATTGAAATCAATGGGCAGCGCTGCCGAAGCGCCTGCAAAGTGCCTCGGCAGTGGTGCTTTTCAGGTGCTTTTAACCCTTTTTCAGCTGCTAGCGGGGGTTAAAAGCGCCCTGCTAGCGGCCAAAAAGCTTTATTAAAACCAAATTCAAAACCAAATTCAATAACACTAACTGAACATATTGCTTTCTAGACATAGACAAGCAGTATTAAACCCAAAAGCAAACATTTAATATATTGCTTCTTGCCAATTCGTATATGTGATGGCTGCATTAGTTTGCTTTTTTAGGCTTTCACTCTTCTAATTTCATCTCATGATCCAGCCAGTAAGTCTGTTGTATCTGTTTTTCAGTGAGTAAGTCAGATGTATCAGTTTACAATAATCAGCTTTTATTTATTTATGTAAAACCTTTATCCCAAAAAAAGAAAAAAACTGTTGCTGTAACTGCTATAAAGTACATACAGTCACTATTTTAATTGTTATATATTGATTCATGGAATACATGTGTATTGAATTTTTATGAAATTATTCCATCACCTTAATCACCTCGATCAAACATTTAATTAATTAATTCATTTTTATTAAATTCTATTTTTTATTGAATGATGTTTTTCATTTATAAATTTATGAAATAGACGACTCAATAGAATAATATACAATACATTTAATAATCATACATATCATTGGAATCACAATATTAATGATATGAATATAAATAATTTAAACAAATAAATAAATGATCGGGAAACACAGTATATTTCATTCAAATAAATTTAAATTAATAGTTTCAAACTGATGATTTCAGGTGTCGACTAGTCTGGTGTGGTGTGTAATATCAGCAAAATTATTTGCCGTCTATTCATCAATATTGTTTAAATAATATATTGCAGGTGCCTCTTATCTCTTCTCCCTTCAGAGGTCCAGGTGTGTGGCTTCTTGCAAGCACTTTGGAGTTGAGACTTGCCGAGATGAGGTGGAGATAGCACATGGAGACCACAGGATCACAATAGTCTTTTAAGCAGACTCTGGTTATAGGACATATTCCTTCTTTTCAATCATCTGAATATATCACCACACATCTAGAGAGATGCTTTGTATAATAATGTTTGTAATACTAATGTAATGTTTATTGCTTCTTAAGGAAATCCTTTTGATATATCGCCTCAGAATATAAATTTCCCTGTAGAAGACATTGACAATAGGGGTCGAAACGCGTTGGGTTTTTCATGTGGATATCCACGTTGTAATGCCTGTAAACAACTGGCTCCACTGTGTGTGTTTTTTGCCTATAATGTTGGAATATGTCTTTTATATGTCAATTACCAGAGCCCATTTTTTAAACCTCATGTGAAATTTGCACTTCACCTTTTTTGATACAATAAAAGATTTTATAATAAAAACTATCTTTTATGGATTTGATCATTTTTGCTGCTAAAAAAACCATTGAGGGAATTTTCCCATTTTGCATTCTTTTGGGGTGAGCAGCTATGCTGGCTCTCACATATGTGTTTTTTTCTATTCTACTCCTATAAAGTGTTAGCTGGAGTTTGGCTTCAATTTGTTAGTGTACTCAAATCTGCTAGTCCATTTAACACTCTCTTCCCCCCAAGACTGACAATGCTGCTGTCCAAAGGTGACCCCTGTGCTCCTTCCATGGCTCGCCTGGGCTCTCCCATCCCACCAGCCGGCACATCCACCGGCTGGCCAGGGACCCAAACTAAGCCAAAATCGGCTTTGATTGGGTCTCGGATCCAGTAACCCGGGAAGCAATGTCATGACATCACTTCCGGTTTACAGAAAGCCTTAAAGGTGCCAACCTTAAAAAAAAGACAGCATTCAAAACTGCCAAACTTGGTGTTTTGAATACTTTTAAGTGCAGGGGTTTGGGGTCTTATTGACTGTCACTGCCTATTACTGTCACAAGGGAGGTTTACGTTCCTTCTGACGCAATAAAAGTGATCAGAATTTTTGTCTTCAAAGGTACAGTGTAAGTCGCAACCGCAAATATGAACAGTGTTCAAACCACCAAAATAATTCTTGCACTAGACCTCCTCTGTAACTCTAAACAGGTAACCCGTAGAATCACCTATGGAGATTTTTAAGTACCGTAGTTTATCGCCATTCCACGAATGCGTGCAATTTTAAAGCATGACATGTTAGGTATCTATTTACTTGGTGTAACATCATCTTTCACATTATACTAAATAATTGGGCTACCTTTACTGTTTTTGTTTTTTTTTTTTTATTCATAAAAGTGTATTTTTTTTTTTTAAACTGTGTTTGAAAGACTGCTGCGCAAATACTGTGTGACATAAAATATTGCAACGATTGCCATTTTATTCTCTAGAGTCTTTGCTTAAAAAAATATATATAATGTTTGGGGGTTCTAAATAATTTTCTAGCAAAAAATATCAGAAAAAGGCTTAGGCATAAGGGGTTAACCTTTTTTATTATGTTTTTTTTAATTTTTTTTTTAATTTCAATACATTTTTATTGAGATTATTTAAAGTGGACATACAATGTACATTTGCCATAACATGGGAAATAATGCAAAGGCTGCAAGAACAAGTATACTGCATACTGTATTTATTACATTTTTTTTTGTTGTTGTTATTTACGAAGTAGCCACCAGTTTTGTGGTTTTGTTTATTAATTACAGTATTTATACTGTCTGCTGTATTCATCCAACTACTGAGCTATTATTATATACATTATACAGACCATGTGTCAATGACATAGGAAGCTTTGAGAACATAGAGACAGATGTGCTTTACCATTGCCAAATTCCGAAACCAAGAACAAATGGGAAGTGGCATTTAAGGCACATAAAGTTCATTTGGCAGCTTCTCCAACATGCCGTGCATCAAAAGCTCCCCTCACCAGGTGTCCTGTGTACAATATTTACCTGGAATGATCACGGTCCTCTGGTTTTCTCTATAACACCTTTCCTTTACCCCGGAGCTCCACGCTCTTTGTGTGTTTTTTATCCCACAATCCTCCTGGGACTGAAGTGTAAAGTAATAATTAGAGTAAAGTGAGATATAAGGGCGGCTTCGGGAGGAATGTGGAACAGACAAACAGCCATTTGTAAAATACTACAAGTTTAGCCAGATGTTACTGGCACATGGTAAAACCCAGTGTTGTGGGAAAATATACCCTTTGATTATAACGTCTCCTACTGAATGTTTAAATTACAGTCTTGGCGCAAATCAATAAAAGACCTCCAGCTAGAGCCAGATTTACAACCCCAGCTGCTGGGGTCGATTTCAGTCTCAATTTCTGTTGCTGGTTCATGCAACATACAGTATTTGAAGTTTATGTCAGGGCAAGAAAAATAAAAACATATGCAGAGAATCTCTGCAATACATGCATATTTACCCCAGTATTTTTTTTTAAACTTTATTTTGAGAGATAATAATCATAATATTGATGATAATAATAATGGATGCAATAGCCATCACATTAAAGGCTACATTTGCCTTCTGAATGCTACCTGTTACACCTGTATTTAGGGTGTAACATGTAACATGTTCAGCAACCTCTCCCTGCACCCCCGACATCCCCATTTCCTGTGAAAATGGGTAGGGGTTCTTCTCCCTGCACCCACTGTCACATTTTTAAATCGCCACAACTATGCGGGGCACCGCCCACACAGCTGCATCATTTATTCACAGCAATCTGTGAATGAGAAAACTGTAAGTCAAGTCTGCCACTGCCGCAGACTGACTTGTAGTTTGAATCTACCGTGAGCGTGCTAATTAGGGAGCTCATGGTCCATTCACACGCCCGACAGCTTGCAAACTGACAGCTCATACTCAGGTATGGGATGAAAGCTGGAGGGAGAGTGTGCAGGAGCCTGGAATTATACCCGCGTTCTGCTGACCAATACTTCCCAGGCTCCTTTTTTTTTAAATAAACGCACATTTTTTTAACCTGCAGAAACATATGCATTTATTATTTTTCTGTAAAAGGTGAACTTACAAAGTTTCATAATTGGTCAAGTTGAAAAAAGGCACAAGTCCATATAGTTCAACCAGTTTAAAAAAAAAACACATAAATAAAAAATCTCCATATACAATAATAAACTTTTTAAACACTCATGCCTTTGAGCAAATTTATGCACGGATACAGGGCAAAACTGCCTCTTTTCAAGAAAACTGAGCAGGCTGGACCCTGGATGACAGAAGCACAACTAGGCCATCATCAAACCAATCACGCTCTCTTCACCCCTGACCAGAGTTTGACGCTTATCTACATGGGACAAGCCATTTTTATTCCTTTTCCTACATTGTTTCTCATATCGCCACAACCAAGATGCAGACTTAATACAATGCTTAAGGGTACTGTTTATACCTGTTATTGGTATATATATGCTTCTTCCTTCCACCCCTATTTCATTCCCCCATCCTCCTTTTATCTTCTCCCTCACCTTACCACCCCACCCCCTATTCCATATGTTGGTATCATAATGCCTCCTCTTGCTAGATCCAATCTCCTATTGGTGACCGCTGGCATTATGTGTTCAAAGATATGTCTTGACTGTTGTTATGTACAAAAATACTTTCAATAACAAAATGATAATTTAAAAAAAAAAAGTCCCTTGAGACTTTGAATGAGGGGCAACACACCCAATAATTGAATAAATGGTATGCAGATTTATTGATAGGTACAATAATAGTAAAATGGCATATCAGACAAATACCATGCTAATGGGCAGATTTGGAGTAATTGATATGATATATTCCATAACCAAATATGGTATTCCAAAAAACAGTACATGATTAGTTTAAAAAAATGCATCTTTAAGACTAACGCATTTCGTGAATCAACGTTCACTTCCTCAGTGGTTGTTGCACACACAAATAGCTGTAAAGTAAAACAATTTTGAAATACATGACAAAGTTGGTAAAAAATACTATTGTTTTAAAACTGAGGGTCTCCATAGGGGACCAATACTTACAAATCTGCTAAAAATTAAAGCACATGATCGTATTCCAGTGGTGACCACCAGGGATGTTTGGCCCGGAAGCAGAGGACATAGGATTCACAATGACCCAGGAGGAAAAACAGAGCAGGGTGTAATACTGGCAACAACAGTAAAAGATCGAATCCAACATACTGTATCAACCAGAGTAAAGGCTGTGAAAAATATATGTATGTGTCACATAAGATTATATATTTGTATCCAACTATAAATAAGCCACACTAAAACTATACTGCAATAGTGTAAAGTACCGGGTAAGTTATAGGCTGATGTTACTGTAAGTTACTTAGATAACTAAAAGGAGAAATGAAAACCAATTACCCAAAATCAGTGGCAAAAAGAAAGAGAAAAAGAAAAATATGTGGCTGGAAGTCCACTAAGGAATGTAGGAACTAAGGGAAACGACAAAAACGAACAAAACAACCAACCACCCAAGCCACAAGACTTGTGAAGAGATAAGTGGTGGTTTTCAAAGACCCACCATGGTGAGGCATGAGCACTGCCAGGGAGCTATGTGTAGAACTGCTGACCACTGTGGAAATAATGAAGGCATGATCACCCCCTTTTTCTCCTATTTGTACTCTAAACAGGGGCCCCAACAATCCCTCCCAACGCCATGTGGGCGCAGCCTAAGGAGGGAGGCACACTCCAGCCGTCATGCAGGAAAGACAGCGCCAAATGGCGCAAATCCTCCTGCACCACAGCAGGACATGGTCACGCAAACCAGCGTGAAGACGTCGCAAGGACTGTCCTATACCCATAGTTGATCCAGAGGAAGGAAAAAAAAATAATAACGCATAATCCAATTTGTTCCAGTGGGGGGGGGGGGGATTCCTACTTGATCCCCTTGAGAAGCCATTAGATATTCCCTGGATCAACTACCCTTGTTTTTTTTCCCTTTAAAAAATAATATTCAGTTATATTTTGTGCATTTAGGAATGAATCCAGCTCTTCTTTTAAAATGGTCTATTGTGTTGGCCAGAACTATCCTTTAAAAGATACATATCGGTTGCCCTGAGCTTATAAGACAAGAGCACATAAGAGGATAAGATGGAAGGTGGGAAAAGGGTTATGAATGGGTGAGGAATAGTTTAAGGATATGACGCAGGGGGCAGGGAGGAGGTAGTTATAATTTAAAAAGACCTCCAAGAGGAACAGGCAGTGAGGTGAGCAATTTGGCCCACCTGCCTGACCTCTTGGTAACAGTGTGGTTATGGGTATAATCAGAGGTGGGGGACTGATGTTTTTCAAGAGCATGGGGACTTGTGGGGTATGTTGTAATTTTGTCACAACATCAGTGCATGCTTGATGTTGCCAATCATTGGCAATTATTGGATGAGTGATTTAATCTTAATGGTCAGAAATTTGCAAGATTTTGTGTTTTTTATCAAAAAAGTAATTACTAAGGTTTAGTCCAGGTGAACAATGGTGTAAAATGATTGATTGATGTGTACCCACCTTGCTGGTTATGAAAGGCTAGTGGCTGGTACAGGTTTGCAGTGGTATGTGGACAGGGCCACGCGCCCTGCACATGGGTGTAGATTCTGCTGTGTATGTGCTTATCAATAGGGATGAGCTTCGAGTTCGAGTCGAACTCATGTTCGACTCGAACATTGGCTGTTCGCAAGTTCACCGAACAGCGAACAATTTGGGGTGTTCGCGGCAAATTCGAATGCCGCGGAACACCCTTTAAAAGTCTATGGGAGAAATCAAAAGTGCTAATTTTAAAGGCTAATATGCAAGTTATTGTCATAAAAAGTGTTTGGGGACCTGGGTCCTGCCCCAGGGGACATGGATCAATGCAAAAAAAAGTTTTAAAAACGGCCGTTTTTTCAGGAGCAGTGATTTTAATAATACTTAAAGTCAATCAATAAAAGTGTAATATCCCTTTAAATTTCGTACCTGGGGGGTGTCTATAGTGTGCCTGTAAAGGGGCGCATGTTTCCTGTGTTTAGAACAGTCTGACAGCAAAATGACATTTTGAAGGAAAAAACTCATTTAAAACTACCCGCGGCTATTGCATTGCCGACAATACACATAGAAGTTCATTGATAAAAACGGCATGGGAATTCCCCAAAGGGGAACCCCGAACCAAAATTAAAAAAAAAAAATGACGTGGGGGTCCCCCTAAATTCCATACCAGGCCCTTCAGGTCTGGTATGGATATTAAGGGGAACCCCGGCCAAAATTTAAAAAAAAAAATGACGTGGGGTTCCCCCTAAATTCCATACCAGACCCTTCAGGTCTGGTATGGATTTTAAGGGGAACCCCGCGCCAAAAAAAAAAAAAAAAAAAACGGCGTGGGGTCCCCCCAAAAATCCATACCAGACCCTTATCCGAGCACGCAACCTGGCAGGCCGCAGGAAAAGAGGGGGGGACAAGAGTGCGGCCCCCCCTCCCTCCTGAACCGTACCAGGCCACATGCCCTCAACATTGGGAGGGTGCTTTGGGGTAGCCCCCCAAAACACCTTGTCCCCATGTTGATGAGGACAAGGGCCTCATCCCCACAACCCTGGCCGGTGGTTGTGGGGGTCTGCGGGCGGGGGGCTTATCGGAATCTGGAAGCCCCCTTTAACAAGGTGACCCCCAGATCCCGGCCCCCCCCCTGTGTGAAATGGTAAGGGGGTACATAAGTACCCCTACCATTTCACGAAAAAAGTGTCAAAAATGTTAAAAATGACAAGAGACAGTTTTTGACAATTCCTTTATTTAAATGCTTCTTCTTTCTTCTATCTTGCTTCATCTTCTGGTTCTTCTGGCTCTTCTGGTTCTTCTGGTTCTTCCTCCGGCGTTCTCGTCCAGCATCTCCTCCGCGGCGTCTTCTGTCTTCTTCTCCTCGGGCCGCTCCGCACCCATGGCATGGGGGGGAGGCTCCCGCTCTTCTCTTCTTCTCTTCTTTTCTTCTTTTCTTCTCTTCTTCTCTTCTTCCTATTCATTTTCTTCTCCGGGCCGCTCCGCAATCCATGCTGGCATGGAGGGAGGCTCCCGCTGTGTGACGGCGCTCCTCGTCTGACAGTTCTTAAATAACAGAGGGGGGCGGGGCCACCCGGTGACCCCGCCCCCCTCTGACGCACGGTGACTTGACGGGACTTCCCTGTGGCATTCCCCGTGACGTCACAGGGAAGTCCCGTCAAGTCACCGTGCGTCAGAGGGGGGCGGGGTCACCGGGTGGCCCCGCCCCCCTCTGTTATTTAAGAACTGTCAGACGAGGAGCGCCGTCACACAGCGGGAGCCTCCCTCCATGCCAGCATGGATTGCGGAGCGGCCCGGAGAAGAAAATGAAGAAGAAGAGAAGAAAAGAAGAAAAGAAGAAAAGAAGAAGAGAAGAAGAGAAGAAGAGAAGAGCGGGAGCCTCCCCCCCATGCCATGGGTGCGGAGCGGCCCGAGGAGAAGAAGACAGAAGACGCCGCGGAGGAGATGCTGGACGAGAACGCCGGAGGAAGAACCAGAAGAACCAGAAGAGCCAGAAGAACCAGAAGATGAAGCAAGATAGAAGAAAGAAGAAGCATTTAAATAAAGGAATTGTCAAAAACTGTCTCTTGTCATTTTTAACATTTTTGACACTTTTTTCGTGAAATGGTAGGGGTACTTATGTACCCCCTTACCATTTCACACAGGGGGGGGGCCGGGATCTGGGGGTCACCTTGTTAAAGGGGGCTTCCAGATTCCGATAAGCCCCCCGCCCGCAGACCCCCACAACCACCGGCCAGGGTTGTGGGGATGAGGCCCTTGTCCTCATCAACATGGGGACAAGGTGTTTTGGGGGGCTACCCCAAAGCACCCTCCCAATGTTGAGGGCATGTGGCCTGGTACGGTTCAGGAGGGAGGGGGGGCCGCACTCTCGTCCCCCCCTCTTTTCCTGCGGCCTGCCAGGTTGCGTGCTCGGATAAGGGTCTGGTATGGATTTTTGGGGGGACCCCACGCCGTTTTTTTTTTTTTTTTTGGCGCGGGGTTCCCCTTAAAATCCATACCAGACCTGAAGGGTCTGGTATGGAATTTAGGGGGAACCCCACGTCATTTTTTTTTTTAATTTTGGCTGGGGTTCCCCTTAATATCCATACCAGACCTGAAGGGCCTGGTATGGAATTTAGGGGGACCCCCACGTCATTTTTTTTTTTTAATTTTGGTTCGGGGTTCCCCTTTGGGGAATTCCCATGCCGTTTTTTATCAATGAACTTCTATGTGTATTGTCGGCAATGCAATAGCCGCGGGTAGTTTTAAATGAGTTTTTTCCTTCAAAATGTCATTTTGCTGTCAGACTGTTCTAAACACAGGAAACATGCGCCCCTTTACAGGCACACTATAGACACCCCCCAGGTACGAAATTTAAAGGGATATTACACTTTTATTGTTTGACTTTAAGCATTATTAAAATCACTGCTCCTGAAAAAACGGCCGTTTTTAAAACTTTTTTTTGCATTGATCCATGTCCCCTGGGGCAGGACCCAGGTCCCCAAACACTTTTTATGACAATAACTTGCATATAAGCCTTGAAAATTAGCACTTTTGATTATTCATGTTCGTGTCCCATAGACTTTAACGGTGTTCGCATGTTCGAACGAACTTTTTTCCTGTTCGCATGTTCTGGTGCGAACCGAACAGGGGGGTGTTCGGCTCATCCCTACTTATCAATGCTCAAGAACAGGCAGGGACTGCAGTCATATGAAAATCAAACATTAAAGCAGTTCCCCAACTTAGATATGAGCCCTGTCACTGTGTGCAGTAATAAAAGTTTGGAGTTCCTCTGAAAAGTTCTGTCCCGTGTCACTACACACCTTAGCTTGATGTATGTTACATTTAAAAGGGACACTGCTGAGCCTGTGCCCTCTCCACCAGTCCAGCGTACCTCTTCCACCTCATTCCCAGTGACAGGATGGGGTGCCACCTTGAAATTAGCACAGACCTCATGCTTGCACTTGTAACTCCTTCTCTTCTGTGCCATATGGCCAGGCTGTGGGACTCCGTGAAGCGGATTCGGTTCTGGTTGTTTTAGGAGACTAACCACTGGGAAGGGAACCAGGGAACCGACCCCCTCGCTACCGGGACCCATCTCCAGGCACTATGCCTCACAACTGGCTGGGAGGTACCTTGCACTAGTCCTTGGTAACCCATTGCAACTAAATTACTTCTTCTGCTAGACTTGCCGTAAACCTTTTGTAGTGGCTTTGCTTCATAACCCACTTCTGCTTTACTGACCCTAGTTCTTTTGATACGCCAAGAACCATCATTCACCCCTTTAAAGAACTTCAGACCAGGCTTAGAATAGTTGATGCAAATTACTTAAGGTGGTTGTAAAGGCTGAAGGTATTTTACCTTCATGCATTCTATGTGCTGCTCCCCCCACAGCCCCCACCAATACTCACCTGAGTGCCCTCTTGATCCAGTGATGTACACAAGAGCCTCACTGTCCCGAGACTCCCTCTCCTCATTGGTTGAGACAGCAGCGGGAGCCATTGGCTCCCATTGTTGTCAATCACAGCCAGTGAGCCAATGAGGAGCTCTATGTGTCTTATAGATGTATAGATATATGGAGCGAGCATGCACCAGTGCTCTCATAGCAGGAGGCATGCTATTGGAGGCACTGGTCAAGGGGGAGGAGCCAGGAGCACCAGCGGGGGACTTGAGAAGAAGAGGATCGGTGCTGTTTTATGAAAAACCATTGCACAGAGCAGGTAAGTATAACATGTTTGTTTGTTTTATGTTTTGTTTTTTTTTTAAAGCTGAACCTTTAACACCACTTCAGAATTCTTAGCAGTACAGTTCAACGTGAACGATAACTTCAAAATGTCCCTGACTATCTCTACTTCGCTGCCAGGCATACCTCCAAAAGGTAGTAGTCCATTTAAGGTGTTCTCCAAGTCTTGGAGGATCTCCAGGCTCCTGGTGCCTCCAACAGACTGTAGGGTGCAGCATTCCTCCTCCACAGCAATCACACCATCTTTCTTGAGCAGGTCACCGATCAACGACCTCAAAACCAGCCTTCCCCCTTATTCATATCAAAAATTGGGTAGGCTGGATCAAAAAGGCCTGGGAAAAGCAGCATGTATGTTAACTCTTTCCCCTCCAGCCTGGGTCAGCTACTGTCTAAACTTGCATCTTACCTACAGGTACATGTTATTGGGTGGCACTGTCAAAGTTTTGGAAGAATTGGTTAAGGTGCAGGCAAAAGGCACATGTATCCAATCAAGCTCTGCTACCGACAGCCTGTCAAATTTTATGATAGACTGACAGCTGGTGCGGCTGGATGGGCTAAAACAGGCACCTAGCAGTATAAACATATAGGGCAGTATGCACTCAGGGATGTATGCCTGAAACATAAGAAGTCTGCGCTCCAAACATTAGTTCCTGGGTGCTTAACGACCTAACTGCATACTGCCAGACTGCTGGCAGCAGGACTGGATGGGATACTTATGCCTTCCTCCTTCAGCTAAACGCCAGAGCCCCATGCACAAGCATTAAACTCCCACTGTGTATGGTGCCTTATGCCTTCCAGATCACGTTTTCCTGCATTTAGAAGTTCCTGCTTTAAAGTGCCTAATCGGATGCAGGACACATAGAATTCTATTTTCTCAAAAAGCAGCTAAACTGATTGAACACACGTAAACACTCAGTAAGAATGGCACCATTGAAATTTTTTATAAATGCATACAAACAGTGTCATTATGAATCAGGCCTAAAGCCTTAATAAAGGTGAGCTGTGCCCCAGTGAACAAAGCCTTGGGTTATTTATGCTCTTTCAGCTACGTGCAAGTGCCCCCTGACTTTCGTGTTTACTTGTTGGATATCCTTTAAGGTTCATTCACACTAGAGGGTGAGGGGCAGGCCTGTGCTGGCCATCGGGACTACCGGGAGATTCCCGGTGGGCCGATTGGCAGCGGGCCACTACAATGACTCAGATGTCAGACAGTGACTGTGTCACTGTCTCTCTCCGTCTGAGCGTCGCCTGGCGCCGGGCGGCTCCGCTCCTGCACTCGGCGGGCGGGCCGGCCGCCGGCGTCACAAAAGAACAGGCAGGCATTGACACTCCCCCAGGCACTCCCCCTAACAGCTATCAATATAGCTATTTGGGCGGCCTCTTTGTCCCGGCGCCGTGACGTCACTCACGGACGGAGGGCGGAGGCGGCCCGGGGACATAGGAGGAGGCGGAGCAGAAGTTCTGAACCACCACCAGCAACAAGTACAGAGAGACCAAGGCTATAGTGTCACTGAGTCTGTCATCATTCAAGTAAGCAGCAGTGCAGCACTATAGTAATAATAACTTTTCTAATAATAATAGTAATTACTAGTAAGTAACTGAATATACAGCATGAATGGGGGGAGGGGTAAATCTGTACTTTACAAATGTACTGCCTCTGGTCATGGTTAAATTATTTATCAGTTACCATGGCCAGTGGCATTAAATTAATAATTGACCAGTGGCATTAAATTAATATTAATGCCAGGCATTAATATTAATTTAATGCCACTGGTCAATTATTAATTTAATGCCACTGGCCATGGTAACTGATGAATAATTTAACCATGACCAGTGGCAGTACATTTATACAGTACAGATTTACCCCTCCCCCCCTCCCCCCGCCATGCTGCATATTCAGTTACTAAAAGTAACTGAATATGCAGCATGGCGGGGGGAGGGGGGGGGTAAATCTGTATTGTAAATGTACTGCCATTGGTGATGGTTAAATTATAAAGTAACTGAATATGCAGCATGGTGGGGGGAGGGGGGGAGGGGTTAATCTGTACTGTAAATGTACTGCTACTGGACATGGTTAAATTATTCATCCATCAGTTACCATGGCCAGTGGCATTAAATTAATAATTGATCAGTGGCATTAAATTAATATTAACCACTTACCAACCGGCCCATAGCCGAATGACGGCTGCAGGGCGGTTGGATAACTCTGGGAGGACGTACTATGACGTCCTCCCAGAATTCCCCTCTCGCGCGCCCCCTGGGGCGCACACCCGAACACATCCGTGACCACACATCACGGATCCTGGTAAATGACCGCTGATCGCGGCCGTTTACCATGTGATCTCGCCGTCAAATGACGCCGTCTGATGACGCCGGTTCCTCTCCTCCCCTCCTGTGTACTGATCGGTACACAGTGAGCGGGGAGGGGGATGGATGGATGTCTGCAGCGCTGTGGGCTGTATGTGTAGTGCCCACAGCGCTGCACAGAGACATCCATCCATCCATGCTCAGCCATCCCTCACTACTATGCAATGCTGTGCAATACTCTGCAATACCCCCACACTACTCTGCAATACTCTGCAATGCCACCACAATACTCTGCAATGCTGTGCAATACTCTGCAATGCCCCCACAATACTCTGCAATGCTGTGCAATACTCTGCAATACCCCCACAATACTCTGCAATGCTGTGCAATACTCTGTAATGCCCCCACAATACTCTGCAATGCTGTGCAATACAACAGTTTATATACTGTTTTTGTGTGTGTTTGAAAAATTAAAGTGGGCCGGTCTGGATGAAGTCCAGGGCCAAATTTTTGTCCCAGTCCAGCCCTGGTGAGGGGCGGTAAAATACCTTTCCCCAACTGCTCCCCCTTTAATTGCAGAGCCAGCGGCCTAGGGTCCGCACATGCCATGGCCTCAATCGGACCTCTTGTCACTTTTGCTTGGCATGGTGCCCACCAAAGCCAACCCATTCAAGTGAATTGGGCCACTCTGCAAGTGCATAGTTTCCAACAATGTAAAAACATTTATAGGGACTACTTTTTTGTCTGTAGGTGGAGTCTTATTAGAACTAGGGGGTGGGGCATTCATATGTAGGCGTGGTGTAGTGGAAGGGGAAAAATCAGTAGCGCGTCGCACTGGAAGAATAGGCGTGGTTTAAACGAAATATTGGGCATGGCTTAAATGGGATGTGGTTAGAGTCTGAGATGAACGAGGGATGGAGGGAGAAAGAAAGAGAGAAGGAGAGAGGGAGAGAGAAAGAAAGAGATAGAGAGAGGGAAGGAGAGAGAAAAAAGAGAAAGAGATAGGGAAGGAAGGCGAGATAAGTATGGAAAGAAAGAAGGAAATAAAGAGGGATGGAGGGACAGCAGGCCCAGATCCTACACCACAATAGCAATATGTGTATTCCAGAAAGTTTAACAATCAGCGGGTAAAGATACTCCAAACACCTGGTGTTAACACTTTAATCATCAGGGCACCATGGTTGATATGGTGTCAGGATGATTGAAGCACATTTTTTCTATTATTACATTGTAATATAAAATGAAATGGTTCAACTCACCATAATGCAGAATCAGTGGGAGCCCTGAGCGTGTCACTTGCCACGTCTCCTGCCTCCAGATGCAGCTTGTGACCTGCCACGTCACTTATCACCAGATGCAGCTTGTCACCAAAATCAGCAGCTCACTTTTCACCAGATGCAGCACCTCACTCGTCACCAAATGCAGCACTTCACTTGTCACCAAATGCAGCACCTTCGTTGTCAGCAAATGCATCACCTCCCTTGTCACCAGGGGCTGGCACTGGTGATTTGTTCTCCACGCCATTTTACAGAAGACCACCTCTCATTGAGGCCGAGCGGAAGGAGTAAAAGGTGAAGCCCGGGTGGCTGCCAACAGAAATGGATCTGCCGCCAACCTCCCGCCCCGTGGCCTTTCCCACAACAGGTTACGGACCAGCAGCAAGATGCGGGGCGGGAGATTGGTGGCAGCTCCATTTCTATTTCTTTAGCGCTATAAATTTGCTTTCTCCGCATACTTCACTATTGGTCCCCCTTTTTTCTTCCTTTTTGGGTACCTGTTTTGTATGGCTGAGCATTTACGTTGAAGGATCGTTTATCATCTCATCAGTGAACCTGCCATCCTGTGTCATTCTCTGGATATCGTTCTAAGCCTTATTGATTCCCAGACTGAAAAGCTGGGTGTCATTGTGATTTGGTTAATGGGGACACATGTGAGGATGCCTTGGTACGCCTGAAAATATTTTTTTGCAACATTTTTTTCCTCACTTTTTGCTCACCAGATGTGTAGCATTCCCTGTGATTTCGCACATTAGTTGTGAAGCACCTTTTTCGTTTTATATGGTCTGTATTTAGTTGTGAAACACTTTTCTTATATGGACTATATGTTTTTTGTCACTTACTATGGGTCTCTGTGTGCGCATTCCCTGCGATTTCGCACATTAGTTCTGAAGCACCTTTTTTTTTTATATATATATGGAGTTTATTTAGTTGTGAAACACTTTTTTTACATGGACTATATGTTTTTGTCCCCTATTATGGGTCTCTGTTTGTGAGCGCTGTATTTATATTTTGTCACTATGGTCAAGTGTTTAGCACTTTGTGTATAGCAGCTACATTCATTCTTTATCACCCATTTTCTTCACCATCAGTACGAGTTGATATATTTAGATTATATATTTTTTCCAGCTCCATCTCTATTGGCAGCCACCGTGCTCCGCCTTTTGTCTTTTCCCCTTCGCCTCCACAAAAGCTGATGTTCTGTAAAATGGCGGCGGAGATCAAATCACCAGTGCCAGCCCCGGACCTCTAGAGGCAGCTCTGACGATACTAATTTTCCGTGATTCTTAGCAGGACGTGATAAGACCAGGACAAGGGTCTGAATACCATGAATGTCTTGGGAAAATCGTGACTGTTGGCATGTATGCAAGTGTGCTTAATCAGCTTTAATTTGAGGGTATTTACATCCAAATCAGGTGAACGGTGTAGGAATTACAACAGTTTGTATATGTGCCTCCCACTTTTTAAGGGACCAAAAGTAATGGGACAGATTAACAATCATCCATCAAACTTTCACTTGTTAATACTTGGTTGCAAATCCTTTGCGGTCAATTACAGCCTAAAGTCTGAAACGCATAGACATCACCAGACGCTGGGTTTCATCCCTGGTGATGCTCTGCCAGGCCTCTACTGCAGCTGTCCTCAGCTCCTGCTTGTTCTTGGGGCATTTTCCCTTCAGTTTTGTCTTCAGCAAATGAAATGTATGCTCAATCGGATTCAGGTCAGGTGATTGACTTGGCCATTGCATAACATTCCACTTCTTTCCTTTAAAAAACTCTTTGGTTGCTTTCGCAGTATGCTTCGGGTCATTGTCCATCTGCACTGTGAAGCGCCGTCCAATGAGTTCTGAAGCATTTTGCTGAATATGAGCAAATAATATTGCCCGAAACACTTTAGAATTCATCCTGCTGCTTTTGTCAGCAGTCACATCATCAATAAATACAAGAGAACCAGTTCCATTGGCAGCCATACATGCCCACGCCATGACACTACCACCACCATGCTTCACTGATGACGTGGTATGCTTTGGATCATGAGCAGTTCCTTTCCTTCTCCATACTCTTCTCTTCCCATCACTCTGGTACAAGTTGATCTTGGTCTCTTGGTTCATAGGATGTTGTTCCAGAACTGTGAAGCCTTTTTAGATGTTGTTTGGCAAACTCTAATTTGGCCTTCCTGTTTTTGGTTTACATCTTGTTTACATTTTGTGGTTTATATCTTGTGGTGAACCCTCTGTATTCACTCCGGTGAAGTCTTCTCTTGATTGTTGACTTTGACACACATACACCTACCTCCTGGAGAGTGTTCTTGATCTGGCCAACTGTTGTGGAGGAGGGTTTTTTCACCAGGGAAAGAATTTTTCAGTCATCCACCACAGCTGTTTTCCGTGGTCTTCCAGGTCTTTTGGTGATGCTGAGCTCACTGCTGCGTTCTTTTTTTTCAAGGATGTTCCAAACAGGTGATTTGGCCACACCTAATGTTTTTGCTTTCTTTCTGATGGGTTTGTTTTGTTATTTCAGCCTAATGATGGCTTGCTTCACTGATAGTGACAGCTCTTTGGATCTCATATTGAGAGTTGATAGCAACAGATTCCAAATGCAAATAGCACACTTGAAATGAACTCTGGACCTTTTATCTGCTCCTTGTAAATTGGATAATGAGGGAATAACACACACCTGGCCATGGAACAGCTGAGCAGCCAATTGTCCCATTACTTTTGGTCCCTTAAAAAGTGGGAGGCACATATACAAACTGTTGTAATTCCTACACCGTTCACCTGATTTGGATGTAAATACCCTCAAATTAAAGCTGAAAGTCTGCAGTTAAAGCACATCTTGTTTGTTTCATTTCAAATTCATTGTGGTGGTGTATACAGCCAAAAAGATTAGAATTGTGTCAATGTCCCAATATTTATGGACCTGACTGTATATATATATATATATATATATATATATATATATATATATATATATATATATATATATATACACATATACAGTATCTCACAAAAGTGAATACACCCCTCACATTTTTGTAAATATTTTATTATATCTTTTCATGTGACAACACTGAAGACATTACACTTTGCTACAATGTAAAGTAGTGAGTGTACAGATTGTATAACAGTGTAAATGTGCTGTCCCCTCAAAATAACTCAACACACAGCCATTAATGTCTAAACTGCTGGCAACAAAAGTGAGTACACCCCTAAGTGAAAATGTCCAAATTGGGCCCAATTAGCCATTTTCTCTCCTGGATGTCATGTGACTCATTAGTGTTACAAGGTCTCAGGTGTGAATAGGGTGGTTTAAATTTGGTGTTATCACTCTCACTCTCTCATACTGGTCACTGGAAGTTCAACATGGCCCTTCATGGCAAAGAACTCTCTGAGGATCTGAAAAAAGAATTGTTACTCTACATAAAGATGGCCTAGGCTATAAGAGGATTGCCAAAACCCTGAAACTGATCTACAGCACGGTGGCCAAGACCATACAGTGGTTCAACAGCTTCCACTCAGAACAGGCCTCACCATGGTCCGCCAAAGAAGTTGAGTGCACGTGCTCAGCATCATATCCAGAGGTTGTCTTATGCCGCGTACACATGACCGGACTTTACGGCATAATTGGTCCGTCGGACAATTCGATCGTGTGTGGGCTCCCCAAGATTTCGACTGACCTAGAAATGAAACATGTTTCAAATCTTTCCAACGGACTCGAGTCCGGTCGAAAATTCCACTCATCTGTATGCTAGTCCGACGGACAAAAAACGACGCTAGGGCAGCTATTGGCTACTGGCTATGAACTTCCTTGTTTTAGTCCAGTCGTACGTCATCACGTACGAATCCGTCGGACTTTAGTTGATCGCGTGTAGGCAAGTCCGTTCATTCGGAAAGTCTGTCGGAAAGTCCGTCGAAAAGTCCGCCGGACAAAGTCTGCCGTAAAGTCTGGTCGTGTGTACACGGCATTAGGGAAATAGACATATGAGTGGTGCCAGCATTGCTGCAGAGGATAAAGGGGGGGGGGTCAGCCTGTCAGTGCTCAGACCATATGCTGCACACTGTATCAAATTGGTCTGCATGGCTGTCATCCCAGAAGAAAGCCTCTTCTAAAGAATATGCACAACAAAGCCCACAAACTGAAGACAAGCAGATTAAGGACATGGATTACTGGAACCATGTCCTGTGGTCTGATGAGACCAAGATAAACTTATTTGGTTCAGATGGGGTCAAGCGTGTGTCGCAGCAACTAGGTGAGGAGTACAAAGACAAGTGTGTCTTGCCTACCATCAAGCATGGTGGTGAGAGTTTCATAGTCTGGGGCTGCATGAGTGCTGCCGACACTGGGGAGCTACAGTTCATTGAGGGAACCATGAATGCCAACATGTACCGTGACATACTGAAGCAGAGCATGATCCCCTCCCTTCAGAGACTGGGCCACAGGGCAGTATTCCAACATGATAACGACCCCAAACACACCTCCAAGATGACCACTGCCTTGCTAAAGAAGCTGAGGGTAAAGGTGATGGACTGGCCAAGCATGTGTTCAGGCCTAAACCCTATTGAGCATCTGTGGGGCATCCTCAAACAGAAGGTGGAGGAGCGCAAGGTCTCTACCATCCACCAGCTCCGTGATGTCATCATGGAAGAGTGGAAGAGGACTCCAGTGGCAACTTGTGAAGCTCTGGTGAACTCCATGCCAAAGAGGGTTAAGGCAGTTCTGGAAAATATTGGTGGCCACACAAAATATTGACACTATGGGCCCAATTTGAACATTTTCCCTTAGGGGCATACTCACTTTGGTTGCCAGCGGTTTAGACATTAATGGCTGTGTGTTGAGTTATTTTGAGGGGACAACAAATTTACACTGTTATACAAGCTGTACACTCACTACTTTACATTGTAGCAAAGTGTCATATCTTCAGTGTTGTCACATGAAAAGATATAATAAAATATTTACAAAAATGTGAGGGGTGTCTCACTTTTGTGAGATATTATATATACAGTGGGGACAGAAAGTATTCAGACTCCCTTAAATTTTTCACTCTTTGTTATATTGCAACCATTTGCTAAACTCATTTAAGTTCATTTTTTTCCTCATTAATGTACACACAGCACCCCATATTGACAGAAAAACACAGAATTGTTGACATTTTTGCAGATTTAGTAAAAAAGAAAAACTGAAATATTACATGGTCCTAAGTATTCAGACCCTTCGCAGTGACACACATATATTTAAGTCAGGTGCTGTCCATTTCTTCTGATCATCCTTAAGATGGTTCTACACCTTCATTTGAGTCCAGCTGTGTTTGATTATACTGATTGGACTTGATTAGGAAAGCCACACACCTGTCTATATAAGACCTTACAGCTCACAGTGCATGTCAGAGCAAATGAGAATCATGAGGTCAAAGGAACTGCCTGAAGAGCTCAGAGACAGATTTGTTGCTATGCACAGATCTGGCCAAGGTTACAAAAAAATTTCTGCTGCACTTAAGATTCCTAAGAGCACAGTGGCCTCCATAATCCTTAAATGGAAGACGTTTGGGATGACCAGAACCCTTCCTAGAGCTGGCTGTCTGGCCAAACTGAGCTATCAGGGGAGTAGAGCCTTGGTGAGAGAGGTAAAGAAGAACCCAAAGATCACTGTGGCTGAGCTCCAGAGATGCAGTCGGGAGATGGGAGAAAGTTGTAGAAAGTCTACCATCACTGCAGCCCTCCACCAGTCTGGGCTTTAAGGCAGAGTGGCCCGATGGAAGCCTCTCCTCAATGCAAGACACATGAAAGCCTGCATGGAGTTTGCTAAAAAACACCTGAAGGACTCCAAGATGGTGAGAAATAAGATTCTCTGGTTTGATGAGACCAAGATAGAACTTTTTGGCCTTAATTCTAAGCGGTATGTGTGGAGAAAACCAGGCACTGCTCATCACCTGTCCAATATAGTCCCAACAGTGAAGCATGGTGGTGGCAGCATCATGCTGTGGGGGTGTTTTTCAGCTGCACGGACAGGACGACTGGTTGCAATTGAGGGAAAGATGAATGCGGCCAAGTACAGGGATATCCTGCAGAAAACCTTCTCCAGAGTGCTCAGGACCTCAGACTGGGCCGAAGGTTTACCTTCCAACAAGACAATGACCCTAAGCACACAGCTAAAATAATGAAGGAGTGGCTTCACAACAACTCCGTGACTGTTCTTGAATGGCCCAGCCAGAGCCCTGACTTAAACCCAATTGAGCATCTCTGGAGAGGCCTAAAAATGAATGTCCACCAACGTTTACCATCCAACCTGACAGAACTGGAAAGGATCTGCAAGGAGGAATGGCAGAGGATCCCCAAATTCAGGTGTGAAAAACTTGTTGCATCTTTCCCAAAAAGACTCATGGCTGTATTAGATCAAAAGGGTGCTTCTACTAAATACTGATCAAAGGGTCTGAATACTTAGGATCATGTGATATTTCAGTTTTTCTTTTTTAATAAATCTGCAAAAATGTCAACAATTCTGTGTTTTTCTGTCAATATGGGGTGCTGTGTGTACATTAATGAGGAAAAAAATGAAACTTAAATGATTTTAGCAAATGGCTGCAATATAACAAATAGTGAAAAATGTAATTGGGTCTGAATACTTTCCATCCCCACTGTGTGTGTGTGTATATATATATATATATATATATATATATATATATATATATATATATATTTGTTACTACATTTCTTAGGCCTCTAATCACTTTCTCCATGTAAACAATGAGAGCATGCATGAGATGCAATTGCCCATACCAGCTCGGATGGCCTTTTCAGAAACAGATTTGCTGGCAGAATTCAGTTAAGAAAGTTGGAGATACAATTTTGTATCTAAGATAAATTTATTAAAATACAATATTCTGCCTAAGTCAGGACAGTGGAGTTGAAGAAGAAAGATGTTATCGGTGTATGATGGAAAACCTGTCACAAAAGATATTGCACTCCCAAAAATCTTTTCTTCAATTTTGCTTGATTAAAAATCCGTACATCTCTCAGGGGAGCTTACAAAGTAAAAAAAAAGTTGACACAAAGGTATTGCAAGATTCTGCTTGTTCATAGCCTGAGGTCACACAGAAAGAATCCACAACAAATGCTTTGCCACTAATGATAATAGCTCGCCGTGACCTGAGAAGTTTGTTGACAAACAAAAAAAAATGGCTTAAGGAAATGTTCATTGGTCCTTTACAAAAACAATATGCAGGTCTATTTTCTGATATTCACAGGAAGATAAAGACAATCAATCTAAAATATCTGCACAACAGGACGAATCACATAACTATAGACATATGGAGTTTAAAGGGAAACTGTTGTCTTTTTTAGTGTTTCTTAGCTGATGCATAAAAGATGAATGTAAAGGGGGTCATTGAAGTGGTGACAAAATAACAATAGTTGAGATAAAGTAAAGTAGCCAGATGTCAATGGCTATGGTTCCTTGTTCTCCCGCCACCACTGTAATTGAGATAGGACACAGTAGCAGTGGGCAGTCTGTGTGTGAGAATCCTTTCCTCCCTCCTTTCCTGGACAATCTGCTGGAGGAGGAGGGCAGGGCTATTGCTTTGCATCCTTGGAGATGTTCACTAAAGCAAAGATCATGATAATGTGCAAGGAACGGGAGAGAGCGAGAGAGGACCTTCGTGCATTCACTCCTGCTCCCAGGGAATTTGGCCACTGAGAAGTGGGCTTGGTGATTGTAGGTAGAAAGTACCCAGTGTAGCAAGGCTTCAATATATCTGCCAGCACCAGCCCACTGTTCCTAGAAGGCCTAAATGAAGCTAGGCTCCCACTGCTGCTCGCTGGAAGCTCAGAGGAAGGATTTAAGGGGGCCCCCTTGTACCAAAAGCATCTTCAACTTTATAAGTGGATGGGTGAGGGGGCTATCAGCCTAAGAGTGTTGCTGATTGCAGAACTGTGTCACTGAGTGCAGGACAAGATCTACACTTTCTAAGCGTTGCATCACCCTAGTCTAGACTGATCCCACATCTCTATCAAACTGCCATTTCCTCCATACTATTTCAAAACCGTTACTGGGCCGAACTATCTCTGTTGAACTACAATTATTCTAGTAGAAAGACTACTTCACAGCTAGTACTTGCATTTTCCATTTACAGTTTCTTTAGGATGAATATAAAGTGCACCATCTGTTCTTAAAGAGCCCCAAAATAGCCGACAGAAGAAACATTTAAAGACTACCCCTGCTTTATAAAGGGCCTGTTTGCTCGGTCTCATCTTTATTTGGCTATTGTTTTCCTGTTAAGCAACTATACTACTAGACTATTAGACTGCCCTAGGCTGGGCACAGCCACTGCTAGTGCATGTTGATAGACCAGCCTTCTCAGTTTACTACCCGTTATTCCTTCTGATTATTGTTGCACTGTTGGTGGCGTTGTCACAGTTTATGCTGATCTGGATAGCAGGTGTTATTCCTTAATTGGAATGACTTTCCTGAGTCAATCATTTAGCATACTTAATTGAAGGCCTATTGTCACTTTTAACTTTAAGCCTGGTACACACTACAGTTAAGGACGGGAGCCGGTGTACTAACCATGCAAGGTTAGTCCAGCGATCTCCCCCGCTGAGCTATTGTGTTCTGACAGGAGGACGGCCCTCCATCAGAGCACTAGGAAATCAGTGCTCTCTGCCATTGGCTGAGAGCGCTGATCAGGAGCAGGTCGACTGCTGGTTTTCCAGCATGCACGTCCGACAGAAGCCAGCCGAATGGCCGGCTTCTGTCAGACAGACGGGCATACACACAGGCAGAATGTCAGCCGGTAAATGTCTCCCAACATTCTGCCCATGCGTACGGGGCTTTATCCCTGTTACCTACAGTATAATATGACCAGTTTCCTTTTCTATATCACCACTGGGTGTAAGTGTATCCTTGACACTGTGTTGTTTCTGAGCATCTGTTATCGATATTGGTTATTCCTTGCAATATTATGGGTTTGAACACTCAGCAAGTTGTGTCAAAAGGGCTGAGGTCTTTAAGCAGGTCAAGGCAAAGTATAGGGGACCCACCTAAACAAGTGGCTCCTTCATGGGTGGCGCTATAGTAATGAATGAAAAAACAAATACTTAAAGCAGTATTAAACCCAAAAGCAAACATTTTTTATATTGCAGCTTACCATTCTGTGAACGGCAGTGGTGCTAAGCGAGCAACCCCCTGTGGTCAGTGTGCAGTGGGACCACCACTCAGCACAGCACCTAGAATTTGTGATAATCAATGTAGTAGCGCAGGCTATTACAGTGATTGTCAGCTCCACAGAATTCTTTCCGATTTGAGAAATGTATACTTAGATTGGCCCAGGCTGGACAAATATAATTATGTAATTAATATTAGACATGTGCAGAACGATAACATTTGTTTTGTTCCGATTGGTTTCGGAATTCGTTTAGGTTAGTCTAATGCCGTGTACACACGGGCAGACTTTTCGACCGGACTGGTCGGACGGGACAAATCCGTCAGACAATCCGACCATGTGTGGGCTTCATTGGACCTGCAGCGGACTTTTTCGGGTGAAAATCAGATGGACTTTAGATTTGAAACATGTTTCAAATCTTTCCGACGGACTCAAGTCCGGTCAAAAAATCCGCTCGTCTGTATGCTAGTCCGACGGACGAAAACCGACGCTTGGGCAGCTATTGGCTACTGGCTATCAACCTCCTTACTTTAGTCCGGTTGTACGTCATTACGTACAAATCCGTCGGACTTTGGTGTGATCGTGTGTAGGCAAGTCCGTTCATTCGAAAGTCCATCGGAAGTCCGTCAAAAGTCCGTCGGAAAGACCGCCGGACCTTTGATGCGGAAAAGTCCACCTGTGTGTACACGGCATTAGTTAAAATTTGTTTTGTTTTCTTTAAAATTAGTTTCCTTTATTAGTTTTCTAGCGAATTCCAACTTTTCAGAATAAATAGAATTTGGGTCGGTCCAAAAACGATCGACCGATTCAAATTCTGTATGAAGAAATAGCAGGTTGTTAAGCTGCGGGCCGGGAAGCTGGCTGCCCCCTTCCTTAATAACCATGAGTCATCATTTGTCAGCTGGCTTCCCCACTGACAGATGAATGTAAAGAAAACAATGCTGGCAATTGCCCAGCAAACAGCCTGGCAGATCAGGAGAGGGGGGGTGGGGGGGGGTTGAGCGAGTGATGGAGCAATGAAGCAATGCAGGACCCTTTCATCAGGCATGTGACATGATCACATGCCTGATGAAGGGGTCTTGAGTCCTGCGTGGCTCTGAAATGTGATTGCTGAATAAAGCTTTGGACTTGGGAAGCAAGTTAACATGGGAAGCAAGTATGGGTTTGCCAAAATCCCAAAAAGTTTCATTTTTAAACTATTGTACCTAGTACCCACTAGTCTAATTCAGTGTTTCTCAACCAGGGTTATGTAGAACCCTGGAGTTCCTGGTGAGATGATAAGGGTTCCTTGAACAATGAACAGTGGTGGATTGATCTCACACCCGCATTGATCACCAATGCAAGGGGGCAATTTTCTACTAGCAACCTATGTGACCACTAATGTTAGAAGAAACCACAACTTTTACCATGTGCCGTTCCTTTCTTAGTTTTCTGAGTTATTATCTACTTCAAGACTACAGTATTACTCCACTAGGCACACCACATTATTTATTCTTTTACTTAAAACTTAAAACCTATTGATCACACTTAATGCACCATTAGATGTAGGTGTAGCCCTTGTTAGCAATGGTTCCTCTAGAACCTGAAAATTATTTCAAGGGTTCCTCAAGGATAAAAAGGTAGAGAAAGGTTGATCTAGTTGTTACCACCCAAGTGCTGAGAGATCTGGTTTAATGAATTAAGCTGTATGTGCTGTGGGACAACTTTGAATGATAATGACCTCATGCACCAATGCAATCATTCTAGAAACTGATTTTTTAGCCTGGCCATTTAATATTCCATGGGAAATCAATAGGTATTTGGAGCTATTTTTAACCTAAACAGAAGGTGAGAATATTTAAATAAGGCCTTAGCTGACTTTAAACCACTGTATGTATGTGAATCATGCTAACTCCCTACTCCTATTATAATGCTGAGTTAACCATGTCAATGCCACACTTTGCCCAATAAAATAAATATAATAATAAAAATATTCAGACTGTAATATGTAGTCAGAACTCTCATAACCCTACCCCACAGCACTTAAGCTGGTCATACACGGTGTAAGTTTCTTTCCTGCAAACACGAGTTGCAGGAAAGAAATTTGCTCAATTCTCCCACCAACACAGACTGTGTTGATGCAGGAATCCCTCCTGCCGAGTCATTGTATTCTCCCTGCGGGGGAAGCTATCCACACTGGGAGAAGACGGTGATTATTGCTAGCGGCTATACCAGAGTAATTGCAACTAAAAATTAATCAGGCTGGTTGTACCCAAGTTAATCTATCAACTTGATACATTCAGCTTGCCCATACATAGTTTGAATCTTGGCAGCACAGTGGTGTAGTGGATAGCCCTTTTGCCTAGCAGTAAGAAGGGTCACTGGTTCGAATCCCAACTGCGACACTACCTGCCTGGAGTTTGCATGTTCTCCCTGTGCCTGCGTGGGTTTCCTCCGGGTACTCCAGTTTACTCCCACACTCCAAAGACATGCTGGTAGGTTAATTGGATCCTGTCTAAATTGTCCCTAGTATGTATGAATGTGAGTTAGGGACCTTAGATTGTAAGCTCCTTGAGGGTAGGGACTGATGTGAATGTACAATGTATATGTAAAGCGCTGCGTAAATTGATGGCGCTATATAAATACCTGAAATATATATCTCAGTCAGATGTTGCTGAACCAGCCCTACCCACCATTCAGCAATTATGTGCCAGTGCCTTTGAGAAGGCAGTGCCTAACTATACTGATATTTTGTGTTCACGTTTTCCCTTAGTTCTGCTTTATCTGGCCACCTCTCTTTATTTGAAGAAGACTATGAATACCCGCTAGCGATAATCGCAAGATAATCCAGCAGGCTAGTTGTACCCAAGTTGATCTATCGATCAACTTATTACATTCAGCCTGCACATCAACGGCTCAAATCGAATTCCTGCTGAACTGGCCGAAATTCGAACCGTGTATGGCCGACCTAATTTGTACAGGCGGCTGTATACTAACAGCTATCAGTCCCAGGCACAGAAATACGCTCGTTTTTCATGCTGTACAGCTTTCTGTGCTCATGGAAATGTGCCCTAAAAGTTACAGTACACTCTTAACCACTTGCCGCCCGCCATATAGCAATATGACGTTGGCAAAGTGGTTGCGATATCCTGACTGCACGTCATATGACGGGGGGCGCGCATCACGGCGATCGTTGTTGTGGTGTGTCAATCTGATACACCACAACTCCGATCTAGGTAAAGAGTCTCTGTCACGGCTGATCACGATGTAAACAGGAAGAGCCATTGATCAGCTTTTCCTCATTTGCGTCTGACAGAGCAGGAGCGGATGCACAAAAGTCCTCTCTCTCTCTCTCTCTCCCGGCAATAAAAAGCCCCATGCAGGAAAAACGATAAAAGATCCACCCTCTCTCCTTCTCAGTCCATTGGGTGGCCATGGACTGGACTGGATCAGTGCCACCTTATCAGTGCCCATCAGTGAAGGAGAAAAAAAGTACTTATTTACAAAGCTTTGTAACAGAAACAAAAAAAAAAAAGTTTTTTTTTTTTTTTTCAAAATTTTCGGTCTTTTTTTATTTGTTTAGCAGAGAATAAAAATCCCAGAGGTGATCAAATACCACCAGAAGAAAGCTCTATTTGTGGAAACAAAATGATAAAAATTTACTTTGGGTACAGTGTAGCATCACCGCGCAATTGTGTAACAGCGCTGAAAGATGAAAATTGGTCTGGGCAGGAAGGTGTATAAGTGCCCAGTATTGAAGTGGTTTAGCTCAGTAACAGCCATCACATTTTATGTGAGCGCCTCCTTTGACATGCTCCTGGCAGATCTGTTCAGTGCTAGCTACACATATCTGCATGATGTTGAATGGGTTTAATTTTAGCCTATGATAACTAAGCCTATAGTAAACACAGCACTCTCCAAAAAAAAGTCCTTGTCCTAGCTACTTGCACTGATCTGTTGTTCAGGACCCACCATATGTATACCCTCCAACAGCATAACTCAAGATGATTCAAATCACATGTATTGTTTGATAACTAGGTGAATGCAAGCAATTGTCTTCTGTACTCCTCCCCTTATTCCTTGTGAATGGCTCCTTGCTGTGTACTTCAATATCTTTACAATGGGGCTTACAATAACACTTCATGGTGTGTTCATTGAAAATAATTGCTTCCCTCATTGGGAACTATATATAGCATAGGCAGCATATATTGAATGCTAAGCGTAGCTCCTTTGTATTAAACCACATGTGCAAGAGTTAAAAAATGAAAATAAAAAAATGTAATTCAGTTTTAACAGTGCTGAAGATATTAATTTAACTACAACTTCAATCATTACAGCAAGCAAATGGTACATAGTCCTCAAACATGTTATGTCTCATAAAACATTATTTGACATGATTATTGGAAAGTACATATTGGCATGAACAATAAAGCAGTGATTTTAAAATAAGTGCAATAAAATATACTGAATTAGAAATATAAGGATGTAATTAATGATTACAGGTACTTTTAAAGTGCTGAATATTTACTATATTTTGATATCAGTCCTTGCCCTCAAGCAGCTTAAAATCTAAAGTCCCTATCTCACATGCAGAGCCACCGATGGGGGGCGAGTATTCCTGTACCAGGCCCCAGCCCCATCAGTGCAGCAGGGAACCTGGGTACAGAGAGAGGACTCTTTAAATACTTTCAAGCACAGACCATGGCTCCCGACAATTACATAGAAGTTTCTCCGGCTCCATCAGTTCAGCAGCAGGGGTTGGGGACAGAGAAGGGACTATTTACTCTTTTTTTGGGAAGCAGGCCCAGTAATTCTCCTATAGAAATAACAGTGTTGCGCTAAACATAAATTTTGCTCATAAAGTGTTACAAAAGGTCCAATTGTGAAAAAACTCAAAAAACACAAATCCGTGAAATTGCAGGCGAATCCAGAAGACCCTTCACCTCCTGCAGATACCACCACCACAAGCAATATAGACTCTTACCAGAGAACCTGGACCTTTTATTACAGAGGGTCAAACAGGCTTAATGTAATAATCTTTGCAGGGTTCATCAGCTGGAGATGTGTCCTCAGATCAAATAAAGAACTTTAATTGTATAATCAAACCAGGCTCTAGTCACCCCACGACCAGATTTAACCATGCAAATGAAGGAGACGCCAGATAGTGTAAAATCCCAAAGGACTCATTTAATAAAAAGTATTGCACTTACATTTGTTAAGGATAAAAAACAGCGTTGTATACAACAGGAACACGATAGCAAGAAACAGCTCCTTTACCCAACCAGTTTCATCGCTAAGAGGACTTCTTCCGGGACATGACAGTAATTATCTGTCCCGTAGCTTCTGAAAATTCATTCTTCTATATCAATCTGCTGGGACAAGATGGAACTCTATCCCCAACCTCTGCTGCTGAATTTATGGGACCCAGGAAACTTTTTTTTATTGCTAAGAACTCTGGCTGGCAGGATAACTGTGCATGCACAAAATGCATTTAAAATGCCTTCTCTGGTGGGATGGAGGGCAGCCATCCCTGTCAGGCAGGGTGTATAGATGGGGGGCTGTCGGGCAGGCTGTATGGGGCCCCACAATTTCTAATAGCAACCCTGTTTTCATGCATACATACAAGGGACAATTAACCTTCCTGCATGTCTTTGGCATGTGGGAGGAAATCTAAACAAGAGTGAGGAGAATAGGCAAATTTCCATGCAGGCAGTCGGTTGGCTGGGATTCCAACCAGGAACCCTAGTGCTGCAAGGCAGGATTGCTATCCACTAAGTTACTGTACTGTATGTTCTTACTTTAGATTGTAAGCTCTAATGAACAGGGCCCTCCTAACCCTCTTTGATTAAATTGTATTGTAACTGTACTATCTCCCTTCATTTTGTGTATTGCAAACCATTGGCACTATATAAATCATGAATAATATTAACTTGAAGTGTAACAAAGAAGATCATGCTAATAAACTATTGGCTTAGGTGACCATACATGACAGGTCATTTGACAAAATGGAACATCACTTGTGACAATTGGCCACATAGGGTTTAACAATAAAGCAATTACAGGTCCTTCTAGGCTTAAGAAATGCTGGTGACTGCATGCTTAGATTTTCTAACATGGGGGCAAATTTCTGAGAATGGTAGTTTTGCATAGTAATTGTCCTTTTGCCACATGTGTATCACATCTGTTTGTTAAGCCAGTTGGGGATAAAAAACTGTAATGCAAGAGAAAACAGGCAGATGGCTTACCACCTGTCATTCTCATAAAGAGACGTGTCTGGTAATGGCCACCTTTAGAAGCAATGGCTAGATAGGCTGGGGCTTGTGATCTTCTGTAATCTGCAGGCCCCTGTGATCCTGCCGAAAAAAAAAAAAAAATAGAGTATAGCCATCAAGGCTACACTTTTCAGTGCCATTTTTGTTATGTTTATGTTTTACGATGTCACTGAGTTGTGTGAAAAAACATAATGTTACTGTACATATTCACATCAAGTAATGCATTATAACATTACTAGCTACACCTCAAACACATCAAAAACCAGCAAGGCCAAGCTACAATGCCATATGAGGGAAAAAAAGTCTTAAATATTAGCTTTTATCTGGGGCTAGAAATCCCATTTTTTGTCTGGGTCATTCGACCTTTATTTTAACTCCAATGTGCTGGGCTTACATGTAGTAATTATCTTTACTATCCAGAAATTGGAAGAACATATGGATGGCCGAATCTGTAACAAACTGGACCATGTTTTCTGTCTGAAGCTGATTTTACATAGTTACATTGGTCCAGCTTTGTGTAGCGCTCACCTTCGGAGGGGCCGTTGACAATATGCTAGGTCTCTATTTCTAGCACAGACAGAGGCTGCCTGCCACAGACACAGTTCCATGCACACTGACAAATACAGACTCAGTCTAAGGGATGTCGCTGTAGAATTTGTTGCTGAGAAACTTGAAACAGAAGAGGGGTTCAGGGGTTTAAGATACTCTAAATGATTGCAAAAATAACAGGAGGACAGCTTCCTACTAATCTTCTCTAAGTAGCCTCTCCTGGAGGTGACAGGGGATGGCCAGTATATATAGGACTCTATAGGAGCAATCCCAGTCCATATAACATCTTCAGGTACTTAGTTCCCTTCTAGTACTTGCACACCCAAAAGTTCACAGCAAAGTCTTTACTCACAATGTCCCGGGAGCTGTCTGCCACCCAACAATAGTTCCTCTGTGAGGCAGACAAAAGATCCTTCTCTAGACCAGGACACCGAAAAGAGGTCCTCAGCCGGGGTCGTTCATTAGACAGTACAGCCAGCCCTCTTGTACTGGGCCCAGGCCTCATCAGTTCAATATGGGGAGCCTGGAGGGCCAGCAGTACTGCCTAATTGCTGACACTTGTGCAGTGCTGCCGGCTTCAACCTTTCTTTTCTTCCTTCGGCTGCACTGCAGGGGGATCAGTTCTTCTATCCATGACCCTTCCCCTTGCTGTCTGGGACCACTGTGTGCCCCTTTCCCCCGCAGTGCTGCAGTCTTCTCCTCTTCTGCTGACAGCTGCTTAGGGCACACAGGGGGTTATTTTAGGATGGTGAGTGTGGGGGGGGGGGCAGGTCACCATCCTGAATGAACACAGTGAGCGATTGCTATCGATCGCTCACTGTGGGGGGCAGCTATTGCCTTCGTGACGCTATTCACTTGAAGGCATCTTGTTCAACAGGGGTGTCATTTCTGCCATGGCTGCAAAGCATAGCATCACGGGAGTTGCATTTTAGCAAAAATATCATTTGATGTTTTCAGAGGAGGGGGGCCCTGTCAGGTAGGCTGTAGGGGGCCCTGTGATTTTTATCAGCAGCCCTGCCCTCAGCCCAACACCTGCTGAAGTCTAGATTGCAAACTCTTGTCTCACTACTTATCTCCCAGGGGCAGCAGCCCCAGGAGAACTGGAACCATCCCTGGAGAGGAAAGAACACTCTTGAAAGGCCTTGCAAAATATTTATTACCTCCCTTCACAGGCAAAAAATTTGTGCGAACACCATTAAAGTCTATGGAACACGAAAAATCAAAAGAAAAGTGCTCATTTTAACCACTTGCCGACCGCCTCACGCCGATGTACGTCGGCAGAATGGCATGGGCAGGCAGAATCACGTAGGGCAGGCAGACCCCCCCCCCCCCGCTGCCCGAGGCGGTCGGCTTGTGTCTGGGAGCGATGAGAGGCGAGGGCGAGACCATCCATTCATGGCCCCCCCCTCGCGATCGCTCCCAGCCAATGAGAATCATTCCTCTGCTGCTGTATGCTAAACAGCAGCAAAGGAAATGATGTCATCTCTCCTCGGCTCGGTATTTTCCGTTCCGGCGCCGAGGAGAGAAGACTGCAATGTGAGTGCACAACACTACACATCACAGTAGAACATGCCAGGCACACTTTACACCCCCGATCACCCCCCAATCACACCTCCCAACCCCCCCCCCCCCCCGTCACACTGACACCAAGCAGTTTTTTTTTTTCTTCTGATTACTGCATGGTGTCAGTTTGTGACAGTTAGTGTGTTAGGGCAGTTACTGTTAGCCCCCTTTAGGTCTAGGGTACCCCCCTAACCCCCCCTAATAAAGTTTTAACCCCTTGATCACCCCCCGTCGCCAGTGTCACTAAGCGATAATTTTTCTGATCGCTGTATTAGTGTTACTGGTGACGCTAGTTAGGGAGGTAAATATTTAGCTTCGCCATCAGCGTTTTATAGCGACAGGGACCCCCATATACTATCTAATAAATGTTTTAACCCCTTGATTGCCCCCTAGTTAACCCTTTCACCACTGATCACCGTATAAGTGTTACGGATGACACTGGTTAGTTAGTTTATTTTTTATAGTGTTAGGGCACCCGCCGTTTATTACTGAATAAAGGTTCAGCCCCCTGATCGCCCGGCGGTGATATGCGTTGCCCCAGGCAGCGTCAGATTAGCGCCAGTACCGCAAACACCCACGCACGCAGCATACGCCTCCCTTAGTGGTATAGTATCTGAACGGATCAATATCTGATCCGATCAGATCTATACTAGCGTCCCCAGCAGTTTAGGGTCCCCGAAAACGCAGTGTTAGCGGAATCAGCCCAGATACCTGCTAGCACCTGCGTTTTGCCCCTCTGCCCGGCCCAGCCCAGCCCACCCAAGTGCAGTATCGATCGATCACTGTCACTTACAAAACACTAACCGCATAACTGCAGCGTTCGCAGTCAGGCCTGATCCCTGCGATCGCTAACAGTTTTTTTGGTAGCGTTTTGGTGAACTGGCAAGCACCAGCCCCAAGCAGCGTCAGGTTAGCGGCAGTACCGCTAACACCCACGCACGTACCGTACACCTCCCTTAGTGGTATAGTATCTGAACGGATCAATATCTGATCCGATCAGATCTATACTAGCGTCCCCATCAGTTTAGGGTACCCAAAAACGCAGTGTTAGGAGGATCAGCCAAGATTCCTGCTAGCACCTGCATTTTGCCCCTCCGCCTGGCCCAGCCCAGCCCACCCAAGTGCAGTATCGATCGATCACTGTCACTTACAAAACACTAAACACATAACTTCAGCGTTCGCAGAGTCAGGCCTGATCCTTGCGATCGCTAACAGTTTTTTTGGTAGCGTTTTGGTGAACTGGCAAGCACCAGCGGCCTAGTACACCCCGGTCGTAGTCAAACCAGCACTGCAGTAACACTTGGTGACGTGGCGAGTCCCATAAGTGCAGTTCAAGCTGGTGAGGTGGCAAGCACAAGTAGTGTCCTGCTGCCACCAAGAAGAAGACAAACAGGCCCGTCGTGCCCATAGTGCCCTTCCTGCTGCATTCGCCAATCCTAACTGGGAACCCACCGCTTCTGCAGCACCCGTACTTCCCCCATTCACATCCCCAAACAAATGCAGTCGGCTGCATGAGAGGCATTTTTATGTCCTCCTGAGTACCCCTACCCAACGAACCCCCCCAAAAAAGATGTTGTGTCTGCAGCAAGCGCGGATATAGGCGTGACACCCGCTATTATTGTCCCTTCTGTCCTGACAATCCTGGTCTTTGCATTGGTGAATGTTTTGAACGCTACCATTCACTAGTTGAGTATTAGCGTAGGGTAAGCATTGCACAGACTAGGCACACTTTCACAGGGTCTCCCAAGATGCCATCGCATTTTGAGAGACCCGAACCTGGAACCGGTTACAGTTATAAAAGTTACAGTTACAAAAAAATAGTAAAAAAAAAAAAAAAATAACATAAAAAAAATAGTTGTTGTTTCATTGTTCTCTCTCTCTCTCTCTCTCTTTTCTCTCTCTATTGTTCTGCTCTTTTTTACTGTATTCTATTCTGCAATGTTTTATTGTTATTATGTTTTATCATGTTTGCTTTTCAGGTATGCAATTTTTTATATTTTACCGTTTACTGTGTTTTATTGTTAACCATTTTTTTGTCTTCAGGTACGCCATTCACGACTTTGAGTGGTTATACCAGAATGATGCCTGCAGGTTTAGGTATCATCTTGGTATCATTCTTTTCAGCCAGCAGTCGGCTTTCATGTAAAAGCAATCCTAGTGGCTAAGTAGCCTCTAGACTGCTTTTACAAGCAGTGGGAGGGAATGCCCCCCCCACCGTCTTCCGTGTTTTTCTCTGGCTCTCCTGTCTCAACAGGGAACCTGAGAATGCAGCTGGTGATTCAGCCAGATGACCATAGAGCTGATCAGAGACCAGAGTGGCTCCAAACATCTCTATGGCCTAAGAAACCGGAAGCTACGAGCATTTCATGACTTAGATTTCGCCGGATGTAAACAGCGCCATTGGAAAATTGGGAAAGCATTTTATCACACCGATCTTGGTGTGGTCAGATGCTTTGAGGGCAGAGGAGAGATCTAGGGTCTAATAGACCCCAATTTTTTTCAAAAAAGAGTACCTGTCACTACCTATTGCTATCATAGGGGATATTTACATTCCCTGGGATAACAATAAAAATGATTAAAAAAATATGAAAGGAACAGTTTAAAAATAAGATAAAAAAGCAAAAAAATAATAAAGGAAAAAAAAAAAAAAAAAAAGCACCCCTGTCCCCCCCTGCTATCGCGCTAAGGCGAACGCAAGCATCGGTCTGGCGTCAAATGTAAACAGCAATTGCACCATGCATGTGAGGTATCACCGCGAAGGTCAGATCGAGGGTAGTCATTTTAGCATACTCACCATGCCTCTCAGCAAATAGCTTGGGGTGTCTACTTTCCAAAATGGGGTCATTTGGGGGGATTTTGTGCCACCTGGGCATTCCATGGCCTCCGAAACTGTGATAGGCAGTGAAGAGTGAAATCAAAAATTTACACCCTTAGAAATCCTGAAGGCGGTGATTGGTTTTCGAGGCTCCCAAAAAGTCCCACACATGTGGTATCCCCATACTCAGGAGAAGCAGCTAAATGTATTTTGGGGTGCAATTCCACATATGCCCATGGCCTGTTTGAGCAATATATCATTTAGTGACAACTTTGTGCAAAAAAAAAAAAAAAGTGTCACTTTCCCGCAACTTGTGTCAAAATATAAATATTCCATGGACTCAACATGCCTCTCAGCAAATAGCTTGGGGTGTCTACTTTCCAAAACGGGGTCTTTTGGGGGGGGTTGTGCCATCTGGGCATTTTATGGCCTTCAAAACTGTGATAGGTAGTGAGGAGTGAAATCAAAAATTTACGCTCTTAGAAATCCTGAAGGCGGTGATTGGTTTTCGGGGGCCCTATACACGGCTAGGCTCCCAAAAAGTCCCACACATGTGGTATCCCCCTACTTAGGAGAAGCAGCTGAATGCATTTTGGGGTGCAATTCCACATATGCCCATGGCCTGTGTGAGCAATATATCATTTAGTGACAACTTTTTGTATTTTTTTTTTTTTTTGTCATTATTCAATCACTTGGGACAAAAAAAAATGAATATTTAATGAGCTCAACATGCCTCTCAGCAATTTCCTTGGGGTGTCTACTTTCCAAAATGGGGTCATTTGGGGGGGTTTGTACTGCCCTGCCATTTTAGCACCTCAAGAAATGACATAGGCAGTCATAAACTAAAAGCTGTGTAAATTCTAGAAAATGTACCCTAGTTTGTAGACGCTATAACTTTTGCGCAAACCAATAAATATACGCTTATTTACATTTTTTTTACCAAAGACATGTGGCCGAATACATTTTGGCCTAAATGTATGACTAAAATTGAGTTTATTGGATTTTTTTTATAACAAAAATTAGAAAATGTCATTTTTTTCAAAATTTTCGGTCTTTTTCCGTCTATAGCGCAAAAAATAAAAACCACAGAGGTGATCAAATAACATCAAAAGAAAGCTCTATTTGTGGGAAGAAAAGGACGCAAATTTTGTTTGGGTACAGCATTGCATGACCGCGTAATTAGCAGTTAAAGCGATGCAGTGCCAAATTGTAAAAAGTGCTCTGGTCAGGAAGGGGGTAAATCCTTCCGGGGCTGAAGTGGTTAAAGGCTTATATGCAAGTTATTGCCATAAAAAGTGTATGGGGACTCGGGTACTGCCCCAGGGGACATGTATCAATCAAAAAAAGTTTTAAAAATGACCGTTTTTTCTGGAGCAGTGATTTTAATAATGCTTAAAGTGAAACGATAAAAATGAAATATTCCTTTAAAAATCGTGCCTGGGGGCCCCCTTAGTCTGTCTGTAAAGTAGAGCATCTTTCCCATATTTATAGCAGTACCGCAGCAAAATGACAAAAAATCAAAACTGTTAATTTTAAAGGCTTATATAAAAGTTATTGCCATAAAAAGTGTATGGGGACCCGGGTACTGCCTTAGGGGACATGCATCAATGCTAAAAAAAACTTTTTAAAGCAGCCGTTTTTTCAGGAGCAGTGATTTTAATAATGCTTAAAGTGAAAAAATAAAAATGAAATATTCCTTTAAATATGCATGCCTGTAAAGTAGCGCATCTTTCCCGTGTGTATAACAGTACTGCAGCAAAATTACATTTCTTAAGGAAAAAATTTCATTTAAAATTGCTTGCGGCTGTAATGTATTGCCGGAACCCAGCAATATACATAAAAAATCATTGAAAAAAAAAACAATTTTTTTCCTACGTCAGATCCTAATAACATAACTCATATGCATTTGCTGTTTTTTTTTTTTTTTATAAATTTCCTCCTCTGAGCTTTTGTTTGAAATTGTTCCCCCAGTGGAGGTGTTACATTCCTGTTATACAGTGCCTTGAGAAAGTATTCATACCCCTTGAAATTTTCCACATTTTGTCATGTTACAATCAAAAATATGAAAGTATTTTTTGGGATTTTATGTGACATGTGGCATCACTAGGTTTGGTGTCACCTGGTGCAGTAAAACCTTCACCAACTATAGTAGCCCCTCAGTACAGACCCCCCTCCCTCAGGACAGACCCCCCCTCCACTAAGTATAGACTCCCCTCCCTCAGTGCAGACCCCCCACTAAGTATAAACCCCCTTTATGTAGACTAGAGCAACAATTCTTTTTTTCAGAGCCTCATGTTGAACCTCCAGTGACCAGTATGAGAGAGTGAGAGCGATAACGCCAAATTGAAAACACCTGCTCCCCATTCACACACCTAGGGGTGTACTCACTTTTGTTGCCAGTGGTTTAGACATTAATGGCTGTGTGTTGATTTATTTTGAAGGGAACAGCAAATTTACACTGTTATACAAGCTGTACACTCACTACTTTACTTTGTAGTAAAGTGTAATTTCTTCAGTGTTGTCACATGAAAAGATATAATAAAATATTTACAAATATGTGAGGAGTGTACTCACTTTTGTGAGATACTGTGTATATATATATATATATATATATACTCACTCTGCTCCACGGATCTCTCTCCTCTCCTCACACGCTGTATTGGTGTGAGGACAGGAGAAGAGCTGAACCGGGCTTGACCCCGGTTTGTTTACAAAGTGATCGCACCATCATTGGACGGAGCGAGCACATAGTATAGGGCCACTGTGATTGGCCCGTTTACCCCGATCCGTTATGCAATGGGTCCCAGAGGACCCAGTTATTACAGAGACTTCTGTTTACGCACCTCAGGGGGAGCACGGGAAGCGCGAGCATGGGAGGCAGTCATATGACAGCCTCCCAGAACTAGCCGACCAGGCTGTAGCTGTCATTCGGCTATAGTGTGGTTGGCAAGTGGTTAAAGTGGTTTTAAAAGCAGAAGGTTTGTTTAACCTATGCATTAAGGTAAAAATGCCTTCTGCGTGTAGCTCCCCCCCAGCTTCCCTTATACTTATCTGAGCCCAATTTCAATCCAGCGACGTACACAAATGCAAAAGCTCTCAGCTCTCTCCCTCCTCATTGGCTCAGAGACAGCAGACAGAGCCAATGTCTCCAGTTGATGTCAATCACAGCCAGTCAGGAGGGGATGGGGTCAGGTACAGCCACGCTGTGTGTGTCAATGGACATACAAAGCAGGACTCAGGAGCGAGCGAGCATTCATAAGTGGCCAAATAGCAAGCGGCTTGCTATGGGGCACTCGGCGGGGGGGGGATCCAGGAGTGCCAGTGGGGGACCTGAGAAGAGGAGGATAAGGGCTGCTCTGTGCAAAACCATTGCACAGAGCAGGTAAGTATAACATGTTCGTTATTTTAATAATAATAATAATTAAAAAAAAGCATTCACAGTAACTTTAAGTGGCCAAAAGATACTTTTTCTCCAGCACCTGGTATGCTTGCATCCTACATAGTACAGTGGTGTTCTTCTTTGTTGCGCTGCTGCCTGTCATAAGAAAAGCATGAATCAGAAATGTATTATGACAAACACAGAGAAAAAAATAAGACTATCAGATGTGATAGAGCCTTTTTAATGGGAAACCCCTCAAAGCAGTTACCACCTTTGGCAAATGTTGCAAATTCCTGGGCATAGCTTATTTTTGCAGCATCATCCATGGTGATGTTTCTGCCCTGAAACCAGCGCCATTTCCAGGAGCTGGGCTATGGTAGTTTCCAGGTCTAGTAGGGAACTTTGCTGTATGAAAGAATATCCATCAAGTCAGATGGTCTTCGATGAGCTCACAAGATGAGCCATTTGCACAAGTTATATTCACTTTTTGGAAAAAAAAAATAAATAAATACACAATTTTTTGCAGGTTAAAAAAAAATGTGCATTTATTATTTTTTGGAGCCTGTAAAGCATTGCACCAGCGATTAGCAGATCGCTGGTGCCATGCAGGTCTCCAGCAGATCTGCCAGTGTATCTGCTTGCCTGTACATCCGGGTAAGCAGATACAAACCTCAGATCTAACAGGTGGATTATGATGTTCCTCTCGATGTGTTCCCAATTTAACAGCTTCTGAAGTTTTGTGGATTTCTGGAACTTCTGAGTCCACTTTCATTCAGACAGCTTCCCTACAATAAGAGTATTCCAATCTCATCCAGAAAGTAGTCTGGGGACCATATCGAGAAAAGGCAGGTTCTCGGTAAAATTCTCTTTTAAATTGTGGATGGAAGATTGGCATACACAGAAAATCAAACCCTTGTTGGACTACAGCTCCCAATGTGTCTGGCACCTCCAGAACACAGCTCAGATCCTGTCCGCTGGACAAGCACCTGGTAGATCTGACAGGAGGAAAAGCATGCCAATAAGGTCCCTAGTGAATAGAGATTGCAGGAGGACCCATAAACTGGGAAAATACATGATATAGGCTGAGATACAAGCATTTAGAAGGTGAGAGTCTTGTGAGCACAGAGCTGATAAGGTGATATTAATGCCAAGATACAAGAATTAATAAGGTGAAAGGCTTGTGAGTACAGTAGTGATAAAGAGAATAATTTCAAGATATAAAAGAAATACTATGAGCACAAGAGGTGACGGGAACAGAAAAAATACATCTAATTGATTTCATATATATGGACTTATTATTATGACTTATTGATACTCTGTAAATCATTTGGAGTGAATATGGATGGTTTGTGTATTTAAGAATAACAACGTTATCTCAGACCATTCTCTTCTGTGAGCACTGATTACAGTTCCTGGAAGGACTGATATGTGATTATGGAAAGTAAACCCCTTTTGGCTCCAGCTTTTCCCTGCTGATGACCCTATTCCTATGGCTATCCCAGCTTTTGTGCAAGACAATAATGGTATGGCTGCAGTGGGATTGGTTTGGGGTGCCCTCAAGGCTTACCTCAGAGGTCTTATTATGGGGCAAATATCAAATATTAAGACTGCAACTAAGGACTGGGAAACCTTTGTATTTAATGAGGTAAAGAAGGCAGAGAGTTATATTATAGACCCCTCGCCCTCTTCTGAATGAAGTTGACTGAAAGCGTAAAAACTAGATCAACAAATCATCTTTACTGCTGCGGAAAATAAGCGATTTTTCATGCAGCAGCGATACTTTGACGAAGGGGAAAACACAGGGCATCTCCTGGCAGTTATTTCCCGATCAGAGCAAGGCCTATCCCATATAGATACTATCCAAAGCCCCACGGCAGAACGGGTACAGGACTTTACGCAAATATCTACTATTTTTAGCGATTAATTTCAGGAGGTTTACTCTTCCAAGGTGACCATTACAGAAGAGGCGCTAATGGAATTTCTGCATTGCTATCCTCATCCGTCGCTGACCGCCAATGGTCGTAAAATTCTGAATGCTCCCATAACTGTGGAGGAATTAGCTAATAGCAAATCCCCATGTACAAACGGGCTCCCAGCATAGATATACAAGCGATATATTGAGCCTCTCGTTTATATTATTGGAAACCCTAAATGATGCTGCTCGGACTGGCTGTTTATCATCCTCTATGAATGAAGCAGTTATAGTAGTGATTCCCAAGCCTGGCAAAGATCCGTTGTTGCCTGATTCTTACCAACCTATATTCTTAATAAATACAGACATCAAGCTGTTAGCTAGAGTACTTGCCACAAGATTGGCAAAGGTGGTGTCAGGTTTAACCCATTTAGATCAGTCAGGGTTCATACCTGCTAGATCGACTGCGTTGAATATAAAACAATTGTTTCTGAACATACAGTTGCCGGTTGATAACCCATGTAATAGGGTATTGTTCTCCCTTGATGCTGCCAAAGCTTTTGACAGCATTGAGTGGAGATACCTGTGGGCTGTCCTGAACAAATTTAAATTGGGGAAAACCTTTATTGATTGGACTCAATGGCTTTATTCAGCTCCTAATGCAAGAATCCGGATTAATGGGACCCTCTCTGTTCCCTTCCCTCTACATAGGGGGACTAGGCAGGGCTGTCCCCTTTCATCACTGCTTTTCGCCCTGACGCTAGAACCTCTGGCAGCCAGGGTCAGGGTTTTGGCATGCTGCGACAGAAGATAAGCTGTCCCTTTACGCCGATGACAGTCTAAATACTTCCCGCCCGGCCTATAGCAGAATGATGGCCGGGCGGTGACTATGTTATCCTGACTGGACATCATATGACGTCTTTCAGGCCAACGTGCCGGCATGCAACACCTCCGATAGCACGTGTATCTCCGATCGTAGTAATGAGCCTCTTCCTTACCACGTGATCAGCTGTGACCAATCACAGCTGATCACAGCATGAACCAGGAAGTGCTGGTAAATGGCTTTCCTAGGTTTGCGCTTACAGGGAGAGCCGATCGGCGGCTTTCCCTGTCAGAGGGGGGTCTGCGCTGATAATCAGCACATTGATTATCAGCGCAGCCCCCATGTGAGGTGCCCACCACAGCTTCAAATCCATGCCCAACAGCTGCCCAGCAGTACCACCTTATCAGTGCCACCTCATCAGTGCCCACCAGTGAAGGAGAAAACTAAATTTTATAACAGAAACAAAGAAAAACTTTTCTTTTTTTTCCAAAATATTGGTCTTTTTTAGTTTGTTTTGCAAAAAACAAAAACCCCAGAGGTGATCAAATACCACCAAACGAATAAAAACAAGATGAAGCTGCGCTAAGGATTAATGATGAAAAAAAACAAAAAAACTATGGAATTAGGCCAATGCGATTACCAAACGGTAAAAGCAACTCTGTAATGAGGAGGCAAATAAAACCCCAATGCTAATACCAAGTGTATGTGAACACAAAAGTAGAAATAACAAAATTAAAATTAGCTACATGAAACAATGAGTGTATATATGGATGGGTTAATGAAACCCAATATCAAAAAACATAACAAAAATGAATGACACAAATTATTAAGTGACAAAATATGAAAAACAGGGAATCCTGATGGTTAACCAAAGCAAAAAGTGAGTCCATATGACATGTGATATCCAATAAAAAAAAAAAAAACAAAATAGTCCATGCACAATATGTAAACTTGATCACGGTGAAAAAATTCAATCCACCACAGAATCATGCAGAGAATAGAAAAGATGCCTCTACCTATAGACACACTGCCGCTTACCGGAACAATGTGGTCCCTTATGACAGGGAACCCAAGAACGCAAGTGGCTAATAACCCAGCCTGGGGTCTCAATGGCAGGAATAAAACTGCTCACTTCCAGCAGCGGTAATCAACATTAGTATTCTGCTAGTTTTCTTCAAGATTATTTTATCATCGGCGACTCACCCAATTTTTTTCCTTCCATATAGGAGTTGAAGTGCTGCCAACTGTCATTGACTGTTCCTCAGAATGAGATGATCCCTGAATGGATAGTGATCACGTGAAGCCATTCTGAGGAACAGTCAATGACAGTTGGCAGCACTTCAACTCCTATATGGAGAGGAAAAAAATTGGGTGAGTCGCCGATGATAAAATAATCTTGAAGAAAACTAGCAGAATACTGATGTTGATTACCGCTGCTGGAAGTGAGGAGTTTTATTCCTGCCATTGAGACCCCAGGCTGGGTTATTAGCCACTTGCGTTCTTGGGTTCCCTGTCATAAGGGACCACATTGTTCCGGTAAGCGGCAGTGTGTCTATAGGTAGAGGCATATTTTCTATTCTTTGCACGATTCTGTGGTGGTTTGAATTTTTCACCGTGATCAAGTTTACACATTGTGCATGGACTATTTGTTGTTTTTTCTATTGGATATCACATGTCATATGGACTCACTTTTTGCTTTGGTTAACCATCAGGATTCACTGTTTTTCATATTTTGTCACTTAATAATTTGTGTCATTAATTTTTGTTATATTTTTTGATATTGGGTTTCATTAACCCATCCATATATACACTCATTGTTTCATGTAGATAAATTTAATTTTGTTATTTCTACTTTTGTGTTCACATACATTTGATATTAGCATTGGGGTTTTATTTGCCTCCTCATTACAGAGTTGCTTTTACCGTTTTCTACTGGTAATCGCATTGCCTAATTCCATTGTTTGTTTTTTTTCATCATCAATCCTTAGCGCAGCTTCGTCTTGTTTTTATTCCTTGTGGCGTCGTATAACGCCTTGAGTTGCAGCTTAGTCCCTTTAGATAATAGCACAGTTTTTCTTTTACCCTCCCTGGCGGTATGATTATTTCGGATTTTAGGTGCTGAAAGCGGTACCATTATTTTGCATGGAAATTTGGCGTTTTATATTGTAGGTCTGTAAATCTTAACAATAACACACTTAAATCTGTCCAAACCAGAGTCTAGTAGATATCCCGGGTATGATAAAGTTTGAAACACAAAAACATAAATTATAATATAATAAATAAAAATAAATAATAAAAAAAAAAAAAAAAAATAGTAATAAAATAAATTTCCCCACAATTCACTATCGCTCAATTCTGCAAGTGTTCTAATTTACTATCGCTGTTTTCTAGCTGGTCTAAAGCCACTTTTGACGTAAAGGGACACTTTTTGGTTGCTATGGACAATCTCCAGTTTCCAGGCAGAAAGAACAGTATATATCATATAAAACTGCATGCAGGGCATGGGCCAAAGCACTGGGGACAAAAGGGATGTGAAATCATTTCATACAGTACTGTAATCTGTAAGATTACAGTACTGTATGTGTTATGATTTTTACTTTTTTTTTAATTTGCCGCCAGGCTCCGCCCCCGTGCGTCGCGCCGCTCGCAGGGAACGGAGCCTGGCACGGAGAGGCTTCGGAGGAGGACGGAGCCCTCGGACACTGCGGGTGACATCGCAGGATCCCGGGGACAAGGTAAGTAACGCCGCCCCAGGATCCTGCAATGCGATCCCGAGTGTGGCTCGGGGTTACCGCTAATGGTACTGAATTTTAACCCCGAGCCACACTCGGGAAAACCGCCAGGGAGGCTACCAACCAAAAGAAAGCTCTATTTGTGGGGAGAAAATTATAAAAATTTTGTTTGGGTAGTGTTGCATGACTGCGCAATTGTCAAAGTGCGACAGCGCTGAAAGCTGAAAATTGTCCTGGGCAGGAAGGGGCGAAAGTGCCTGGTATTGATTTTAAAAAAATGGCGTGGGGGTCCCCCCCAAAATCCATACCAGGCCCTTTAGGTCTGGTATGGATTTTAAGGGGAACCCCGCGCCAAAATTTAAAAACAAATGGCGTGGGGGTCCCTCCCAAAATCCATGCCGGACCCTTATCCGAGCATGCAACTTGGCAGGCCACAGGAAAAGGGGGGGCAAGAGTGCGCCCCCCTTCCTGAACCGTAACCAGGCCACATGCCCTCAACATGGGGAGGGTGCTTTGGGGCCTCATTCCCACAACCCTTGCCTGGTGGTTGTGGGGGTCTGCGGGCGGGGGGGCTTATTGGAATCTGGAAGACCCCTTTAACAAGGGGGCTCCCAGATTTCGGCCCCCCCTATGTGAATGGGTCGGGGTACCCCGACCCATTCACCAAAAAAGTGTCAAAAAAAGTAAAAACGACAGGAGATTTTTGACTGGGGAAGACCCAGCTGTCATGGTGCATGTTGGCACCAATGACAAAGTCAGAGGCAGATGGAGTGTCCTAAAGAACGATTTTAGGGACTTGGGAGCTAAATTGAGGCAGAGGTTTTTTGTTTGTTTTTTCTATTTTTCGGGGTCCGTTGGCGCCATGAAGATGGATGGACATCGCGGTACACTTTTTTTTTCTTTTTTAACAAAGGACTTGTCAAAAACAGTGTATTGTGGTTTTTACTTTTTGACATGGGGGGGCTGGATCTGGGGGCCCCCTTATCAAAGGGAGCTTCCAGATTCTGCTAAGCCTCCCACCCACAGACCCCCACAACCACCAGGAAAGGGTTGTGGGGATGAGGCCCTTGTCACCATCAACATGGGGTCAAGGTGCTTTGGGGCGACCCCAAAGCTCCCTCCCCATGTTGAGGGTGTTAAGATACAGAATATCTGGAGTCTGGAATTATAAAGCTTATGGAAGACTCCTGCAGAGTTCCCCCTCATGTTGAACTTTTTGCTTCTAAAAATATATATTTTGTATCAGGGCCACACCCTATTGAGCTGTGGACCAGTGTACGCTGTATCCGTATGTATTATTCTTAAGTAAACTCGTACTTGAAAAGAATGCTACTGGATCGTTGGTGTCTTTCATTTCAAAAGAACCTAACTTAACAAGGGCATGTGGCCTGGTATGGTTCAGAAGGGGGGGGCACTCTCTTGCCCCCCCCCTTCTCCTGCGGCCTGCCAGGTTGCATGCTCGGATAAGGGTCTGGCATGGATTTTGGGGGGCACCCCACGCCAATTTTTTTAACATTTTGGCGTGGAGTTCCCCTTAAAATCTATGCCAGACCCAAAAGGCCTGGTATGCACTTTGGGGGGGTCCCCGCACCAATTTTTTTAACATTTTGGTGTGGAGTTCCCCTTAAAATCGATACCAGACCGAAAGGGCCTTGTATGGACTGGGGGGGGGATCCTTTTTTTTCTTAATTCTGTCATAAGGTTCCCCTTAACCACTTCAATACACTATATTATATATTGTACACTGCACTATATACCCTGCACTGTATTATATATACTACACTGACTGCACTATATACTCCAAACTGCAGTATATATACTATACGGACTGCACTATATACTCTGCAGAAAAATTGGGCCTTAGGTGTTGATGGTGCCAGAACACTGTAACCCCTCACAGTTACACTTGTTGAGTGCAGGAATAAGCTCTGCTGTTAAATACTATTTCAAATATTTTAATTTCATGCCCCTGTAAAACAGGGGCAGAAAAATTGGGCCTTGGGTGTTGCTGGTGCCACAACACTGTAACCCCTCACAGATACTCTTGTTAGGCGCAGGAACGGGCCCTGCTGTTAAATATTATTTCAACAATTTTAATTACATGCCCCTGTCAAACAGGGGCAGAAAAATTGGGCCTTAGGTGTTGGTGGTGCCAGAACACTGTAACCCCTCACAGTTACACTTAAATATTATATTTAATGTATTATATATTGTTTTATTGTATTATATACTGTAAATATTTATTGTATTATATACTGTGTACACTGCCTGCACTGTATTAGAAACTGTACACTGCCTGCACTGTATTATTTACTGTGTACACCACCTGAAGTGTATTAAAAACTGTACACGCTGTATTATATACTGTGTACACCACCTGAAGTGTACTATATAATGTACACCACCGAATGCACTGTGTATATATATATATATATATATATATATATATATATATATATATACAGTGGGGACGGAAAGTATTCAGACCCCCTTAAATTTTTCACTCATTTTATATTGCAGCCATTTGCTAAAATCATTTAAGTTCATTTTTTTTCCTCATTAATGTACACACAGCACCCCATATTGACAGAAAAACACAGAATTGTTGACATTTTTGCAGATTTATTAAAAAAGAAAAACTGAAATATCACATGGTCCTAAGTATTCAGACCCTTTGCTGTGACACTCATATATTTAACTCAGGTGCTGTCCATTTCTTCTGATCATCCTTGAGATGGTTCTACACCTTCATTTGAGTTCAGCTGTGTTTGATTATACTGATTGGACTTGATTAGGAAAGCCACACACCTGTCTATATAAGACCTGACAGCTCACAGTGCATGTCAGAGCAAATGAGAATCATGAGGTCAAAGGAACTGCCTGAAGAGCTCAGAGACAGAATTGTGGCAAGGCATAGATCTGGCCAAGGTTACAAAAAAATTTCTGCTGCACTTAAGGTTCCTAAGCGCACAGTGGCCTCCATAATCCTTAAATGAAAGACATTTGGGAGGACCAGAACCCTTCCTAGAGCTGGCCGTCCAGCCAAACCGAGCTATCGGGGGAGAAGAGCCTTGGTGAGAGAGGTAAAGAAGAACCCAAAGATCACTGTGGCTGAGCTCCAGAGATGCAGTCGGGAGATGGGAGAAAGTTGTAGAAAGTCAACCATCACTGCAGCCCTTCACCAGTCGGGGCTGTATGACAGAGTGGCCCGAAGAAAGCCTCTCCTCAGTGCAAGACACATGAAAGCCCGGAGTTTGCTAAAAAAACACCTGAAGGACTCCAAGATGGTGAGAAATAAGATTCTCTGGTCTGATGAGACCAAGATAGAACTTTTTGGCCTTAATTCTAAGAGGTATGTGTGGAGAAAACCAGGCACTGCTCATCACCTGTCCAATACAGTCCCAACAGTGAAGCATGGTGGTGGCAGCATCATGCTGTGGGGGTGTTTTTCAGATGCAGGGACAGGACAACTGGTTGCAATCGAGGGAAAGATGAATGTGGCCAAGTACAGGGATATCCTAAACGAAAACCTTCTCCAGAGTGCTCAGGACCTCAGACTGGGCCAAAGGTTTACCTTCCAACAAGACAATGACCTTAAGCACACAGCTAAAATAACGAAGGAGTGGCTTCACAACAACTCTGTGACTGTTCTTGAATGGCCCAGCCAGAGCCCTGACTTAAACCCAATTGAGCATCTCTGGAGAGACCTAAAAATGGCTGTCCACCAACATTTACCATCCAGCCTGAGAGAACTGGAGAGGATCTGAAAGGAGGAATGACAGAGGATCCCCAAATCCAGGTGTGAAAAACTTGTTGCATCTTTCCCAAAAAGACTCATGACTGTATTAGATCAAAAGGTTGCTTCTACTAAATACTGAGCAAAGGGTCTGAATACTTAGGACCATGTGATATTTAAGTTTTTCTTTTTTAATAAATCTGCAAAAATGTCAACAATTCTGTGTTTTTCTGTCAATATGGGGTGCTGTGTGTACATTAATGAGGAAAAAAATTAACTTAAATGATTTTAGCAAATGGCTGCAATATCACAAAGAGTGAAAAATGTAGGGGGTCTGAATACTTTCTGTCCCCACTGTATATATGTATATATATATATATATATATAAATACACCGCCTGAAGTGTATTGTATAATGTACACCACTGAATGCACTGTATACAGTTGTGCTCAAAAGTTTGCATACCCAGGCAGAATTTGTGAAATTTTGGCATTTATATTGAAAATATGACTAATCATGCCAAAAAACTGTCTTTTATTCAAGGATAGTGGTCACGTGAAGCCATTTATTATCACATAGTTTTTTGGCTCTTTTTAAAATCATAATGATAACAGTAATCCCCCAAATGGCTCTGATAAAAAGTTTACATAACCTGGAATGTTTGGCCTTGGTACAGACACAGAAGGTGGCACACACAGGTTAAAATGGCGATTAAATGGTAATCTCTCACATTTGTGGCTTTTTAAATCACAATTAGTGTCTGTGTATCAATAGTCAATGAGTTTGTTAGCTCTCACTTGGATGCCCCAAGCAGGCTAGACACTGAGCCATGAGGAGGTAGAAAAGAACAGTCAAATGACCTGCGTCATTTGACTTTATAAAGATGGAAAAGGATATTAAAAGATACCCAAAGCCTTGAATATGCCTATCAGTACTGTTTAATCCCTTATTAAGAAGTGGAAAATTCAGGGCTCTTTTGATATTAAGCCAAGGTCAGGTAGACCAAGAAAGATTGCAGCCACAACTGGTGGAAGAATTGCCCAAGATACAAAGAAAAACCCACAGGTAACCGCAGGAGAAATTTGCTATTCAAAAAGACGGTGTGGTTATTTTTAAGGAGCACAATTCAACAATACTTGAACAAAAAAAGAGCTGCTTGGTTGAGCTGCCAGAAGGAAGCCTTTACTGAGCCAATGCCACAAAAAAGCCCAATGAGGCATGCCAAGGTGTTGTTGGGCATATTGTAACCAGGCTTTTTTTGTGGAACTTGTGAAGTAAAGGCTTCTTTCTGGCAACTTGACCATCTCTTTTTTGTTCAAGTATCATCATATTGTGCTCCTTAAAAACAACCATATCATCTTTTTCCAGCAGCCTGTATTTCTCCTGAGGTTACCTGAGGGTTTTTCTTTGTATTCCAAACAATTCCTGTGGCAGTTGTGGCTGAAATCTTTCTTGATCAACCTGACCTTGGCTTGGTATCAAGAGATCCCCAAATTTTTCACTTCTTATTAAATGATTGAACAGTACTGACTGGCATATTCAAGGCTTTGGATATCTTTTTAAACCCTTTCCATCTTTGGAAACTTTCATTACCTTGAAAGGTCTTTTGACTGTTCTTTTCTGCTCCCCATGGCTTAGTATCTAGCCTGCTTAGTGCATCCATGAGAGAGCTAACAAACTCATTGACTATTTATACACAGACACTAGTTGTGATTTAAAAAGCCACAAATGTGGAAAATGAACCTTTAACAGCCATTTTAACCCGTGTGTGTCATCTTCTGTGTCTGTGCCAAGGCCAAACATTCCAGGGTGTTTCCATTCTATGTAAACTTTTCATCAGGGCCATTTGGGTGATTTCTGTTACTATTATGATTTTAAAAGCCAAAAAATTATGTGATAATAAATGGCTTCATGTGATCACTATCCCTGAAAAAAAAGACAGTTTTTTGGCATGATTAGTCATATTTTCAATATAAATGCCAAAATTTCACAATTTCTGCCAGGGTATGCAAACCTTTGAAGAACAACTGTATACAGTGCATTCGGTGGTGTACATTATATAATACACTTCAGGCGGTGTATATATATATATATATATATATATATATATATATATATATATATATATATATATATATATATACAGTGCATTCGGTGGAGCACAGCTGTATATACGCTACACTGAATGGACTGTATATATATATATATACTAGACTGACTTTATATATATATATATATATATATCAAATACACTGCAACTAACCTGCCTGCCTAATCTAGCTCAAGCTATCTCTCTGTCCACGCCAACAACACTACACGCGGCCACTATGTAAGCAGCCTTATATATTGTGGGGCATGGACTTAGTCCCCCTGAGCCATGATTGGCCAAAGGCACCCTGCCTTTGGCCAATTATGGCTCTCTCAGCAGAGCATGCTGTGATTGGCCAAAGCATGCAGGTCAGGTGCATGCTTTGGCCAATCATCAGACGCTAACGCACTGCAATCTCACAGTGCATTATGGGGTGTTCCGTGGCACTCGAATTTCCCACAAAAGCCTCATACTGTTTGCTGTTAGGCGAACGGCGAACACCCGATGTTCAAGTCGAACTTACGCTCGACTCGAACATTGAGCTCATCCCTAGTGACAAATCTTACTTAGTGATATGCTGGTCAGCAAGAATGCCTGATGATTGTGATACTATTCCTGCACATCCAATTGTCTTCTGGTCTCTATGGCCAACTTAAATCTACTTCAAGATTACTTCAGATTGAATTAAAGATTTCACAATCCAGAACAGAGAAAAACAAATAGGCTTTAGTGAGGTCAAAAGGATTAAAAGGAGATTCATTATGTAATGTGTGACGTTAATAAATCTTTTAAAAGAAGACTTCACCCCCTACTGTGACAAAGCTCATGCAATAAGTTCTTCCCCTCCTCCTAGGGGTCTGAGAAGACACAAGTCCTGTCTGCACTCTGTTGACAGTTCATTGATGGAAGAATCTGCTAATGATACTCTTCTAGGAAAACAGATAAGTCCACAGTTCAAACAGAATACTGTTTTACCCGCCAAAGGATTTGTAATTCAGTTTAGCTATTCTTGATTCATATACCTACATCTACATGACACTACACACCAGGAAAATGACTCTGCTATTTCAAGATTCAACTTCCTTCATCATGTCCCTGATCAATGGACATAATTGTTGATGCTGATTAAGGATGAGCTTGGGTTCGGTCCAAACTCATGTTCAGCCGAACCTGGATTAAGCTGTCAATCAGCTTTATGTGTCAGCTTTAGGGATGAGCTTGGGTATGGTGCAAACAAATGTTCAGGCCGAACCTGGAAGGAGGCTGTCAGTGCTGGACCAATCACCTGTGGCTGGTGCATTTCCTGCAGCTACATGCGCACACATGGGTGGGGATGATTGTGACATAATTTAGCTGGTATGGCCACATGGACATATCAGCTCAATGGTGTTGACCTAATTTGGCCATGTGGCCATATTAGGTCAATGATGTTAGTAGCATTCCAAACCTTGGTGTCAGTGCAGCTGTGTTTGGGGAATGCTCCATCTGCAACTGATCAGGCCGACACTGACAGCTTCCTTCTGTGTTCAACCCAATGTATTTGCACTTAACTCAAGCTCATCCCTTAAGCTGACACATTGAATTTGACTAAAGTTGTTGACTAAGCAAATTAAATGTTCAATGAGCTTAGTAAATACAGTAAAGCTAAGATAACATCAATCATCCAACTTTGAGATTTTGTTTTTGTTTTCAGTTTTATTTTTTCCATTTCTATTGCATAGGATTTGATATTCAAAGCAAACACAGCTTAACCATATTTATTATGTTCAGTGAACATTCACTTTGGTAAGTGGATAAAATACTCTCCTTTAGTAAATATTTTGGCAGGTAATACCGTTAACATATGTATATTTTTACCTAGTATTCAGCTTTTTTCGCTAGATTTTTCAGTTTTCACCACTATCAAAATGTACACTTTATCCCAACATATCATTTCCCTCTTGGCTATAATGCACTTTTCTATAAACCTCAGTGTTATCATTTTACACAAAAATAACAGAAGGGGTTTTAACCAACCTTCATATATTTGTTGTTATTGGATATATTGCCATCAGTTTAAGGAAGTCAATATTCTTCTATCTCTTGGGGGTTGCAGTGGAAGATATCTCTGCTGTGAGTTCCCGACTTTGCCCTTCTTCTCCCATCAGGACTATTTATGAAGCCAATAATAATGCCACATTTTCCTTGCCAGATCACACATACTGTAAAATTAAGTAATAAAAAGGAAAATAGCTTGCTGTGTGTTGGTGGATGTTAAGATAGTAAAGCATTAGACAATATTTTATTAGTTTCAGTAAGATATAAAGATATAAACAATATAGATGTGCATAATAACACACCCAAAGATTCTTTATCTTTAGATTTATTTTGTTTCTTTATTATATCCCCTCACATTGTGCCTAATACCTAGTACACACAATGAGAAAATCAGCCCATAAAAATCATTTGGAACGATCATCTAATAATCTATTCGTTAGTACACAGTTTTCGAGAGCCGATCACAACAGTGCATGCAAAAATATCCATAAGGACAAGCACAACATTTTTTGTCATAAGATAACATAACAAACGATTTACGTGTTATTAGTATAGTAAGAAAAAAATGAGTGACCAAGACCACACATACTCGGAAACGAAAGAATACATTACAATACAATACACCACTTCTGAAGTTGTATCCTGTCTTATGAGAATTTTCGTAACTTCATTATTGATATGAGACTAGCATGCAAAAAAAAAAAAAAAACAGACGATCATTCATCCGATATTCTCATAGTGTGTATGAAGCAAATCGCCCAATAAGCAATCCTGAAACCAAAAGAATCCACTCAACTCAGTTTGAAAAGACTTAAAGCACTTCTCCAGCCAAAGCCCTATTTTTATTTTGGATAAAATAGGGAACAATTAGAAAGAACCTTTGTTGGGTTTCTATTGCTGTCTGTTTCCCTGTAAATGAGATGTCCCCTCACTTTCTGTTTTCTATGACATCCAGACAGGAAGGATGGGAATTCCTACAGTGGGGAAACTGGAAGTGACAAAGATTCTAGTAGAGGGAAACAAAACATTGACAGAGGTTCTAGTAAAGGGAAACAAAACATTGACAGAGGTTCTAGTAGAGGGGAAAAAAACATTGACAGAGGTTCTAGTAGACGGAAATGAGATACTGAGAAAGGTTCTAGTAGAGAGAAATGAAACATTGACATAGGTGCTGGTAGACAATAGTGAAACATTGAGGGGGGTTCTAAAAGAGAGAAATATACATTGACAGAGGCTCTGGTGGACAGAATTAAAACATTGCCATTGGTTCTGTTATAGAGAATTGAAACATTGACAGGGGTTCTAGTATAAGGAAATGAAACATTGACAGAGGCTCTAGTATAGAAAAATGAATCACCTACAGAGGCTCTAATATAGAGAATTGAGACACTGACAGAAATACTAACATAGAGAATTAAGACACTGACAGATATTCTAATATAGAGAATTGAGACATTGACAGAGGTTCTAGTATAGAAAAAATAAACACCATACAAAAAAACCCTGGAGCTTGGTTTTAAACTGGCCAAAGACATTAGATCATGGTCATATATCTGAGCATAATTTGCTCATCTTGTCTATGTTTATGTCTGCCAGAATAGTTTTTTTGCTTTAAAAAATCAGCCCAACTTGTAGACTGTTATTTAATGTCTATTATAAGGTGGAATCAAGGTGCTGGATGCAGCTCTTCAGTCAGTGGAAAAAGGGCATGAATGGAGCCTGGTGGCTCGTTTATGGCAGTTCTTTCAAAAAACATGGGGTTGCTTCAGAGGTAGGGGTCATTCAGAATGAGAAATCCATATGCAAAGAGGCTATATAAGGGCCCAAGCAACATCTTAGGCAACAGGCAGCCAATATGTTTCAAGGGCCAACAAATCCCCCTTCATCTGGTTTTAAGGAAGAATTCTGTTTCAATGTGTTTATTGGTTTTATAACACAACATAAGAATCCAGCCGTGAGAATACAGGTCACCTGCGCAGGGGCTAAAGAATGATCCGGTATTACAAAGGAATCCAAAAAGGAATACAAACAGAACAACCAAAGTTAAACACCTTTATGCAATTGGGATAATATTGAAGGATAATAAATGCAAAATGGAAAGAAAAGGGGGGAAAAAAAGGAAAAAAGGCCATATTCCATGGCCTACTCATAGTCATCCCAGGGGTGGCCCAACTCCTGCGACCAACCGTAAAGGATGGCATCTGTAAGAATGAGAAAAAATGAGAGCCAGAAAGAAAGTAAAAGGGAGCCAGGGAAAGTCAGAGTCTAGAGAAGGAAGGAGAAAAGGAAGGGAAAAATGAACTTGGACATGCCGTCGGAAGCAGAGAAGGCCAGAATAAGCCAGTTGAATTGAGAGAAACTCAGGAAATCCATGGCTCCCAGACTTTGAGAAATTTAGTATGTGAGTAGTTCACGATGCTAGACATCATCAAGGCAGTAATACATGACTTCACCCCTTGAAAGGCTTTAAGGAGGAATTCAAGTCTAGAACTAAGCCTAACCCCTCTCCTTCTAACTCCTATACTAACTATTAGGGATGAGCCGAACACCCCCTGATTCAGTTTGCAGCAGAACATGCGAACAGGCAAAAAATTTGTTCGAACACTCAAACACCATTAGAGTCTATGGGACACGAATGTGAAAAATCAAAAGTGCTAATTTTAAAGGCTTATATGCAAGTTATTGCCATAAAAAGTATTTGGGGGCCCGGGTCCTGCCCTAGAGGACACGTATCAATGCAAAAAAAAGTTTAAAAAACTGAAGTTTTTTCGGAAGCAGTGATTTTAATAATGCTTAACGTGAAACAATAAAAATAAAATATTCCTTTAAATATCGTGCCTGGGGGGTGTCCTTAGTATGCCACAGCAAAATTGCATTTCTAAAGGAAAAAATTTTATTCAAAACTGCTCGCGGCTGTAATGTATAGTCGGATTCCGGCAATAAAGATAAAAATACCAAAAAAATGGCGTGGATGTCACCCCCAAAATCCATACAAAGCCCTTCAGGTCTGGTATGGATATTAAGGGGAACCTCGGACACAATATTTTTTAAAAAGGAGGCCCCCCAGGCCCCCAAGGCCCCCAGGCACTATATACTCTGAACAGCAGTATATATACTATACGGCCTGCCCTGTATAGTCTGCAGAAAACTGGGCCTTAGGTGTTGGTGGTGCCACAACACTGTAACCTCTCACAGATACTCTTGTTGGGCACAGGAACGGGCCCTGCTGTGAAATATTAGATCGAAAATTGTAATTGCATGCCCCTGTTAAACAGGGGCAGAAAAATTGGGCCTTGGGCGGTGGTGGTGGTGCCACAACACTGTAACCCCTCACAGATACTCTTGTTGGATGCAGGAACAGGCCCTGCTGTGAAATATTAGATCACAAATTGTAATTACATGCCCCCCTAAACAGGGGCAGAAAAATTGGGCCTTGGGTGGTGGTGGTGCCCTAAACCGAAAAATATTGTTGGAAGCTAGCAACATAAAGATTGAGGAGGAATATGATAGTCAGCATAGGCAGTCTTCAAGGGATCCCACATCTATAGCAAATTCAATCAGTTACATCAGCATCGGGTGCTTGATAGCTGCTGATCCAAGACTGATTCATTTTTATGAATGTGAGCCTATCAACAGAGTCTGTGGACAGGCGCACTCTTTGATCTGTTACAAACCCTCCAGCAGCACTGAATGTGCGTTCAGAAAGCACGCTAGGTGCAGGACAGGCCAGTAGCTCAATTGCATATTGAGCAAGTTCTGGCCAGTGGTCCATCCTCAAGACCCAGTAACCCAGTGGATGTTCTGTTGGAAAGGTCTCCAAGTCTGCTCTTGCCCCTAGATATTCCTGCACCATGTAATGCAGACGTTGGTGATGGTTGCTTGAACCAATCAGACCTTGGCGCTGAGGACTGAAAAATTGTTTAAAGGCATCGGTCAGCCGGCCACCTTCTCCACCACTCTTCCTCTGACTGAACGAAGCCTCAGCAACACATTGTCCAGCACCAGGAAATTGTAATCTCCCATGGTCTGGAAATGCTTTGCACAAACCTTTCTTCAAGGCCTCCTGAAGATGTTTCAGCCTCTGCTTCCTCTGTGAAGGGAGAATGAGTTCTGCAACCTTACCCTTGTAACATGGATCAAGAAGGGTTGCCAACCAGTAATGATCCCTCCCCTTGATACCACGAATCCGGGGGTCCTTTCGCAGGCTTTTCAGAATCAGGGAGGCCATGCAGCGTAAGTTTCAGAGGCATTCGATTCTGAGTCCTCTAGGTCATTAAGGATCACATGATCCGTAACTATCTCCTCCCAGCCACGTACAAATCCTTGGGTATCTGGGGACTGAAAACAATCTCTTGAAGACTGCTGCTGAGTGTTATCCTCTGCATCAATGCTGACACAATCCTCCTCCTCTTCCTCTTCTTTCTGCGTGTTTGGCGGGCCCGCAGGAATGCTATCTGGATAAAGGGGGCCTTGAGATGTAAGGAAGTTCTCCTCTTCCTCCTGCTGTTCTGCCTCAAGTGCCCTGTCCATGATTCCACAAAGCGTGTGTTCCAGCAGGAAGACTAGAGGGACAGTGTCACAGATGCATGCATGGTCACTGCTCACCATCCTTGTGGCCTCCTCAAATGGTGACAGGACAGTGCATGCATCCTTGATCAGTAGCCACCGGCATGGCGAAAAGAAGCCAAGCTCCTCTGACCCTGCCCTGGTGCCATACTCACACAGGTACTCATTGATGGCCCTCTGCTGTGTGTGTAGCCACTGCAGTATTGCCAACGTTGAGTTCCACCTGGTGGGCATGTCACAAGTTGGTGGGCAGGTTGCATTCCCTTTGAATGTCAGCCAGCTGAGCACAGGCATTGTATGACCAACTGAAATTACCACAGACATTTCTGGCCTGCCTCAGGACATCCTGTAAGCCTGGGTACCTGCTCAAGAACCGCTGCGCGACCAAATTCAGGACGTGTGCCAAACATGGAACATCGGTCAAGTGTCCCTTTCGGAGAGCGGAGAGAAGGTTGGTGCCATTGTCGCAAACAGCCATTCCTGGCTGAAGCTGGCGTGGCGTCAACCACCTCTGAGCCTGCCCCTACAGAGCTGACACAATCTCTGCACCAGTGTGGCTCCTGTCCCCTAGGTAGACCAACTCAAGCACCGCATGGCATCTTTTAGCCCGACTGCTTGCGTAGCCCCTTGAACACTTACGTAGCATCGCTGGTTCAGAGGACAAATCTGCAGAAGAGGCCAGAAGAAGAGCAGGGGGTGTAGGAGAGAGCTGTGGCAGAATCACCACTAGCATTTTGGAGGCATGGTGGCGGAACAAGCTCCAACAACACTGAACTCTGTGCTACATCCTTCCCAGCTGCCAGCAGAGTTACCCAGTGTGCCAGGAAGGAAAGGTAACATCCCTGCCCATGCCTGCTGGACCATGAGTCACTGGTAATATGAACCTTACTGCTGACCACCCTGTCCAACAAGGCCAAAACATCGCCTTCCACATTCCAGTAGAGAGCCGGAATGGCCTTCCGTGAAAAGAAATGCCATTTTGGAACCTGCCACTGAGGTAGAGCATATTCCACAAATTCACAAAAGGGGGCACAGTCTACCAGCTGAAAAGGCAGCAGTTGCAATGCTAGCGATTTTGCCAAGCTAGCATTTAGATGCTGAGCATGTGGATGGCTGGGACCGAATTTCTTTTTTCAGTTCAGCCACTAGGATAGGGAAATTTGCCTGTTAAAATCAGATGGTGGTGTACTGCTAGCAGATTGGCTGCAAGCACTTGGGACATCTATTGCTATACCTACGGAAGGAGTGACTGTGGACAAGGAGAAGGTGGAATAGGCCGCTTTGGCAGTTGCGTTGGAAGGCAAACTACTCTGAGCCTGGGTGACAGAGGATGTGGAGGATGAGGACGGCTTTGTTATCCACTTCACCAACTCTTCTGCATGTTGTGGTTCAATAATAGGGGCAGCAGCAGAAAAAAAGGACAAGCGAGCCCTACCGCCACCTGCAGAGGATGCATCATGTCCACGACCACCACTGTTGACTGTAGACACAGAGGCTGCTTGCCCTCTTTTAGTGGCCTGTGATCGTCTGCCTCTCCTCGGTGGCCTTCTGGATATGATGTATTTTTTGTTTTGCAACACCACACTACACTGTATTAGATACTGTGTACACCACCAGAAGTGTAGTAGAAACTGTACACACTGTATTAGATACTGTGTACACCACTAGAAAAGTAGTAGAAGCTGTACTATGGCTGCACTGTAGACTACCAGAAGTGTAGTAGAAACTGTACACACTGTATTAGATAAGGTGTACACCACCGGAAAAGTAGTAGAAATTGTACACACTGTATTCGATACTGTGTACACCGCCTGCACTGTATTAGAAACTGTACAATGGCTGCACTGTATTTTTTACTGTCTACACCACCAGAAGTATAGTAGAAACTGTACACACTGTATTAAATACTGTGTACACCGCCTGAAGTGTATTAGAAACAGTACACCACCGAATGCACTGTAGATATAGGCTACACTGGATGTAGAGTATATATATATATATATATATATATATATATATATATATATATACACGAGTGTCATGAAAAGGTTCACCCGTTGGTGGCGCTATCGGTCTCTTGGGTCGCAGTACCAGTGTCCACCAGCGGGTGTCTTCCAACACCCAGGACCTGTAATAAAAGGACTCACCTGCTGGTGGCACTGTTGCACCCTTGGGCCATAGTACAGGTGTCCACCAGCGGGTGTATTCCGGCAGTGTGGAGCAGACAGCACCCTCTGCGCTCAGGTGTAACGTGAGGTCAAATCACTGCAGTCTGATAAATACCCGGCAAGCCCTCACATCCTTGCCTTGGTGTCTCTCTCCCTGTGCCCTGATCTTGCTGCCTGTTATCTTGACCTTGAGCCTGCATCTGTCCTGATCTGATCCGATCCCTATCCTGAGCCCATCCTGGACCTGTCCCTCCTGTTTCCTGCCTTCCCTGGATCCCTGCCCTGCAGCCTATCCATCCATCCTCTCCCTGTCCTGTTGGTTCCCCGTCCTTTCCCATCTGACTGACCTCCTTGTGTATGACCTCGGCCTGGCTTTTGTTACGATTACGGTTTTCCCAACCATTTGTATATACCATTTGTTTGTGGGTCTGTGGTTGGTTTGCACTGTTTATATTTCATTTATTTGTCACCCATTTAATAATAGCACCATTATTTTTCACTTACCTGTGTTTCTGGTTTCTTCTGTGCAGTCCACACAGTCTGGTCTACTAAATTCCCTGATAGTACACCAAGGCCATCCCTGACCAGACGTGGCTGCATTGAGGAACCATCCGGGTTGTTAGTTCTGCTAATATGGATTTCAATGAAATCATTTATTATTCCCTGCTGGCAGAAGATGGTGGTGAATATTGTCGCCAGATTTTGAAAGGGTGGACTAGTGACCAGCTGATGGAAACTATCTGATCAGCTCATTCCCTAGTGGATCAAGGGTATATGTCATTTGAAGATGTTCAGCCCCTGATCCAGTTATGTGCAAAACCAGCCCTGTCATGCATTCCCGAAGGGAGCGATGATTTTTCTCCCCCCTTCAATTATGGCCAAGTTGAATCCCTGGTATGGTTATTAGAAGATGATCCAGCCTTTTTTATGGAACATTATTCCGCTTGTTCACAGCAGGTGTTGTTTGATTGCATCCATTCAGTGCAATCCCTGGTTAGTCAGGCTGGGTGTGAATCAGCATTTGTTCAACCTGTGCTACAGACATGGTCAGATCTCCTGCACTTAGCTAAGCCTCAACATTCCAGCCCTGCCATTAAACACCTGCCTTCCCAAAAATCTATCTCCCCGTCACCTATGGCAACCTCAGCTACAGCCCAGTTTACTCAGCTCCCTTCCAAATACTACTACTCAGTCTCCAAGTGTTGCACCTATCCTGCCTTTAATCCACCTGCCTCTTCTCCTCCACCTGTAACAACCCCAGAGAACCCTCCTCCAGCCACTGTTCCTTGGTCTTCCTTTTGCCCAGCTACATACTTTTCTTACGACCCTGTACCTACGTACAAAGCTGCAGTGGCTAAACCAAAAAAGAAACGAAAGTTCTTCCCGACCCACACCATCCTGCCAGTAACCCAACCTGCCTCAATACCAACCAACCTGTTCCAGCCTGCGTTCATGCCAGTTGAACTTGATGACCCACCTAAACCTGCCAACCCAGTGCCTGCTATCCAGCCTGATGTGCCTGGCTTCCAGCCTTATGTACCTACCTTCCAGTCTGATGTGCCCGCTTTCCAATCTGATGTCTTGATGCCTGCCTTCCAGCCCAAAGTCTCAGTGCCTGCCTTCCAGCCTGATGTGCCTGCCTTCCAGCCTGATGTGCCTACCTTCCAGTCAGATGTGTCCGCTTCCCAGTCTGATGTCTTGATGCCTGCCTTCCAGCCCGAAGTCTCGGTGCCTGCCTTCCAGCCTGATGTGCCTACCTTCCAGTCTGATGTATCCGCTTTCCAGTCTGATGTATCCACTTTCCAGTCTGATGTGCCTCTTTTCCAGTCTGATGTGCCCGCTTTCCAGTCTGATGTCTCGATGCCTGCCTTCCAGCCCAAAGTCTCGGTGCCTGCCTTCCAGCCTGATGTGCCTGCCTTCCAGCCTGATGTGCCTACCTTCCAGTCAGATGTGTCCTCTTTCCAGTCTGATGTCTTGATGCCTGCCTTCCAGCCCAAAGTCTCCGTGCCTGCTTTCCAGCCTGATGTGCCCGCTTTCCAGCCTGATGTGCCCGCTTTCCAGTCTGATGTGCATGTTTTCCGGTCTGATGTGCCCGCCTTCCAGCCTGATGTCTCGATGCTTGCCTTCCAGCCTTATGTCTCGGTGCCTGCCTTCCAGCCAGATGTCTCGGTGCCTGCCTTCCAGCTTGATGTCTCCACTTTCCAGTCTGATGTGCCCACTTTCCAGGCTGATGTACCCGCTTTCCAGTCTGATGTCCTGATGCCTGCCTTCCAGCCCGAAGTCTTGGTGCATGCCTTCCAGCCTGATGTGCCCGCTTTCCAGTCTGATGTCCTGATGCCTGCCTTCCAGCCCGAAGTCTTGGTGCATGCCTTCCAGTCTGATGTGCCCGCTTTCCAGCCTGATGTGCCTGCTTTCCAGTCTGATGTGCCTGCTTTCCAGTCTGATGTGCTCGCTTTCCAGTCTGATGTGCCCGCCTTCCAGCCTGATGTCTCGATGCTTGCCTTCCAGCCTGATGTCTCGGTGCCTGCCTTCCAGCCTGATGTCTCGGTGCCTGCCTTCCAGCCAGATGTCTCGGTGCCTGCCTTCCAGCTTGATGTCTCCACTTTCCAGCCTGATGCGCCCGCTTTCCAGTCTGATGCGCCCGCTTTCCAGTCTGATGTGCTCGCTTTCCAGTCTGATGTGCTCGCTTTCCAGTCTGATGTGCCCGCTTTCCAGTCTGATGTCCTGATGCCTGCCTTCCAGCCCAAAGTCTTGGTGCATGCCTTCCAGTCTGATGTGCCTGCTTTCCAGTCTGATGTGCCCGTTTTCCAGTCTGATGTGCCTGCTTTCCAGTCTGATGTGCCCACCTTCCAGCCTGATGTCTCGGTGCCTGCCTTCCAGCTTGATGTCTCCACTTCCTCGTCTGATGTGCCTGCTTCTCAGTCTGATGTCTTAGTACCTGCCTTCCAGCCTGGTGTCTCATTGCCTGCCTTCCAGCCAGATGTCTTGATATTGGTGTCTCAGCCTGAAGTTTCGGTGCCCGTGTGTCAGCCTGAAGTTTCGGTGCCCGTGTGTCAGCCTGGAGTTTCGGTGCCCGTTACCCAGTCTGCTGAACCGGTGCCCGTTACCCAGTCTGCTGAACCGGTGCCCGTTACCCAGTCTGCTGAACCGGTGCCCTTTACCCAGTCTGCTAAACCGGAGTCTGTTAAGCCAGTGCCCGTTATTCGGCTTGCCGGACCAGTGCCCAGTGTCCAGCTCGCTGAACCGGGGCCCATTACCCAGCCCACTGGGCCGGGGCCCGTTACCCAGTTTGTTGAGCCAATGCCTGTGATCCAGCCTGCCCTTACGGTGCTCGCTGTTTGGCTTGACGACACGGAGCTTGCTGCCCAGCTCGACGACCCGGAGCTTGCTGCCCAGCTCGACAACCCGGAGCCCGCTGTCTGCTCGGATGTGCCCGCTGTCTGCTCGGATGTGCCCGCTGTTTGCTCGGATGTGCCCGCTGTCTGCTCAGATGTGCCTGCTGTCTGCTCTGATGTGCCCGCTGTCCGGTTTGATGTATCCGCTGCCCAGTCTAAGGTGCCTGATGCCCAGCCTGAAGTACCCGATGCCCAGCCTGACGTACCCTCATCTGTACGGTTTGAGGCCATAAACTTTGGACAATTTCATCTAGTTGGAGCTTCCAGAGGCCACTCCTTTGAGGGGGGGTACTGTCATGAAAATGTTCACCCGTTGGTGGCGCTATCGGTCTCTTGGATCGCAGTACCAGTGTCCACCAGTGGGTGTCTTCCAACACCTAGGACCTGTAATAAGAGGACTCACCTGCTGCTGGCACTGTTGCATCCTTGGGCCGTAGTACCGGTATCCACCAGCGGGTGTATTCCGGCAGTGTGGAGCAGACAGCACCCTCTGCGCTCAGGTGTAACGTGAGGTCAAATCAATGCAGTATGATAAATACCCAGCAAGCCCTCACATCCTTGCCTTGGTGTCTCTCTCCCTGTGCCCTGATCTTGCTGCCTGTTATCTTGACCTTGAGCCTGCATCTGTCCTGACCTGATCAGATCTCTATCCTGAGCCCATCCTGGACCTGTCCCTCCTGTTTCCTGATTTCCCTGGATCCCTGCCCTGCAGCCTATCCATCCATCCTCTCCCTGTCCTGTTGGTTCCCTGTCCTTTCCCATCTGACTGACCTCCTTGTGTATGACCTCGACCTGGCTTTTGTTACGATTACGGTATTTCCCATTCATTTGTATATACCATTTGTTTGTGGGTCTGTGGTTGGTTTGCACTGTTTATATTTCATTTATTTGTTACCCATTTAATAAACACCATTATTTTTCACTTACCTGTGTTTCTGGTTTCTTCTGTGCAGTCCACACAGTCTGGTCTACTAAATTCCCTGATAACAAGACTGTATATATAAGAAGGCCACGATGGTGGCCTGATTTTATGGGAGGTGCCGGAGGGTATTTAAGCAGCCCACTCGCCCATGCTCTTTGTCGGTTCCTGTGCACGATTCATTACGTCAGCAGGCTGACTCTTCAGCTTACTTTGTGTTCATGAGTCTGTTGTTCCCGAATACAGTGTGTTGCGGTTGCTTATTTGTAGCCTTTCATTCAAATCTCACTCGTGACCACAGGTAGGAGTCGTTACTCTGCATTCATATCATGTCCCATATCATCTCCCGGCATGGAATTTACGAATCGTTCATACATGGTTCTCCCCCCCCCCACTTGCCAAATTAAGTTATTTTATTGCATCATGCATGGCGCCACACCACACACTTCGGATACCTTGCACACCCACTACAGACCGTTACCATCTTTTGTCATGTCAATTCATAGCCACTCGCAGTGTCACCCATACCATGTGTTCGGATCCTGCAGTGGAACTTACGAATCGTTCATACACAGTTCTTCCCCCGTTACTTGCCAAAACAAGTTATCTTGTGTGCGTCATGCACATCGCTACACCACATTCTTTGGATACGTTGCATACTCACTATAGACCGATACGGACCCAGTCGCACGGCCACTGTCACATGTAGGATTCATTACCATGTTTTGTTATGTCAATTCCATGTTTTGTTATGTCAATTCGTAGCCACTCGCAAAATCACCCATACCATGTGTTTGGATCCTGGAGTGGAACTTCCAAATTTCTCTCATTCTATTTTCCACACCAAACTTTGTTGTTTCGCCTCGTGCAAGGCATCACGCCACACCTTCCCATTACGTTGCACTTCCGCCACAGCCCGCCGCGAACCACTCGCATGGCTCACTGTCACAAGTAAGATTCTTTATGTCGTATCAATTTGTTACTATTCGTTGTCTCCCATGTCGTTTGTTAGTTCCCCTTACGGAACCTATGAATTGAACGGATGTTGTCCTTATCCCTTATATTGATTGCCTAGGGGTACGGTAAGCCGCCAAACAAGCCAGGTGTTGCTATCCTTTTCTCAGTATTCCAACTCTCATTTGTTCGAAACCATGAAAATCGTCTCAGCAGCCTGTCACCCTTGTTAAGACCCTTGCAAAATGCAACTTTGTCTCAGCAACCTCTCACTTGTCGAAAAACAAAAACGAAAAAAACCTTTGCCACCTTGCAATCTTGGCCCAGCAATCTGACACCTGTTGAGACCCTTGCAACCACGTAAAATCGTCTCAGCAGCCTGACACCCTTATGAGACCCTTGCAAAACGCAATATCGTATCAGCAACCTCTCACTCATCAAAAAACCTTTGCCACCATGCAATCGCGGCCCAGCAACCTGACACCTGTTGAGACCCTTGCAACCAGACAAATTGTCTCAGCAGCCTGACACCCTTGTTAAGACACTTGCAAAATGCAACATCGTCTCAGCAACCTCTCACTCATTAAAAAAAAAAACGTTGCCACCATGCAGTCTCAGCCCAGCAACCTGACACCTGTTGAGGCCCTTGCAACCATGCAAAATCGTCTCAGCAGCCGGACACTCATTTGAGACCCTTGCAAACGCAATACCGTCTCAGCTGCCTGACACTCGTAGAGACCCTTGCAACCACGCGATATTGTCTCAGCAGTCTGACACTCATAGGAGACCCTTGCAACCACGCAATATTGTCTCAAAACAAACTTCATACTCATTGAAACTCTTGCAACCATGCAATATCGTATCAAAAACCAACATCATACACATCAAGACCCTTGCGACCACGCAATATCGTTTCAGCAGTCCAAACTGAGACCCTTGCAACTACGCAATATCGTCTCAAAAACCAACATCGTACACATCAAGACCCTTGGGACCACAAAATATCGTCTCAGCAAACCAGACTGAGACCCTTGCAACCATGCAATATCATCTCAGCAGTCCAGACTGAGACCCTTGTAACCACGCAATATCGTCTCAAAAACCAACATCATACACATCGAGACCTTGCAACCACGCAATATCATCTCAGCAGCCGGACACTCATCGAGACCCTAGTGACCGCGCAATATCACCTCAGCAAACCAGACTGAGATTCTTGCGACCATGCAATATCGTCTCAGCAGACCAGACTGAGACCCTTGCAACCACGCAATTTTCGTCTCAAAACAGCCTCATACTCATAACAAACCTCACACTTATCGAGACCCTTGCAACCACACAATATCGTCTCACACAACCTCACACTCATCGAGACCCTTGCAACCACGCTTTGTTGTCCCAGCAACACTCGTTGAGACCCTTGCAAGCACGCAATTTCGTCTCAACAACCTGACACTCACTGAGACCCTTGCAACCATGCAATATCGTCTCCAGTAGTATAAAACACTTTGTGGCACTGTCAGGGCTGGGCTCAGCCCTTCCTTCTCTGAGATGGCTGCTCAGCTGTCATCTAATTGCCAGCTCCTATCTCTCCACAGTTACTCACCTGTTGATGATGTCCTGCCCGTCAGTCCTGCCTACTTAAGCCGTCCAGCCCAGAGGATCTCTGCCTTCGCCTTGGTCAACATCACAGAGACTATCTCCTGCATTCCTGTTTAAAGACTTGCTTGGCTGACATCCCTTCTGGCTCCAGATCCTGCTTGATGCTCCACTACACTGATCCCCGACTTTCTGGCTTGGCTGACTATCCGCTCCGGTTACCAAACCTTGGCTATGTTTTGACTACGTTTGTTCTATTTACTTTTATTATTAAACAAGTGTGATTTAACTGTATTTCTGTTTAGGTCTGATTCATGGTTTCTGACAGGCACGCACCTACTTGCAAGCCCGCATACAAATTAACTTGCAAACAAACCTCAGTGGCACACAATCAGCCACACAAACACATAGCGGCACCCAGTTGGCCATTCATCTCCAATGGCATGAGGGCCACTCATCTTTTCCTGTCTTTCTCCCTGAGGTCAGTTCAGGTTTCCATCCAGTACCAGGTTGGACTTTATCCCCCAAATTAAAAAAATAAAAAATAGGAGGGGAAGAACATACAGTCCTCATCTTTGCCAGGGTCAGTCGCAAGACAGGGGTGGGCCAGTTAATTTCAGGTAAAAGTCACACCAGGCCCACTGTCAGACGGTTTTCCACCACCTCGATGACTTCTTGCTCATTGAACAACCAGGCACACCACCGGCAGATCTAGACAGGTTGAGAATAGTGTTGAGCTACATCAACGTGTCCATAACAGAGCATAAAGTGGAGGGCCCGGAACACTCCATCACCTTCCTAGGTGTCACTCGTGTGCCATACAGGCTAGCCTGCCTCCCAACGAAATAGCCCTACCAGGACAGTTTTCCACAAATTCACCTGGTCACAAGGGTGCACCATGAGGCAGTTACAATCCTTACTAGGCATGCTGAACTTTGCGATGAGGATTATTCCTCAAGGATGGTTCTTTAAATCACGGCTTTTAGTCTTCCTCACACCAGTGCAAGATCCAGACCAAGTTCTCAAACTAGACCGAGCAGTAGTAGCAGACATATCTATGTGGGACAAGTTCCTCACCAGCTGGAATGGCATTTCAATGTTCATCCAGGCAGTGTCAGCAAAGCCACCACAGGTGGTCACCGATGCCGCAGCCTCCACGGGCTTCGTGGCCATTTTCGGCCGCCACTAGTTCGCCAAACCTTGGCCCCTAGAAACTCTCTTAAATCTCTGGTTTTGCCCAGTCTTCATCACTCTTCGAGCTGTATCCCATCATGGCAGGTGCCCAGGTCTGGGGCCACACTTGGACAGGACAGACCGTGCTCTTCACCACGGACAATCAGGTCACGGCCGACACCATAAATAAAGGTAGATCCAAGTCACTCCTCATCGTGTCCTTCCTGCGCAGGCTCGTGCAGCTGTCACTCCGTCACCAGTTTAATATCTTCTGTAGACATATTCCAGGCAATGCAATATTGCAGCTGATGCGCTGTCCTGTTTCAACTTTACTTAGTCTTTCCAGCAGAAGCCTGGAGCCGACCCAATGACTATTCCTGTTCCACCCTGGTCGTTGCCGATGATGGACAAAAATCGTTCATCAACCAATTCTTGGTATGCAACACACTGAAGGGCTATCACACAGCTTGGAACACCAACCGCAAGTTTTTGGCCTCTTGCCCTGGGGCAACGATATGTGACATTGGACACATCCTAGCCTTCATATCATATTGCCACACGCAGCTAGCCCTTTCTCACAATACCGTCAGGCTATACCTATGTGGCGTCCAAACATTTTTGTCCTTACAGGATCCCAGTAAACCATCAGTATTCTCGGCCATGCAGTCAGGTCCCTCCTACGGGGCATACAGAAGCACCAACCAGTAGCTAGTGGCAAACGCCTACCTATCACGAGTGCCATAGTCATCCAAAGAACCATCTACTTGGTCTTCTACGGTTCCCTATGACCTAGTGAATTTCCTGTCAATGGCTCCGGCAGTCAGACACTGTTCCAACGCCACCTGACTCGCTTTTGAACCATTACACCCTTCATCTTACAGTCTCCAAGACTCAACAAACCAGCACCGGGGTTGACATCAACCTGTTTCAGTCTAACAAAGCCTGGTGCCCAGTGAAGTTGCTCAACCGGCTACTGTTCCATACAACCAGCCAATCTGATAGTAGGCGTTGCTACCCTTTCTGACCAGCCCCCTGAGTGGCAGCCAATTTATCAGGCATGTCAGGATCCTCCTAAGCATCTTGGGCTTCAACCCCAGTCAGTTCTCTGGACATTCCTTCTGGATTGGAGCAGCTTCAGCTGCATCCCAGCATGGAGTACCAGACCACGTAATCAAGAAATTAGGCAGATGGAAGTTCGCTTGCTTTGCCACATACGTTTCAAATCCTCAGACGGATATGGCACAAGCTTTCACCAAGCAGGCTCAATAACCACAAGAATCAATAAAGAATTATTCCCCTATCTGAGTCTTTTGCCCCCTTTTCTTGGCATACCGACCAGGCCACTAAGGTACACTTCAGGTCAATTTAAGTTGTAAGTCTTGTCGCATGTTTATGTGATCCACATCTCTCTCGGTCATAGGGCCACGACCATAAATATATATATTAATACACCGCCTGAAGTGTATTAGAAACTGTACACCACAAAATGCACTGTAGATATAGGCTACACTGGATGCAGAGTGTATAGTATATATAATACACTGCCTGCACTGACTGAATATCAAGTAAACACTGAATAAATAGTGCTTATATAGACACTATATAAGCAGCCTTATATAGTATGGGGCGTGGACTTAGTCCTCCTGAGCCATGATTGACCAAAGGTACTCTGCCTTTGGCCAATTATGGCTCTTATAGCAGAGCACGCTGTGACTGGCCAAAGCATGCAGGTCAGGTGCATGCTTTGGCCAATCATCATACAGCAATGCATTGCGATCTCCTAGTGCATTATGGGGCGTTCCATGGTGCTCGAATTTCCCACAAGCGACCCATAATGTTCACTGTTCTGCGAACGGGCTAACACCCGATGTTCAAGTCGAACTTATGTTCGACTCAAACATTGAGCTCATCCCTACTAGCTACCCTATATTAGGAAGATGCATATGCTTACCTATTCTCAGAGTGCTTCAGTCCAGGCATGTGATCAGCTCCCGGGAACCATATTCAGGGGAGAGGAAAAAGTGCAAACAACAGATGGAATGCCTGGGCAGTGACATCACCCATAGGGTTACTATGGGCAAATATTGTTGCCATACTGTCCTCTCCCCTCGATCATGTGACCAGACTGAAGTGCCCTGAGAATAGGTAAGTACATGCATTTTCCTTCTACAAGGTAGTTAGTATACTGTAAGTGTTAGAGGAGGGTGGGAGCTGGTTTAAGCTTAGTTAGTTCTACACTTGAATTCCACTTTAAGTAATGTGTCAAAATGTTGTAGTGAAAAACCTCTGAACAATCAGATCTGAAGCTGGTGATACGTGGAATATAGTTAGTGAGTGTTTTGTCTGTCAGCAGCAAACATGTAGGTGTACATGTTTGCTGCCGACGCTGACACAAAACACTAGCTCTAAAACACTAGCAAAACACTAGCTCTAATACACATTTATGTCTATGGTCAACCTTAGCCATGTGTTTGTCATAGAAGGTCCAGTCCCCTCCCCAGTCTATGTCTGATATTGTGATGTGTGGGTTTTAAGGGTATACCTTTATGGTAAACAGAGTCACTTTCGCCAACAATGATTTTTCAACATGAAATCTTCTAAGGATCCTAATTTAAGGAGGGAGGAGGTACTGAACCCCACTTGTATTAATTCAATCTGTCAAGTAAGTAGAACAAGTATAATGATCAGTACCGTTAAGTTTCCGTTTTTTCTGGGGGATACATTTTCCCCATCTACAGTTCCCTTTAGAATGTTAACATCCACTTTTCTCATGTGAGGAGCAGAGCCGGTAATCCTTGCCACTGTAATCCTTGGGCAATAAAAGCAACAAATAGCTAATTTGGTCAGCCATAACCTACCTGAATATCAGTTTGAGCTGAACTGACCCTCTAATCTATTTTTTATTTTAGTTAGGATCTTTTATATTGAGACAGATATAGTGATGGTATATTTTACCAGAGCTCACATATCTATGCAATCCAAATGCTGAATCACTTTTCAATAGCGGACTATCTTTGCTTAAACTGTCCATATGAGAGATGTAGCTTTACTGCTGAGTACATCCATCCTTTGTGGCTATTGCATTATGAACCATTAATTCCTAAAAGCATTGCCATTTGCTGGTGACTGCATTCTGATGTGTAAGTCTTAATCAATATTCAGCAGGACAAAATGTGCAATAACCTAAAACTAAATTGGATGGATGTTCTAAGGCTGCAAATGTATCATTGCTGATCATTCATGATGAGTCAATGCGTGCTGGAAATGCGGTTGTATTATTATTAAACTATATTCCTATAGTGAACATAATTACAAGAAGGCTTTGAAACATCTCTTCTAAAAAGAATTGTGCAGTATTATCTATTCAGCTTTGTTATTTAGTGTATCTAATGCTGGCCATATGATATATCATTTTCCCATAGTTAAGGTTATCAAAGGAGCATCTGCAAACACAGGAAAGCCACTAGTAATAAGTAGAATGGTAGCAGTAATATTACACAACAGTTACATTATGAAACTCTTGGGGATTTTAGGGAAGTCTCACAATTTCTGCAACCCAGCATATTTAGAGTGTTGTCAGTATTGAATAATACTATCTGTCTATGATTATTATTGCATGCATTGACACTTATGTGCATCAGTAAAGATGTACCAGTGGTAGGCAGTGCCCTGTAGCATACATAGGTCTGCTGGATGTACCCATCTTGGTTTGTCTCTAGAAGGTTTTAGGCAGTAATGGGCATTGATGATGGAACATCTGGACTCCCTTTGCCTGGGCCTAATGGTGGTTAGGTGAGCTGCTACTGTTGTAATTTCATAGGTAGGAAAATGTTTGATTGACAAAGACAGCATAGGAGAAGTCTACCCCTTTTGAGTTTACCACAGCAAAATTTTAACTGAATTGCATTAAACACAAAAATGAAAATGTATTATATTGCAGCTTACAATTCTTAGATGTGGTGGCTGCATTTGTTTTCCTTTCTTAGGATTATTTCCTTTATTTTCACTGGTGATCTCATCAGTATGCAGGCAGGAGCAGTTTACTTTCTCCACTGCAGGTGACGCTCAACCACAGAGGCATTGCAGGTGGAGAGGAAGTCAAGAGGAACATGAATTCTCTATGGATTCCTAGGTCACTGGGGAAGCTGTCCGATTGGATGCTCCCATCCAATTGCCACGTTGCCCCCACTGGATCCGCCCCTGGACAGGGTGCAGGGCGTAGGGAGCCATCCTTGCCGGGAGAACACAGTGGTTATTGCTAGCGACTATAGCTGTGTGGTTATTGCTAGCGGCTATAGTTGCGTCAAAATCGTGTGACTTTCAGGTCATACAAGTCTGAAAGTGGCCTTAGTCTGCTTTTACAGTCTTGTGTCATTTGCTGGAGAGATAAATTGGAAGTTCCTTTTTGAGTAGCCCCATTTCCATATTCTATAAGAAAGATCTTTCTTGTCTGCCATTGCGTTCTCAATTTTTTGAATACAATTCAATGAGCTGTATGGGGCTTCAGAGAGTTTTCTGTGTAGAGCTTTTAGAGCTATAGAAATGACTAAATCATGTCAAGGCGCCTTGAATTCAGACTGCCCCGATATCAGAGCTAAAGGCAGCACCCATCTATTGTTCAGTAATTGAGCTCTAAAAGTACAAAGCAGTATGACTTATCTTCACCGTGACTCATGGATTAAACAAAAGCTGTGAATTCTAGCACTATGGTACTATTCAAATCAGGGGAACACATCACTTACCATTCAAATCCCATGCACATATCTATTATACAGGACTAGCTATCTTTTTTTTTTCCATTACAACAACATTGATTTATCGAGATGTAAAAACGAATTTCTCCTGTATATTTAATAAAGGGTGATGTATAAATTTCAATTATGGTCTCAGTGTGATAACACATTAGAGTTTTAAACTTTAAAGAGGAAGTAAAGCCTCTGGGAAAAAAAAAATAAATACACCCTGCAAGCCAAAGGCATAATGAGCTAGTATGCATAGCATACTAGCTCATTATGAATTATTTACCTGAGATCGAAGCCCCCGCATCGGCCCTCGTTCGCCTGCTCCGACGCCGTTATTTCTGCAAATATCTCCTAAACCTTTTAGGTTTGGGAGATATTTCTTGCACCTACAGATAAGCTTACCTGTAGGTTAAAGTGGTTGTAATGGGTTTACAACCACTTTAAGCAGAACTCCTATATAAAAGCACATCAAATTTTAATATTTAATTTTGCACATTATAAGAACATATAATTTCATAGTTTGTCAGGTTGAAAAAATATACAAGTCCATCTAGTTCAACCAAAAAAAATAAATAAAAGAAGAAGCCTCCCATGCTGGTAAAGCTTTAGCTGACTTGCATATTACCTTGTTGCCAGACCATCCATATTAACAAAACTCTTCCCATAAAATTACATGTACATGTAATATCGTTTATGCATTTTTTTTTTTACCTGTGAAGGCTTCTCCTGTGTAGACATCCAAACATCCTGAGACTGCTACTGCTGGGCAATCTTTAGCCAGCCATAGATGGTGCGATTTTCTTTTCTGCAACCACGGGTTGCAGGAAAGAAAATCGTTTGATTTCCCCATCAACAAAAAATCCGACAGGATGATTGTACCCATCAGCCTGCCCAGACATTGTTCGATTCTTGGCAGGTCCCTGCTGAACCGCCGAGATTCGAATCTTCTATGGCCAACTTTAGATATGAGATCAGTGGCCCCAAACAGACTCAGAACTATTGTTCTACTTATTTATTACAAGTATTTAAATATCAGTCCCTGCCCACAAGGAGCTTACAATTTAAGATTGTTTTCACATATGCATTCACACATATACTAGGAACAAATTGGAAAGCAGCCAATTAACCTACCAGCATGTCTTTGGAGTGTGGGAGGAAACCAGAGTATCTGGAGGAAATCCATATTCAAATTAAATTCAGAGTCCTGACTGAGATTTGGCAAAAGTTCTAATCGATAAGCCACCGTGCTGCCTGTCATTCTTAACCCAGCAGTTACATAAAAGTCTATGTAGCTTAAGTCAATTTCTACTGGCTTATGATCAGCTTTAGTAACTGAAGAGGCAACCAATCGTTTAGACAAAAAATATTTCAACACTGGGTGTCCAGTGTGCCCCTGTGCCTTTGAGGGGTGGGCTCCCTCCAGGCTCACCTGCCCTCTGCCTATCCATTATAATGCATGTGCTTCCACTGTAGTGGCTCTCAAAAATTTGGAGTTAGGACTGCAGATAATACTGGGGTGCCATAAAGAGGCCCTGCAGCTTACCCATATATTTGCAAATGTGTGCAAACTAAACCCCTGTTTTTAACGCAGACAGGATAATTCCGTTGGTTGCAGGCTGGTTGGTAAGATGAGCTGGGAATCTTCTTTGGTTTGGCTTGATATGCGTCACCCTTCCATGTGCTCCTGGCTGCAAAGACCAGTTATAGGTGGAGTCAGTGTTTGTGCTCTGTGTAAAACCATCGCACAGAGCAGGTAAGTATAACATGTTTGTTATTTTTTTTTTAAATCTAACTTTACAATCACTTTAATATGGTATTTATGTTGACTTTGGACTCTAGGCTTAAGCTGGACATGCACAGTGTGAATTTCAGATGGTTCCGCAAAAAGCAGCCAAAACTGAACCATGGGTTGCCAGTCAGCATCCTCCTGTCCAAATTTTTTCATTTTGAAAATGAAAGAAATTTGTTGGCTAAACAGTGGCTGCCTCCAATTATATGCTGCCACTGTTTGGGTATTCTGACAGCCATGGGTAAAGCTTACCTGTATACAAAGCTAGCAGGAGAGATTTGTCCATTCACAAAGTTTAACATGGATTGGGGGAATCAAGTGACTTTTCTTATTCAACCTGCAGACTAAAGTGAGAGAAATTTTACAATTTATGGCCAGCTTCAAATTGTTGAACAGCAAAAATTTCACACTGAGCAGAGAGAGAAGCAATGAAGATTTTGTTAGAGAAGGCCTTGCTTTCAAGTTGCTTGCACAAACATATTGGTTATCTTATCTCTTGGCCAGCTGTTGGTTGGAGATGTCATGGAGCAATACCTGCCAGGGGAATTAGAGGTTGGACACTACAATCAAATCCAGCTGTACAGGTCACTAAAATAAAAAAAAAATGCGTCGACAGATCAGGATGTGATACTCTATCCCACATATTGGAACATCTTGGCAAGCACTCTGGTCAACCTGAATTCTTTGTTGGCCTCAACAAGTTCTATTAGCCTTTGATGCTTTGTAATAGAAAGGTCATCTCCAGAATAGGGTGTAGCAAATATCACCCCTTGAGACTGTGAACATGAGGCGCATGCCATAGAATTCAATACAATTTAGAAGTTATAAATTGGAATTCACAACACAGTAAAGACATTGCTTAGTGAATATCAAATATAATAACAGTAAATCAGAATGTTTAGCATACGATTTAAATATTAATCGTGGCCATAGATTGTCATATATCTCTTTGTGCAAGTTGTCGGATTGCAGGAACCAGGTATGATGCACTACAAACTCTGTCAGACAGTGACAATGACATACGCACTTTGATTCTATAATTGTTCCATAGGGAAAAGGGTGAAAGATTTACTTACAAGGAGAATTTCCATAAATGGAGTTCAGGAAATTCCCGATTATCTCAAGTTATGTTCAAATTGTCGAATTGTCCTGTTTATACCTTCTGTAAGCCAAGAGTGAGTTGCCATATTTGATGCTCACAAACATATCCAATGATAACATTGTAAACCTTCACAAAAATCAGAAATTTTGCAATTGCATCACATTTTTTTACTTTTGTAATGTCTCTTCTGCAATCTAATAAAGCTATGGGCCTCCTCGCAGTTTTCCTTGCAATGTACAATGAGCCACAGATGTGCGGCTCACTTTACATTCTGGCACAGACTCTGTGTGCTTGGGAGACTGAACTCCTGCGCATGCATGGGACACTGCAATCTTTTTAGTCAGCATGAGATGTGTGATGCCCACATTACTCTAGATACCTATAGGGACTCCTTAGTAACAACTGCATGTGGACATTACTCCTTGTACAATTCCTACACCAACATTTTGTGGATCTCACGGTAGATGTATGAGGCCACTTTCACACTGAGGCGCTGGCCGCGTTGATGGTAAAGCGCCGCTAGTTTTAGCGGCGCTTTACGCTCGTTTTAGCATCGCTTTTCACCAGCTAGCAGGGCGCTTTTAACCCCCACTAGCGGCCAAAAAAGCGTTCAAAGCACCGCTGCCGAAGCGCTTTGCAGGCACTTTGGCAGCGGTGCCCATTTATTTTAATGGCCTGGGCGGTTTAGGAGCGGTGTATACACTGCTTCCGCACTGCCCCAAAGATGCTGCTTGCAGGACTTTTTTTCCTGTCCTGCAAGTGCACCGCCCCAGTGGGAAAGAACTCAGGCTTTCACACTGAGGCTGCAGAAGAGGCAGTTTACAGGCGCTTTTCAGGTGCTATTTTTAGCACAAAAACGCCTGTAAAACGCCTCAGTGTGGAAGTAGCCTACGATTTATTCATCATGGTGGGTTAGTTTGAGACCTGTCATGATTGGCTTGGTAGTCTTATGCATGGATTTGACCATCTATCCCCCTGCCCTTTTTGACATATTTTACATGACAATGTTTTGTCTGCTGCCCCTCTCACCTCCTTGATACTCCAGTGCCCACCCAGGGGGTATCCTTCATACTTGCTATGCACATGCATGTAAGTTACCATGTGTTCTTGTATGTCCTGAAGAAGCAGAAACGGAAAACGTGTTGACCCATGAGGACTTATTTCCACATGACAGTTTCTGTTAAGGCAATCAGCCATTGTGTGAATACATTATATGATATTGTGCCAAATAATTAGCAGTTCGTTAGAATTTGTTGTTCCCAACCTTTTTTAGGTCTGGAATGTATTTTCATGTTTTGTATTAAAATATTGTATGATTTTATGAACCATCGGGTTTGTTCCCTTTCATGCCAGTAGAGTCTGATACTTATGTTTAGACCCCTTTCACACTGAAGGCATTTTTCAGACATTTTAGCGCTAGAAATAGCGACTGTAAAGTGCCTGAAAACCACCTCCCATGCCTCCCCAGTGGGAAACCTCGAGTGCTTTCACACTGGGGCAGTGCGGTTGCGGGACAAAAAGTCCTGCAAGCAGCATTTTTGGGGAGGTTTGGGAGCGCTGTATACAGCGCTCCTAAAATGCCCCTGCCCATTGAAATGCATGGGCAGCGCATCCGATGTGCCTGAAAAGCACGGGCACTTTTAATCCCCGCTATCGGCCAAAAAGCACAGCGAAGACAACAGTAAAGCGCCGCTAACGCTAGCGCCGCTTTACTGCTAATGCGGCGCAGCCCCAGTGTGAAAGTACCCTTAAAGATTTTAGTGATGTTATCCTGCACTGACCAATAAAGATGACTGCAGCCTTGCACTCGGAAGAAGCTGGGTAGAAAATGCCAGTGAGGGTCCTCAGACCATTAAAGGAGAGGTAATTTTTGCAAACTTTAGTTCCACTTTAATTTTACGTATGCATTAACGTCCCTAGCGGTATTCCCGAGTGTGGCTCGGGGTGAATTTAGTGGTAACTCCGAGCCAGACTCGGGATTGCAGACAAAGTTACTGTATATACTCGTGTATAAGTTGAATTTTTCAGCCCCTTTTTTATACACGAGTCACCGCCGTCTGCCTACATGATCAGCTTGTCATGCAGGAAGACGGCGGCCAGCGTGTGCTACATAACACTCGGCAGCGGCTCTCACTGTTCAAAAGCCGCGCCTCCTCATCTGTGATAGGCAGTCAGTGTACAGCCTATCACAGACATTCTCTCATCCTCGTCCATGGTATGAGGATGAGAGAATGTCCGTGATAGGCTGACCGCTGACTGCTGGGAAATTGAGTTTTTTGGATGAGGAGGAGGTGCGGCTTTTGAACAGTGAATGGCCGCCGAATACTACACGCTGATCGGTGCAGAGCGGCGCACGGAGGATGCACAGGACACAGGTAGGATGCACACACACACAGACACATGCACACAGGTACATATACACATACACAGGACACAGGTACATATACACATGCACATATACACAGGTACATGACACAGATACATATACACATGACACATGCACATATACACAGGACACATGCACAGGACATAGGGAGGTATACAGCTGCAGATGGGCATTGTTAACCCACTTTTTCCACTTGCAGTAGCTGCTGCATTTCTCACCCTAGTCTTATACTCGGGTCAATAAGTTTTCCCCATTTTTTTGTGGTAAATTAGGGCCTCGACTTATACTCGAGTATATACGGTACTTACCTTGTCCCCAGGATCCTGCGATGTCTCCCCGCTGTGTGTCCGTGGGCTGTGTACTCCTCTCCATCTATCACAGTGCAGGCCTCCGTTCCCTGCGAGCGTTGCGACGTACGGGGACGGAGCCTGGTGCCAAATTCAAAAAGGGAAAAACACAGAACACATACAGGACACTGTAATCTTACGGATTACATAACTGTATCAAATTATTTCACATCCCTTTTGTTCCTAATGCTTTGTCCAGTGCCCTGCATGCAGTTTTATATGATATATACTGTTCTTTCTGCCTGGAAACTTGAGAATGTCCATAGCAACCAAAAAGTGTCCCTTTACATCAAAAGCGGTTTTAGACCAGCTAGAAAACAGCGATAATAAATAGGAATCACTTGCAGAATTGAGCAATAGTGATTTGTGGGGAAATTCATCATCAAACACTGAAAGTAATGACAGCGACAATTCTGCAACTGAGCAAATTTCAGTGTTTTTGATTTGATTACATTATTGAATAAATTCTATTATTATTCTATTATTATTTGTTATAATTATTTATAGTTTTTTATTATATTATAATTTATGATTTCGTGTTTCAAAATTTATCATACCCGGGATGTCTACTAGACTCTGGTTTGGACAGATTTAAGTGAGTTATTCCTAAGAATTACAGGCCTACAATATAAAACACAAAATTTCCGTACGAAACAATGTACTGCTTTCAGCATCAAAAATCAGACATAATCATACCGCCAGGGAGGTTACAGCGGAGTTCCGTTTAAAAAAAAAAATTAAAGTCAGCAGCTGCAAACACTGCAGCTGCTGACTTTTAATAGTCGGATACTTACCTGTCCCAGGGTCCAGCGATGCGGGGGAATGAAGCCCCGCTCATCTCCCCCTCCTCTCTGCGGCGCCGGCATTGTAACTGTGGGCGCCCCGCTGTGGCTTCACTGCCGGGCACCCACTGCGCATGAGCAAGCCGCGCCGAGCGCCGTGACTGGCTGGGCAATCCTCTGGGACCTGTGACGTGTCCGAGATGATTGCAGAGAAGGAGGGGGAGAGGTGATCTCCCTTCCCGCGCCGCGGAGCGCCAGGAGGAAGTGGGAGCTAGGACCCTCTAAAAAGAGGGTCCCGGCTCCCCCCCCCCCCCAAAAAAATGATATGCGAAATGTGGCATGTCAGGGGGTCACCTCCCTTAAAGTGGTTCTAAACTCATTACAACCACTTTCTTTAACCTACAGGTAAGCCTAGATTAAGGCTTACCTGTAGGTGCAAGAAATATCTCCCAGACCTAAAAGGTTTAGGAGATATTTGCAGAAATAGCGGAACCAATGTCAACGGTGCATGCGCCGTAGACATTGGGCGCAGGCGCACTGAGCGTGCCGTTTCTAACGGCGATCATGGCGTTAGTGCCAGCATCAGTGCGCATGCTCGGGAGTGACGTCATCGCGGCTCCGGCCAGTCACAGCGCCGGAGCCGCGATACCCGGAAAATAGATGGCGGCGTCAGAGGGGGCGAACGAGGGTCTCTTCGGGGCTTCGATCTCAGGTAAGTAATTCATAATGAGCTAGTATGCTATGCATACTAGCTCATTATGCCTTTGTTTGCAGGGTGTATTTTTTTTCAGAGGCTTTACTTCCTCTTTAAAGCAGAAGTTACATTTTTGGGTGGAATTCCGCTTTAAGGTAAAAAACATAAAACCTTTAGTACTACTTTAATTCCCAGAGATACTTTTCAGAGTCAACTGACCTAAATTGTGTATACGCTTATTCTGTTCACCTTCTGTGACAAATGGCAGAGTTTCTCACCATGTTACCACTAGCAATACAAATGCAAGCCAAGCATGTACCCACTTCATTTTCTATTTTTTGCACTCTCTTGCTGACAGACAGTGAGTATACAATCTGGCCAAGTTGACAGATATCATTGTCTTTTACTGGCAGAGGAAAATAGATCTGTCCTCGGGAGAAGCTCCGACTCACCAGAGAGTCAGGGAGAGGTATTGGTGTCAGTACTGCCACATTTCTCTGATTTTACATTGAATTCAAGATGTCAAAAAGGAGCTGGAAAGACCGCAGTTCATCATTGTGTCATACTTTGGAGCTGTTCATGTTGAACCCACTGACAGAGGTGAGGCATTAGGAGAGGATAAGAGTGCATTCTGCATGTGTGTCACCACACAGTATACAATGTATAAAATGCTCTGAAGCTATTGTTCTGTTTTCAGCATTTCACATACACATCGCTTCGTTTCTAATGCATAGTCAAAGCAGTAGTCTAGGTATGATTTTTATTGCATTTTTATTTTAGCCCAGCTTGGCCATTGAATAAGCTTGTTATAGTTGTTCGAGATTTTTCCCTTATATGCTGTATTTGCAAAATCATTCCTTAGAGCACCTAAAGTGTAAGTAACCCCCCTATCGTTTTCAGCCAAGGAAGCTGCCATCTTAGCCTCTGTTTAATCTACAACTGCCATGATGCTGCACATGTGATCAGTTATGATGCCAGCCATTGGATGGTTTGACAGTTTGGTTGAGAGCACAACCAATGGTAGTGTTACATTTCGGGCACGTAAATTAAACTGTTTTATGGATGGGTTTACTTCGGCTTTAAATGATAAGTTCATCTTTTGGAACATGTTACATGTTCCACTCATATTTAGGGTGGGAAATGTAACATGTTCCAGCAGCTGCAGCCTTTTCACCCTCTCCCCCAGTGACAGCAGACGGGCATCTTCTCTGGGCCCCCCGCTGTCATTCTTTGTAACTAACATGGCCATGCAGGGTTCCTCCTGCCTGGCCACGTTATTCATTCAAAGTCCTCTGTGAATGGGAAACTACAGGTCCCAACAGCCTATGTGGCTGTCAGCTTAAAGTTCTCAATCAACTACCATGGCGCTGTTGAGTGCTGAGATCATTCATTCTTCCTGTCAGTGGGTATCTGCTTGTCTATACAAGGTACGAGCAAAAAGGTACACTGACAGATCTGCAGGAGTCCTGCATGCTACCAGTGATCTGCTGATCGCTGGTGCAATGCTTTCCAGTCTCCCAAAACTGTAAAAATAGTAAATGCACATTTTTTTTTTACCTGCACAAAAACTATTTTTTGTTAAAAGGTGAACTTATCCTTTAACTTTGCGTGTTCAAGCACAGCAATTATGACGATGATAGGTAAAGCTGAAGTCTTCAATGGTAAAGCTGAAGTCTGGATATGATTTTTATTGCCTCGTTCCATTGATCCAGCCTGGACCAACGTTATTATACATATCTCACACCTGTGCAGTCGCTATGGAACCTGCAAAATGACTGTAGTAGTAACAGCTGCTACAGTGATAGCAGTGATCTTCCAGGTACTGTGCCGAGCAGCTAAACTTTTGCACAATAATCACAGGTGGTTACTCGCTTGGCACCACTGCCATTCATAGATTATCTTGTATTTTTTTAATTGAATACAAGGCATTCTCTGATTGAACAAGGTGGAGATTGTGACATCACCGCCCCACCTCTCCACCTCATTCAGGCAGAGAACACCTTGTATTCATTGAAAAAAGAAGAAGGGTTTTTCCAGGTGGCAGCAGTGCCAAGTGAGCGGCTCTCCGCACCTATCACTGTATTAGTGGTGACAACAGCCTATCATCACCATAATTGCTGCACTAGCACGTGTACAGTTAAAGGTTCACTACCTTTCTAAGGAACAAAAGGAATGATTGCTTAAAGAACAATCCCAGGTATGGAGATTTTTTACATAGTTACATTGTCTAGCTTAGACCAAGGTAATTATGCATAAACCATACCTGTGTGATCCCTCTAGAAGGTGAAAATCATTGTAGTAGACACTGCTAGATCCAGTGATCTCCACTAACTTTTGTGTCCTATGCTGAATGGCTGCTATGCTGTTTCTTGAACACAGTAGGTCACCCGCTCGGCCTAAGAGCCTTTTAGAGATTGTGTTACTTTTTCTCAATGAAAGCAAAGCATTTTCTGATAGGATTAAGTGGCGAGGTGGGGGTGGCTCGTCCAATCAGAAATTGCTATGCATTTATTGAGAAAATGTAAAGCATTCTCTGAAAGGTGGCCAAGCCAAGCGGCTGACCCCTTGTGTATACAATGCAGCAGGGCATAAGAGCATGGGACCCAAAAGCGAGTGTTTACTACAGTAATTTACAGCTTCTAGAGCAGGGTTTCTCAAACAGGGTTCCATGGAAGCCTACGATTCCTCCAGAGGTTGCTAGGAGTTCCTTGAGACATAAGAAATTTCTTCCTCTCAGATAAGTTTCTAATGACACCAGTGATCTTTTTCGCTATCTGTTAGGGGGGTTTCTTCCCAATGGCCACAAGTGTAAGAAGCATTATTCCCAGTGGCCATCACACTAATGTATCAAAAGTTTTAGATATAGTCATTTTTAGCAGGGGATCCCTGAGATTAGAAAGTTTTTTCCAAGAGTTCCCCTGTTTGAAAAGGTTGAGAAAGGCTGTTCTAGAGGCATCCCTGGGTATATGGGTATATTCATATTTACATTGTAAGGCACTGGTGGGCACTGATGAGGCTGCAGTGATAGGAAACACTGAGGGGCACTGATGGGCACTGAAAGGTGGCACTGGTAGGCGGCATTGATGGGCACTGATAGGCGGCACTGATGGGCACTGGTAGCTGGCACTGATAGATGACACTGATGAGGAGACACTGATGGGCACTGGTTTGCAGCACTGGTGGGCACTTATTGGCAGCACTGGTGGGCACTTATTGGCAGCACTGGTGGGCACAGATTGGCAGCACTGGTGGGCACTGTTGGGACTGCACTAATAATCAGTGCCCTAATAATCAGTGTACATGTCCCTTTTAGAGAATCCGGTTTTTTACTCTCTTTTCAGCACGAGGAAAGGAGTGCCAATAACCGGCTCCTATTTACATCCGTGATCAGCTGATTGGCCCTTCATCTCCTCTAGACACTGCGATTACAGGGCGCGCTGTGATTGCCCCGCAGTGGATGTGATCACAGGAGGCCATCATTTAACGACCTCCTTGAACTAGCTACAGTGTGGTCGGCATGTGGGTAAAGGTACAGGGAGCTAGGACCGCAGTACACTGGGGTGCCTTGACTGCGGCTTACACATATGTTTGCAAATGTGTGCGACTAAACTGCTTTTGTGTAACATATACTGATAGACAAGGTCAGTTTGGCTTTTGGTAAGCGAGCTAGGAATTTTTATTTGTTTTTTATTTTGATAACCATACCTGGAATTCTTCTTTAAAAAAAATGCAAGGGTTGAGAATATAACAAGCTCATCAAATGGCATGACCTGATTATCACAAGCAATGCACCCACATGTATGGGCTGTCTGTACCTGATTGTATTTACCTTTCCGTTATGAAGAAACAGAAAATAACTGTCATCCTAGGTGTAGGCTGTGCGTTTTTATCCCCCCGCTTCCTTATTCCAAGTACATGAGAAATCCTCAGCACCATCTGCTGAGTTCATCAGACAATTTTAGTGTTTACTTTCAGACAATGCGCCAGATTCTTTAACCTTAGTGGGGCGATAGCGGTTTATGGTTCATTTTGAAAATCCATTTGATTATGCTCTGCTATTATCCTCCTAAGAAGTGTGCTGTCTCTGCATATTTTATTTTTTAATTTTTATACACTTAGAAGATAAAACAGTCATCCATCATGACTCGCGTCCTTTGTGTCCCCCCAGCTTTTCTTCATTTGCTGCTGCTTGGCTTTTATTTCATCGCTTCTCTGCCTTCTGTGTTTTCATAGATCATTTTAAAGACTCCATCAACTTGAGAGCCTTTCGGATCTGAAAGTTTTCTCTGCTCCTGCTTTATAGATGCCTAGACGCCCCTTTTATATACTTATCTCTTTCTCATGTTGTCAATTTGTTTTATCTATACCGTTATATGACGGGTGCAAAATACATAAAAGATGAGGGCGAGGAAGATAGGGAGCCAGGAAGAGGTGTCAATCAAATGGCGACCGTAAGCTTTAAAATATTGCAGCGTGCCCATTCATCGGAGGACTGCCAAGGCTTCATACATGATAGGAATGCTTTGGAGGTCAAACAATCCAAGCTAAAGGTCAGGAGTGGGAAATTTGGCTGCACCAAGCAGTTTGTGGACAGGGAGGCCTGTGTGTGATTGTACATGCGGCTGCTTCTCCAAGACGTCAAATTAAATCATTAACAAGAGACAGAAATCATATGACAGCTCTAGGAAACACGAAGTCTGATGGGAATGCACTGACCATACACAGCTTATCTGATGAACAATCTCTTCGACTTCCTAACACTGGCACGCTGGGAGATCTTCTGCTGAGACAAAGATTAAAGTCCATTTACTGCCATTCCTGTCTATCAAACCAGCACATTCACAAGTGATACAATTTAACGGGTTTATTGATCACAGCGCCATTTCTTTGCAAAGCGATGCTAGGAATAAAACTCAGATTGATCCAATATTAGACAGCCTCTGTACAGGCTCTGATATAGAGGCAGGAGAAAATTTGTCTAACCCTTCACTTGTAACAGCAAAATAATATGGAGGAGGTTTGATTGTTTTCAACAATAGGAGACTTTATTATCTGGCCACACATGTACAGATTGGCAAAGGAAAGAAGGAGCAGATATGGCGCTGTTCCAGATCTGGTGAATTCAGGTGTGTGCTACTCCCTTGATTGGGAGGAATATATTAGGTGGGGAAAAAATACTAGGTGGTTCCTATTCCTATGTGTATTGACTCAAGAACCCATATAAAGGTTAATGTGAAGCCTGGGTGTGTGTGTGTTGTGTAACTAATACAATAAAGTGCAATGTGTATGGTCTCGGTTTATACCATAAATAAATGAATAAAAATGTTGCAAAGTACTTAGTTGTTATACATACATAAAACCAATATAAAAAAATCAATATAAAAAATATATATAAAATTAAAGTGCTAATGTGAATAAACAAGCGAACATCTGATTAATTGGTGCTCTGGTGCCGGTGAATGAGTCCATTTAAATTCTGGTGAACTTTTCAATGAATAAATCATAGTACGTGTCTTATTTGTGCTCTTATAATGACTGCACTCACCAGATCCTTCACCCCCTCTTGGGGTCTCGCACATCCACAGTATATGCCACTGTGTAGCACCATAAGATATCTCCGTCCTTAATGTAAACTAAATGTGCCAACGTATGCTTCCAGCCTTCTCTTTCCAATCAGCCTGGCGAAACTTCAATTACGTAAAAGCCACGTACTACAATTCCCGCAATGCTTTGCTCTAGGCGTATCATTAACTGCGCCATTGGCCATTCCCAAGATTTATGGTTATAATCATACATGGCAGAGCTCCAGACCAGTGACAAACACACAGTATGCAGGAGACAATAGAAGGCATCCTAAAAGACCTGCACACAGGCCCCTGGGTTAAGCTGGCCATGCATGCATGGATTTCTTTTACTCATCACATGGATTGAACTAAAGAGATCTAACAGATCCCTCTATTGCTAAATAGCACAGACTGACAAATGTCCTCTTCCAGTTATTGTATTTTGACAGCTGTGCCTGCGGCTGTCAGAACACCTAAATAGTGACTGCATAGCTCCCAACTGTCCCTGATTTTGAGGGACTGTCCCTGATTTGGAGCAATGTCCCTCTGTCCCTCATTCCTCCTCATTTGTCCCTCATTTTGGTCTGATCTATATAGATGTATATAAAATGCACTTTTTATCTTTCAAAAAGTGTTTCCCAGTGCTAAATCTTTCATCCAAATTCTAAATTGCTGCATTTGTACATTTTAAAAGCCAATATAAAGGAATAGTAGTGATAAAAAAAAGCCCTTGTGGATTTAATTAACCTTTATTTTTTGGTTAATTCTCCTTTAAGGGGGTGTGGCAGGGGGCGTGTCCTATGCCTACATACATTTGGTAGTAGGTGTCCCTCATTCCCATTTAAAAATGTTGGGAGGTATGTGACTGCATCTGATCTGGCTGCAGTTGCTGCTCGGCCAACAATATTTCCCTTGCCTACAATTAAAATTTGCTGAGCCAGCTAGTGCCAGCAGGGCCAACCACCGATGGGCTTCGGCCCATGCAGCAGGAAATAACTGAAATGTGATCGTTGGATGGGCAGCTTCACTCTAAGGCTAAGTTATATTTGCGTCTCAACTGCCGGGCCGCTTAAAAGTAATCCGTTTTCAAATCGCTTTTCAGAGGTGTTCGATATGGAGTGAGTCTAATAACCAACTGTTTTTACCCTGTACTTGCCATACAGTGTTGCAACTTCATTCATTGCACACAGTTGGGGGACATTTGCAGCATACTTCCTTATTCACTTGAATGGGTCGACGTAACAGGAGTAATAGTTTTTGAGATGGTTTGCGTGTGAACATCCCCATCTGCTGCCTTTGCAGTTTAAAAGAGACGTTTGGGAATTCCAAAAAAGAAACATTTATATTCACCTAGGTGGATGCTGCATCTGTCCCTGCCATGTCTAAGACCGAGAACTGATTGATCACATGACCCCTGAGCGCTCAGTTCTTGGTCTTCAGTGAGCAGAGAGTGGTGGTTGCGGGGGGGGGGGGGGGGGGGACTGGAGCGATTGGCTCAGGCCGAGCCAGCTGATGGTTAGGAATCTGGGTGAATCCCGATATTAGAGTCAGGATCCCTCCAAAGTTTGAGCATAATCAGCCGTCGGCTGAATATGGGTCACAGGAGCCAGAACAATGTGCACTCCTGTGATCCCCAGGAGAAGTAGGAGCAAAAGAGCTGTGGCCCTACTTCTCTATTAAGGGGGAGCTTTTGGGGGGCACTAAAAACAGGGCTTACCCACCTGTTTTTAATGGTCCCCCCATCCACAAGTCTAAACCAGCCCTAATGGTGGGTACACAGTGGCCAAAAATGGCAGGAACCAGCTGACTTACAACCTGTTTGTGCAGCTCCCTATCTGACAGAAGCCGGTCTGTCGAACAGGATAGCTGGAAAACCAGTATCCAATCAGCATCCAATCAGCGCTGGCAGCCACACACTGAGGGGAAAAAAAAGGGGGGGGGCGTCCCCCTGTCTGAAAACTGACAGATTGCTGTACTAACACACATCTCTGGGTTAAACAAAAACAAACTTATAGTGTGTACCGGACTTTACAGTCAAATTGTCCATCCCAGGGAATCCAAAATGCAAATTACAGGTAATTTGATGATATCCTGACATTTGAGCCCCATGCACATGGGTGTTTTGTATGGCTTAAGGCTGTATAGCATAAAATACCCCTGTATTTGTGACACCCTGGTGCACCCTATATCTAACTCATAATTAAAATGTATTACAGAATACACTGTGCACAAGTATACTGTATGAAAACTCTGGTACTTGCTTTTACACGTGCATTCATATAGACGTATTTTCCTGAGCACTATGTCCATGCGGGTGCGCATCTAAATAGTAAACACAAATATCGGTATTTACATGCATATACCCACATACAGCATATTCTATAATACAATGAACCACATGGCGGGTGTGGCTCCCAGGTACCGCAAATACATTCATATTTTACACTGTTTTGCCATATGCCTTGAAATACGCCCATGTGCATGAGACCTTCCTTTTTCTGTAGTCGAAACAAAAAAAGTGTCTTGGGCTTTTTATAGGTGTCAGTTTAAGCAAGTTTAGAACACTTGCAAAGCTTATAATGTATTCAAATAATAAACAATCTATATGGCATGTTTAGAGATTAGGATAATACCAGGATTGCCTGGATAATCTTACATTAGCCAACAGATGTAGAGACAGTGTCAGATATTGTGATATCTGGATATATTGAAGGATCATATTAAATCCCTAACATCAACAGATGGCACAAGTCTAGGACTGCTATTGGTTGCCGTATGGATATAGAACTTTATGCAAAGTAAAGAAGGTACAGTATATATATATATATATATATATATATATATATATATATATATATATATATATATATATATATATATGGATGGTGACACACATAACAAACAGGTCTGATAATACCCAGTCAATCGTATTAAAGTGTAAATAAAGCCAAAAACAAACATATAACCACTTCCCGACCAGCGTACAACCTCGTCAGGAAGTGGTTTTACCAGGATCATGGCCAATGAGGCTGTATGTGGGTATAAACTGGTACTTGTGTAAACATGCATGTGCACAAATATGCAAGCCTTGATGCAGAATTTCTGCATCCAGGGTGGATTGTCTATGGACATGTTTGCACACGTACCACAGCATATCTCCCAACTTTTTGAGATGGGAATGAGGGACACATATTAGCAAAAGTATGTAGGCATAGGACACACCCCCTGCCACACACCCTTGAAGGTAATTTATAAAAAAAAAGATTACCTTATTTATTGGCGTATAACACGCACTTTATCCCCGCTGATCCCCCACTGATTGTGAGAGGAGCGAGTGCCGGCCGCTGATATACATACATAGCCGAGTGTACTCAGCTAGGCTCGGCTAGTTCCGCTCACAGTCATGCCCAGTCCCGCCCTATGATGGACATAACACAGGGACTGGGCGTGACTGTGAGCGCAGCTAGCTGAGTACACTCGGCTATGTATGCATATCGCCGACACTTGGCTCCGCTCATAGTCACACTCAGTCCCGCTATTGGACGTGTGGTATGTCCATCATGGGGCGGGACTGGGCGGGACTGCGAGAGGAGCCGCAAAGAGCTGAGAAGAGCCGAGATACACAGGACCGGCTCTGTGTATCTCGGCGGTGCCATTTTTAAACTGCAGTGACACTGACAAGTCATTGCAGTTTAACTGCAGGCTGGGCAAGGCTGCAAATGATCTGATAAGGCTGCAAATGACACTGACAAGGCTGCAAATGACACTGACAAGGCTGCAAGGCTGCAAGTGACACTGACAAGGCTGCAAATGACACTGGACGAGCATGCAGATGGATGCTGTGCAAGACTGCAGATGGACACTGATAAGGCTGCATTGATGGGCATTTTAATGTAAGCTTTTTTCCTTAAAAAGTTTTTTTCCTTAAAATTCCCTCCTAAACTTGGGGTGCGTGTTATACGCCGGCGTGTGTTATACGCCGATAAATACGGTAGTTAAAACCACAATTTTTTTTTTACCACTACTATTCCTTTATACTGACTATTGAAATGTACAAATGCAGCAATGTAGAATTTGAATGAAAGGTTTAGCACTGGGAAACATTTTTTGAAAGATAAAAAGTGCATTTTATATATAACTATATAGATCAGATCAAAATGAGGGACAAATGAGGTCAGAGGGACAGAAGGACTTTGTTCCAAATCAGGGACAGTTGGGAGCAATGCCATAGTATACCTGCAAGCAGTCACATCATATTACTGCTTTCTATGGGTGGCTGTAGGCAACAGCCATGGCTCAGAGGAATGGTTTATTGCAGTTTCTGTACACTCTTGCAAGCTGTATGGCCGACATGCAGCCATGTGTATGAGCAAACTAAATCTGGCCTTCATACAGCTGACAAGTTTCCGCCAAGCTTCTTTGACAAAAGTCAATTAAAAAGTTGATTTTTTCCCAACAGGACCACCCACGGAGCAGAATTCAATGCATATATGACCACTCTAAAACAGGTTCCTGCCAGGTTCAAGCTGCTCCCTCAACACTAAAAACAGAAGTACAAACAGAGGAGGTGATCCTAATTGGTGATAACATGAAAACCTGCATGGTATCTTAATCTGTTGAGAATTAGGAAATTCAAGGAGCTACAAAAAAATCTGATTAAGGCCTCTTTCAGTTTTTTAGGCAGACCTGATTGGACCCTCCAGTCTCTTCTACAGAGTGGTGGATGTCACAACCATCTGATCTGATCCTGTCCACCAAAAACAGACAGATGGGGGACCAATTCCCCATCCATCTGGTGGATCGGATTGGATGGCATCAGATGGAAATGGACAGGCGGTCAGTTTCCATCCGATTGCCCATAGACGAGAATGGGCTGTGTCCCTGTCCACTCTGCATTGCAGAGCGAACACGGACCTATCATCCGCCTGCTCAGCGAGGATCAGTGGAGAGATCCCCTGCTGAGCAAGCGGATCCAGCGTCATGGAGGCGCCCGTGTGCAAAGGGCCCATGAAGAAAACACCTTTAAAGAAGTATGCAGTTATTATAAGGCTTCGTGCACACTGGGGCTTTTATAAACACATTTCTCCTAGCAGGAGAAAAGCAACTTCAAAAATGCGCCTAAGCTGCGTTTTTGCAAACACATTTAGGCATGCCAAACATAGGCATTTGTTTATTTCATTAGTCAGAATAATAATTTATTCTGGCCATAGAAATGGAAGAAATGCTTAAGCAATACATGTGCCTGGTGCTTAGGCTCGTCTAGACGCGTTTAGGTGCGTTTTGGCATTTTTCTGCCAAAACCCTCCTCTCTTGAACGTACAAGTGACATTTGTTTTTTGCCTTTAAACGCCTCTGCTTCTAAAATCCTGTAAATGCCTATATTATGGACACATAAGGTAACATGGAGGGACGTTTAGAGGTTGAAAAAAAAAAAAAGTCAAACGCCTGTAAAACAGGCGCTTTTTAGTTCAAGTGTTCATGGGTTCTAAATGTTCTCTCCTATTTTGTTGCTTATCACTGTTACTGTTTATGGCAGAGATGATCACATTTCCATTCCATCAGGATAAATCCAGCATCTGGGTATTGTCTATAGATATCTAGGTCCACTACCATTATGGCCCTGCCTTGTCAGTGACTGGCAAGTACATTCAGCTCCAGGAAATCATTATGTTCCAACAAAGACTTCCATCTCTATGTCGTGTCTCCTTGTTCCTTCTTTCCATAGGTGTACACTGTAGCCTGTGATTGTGTTAGGTGATTTCATATAAATAATGGACGGAGAGCAGCACATTAATGATTAATTCTCTGTTATGTGTTCAGAGTATGGCGGAGTAAAATATTGATGGCATCGAGGAAATGAGCGCTTTCTTAATTTAGTTTGGTTCTGGTAATGTGTAACTAATGTTTCCTTCCACTGTTGTGCATTTAGTGACCCATTCAAATTTTAATATCAAGGGATAGCAAACATAATTATCATACAATGGAACATTGGAGGTGAATATTAAAATAAACAAAATGTTTTTCCTGTTTGTAATACTTGTCTTCATCAGTAGACGTAATTATATTTGTGTATATATTCAAAGATAATGGATAAGTTTACGAAGGTTCTGTTAGAGAAGGTATTCTATCTATTCATTTATTTGTATTTATTTAATACAGGTACATATATAGTGCTGAGAATTTACATAGCTCTCTTCAGATATTTTGTACTTCAGTCCTTGCCCTCAAGGAGCTTACAATCTAAGGTGCCTAAAGCCTGGTACACACAATCGGATTTTCCAACGGGAATTGTGTGATGACAGGCTGTTGATGGAAAATCCAACCATTTGTATGCTCCATCAGACAATAGTTGTTGAATTTTCCGCGGACAAATGTTCGATGGCAGGCTTATAAATTTTCCACGGATAAATGTCTGTTGGATTTTCCGAGCGTGTGTACACAAGTCCGTCAGACAAAAGTCCAAAGTACAAACACGCATGCTCAGATGCAAGGAATAGCCAGAAGCGGTTGGTCTTGTAAACTAGCGTTCGTAATGGAGAATTAACATTCGTGACGAGGCAAATTATGAAATCTCGAAATGCAGCGCACAATTCTCTTCTTCTTTAATGGGATAATAATGAAGCTGCTTTGCTGGTGATACTGATGGAGTTATTGAAAACAAATTTTCAAAGGCTTTTTTTTCTAGTGATATCAAGAATAATATTACTATGCTTGTTATTTTTTTTTTTTTTTTGTGCAAGTTACCACAAAATCATTATCCCGTAGTTTTTAAGATCAAAGATACAACTATGTTGGTGTCCCCTGTTAATTTTACATTGTATTATTTTATATGTAACTGCCTACTCCCAAACTGTCATTTGAAGTAAACACATAACCAAATATTATTCTACACATTTTTTATTGTGCATTAAAAAAAGAAAACAAATAAAATTACACATGCTATCTGCCAATAGAACTTAACTAAAAAGTGCATTCTATGCATCCAAAAATATAGAAAATATAACAAATCAAATTATTATTCAACCAAAAAATAAAATTAAAGTCTCATGCATGTGTCCTGCTTCTTAATATAGGGGGTCAACAATGCCAAGAGTTGGTGAAAGCAGGGGTCCGTCATCCGGAGATAATTCCGAAAATCATCTGGATTATTCTCCTGGAGCTCCTGCAGCAAAGGCATATGAAATAATTGGTCACGATTAGAGATGAGCCGAACACCCCCCTGTTCGGTTCGCACCAGAACATGCGAACAGGCAAAAAATTCATCCGAACACGCCAACACCGTTAAGGTCTATGGGACACGAACATGAATAAACAAAAGTGCTAATTTTAAAGGCTTATATGCAAGTTATTGTCATAAAAAGTGTTTTGGGACCTGGGACCTGGGTCCTGCCCCAGGGGACATGGATCAATGCAAAAAAAAGTTTTAAAAACTGACGTTTTTTTGGGAGCAGTGATTTTAATAATTGCTTAAAGTGAAACAATAAAAGTGTAATATTTCTTTAAATTTCGTACCTGGGGGGTGTCTATAGTATGCCTGTAAAGGGGCGCATGTTTCCCGTGTTCAGAACAGTCTGACAGCAAAATGACATTTCAAAGGAAAAAAAGTCATTTAAAACTACTCGCGGCTATTAATGAATTGCCGGTCCGACAATACACATAAAAGTTCATTGATAAAAACGTATAAATATAAAGTGTAGAGATTGCGCCAACTCATAAACAATATGTGTAGTGAAGCAGCCAACACAACAAACTGACTGATATAAGTGTATAGAAATAATAATCAAGTGTGGCGCTAACGTGACAGAATACGTGTTATTGGTCAGATAACAGTAATATCTGAGAAAGAGGTACCGTGTCCTGAAGTGTGTACCTAATGTGCTAGTGATAGTTTTTATGGAAAAATGTACTCTCTTCACAGAACCCCATAAAAACAGACCAACAAAAAAATAATAAAAAAAATAAGAAATAAAAAGCACTAAAGCACTAAAAAATAAGAAATAAAAAGCACTAAAAATAGTGAAAGGTTAAGTGTACAAAAACACATAAAAGTGATGAATGATATATCCTGAACCTATATATCAATTAGGTATGGATAGTATGTACAGGATAACACATTCAACGATGACTCAAAAGTGCAATATAATAGGTATACAAAATATCACAGTGTACTGTATGTATAACTCAACACAAATTGTGTTCATCAGGGCAAAGCCAGGATGTGAACGCATAAGTCCATAAGGAAGTGAATATGTGTGAATACAGAGAATCCATTAATAAGTGGTTGGGGTGCTCGCAATTAACCCCATGACAGTCTAAAAGCGAGCAGTCTTCATATAGGGTAAATAAAAGCTGTTTGAAAGGATCCTTGAATGTAGGTGGATTCTTCACTCATTAAGATGGTATCAACCCAAAGAAATAAGCAAAGGAATGCCCTTACCAGACAAGGTGGACTCACAGGCCCTTGGCGGTGAGTCAAGTGAGCTTGTACCGTCAAGCGGTGTGGTACGACAATCCGTGTGATGGTCTTATGCAGAGTCTCATCAGATGTTGTCAGATGGTATATCTCTGGGGGTGCCAAACCGGAATCGGGAGCCTCCAATGTTCCGCTTCGGTCATCAGGCGATCGCTTCCTCAACGACCCATCATATGGACAAGCACACAAAGGAAAAAAGACTTCCACATAGTGTGAATCCTGATGAACACAATTTGTGTTGAGTTATACATACAGTACACTGTGATATTTTGTATACCTATTATATTGCACTTTTGAGTCATCTTTGAATGTGTTATCCTGTATATACTATCCATACCTAATTGATATATAGGTTCAGGATATATCATTCATCACTTTTATGTGTTTTTGTACACTTAACCTTTCACTATTTTTAGTGCTTTTTATTTCTTATTTTTTAGTGCTTTAGTGCTTTTTATTTCTTATTTTTTTTATTATTTTTTGTTGGTCTGTTTTTATGGGGTTTTGTGAAGAGAGTACATTTTTCCATAAAAACTATCACTAGCACATTAGGTACACACTTCAAGACACGGTACCTCTTTCTCAGATATTACTGTTATCTGACCAATACCACGTATTCTGTCACGTTAGCGCCACACTTGATTATTATTGATAAAAACGGCATGGGAATTCCCACAGGGGAACCCCGAACCAAATTTTTTTTTTTAAATGGCGTGGGGGTCCCCCTAAATTCCATACCAGGCCCTTCAGGTCTGGTATGGATATTAAGGGGAACCCCGGCCAAAATTTAAAAAAAAAGGGGTGGGGTCCCCCTCAAAATCTATACCAGACCCTTCAGGTCTGGTATGGATTTTAAGGAGAACCCCGCACCAAAATAAAAAAAATGGCGTGGGGTCCCCCCAAATATCCATACCAGACCCTTATACAAGCACGCAACCTGGCAGGCCACAGGAAAAGAGGGGGGACGAGAGAGCACCCCCCCTCCTGAACCGTACCAGGCCACGTGCCCTCAACATTGGGAGGGTGCTTTGGGGTAGCCCCCCAAAGCACCTTGTCCCCATGTTGATGGGGACAAGGGCCTCATCCCCAAAACCCTTGCCCGGTGGTTGTGGGGGTCTGCGGGCGGGGGGCTTATCGGAATCTGGAAGCCCCTTTAACAAGGGGACCCCCAGATCCTGGCCCCCCCTGTGTGAAATGGTAAGGGGGTACACCTACCCCTAACTTTGAAATGTAATTTTGCTGTCAGACTGTTCTAAACATGGGAAACATGCACCCCTTTACAGGCATACTATAGACACCCCCCAGGTACGAAATCTTTTATTGTTTCACTTTAAGCAATTATTAAAATCACCGAAAAAACAACCGTTTTTAAAACTTTTTTTTGCATTGATTCATGTCCCCTGGGGCAGGACCCAGGTCCCCAAACACTTTTTATGACAATACAATGCATATAAGCCTTTAAAATTAGCACTTTTGATTTCTCCCATAGACTTTTAAAGGGCTTTCGAATTTGCCGCGAAGACCCCAAATTGTTCGCTGTTCGGCGAACTAGCGAACAGCCGATGTTCGAGTCGAACATGAGTTCGACTCGAAGCTCATCCCTAGTCACGATTAATGAAGCAACCAATTTTTGGTTCAAGAAATCCTCCTCCTCCTGTTCCTGGACTGGACTTGGGTCAAAGCAATAACTCCAAGGCCAATAATAAATAACACGTTATCTCCTCCGATTCCTCAACATGGCTGGTTGATGAACAGCCGCTCTGAAAAGAACTGAAAAGTGTGAAATGAAAAGCGCAAAATAAAAAGCGCGCAATGAAAAACGTGAATCAACACTTACCAAACTTCTACTGACACGAAATTAGCAGAAGGAGCCCAAAGGGTGGCACTAAAGAGCTGAAAAACCACAAAGTACATCACTACATTTGTGTTTGTTGGCCGACAATTCCTTGCCATTCGTATGCAAGACAAGTTCCTGGGTGGTGGTGGGTTCCAGCCTGTGCTCCAGCTGTGTTCCACAGGCTCACTGACCGCTATCACACCCTGAAATTACATCAGCGCGTGACTCCGCCTTACGCACGTTTCGTTATCAAACGTCTTCTGGACCATAGTCCCCTTGCACGGCTATACAGTGCTCCCAGCGTTCCTGACACTTCTGGAATGTGTCCAGGAAGTCTTTTTTCTTGAAGCATGTCAAGAACCTTCTGCTATTCATGCTGGATCTCCGCAATGATGTAAAAACGCCGACCTTTTAACTGGATCTTCAACTTATTGCAGCATTGCCATAAACTTGCCGAATCATGTCAAACAGTTCTGTGACAAATTTGCCCTGTTTCATGTAGACTTTCACGTTTGCTCTTTGTTCTAACTTGCTGTCCATGATGAAATAGTAGAAGTGTTAACGCATGAGGTCAGAATAGCACCAGTTGCACAGCTCCCGATATACACAGGACGATGTATTTTGGATCACTGACTTATGAAGGTCAGTGTTCCCTGTGACTGTGCCTGCAGCCTTGCGCTGTCATCTGTTGGCGTGTTACAAAACTAGTCTCAAAACTTTTTGATACCACCTCGTGCAATCACCCAGGCCAGGATCATTGGCGCAATCATGATTTGGTTCGATGGGTCATTGTTAATTGTGATTCACAATGGATCTACATCACTGGAAAACATGACTGACTATGAATTTGTATACACCATTGGGACGGGGTCTGTGCATTTTTTTTATATTGTATATTTTTTTATGAGTAACAAGGGGTGCTATATCTATCTTATTTATTCATGTAGGAAGGCCTGAATTCCTTTATATTACAGGGGGCTACCAGTTTCTTATAAATGCTCGTCCCCCAGACCCCCACATCCACCAAGCTAGGGGTGCTAGGAAGAGGCTATTATCCCCATCAGTAAGGGTGCAAGGTACTTTGCCAGGAAGGGGAACCTCCCTATGTTCCGGACATGTGCCCTGGCATGGTTCATATGCTGGATGTCAAGAAGAATCCAAACACAACAAATCACCCAGGAAATATCATTTGGCAGCAGTTTAAATTTTTTTGTCACTTTTGCTTTACTAGGGTAAAACAGATGTCTCCAACTACTCACTATTAAGACCACTATGACCATACCCCCTCTTATCAGTTATACCTAAATGATCAGACCAACACCAATTTGGGTAAAAAAAAATGGCCATAGTGACCACTTATTAACAAATAACCAATGTAAACAATACAGAAACATAATGATAAAACAGTAATAGTAAAGGTTGCCGATTTTTGAAGGCACAAAAGGACCAACCATTGTTTCTGTATCTGAGGAACCGGCCGAAAGACACTGGTTCAGGGACAAACCCACTCTCCTCAGATACCTCCATATCTCAACTTCCCAGTTAACTCGCCATTACATTCTTCATAGGATGGCATACCATAGATGGGTCCCTTGTATGTGATATAACTGTTAATCTTGACCGCCTCCGAAGATCCCAACCACCTGGCCACTATTACCACCGAGGAGTATGAATCCAAAATGCATTGTGGGAGGGTGGGAAGTTTCCTCTACACTTGCTGTCTTCTCACTGCTTGAATTTTTCTCATTCCTGCCTAGAACCCCCCTGTAAGTAACCTCCTCTCCTGCTTAACCCTATCTATCCTTTGCTTACCCTGTTTACACCACTGTGTCTGCACTTCGCATATTTTTTTTCTGCTTCGGCCCATCTCTAGTGCTCTCCACTGGCAGTGCCTAGCTACTGTACCTATGCCCTTTTTCTTTAAAAGCTTGTAAATTGGTCGTGAAAAAAAGCCAAAACCCGCAAGATTTTGCTGTAATTGACTTCAGTGGGGTTCAGGTATATTTTACCTCTTCTCTGCACTCATGTTAGCTGTTGGCTGTTGGGAGGAGATACTAAGAGGGCTTTCAGCAGGGCAAAAGATCAGGTTTGGGTCACCAGTAGGGATGGGAGAACGGTTCGGGCCGAGCATAAGTTCGGGCCGAACTTTCGCTGTTTGGATGTTCGTCGAACAGCCGAACAAACGGGTCATTTGTTCTGCCCTCCAAACCGACCTCAATGCATTGCAGCACTGAATAGTACATTGCAAGCCTTGATTGGTGGAAGCAGTAAAAGCTTCCGCCAATCAGGGCACAGAGCACTGTCAGAGCCATGATTGGACACTGTCATTATGACTTTAGCCAATCATGGCTCATTCCCGCCCCGCACTATAAAAGTATTATTTCAATGGCAGCCATTTTCAGTGTGATTTTGGCGTGGAGAGAGATAGAACAGGGCTCTGTTCAGTGCTATTAGTTAGTGTGCTATACTGTACTGTGCTATTTTCCTTAAATTGTCAGTGTAGAATATTAGTTTCGTGTCAGTCTAGGGATAGTGTGAGTGTAGTGAGGAGGACCATCATTCAGCTTTGCATAGTGTGGAGCTAGAGTAGGGACATCTCAGATAGTTTCACTGCAGTGTAGTGAGACCGTGTTATTCATACATACATTAGTGTAGAGTAGGGACAGCTCAGATAGTTTCAGTCTAGTGTAGTGAGACCGTGTCAGTAATCGTTACATTAGTGTATAGCTAGTGTAGGGACAGTTCAGATAGTGTCAGTTTAGTGACGGTTGAACACCATCTATTTGATTGCGTTACTGCCAGTTTAACGCCATTTACTTCTGTGTGCGTTACTGCCAGTTTACCGCCATATAGTTATGTGTGCGTTACTGCCAGATTAACACCATATAGTTCTGTGTTCGTTACTGCCAGTTTAACGCCATATAGTTCTGTGTACGGTACTGCCAGTTTAACGCCATATAGTTTTGTGTGTTACTGCCAATTTAACGCCATTTACTTTTGTGTGCATTACTGTCAGTTTAACGCCATACAGTTCTGTGCGTCACTGTATGTTTGGTGCATTATATTGCAGTATATTATAGTGTATCCGTGGAGTGTGTCTGTGTAGTGTGAGTACTTAAATTAAAGTGCACCAAACACCTTCGTGTTCCCTTGGCAAGGGTGGACATGGAGGTCAGTCCTCAGGCAGGGCATCATTTCCTCTGTTTAGTGGGTTTGCCCATGCTATCCAGCCACAGCATGCAGAGGAGGTGGTGGAGTGGCTTACTAAACCTTCCTCATCCTCCTCATCCTCTGCCATGCAAGCAGAGACAAGTGTGTAGTCCCCTGCTGTTGCCAGAGTGGATAAACCTGCCTCCTTGTCCACATCTATTCCTGCCATAGCCCCAACATCAGCCATTGAGGAGTCAGCTGAGTTATTTGACCACAGCATCAGCCACTTGCTCCTTGATGATGCCCAGCCATTACTGGATTCAGATGTTGGTTCTGAGATTGAGGATGACAGGAACAGGAGCCTAGAGAGAAGGAGGAACACTGGTAGACAAATTGGCATTCATGTTCCCCAAGCCGTAGCGTATTGCCAAGTTGTCGCCAGTGGTAATGATGAAGATGGAGGAGATGGAAATGATGATGATGATGATGAGGTCACTGATGCGACTTGGGTGCCAGATAGAGCAGAGGAGGAAACTGAAGGTGAGGTGGCACAACCCCAAGGAGGCCAACATCAAGAAAGAGTAGAGAGCAGTCACCCTATTCCATCACATTCTGCAGCTGTTATCTCCCGGCCCACTCCCCAAAGCTCAGCTGTCTGTGAGCTCTTGGTCGGGAATTCTGACCGTGTGTATGCTCTATCGGACTTTTGCTGACGGAATTTCATTGTAGTGTTGTACATCACCGCATTCTTGACGGTTGAAAGTTCAGAGAACTTTTGTGTGACCGTGTGTATGCAAGCCAAGCTTGAGCGTAATTCCGTTGGAAAAACCATCCAAGATTTTTCCGACGGAAATTCCGCTCATGTGTACGGGGCATAAGGGGACCCCCCCAGGCACTATATTTTCATTTTTATGCTTTCACTTTAAAAATAAAAAAATCACTGCTCATTTAAAAATGACATTTTTCACAAACACTTTTTTTATTGATACATTCCCCCAGGGCAGGACCCAGACTCCTATAACCATTGTATGCCCAATTACTTGCATATAAGCGTTCAAAATGGGCACTTTTGATTTTTGATGTTCGGGTCCCATTGACTTCAATGGGGTTTGTTATTCGGGTCTGAACTTTCGCGGTGTTCAAAAGTTCTGGTGTGAACCGAACTAGGGTCTGTTCGGCCCATCCCTAGTCACCAGTGTAGTGATCTTCACAAGTAGCCCAAGGAGTAGCTAGGGCACATGCCAGTGACAGGGAGTTTGCTAAACTGCAGGCAAGGATAAGTGATGTCACCCTCCTTGTGTTATGCTTTCCTACAAAACATCAGGTATTACTAGAGGGATTACATGCAATAGTTTGTGTACATATGTGTTTCTTCTGTGTATTAAGATATTTTAATGTCCATTGATGTCTTCTTCATGCATCCTTATTCACTGAAAACTGCAGTCGGTGTGAAGAGAAGTATTTTCTGCATGCTGTCAGCCTAAGCACATCTTGCCATTGCAAAGCAAGGTTCACTATCTGCAGCAGGCACACAGTATGGGAATTTCTACTGTGCATGATATACCAGCAGTTCACAAAGTGTTAGCAGCAAAGTATTTTAACACTTTGCAAGCTCTTGCGAAATACCCCTATAATTTTAAATGTTATTTAATGCCAAAAGGATTGAGCGATAGACAAACCCCACAAATCTCAGAAATCTGAATTTTTGTTGAACAAATACGAACATGTTAAATACATAAACATAAAAACTCCTGTATATATCTCACAGGTCCTCCCTAAATAATAAGAATAACAAAAAACTCCTATTGTTCTACATTGTAGACCATACAGCCGTCACGGGTCTCCAGCAACTGGCATTAAGGAATTTAAGGTCAGTGTACAAGAAAGGAACATGCACAGAACATGTGAAGGCAAGGAAGGCAGTCTGTGGCATGCTGGCAAAGCATTTATGCAAGACCTGCTCCGTAGCACATGTACACATCCTTGGCAAACAGCGTGCTCATCATTTACTTTGTGTTTATGTGAATATCTAGAACAATAAGTGAGACACAGCAGAACCTTCATCAAACAGAAGGTGTTTGTCTCACTTCCATTACAGATTTACAGCTCAATGCCTTTTGTCTCATGTTCAGTAAATCTTCAGATAGAGCTCTCAGATAAGGGATAAGGGGATGGCCACATGTAGATCAAAACTCAGCCAGACCCTGCCGAGCCAGTTGAATTTCGATCCATATATGGCCAGTTTAAGTCAATCCAATGAGTCATTCACTTCCCTGTGGGTTTTTCAGCTTGAACCACAGAGCTCAGTAAACAGTAGTCTTTTTTTCATCAAAGGGACAAGGAGAACCAGTAAACATGTTAAAAAGAGCTCAGTGTTCCACCTGCTGGCTAAAATAATAAGTGTAATAGGTGTAAGTTCAACTTCAGAAACATTTTCCCAAAATCCCTCTGTGAAATCTTCTGACTAGTACATACCAGCACTCCTCCTGTTTCAAATGCTGCACCTCCTTTCATTATGCACACAACTATGGAGGGTAATCTCCACAAAAAACGATGGTCCCACTATCCCCTTCCATCCTGTGGTTTGCAGGCTGAACACTACAATTGTGTGCTCCCTAAAGGCTGATCTGGGCTATTTAAACTGCGTGCGTTCACAGTGCGTTCTGTCAAGTGCACCGTTTGAATGGCCCAGATCAGCCACTAGACGCAGTGGCGGTGCGTCCAAAAGGGCACACGGGTGCGGCCCCCTCTCTCCTGCCACCCCCTCTAGCACCAATAGATAGATTCATGCATTGCATGAATTTATCTATAGCCGCCGCTTCCACCCCCTATTCAGTCACCCGGCCCCTTTTCGGGCACCGGGCGCCTGAATTACAGTGGCGGGGGGTGTTTTTGAAGCACCTGATTAGAGCCATAGGCTCTAATAGGCATCAAAAAAAGGTGACCTGGGAGCGCCAGTCACTCAGCTGTGTTAGAAAAGAGAATGAATATTCGCTTTCCTAACACTAAACAGCCTCTCCGCCAATCGGGTGCTCGGATCTATTAGCCATCACCTGATTGGCTGAAATGACAGGCGCTGTGATTGGACGCCTATCAGGCGTCTAATCATAGCAAAGGACGGGATGAGAGGATGGGAGAAGACATCGAGGAGCATCGAGGAGCTGTCCCACCGAGAAAGGGTAAGTGCAGACGGCGGGCGGGGGGGCACACTGGCAGCATTTGATATGGCACAATGGGAGAATTTGATGGGGCACAGTGGCAGCATTTGATGGGGCACAGTGGGAGCATTTGATATGGCACAGTGGCAGCATTTGATATAGCACAGTTGGAGCATTTGATATGGTACAGTTGGAGCATTTGATATCGTACAGTGGCTGCTTTTGATGGGCACAGTGGCTGTGTTTGATGGCACAGTGGCTGTGTTTGATGGTACAATGGCGGCAATTGATGGGCACAGTGGCTGCATTTGATGGCACGGTGGCTGCGTTTGTTGGCACGGTGGCTGTGTTTGATGGTACAGTGGCAGCAATTGATTGGCACAGTGGCTGCGTTTGATGGCACAGTTGCTGCGTTTGATGGCACAGTGGCGGCAATTGATGGGCACCGTGGCTGCGTTTGATGGTACAGTGGCAGCAATTGATGGGCACAGTGGCTGCGTTTGATGACACTGTGGCTGCGATTGATGGTACAGTGAGGCTGCATAAGATGTTTTTTTTTAAAGAATTTTTCAGTTTGTTTGCGCCCCTCCCCCAAAAAATTTTGAGCACCAGCCACCACTGCACTAGAGGGTGCACAATTGTAATGTCCAGCCCATCCTACAAAAGGCAGGATGGAGGAGGATAGAGGTGCTAGCGATTTTTGAAGAGAGCCCCCCACGGCTGTATGTGTGATGGGAGGAGGTACAGCATTTAAAACAGGAGGAGTGTTGGTATGTACTGTTCAGAAGATATGGAATTGTATATGGGGATTTCTGGAAAATGTTGCTGAAGGTGAACTTGTACATTAATAATAACATGGAAAATTTCCAATGCAACTTGATGGAAAAGGGGAAAACATATTTTAAAAACTAAAAAAAGGAATAAAACGTATTTGAAACCATTATACATTTTAAAAAGTTCATGTTTCTCTGGAGTGTTCTGGAATCAGCCTGATATGATGTTATTTTCGTCATGTTGCCTCAGCTAAAAATGGCAGACTTGAATATATTTAAACTAATAAAAAATAAAAACTATTATTGATTCATGAAAAATGAATAAAACATTCAAAAGAGTCATCACTTGTTCTGGCAATTACTGTAATTACAAGATTTTGCAGTCTGAAAATATCTTGAGCATCAAATTGTGCCAACTGGGTTTCACTATGCTGTGCAAAAAGCTGAAGGTAGTAATTATTGTCAGTTTTCTTCTTCTTCCTTTACACAGAACTCTTAAGCAGACTATTGTTTGCTATGGCAAGGAAGAATCATCTATCTTGTCTTCTGTATATCTGAATGCTGCTCATATTTAATGAACAGCTATTGGGTGCATAATAATCAACAGAGTTCACCCATACTAATTTTCCCATAGCAAAGCTACTGTATGTATGGTACATTTCATTTGTCTGCAGTTAAGGCTCATTTACTTCTTTGCAGTGCGCTAATGTGCATTGGGGGAGATTTACCAAAACTGGAGAGTTCAAAATCTGATGCAGCTGTGCGTGGTAGCCAATCAGCTTCTGACTTCAGCTTATTCAATTAAGCATTGACAATTAAACCTGGAAGCTGATTAGTTTCTATGCAGAGCTGCAACAGATTTTGCACTCTACAACTTTAGTAAATCTCCCCCATAATGTCATGCGTTAATGTGCATTGCATTAAGGCAGTCTATTGAAATGAATGGGTGGCCAACTTATCCTAACATGGTAAAAAGGGGACATGACTTAACAACCATCTCTTGTATCATGTCTGCAGTCTCTAATGTATCTTATATCATACCCACAGTCTCTGACCATCACTTGTATAATACCCACAGCCTTTAACCTTCTCTTGTATCATATCTCCAGTCTCTAACATCTCTTATATCATGTTCACAGTCTCTGCCCATCTCTAATAACATGTCTGCAGTCTCCTCACTTGTATCATGTCTGCAGTCTCTTCTAACCATCTTTTGTATCATGTCTGCAGTCTACGCTAACCATCTCTTGTATCATACCCACAGTCTCTGATCATCTCTTGTATCATACCCACAGTCTCTGATCATCTCTTATATCATAACCACAGTCTTTAACCATCTGTTATATCACGTTCAAAGTCTCTAATCACCTCTTGTATCATGTCCCTGGTCTCGACCATCTCTTGTATCATGTCTGCAGTCTTTAACCATCTGTTATATCACGTTCGAAGTCTCTAACCACCTCTTGTATTATGTCCCCAATCTGACACTCTCTTGTATCATGTCCTTAGTCTCTGACCATCTCCTGTATCATGTCTGCAGTCTCTGACCATCTCTTGTATCATGTCCGCAGTCTCTGACCATCTCTTATATCATGTCCGCAGTCTCTGACTATCTCTTGTATCATGTCCGCAGTCTCTGACCATCTCTTGTATCATGTCCGCAGTCTCTGACCATCTCTTGTATCATGTCTGCAGTCTCTGACCATCTCTTGTATCATGTCCGTAGTCTCTGACCATCTCTTGTATCATGTCCGTAGTCTCTGACCATCTCTTGTATCATGTCCGCAGTCTCTGACCATCTCTTGTATCATGTCTGCAGTCTCTGACCATCTCTTGTATCATGTCCGCAGTCTCTGACCATCTCTTGTATCATGTCTGCAGTCTCTGACCATCTCTTGTATCATGTCCGCAGTCTCTGACTATCTCTTGTATCATGTCCGCAGTCTCTGACCATCTCTTGTATCATGCCCATAGTCCTTGACTATATCCTGTGTATGCTGCTTCTGAGATTGAATATTCATTTAATTTTATATGAATATTCAATGATATTGAGGGCCGCACCTGAGGCCACCCATATCAAGAGAGTTGACCACCACTGATCTATGGCCAGCTTAAGAATTGGTATGTTGCAGTATTTAAAAAAATATTTTTGGGGGTTTAATACCGCTTTGACTTATATATAACCTATATATAAGAAATATTCCCCTTTAAATATCACAGAAAATTAAACGCACGTATTTTCATTCTTCCAGGTCCTGCTCCTCCTCTCGATCTATTTTGGGTGAAAGCAGTTTGCCATACTATGTGAAGACAAGACCAGTCAGCAATAGACAGTCATTCAAAGACTATTTTTAAAACAACTGACTAGCGACAAGAGGAACTGCTCTGGGATGAAAAAGATATTCCAAGTCTTAGACGGGGCTTGTGACTGCTCAGAAATCTCGTCTCCTCTTCTCACACCTCTCTCCTCTCTCTAGCTGTGAAGCTGCTATGGCTTTCCAGAGAGAGAGATTGGGCGATTCTCCACTTCCAACACAATGGTGGTCATTCATTAATGTTCACGCCATAGAGCAGATGTTAAAATGATTCACATGGCACTTTATAATCTTTGAAGGCATTGATATGTCATATTTACATCATGGTGAAAGAACTTACAGCATTTCCTCTCCACTCTCCCAGTAATGTTCCCTGAAATTAGCCAATTTTACCCATTTCCACCCTATTTACAGGCCGCTGTTTATAATCTGAATCACATTACGTAACCAATTAACACAGTCAGTGGGGTTGATTTACTAAAGGCAACTAGACTGTGCACTCTGCAAGTGCAATTGCTCCAGAGCTTAGTAAATGAGGTAAGGCTTCACTTTGTAAAGAGTGCCCAATTACATGCAAGGAAAATTAAAAAACAGCATTTTAGCTTGCACATGATTGGATGATGAAAGTCAGCAGAGCTTTTGCTCATTTACTAAGCTCTGAGGCATCTGCTCTTGCAGAGTGCAACTGCACTTTGCAAAGCGCACAGACAATTTGCCTTTAGTAAATCAACCCCTATGAGTATCACAGTTTACATTTAAAGGACCAATAGGAATACATTTAACCACTTCGCATCTGGGCCAATTCTGACACTTCCTTCCTACATGTAAAAATCAACTTTTTTTACATAGAACCCCCAAACCTTACATATATTTTTTAGCAGAGGACTTATAGAATAAAATGATGGGCGTAGCAATTTTTTATGTCACACAGTATTCGCGCAAAACGTTTTTTTAAAAGCAATTGTTTTGGAAAAAATACACTTTAATAAATTTTTTAAAAAAACACAATATTTACTCCATTTTTTTTTTGTATAATGTGAAAGATGATGTTACGTGGAGTAAATAGATACCTAACATGTCACACTTTAAAATTGTGTCTGCCTGTGGAATGGCGGCAAATTATGGTGCTTAAAATTCTCCATAGGAGACACATTAAACGCCTTTACAGGTTACCAGTTTAGCGTTACACAGGAAGTCTGGTGCTAGAATTATTGCTCTCACTCTCATGACAATACCTCACATGTGTGGTGCGATCACCGTTTACATATGCTTGCGTTTGTATTTGTGCATAAGCACGGGGGGGGGGCTGACTGGCTGCTTTCCTGACCGCTAACGGCCAAGTAAACAAAGAGGCGAAACTGAAAGTGATGACATACTCATCACTCCCAGTTTCCGGGGTCACAGAGAGAGAGGAACAACGTCAGTTCGTATTTCTCTCTGTTCAGCGCAGCCATCACCGCCGGTCGCATCGCTCCCGGGCTCCGCGATCGGACGGTAGACCCCAGGGACTGAGAGCAATAAAAGGAACTTTTTTTGAAGGATTAACTCATTCTATGTATTAAGGTGAAAAACCTCCTGTTCTGCAGCTGCCCCCCAAAGCCCCCCTTTTACTTACTTGAACCCGGTCTTTCCAGCGACGGGGGCGAGCACATCAGCTCCAGCCGGTGTCTCGGGTCCTGATTGAATAGATTGATAGCAGCGCAGCCATTGGCTGTCAATCAAATCCAATGGCGTGGGAGCCAGGGGGCGGGGCCGAGTCCTGCTGTCTGTCTTAATAAACGCAACAGCAGGACACGGGAGCGCGCCCGCACAAGTGCCTCGAGGGAGATCAGCTCTCCAATGGGGCACTCAAGAAGAGGAGGAGCCAGGAGCGCCCCTCAGGGACCCCAGAAGAGGAGGATCGGGGCCACTCTGTGCAAAACCAACTGCACAAAGGAGGTAAGTATGACATGTTTGTTTAAAAACAACAAAAACAAAAAAAAACCCTTTACGGCCAGTTCACACTATAGAAACGCAGTCCGGATGCACTCCAGATGCTTTTTTGCATGCGTGTTTTTGATGCGTTCCAGTGCGTTTTTGATGCAGTCCAGTGCATTTTTCCACCCTTTTTTTCCCTTAACCCTAAATAAGAACATAGGTGTTCCAGTGCAGTTTTGGTGCGTTTAGGTGCGTTCCCGTGAGTTTTTAATGCTTTTTACAGCGTTCCAGTACAGTCCAGTGCAGGAAAAATGCAGCATGTTCTACTTTTTTTCTGGAACTGGAACGCACTGAAACTGCAAGCACTGGTGTGAACTATGCCCCTGAAAACCATATAACCTACTTTCTATGCGTTTTTGATGCAGAAAAATAAAACACACTGGACTGCATGTGGTGTGAACTGGCTCTTGAATATCCTTTATTACTTGTATTTTGAATACATTTTTGTGATCTTTTTTTTATTTAACTAGAGTTTAGTATTACAGCTTTCCTGTATCTGCAGGTAATTCCATCCATATAATAAAACTTGATGACAGAGAAAATATATGGTTTTCCACATATATAAAACCATATACACTATATTACCAAAAGTATTGTGACGCCTGCCTTTACACGCACATGAACTTTAATGGCATCCCAGTCTTAGTCCATAGGGTTCAATATTGAGTTGGCCCACCCTTTCCAGCTATAACAGCTTCATCTCTTCTGGGAAGGCTGTCCACAAGGTTTAGGAGTGTGTCTTTGGGTTTGACCATTCTTCCAGAAGAACATTTGTGAGGTCAGGCACTGATGTTGGATGAGAAGGCCTGGCTTGCAGTCTCCGTGCTAATTCATCCCAAAAGTGTTCTATCAGGTTGAGGTCAGGACTCTTTGCAGGCCAGTCAAGTTCCTCCACCCCAAACTCGCTCATCAATGTCTTTATGGACCTTGCTTTGTGCACTGGTGCGCAGTCATGTTGGAACAGGAAGGGGCCATCCCTAAACTGTTCCCACAAAGTTGGGAGTAATATATTGTCCAAAATGTCTTAGTATGCTGATGCCTTAAGAGTTCCCTTCACTGGAACTGAGGGACCAAGCCCAATTCCCGAAAAACAACCCCACACCATAATCCCCCCTTCACCAAATGATTTGGACCAGTCCACAAAGCAAGGTCCATAAAGACATGAATGAGCGAGTTTGGGGTGGAGGAACTTGACTGGCCTGCACAGAGTCCTGATCTCAACCGGATAGAACACCTTTGGGATGACTTAGAGGGGAGACTGTGAGCCAGGCCTGCTTGAAAACATCAGTGCCTGACCTCACAAATGCACTTCTGGAAGAATGGTCATCATTCCCATAGACACACTCCTAAACCTTGTGGACAGCCTTCCCTGTTATAGCTGCAACCTAATATTGAACCCTACGGACTAAGTTCATGTGTGTGTGTAAAGGCAGGTGTCCCAATACTTTTGGTAATATAATATAATATATATATATATATATATATATATATATATATATATATATATATAATATTATATTTCAGGCAAAACAAGGTAGCACGGTGGCTTAGTGGTTAGCACTACTGCTTTGTAGTACTGGGTTCTTTGAATCCCATCCAAGACACTACCTGCATGGGGTCTGCATGTCCTCCCACACTCTGAAGACATGTTGGTAAACTAATTCCTGTGTAAAATCGGCTCTAGTATGATATTCTACTGAGCATGCCCAAGATGACTGCCTCACTGTCTCCCCCTGCTGCAGATAAAGCACTTTAAAGTGGAGTTCCAACCAAAAATGGAACTTCCGCTTATCTGGTCCCTCCCCCCCTCCGGTGTCAGATTTGGCATCTGTCAGGGAGGAGCCAATACCTGTCTAATACAGGTATTTGCTCCCACTTCCGGCGATAGATCACTGCAGAATCTGCGGCAATCTACGCCATGTCAGGCTCCTCCTCTGTCCCCCCCCCCCCGCCCTGTTGACTTTTGGGAGACACACAGGTCCCAAAAGACGGCAGGGACCAATCAGGACACGCAGGTCGTCTTGGGGTGAGGACATTGTGGGCTCCCTGGACAGGTAAGAGTCCTTATTTTAAAAGTCAGCAGCTGCAGTATTTGTAGCTGCTGACTTTGATTTTTTTTTTTCGGCGAAACTCCGCTTTAAGTCAACAGGGAGAAAAGTGCCATAAATATTAATAATAAAGATAATAAGACACGTTTAGTATAATAAACCAATCCTGAAGAAAAAAAAAAACATTCCCACGTGTGCAAATATGATATAAATCCAATAAATCCATGCAAAAAATTGCCAGATTATGCAAAAACATAATTTGCTTAGTGCAATGTAGTTCTCAAAGTCTTTTTCTCTCTCAGCATTTATCCTAAATCAGTCCTTAAAGGGAATATTTGCCCATGAATAGCACTTCCTTCTATCTGCTTCCCCCTGCCCCACCCCCCACCCTCCTCCTTCTTACACCAGTGGACAAAAAATATTCATTTACACATTGATTCCTTTTTCTTAGTCTTGCAGAGTTCCACTTTCTAAATCCTCGTCTAGGTGATGATGACGTACATCTAGCCACCTCTGACTCCTGGGGTGTTTATGTTACATTCCAGGAGACAGTATTCCACATTTGTGGCATTGCACCTATTCAATTGAATAGGTTGTATTCAGTCAAGGTACCCAATGCCAAAAGTGACATGCCATTTCATTTTTGTTCAGTAGAAACTGACCAAATTTTGATCAGTGTGTGTGGCCATCCCTGCTCAATACAAGTTAATTGATTGACTTCCGTCAAAGCTTCTTGTATCCCGCCGCTGTCAGAATACAATGTCCCGGCAGGAGGGGGAGTCCTCTATCAACCTTGTCTTTGTGGATGGTGGAATCTCCAGCTTTAATTTCCCTAATCCCTGTTACTGTAGCTGTAGCTGTTGACTTTTAATAAAAGGGCTCTTACCTGTTCAGAGATCGAGCGCCATCCTCACCAGGGCCAGTTCTTTACCGGTCTTCGGGTCCCCGGGGCTGGCATGTTTACTTTGGGAGGTTGGCTGTAACTGTTTGTGGCTTCACAGCCAGCTGGCCACTACACATATGCGAGTCATGCTGTGTTTTGTGAATGGTCCCTCAGCCTTCCGGGACCTAGGATGTGTCCCAGGAGGTTTTGGGCAGGGCGGGTGGACTTCAAAAATGTGTCCAAAAGTGTTAGAGGAGGGGGAAGGAGGCCAAAAAGCAGAATTTCCTCTTTTGGGTGAAGTCCTGCTTTAAAGTAGTATTAAAAGCTAAGTTCACCTTCTGAACAGGTTACACGTTACACCCGCATTTATGGTGTAATATGTAACATGTTTAGCACCCATCCTCTCCTATGACAGTGGACGGGGGTTCTTCTCCCCACAGCCGCTGTCACATTTTAAAGACAGCGCAACTGTGCGGGGCTCTGCCCACACAGCCGCCTCATTGATTATGGGGGATCTATGAATGAATGAACTACAAGTCCTGTCTGCCACTATGACAGACAGCTTGAAGTTCTCAATGAAATACGTGGGTGCTAATCTGCACCCTCACACTTCACTGACACTTCCTGCAGCTCCATAATGCAGCCTATAGATGAGTCAATTGGTTTTTGTTCAACCAGCGGGTTAAATGAAAAAAACAAATTGATTCCCCCACCCACACCCTCCTGTGGAAAATCCAACAGGGTGGTTGTACAGAAGTTGATCAGACCCTCCCTGCCCATACATGGATCAAAATTTGTCCGGCCCCTGCTGAATCTGCTGAATTATGATCCATGGCTGGCTTTACTGTCTGCCCCTACAGTGCTAGCAGGAGCCTGACATTGCATCCGCCATCCACGGCTGCAACACTTTGTGGACTCCAGTGTACAAAAATAATAAATGCACAGTTTTCTCTTTACCTGCAAAATCACTCATGTGCTTTCATAATTTTTTTTTACTAAAGGTGAAGTTAGCCTTTAACCGCTTAAGGTCCGCCCTATAGCAGTTTTACTGCTACAGGGCGGCACCTCTGTGCCGGATCATATATATGTGATCTGGCTCATTCTGGGTAGGGGGCGCCCCTGATGTTAACCCTTTCCCAGCCAGTGTCATTAGTACAGTAACCGTGCATATTTTTTTAGCACTGATCACTGTATTAGTGTCACTGGTCCCTTAAAAGTGTCAAAAGTGTCAGTTAGTGTCAGAATGTCCGCTGCAATATCGCTGTCCCGCTATAAGCCGCTGATCGCCGCCATTACTAGTAAAATAAATAAATAAATAAAAGTATTGAATAATTTGTAGACACTGTAACTTTTGTGCAAACTAATCAATATTCGCTTATTGGGATTATTTTTACCAATAATATGTAGCAGAATACATATTGGACTACATTTATGCAGAAAGTTGATTTTTTTTTCAATTTTTTTTTTTTTTTAATCGGATAGCTTTTATAGCAGGAAAAAAAATATTGTTTTTTTTTTTTTCATATTTGGCGGTCTTTTTTTGTTTATAGCGCAAAAAAAAAATGCAGAGGTGATCACATAGCACCAAAAAAGCTCTATTTGTGAGGAAAAAAAGACATACATTTTATTTGGGTACAGTGTCGCATGACCGCACAATTGTCAGTTAAATAACGCAGTGCCGCATTACAAAAATGGCCTGGTCAATCTTCCGGAGGGCAAGTGGTTAAAGTAAAAAAGTGTTGACTGTGTGTATGGCGCTCTAAACACCTACACGTAGAGTTGTAGTACAGAGCAGGAATGCATACATTCCAGATTCTTACAACAGGGCTCCATAGGTTCTGGCACCACAGGGGGCACAGAGAGAAAGGTAATACAGCAGCGGAGCCAAATTAAAAAAGAAAGCTTTGAGGAGGAAGTTTAAAAAAAAAAATGTCCACTATGTTATTTTTTATCTGATTTAAGGAAAAAAATTACTTTAATACCAATTTAAATTGGCAGTGATGATTTCTTCAGTCTTGATTAAAAAAAAAAAAGTAATTTAAAAAAAAAACAAATTTATTTTTACATAATTACCACATTATAAAAAATAAATAACAAGTAAAAAACCATTGTTAAAGATTGTAATTGCCCTAAGTTAATGACTATCTTCAGATATATTATTGTACACCGTTCACATCAACAGGTTAAGAACACACATACTTCTCTTTGGGACATTCTTTTCACTAAAAGGAAAAATTAGATTCCACTTGGAGGATTAAATGTTGGAACTGAATGCCTCGATTTAATAGTTAGCTTTGCGAAATAATAAGTTTGGTGTAATCTGTAATATCTCAATACTCCACACACAGACAAAAGTAATCATTTTTCTAATCTTCACAAGAAGCCCAAAGAGCTTTTCTACATAAAATGTTCACATTAGAGGAGGTGGGAAAAGATGTGCATTAATTGTTGTGTATAGGTTTGTCTAGACATTTTGGCAGTCTGAATCAAACTGCGAGTCACGTTTGGTGGAGAGGCTCACATAAGTGGTCGTAACTTAGAGAACACTTATGTACAGAAGAAAAAGAATTTCTACAGTTCAAATTTATTTAGACTCAATTCATTGAAGTGTGTAAATGTTCTGTTTTCAAGAGTGAATAGACTTCAAAAAATGGCTTTGCCATTTGCTGTCCTCTATAGCGTCTCTGAGAAGTTCCTTACGTCTATTGCACAATATAATAATTTCCAAGGATTCTGGTAAATTAGAAATTGTAAGTAAGTTTATGGAAAACTGTGTTCACAATTTCTTTGCAAATGATTTAACTGTTGCTGAGCCTATATTTATTTTAGAATCACCAAAAGAGAGAACAAGCCGGCCTCTTGGCACCACTTTTAAAAAAAAAAAAATCCAATAAATACTCTCAAAAGTGTTAAAACAACAGAGATGTAATTATCCATCACATCCCCAGAGCTCTGAGGAACAGGACATGTCCTTTGAAGTGTGTCAGTTAATGTGTATCCACTGTAATTTGCTGAAAGAATAGAGATGTGAGGAGGTCCTGTCCATGGGACGTGGTGGATGATTACATACCCGTTATTTTAACAATTTTTGTGAGCATTTTTTTTATTATTATAGGATTTTTATACCCCCATTAATTTACGCAGCATTTATTGTACATTCACATCAGTCCTTGCCAAAGGACCTTAAAAACTAAGGTCCCTACCTCACATAAAGGCCAGTTAATACAGAAGGCAATAAATCTACCACCATGTCTTTGGAGCAGGGGTTCTCAAACAGAGTTCTATAGAACCCTGTGGTTCCTCCAGATGTTGCTAGGGGTTCCTTGAGCAATCAGCAATTTCTGTCTCTCAGATAAGTTCCCATTGACACCATTATTCTTGTTATCTATCTATAAGTGGGTAATTCTTCCCCATGACCACAAGTGTAAGGAACATTCTTTACAGTGACTATCACACAAATGTATCATGAGTTGTAGGTATAATAATTTTTAGCAGAGATTCCCTGAGACTGGAAAGTTTTTTTTAGGGTTCCTTTGTGTTAAAAAGGTTGGAAAAGGCAACTTTGGCGTGTGGGCGGAAACCAGAGTGCCCAGATAAAACCTATGCAAGCACAAGGAGAACTTGCAAACTCCACACCAGTGTTTCAAGGCAGAAGTCCTAATCACTAAGCCACTGTGCTACCATTTTCTTGGATAAAGTGGTGCCGATGGTGGTACATGAGGCCGATGTGCTCTTTCTTTTTGTGATTCTAGTACAGTTTGAAGATTTCCACGATCTGATGGAAACTGCAAGGCCACTAATGATTTTATGTCTTAATGTATGAGAAAAGTTTCCTATTCTGCTCTTGAACAATATCCTTTAACACTCAAGCACTGGAAGTGTGCTTGTTTCATATCAGCTACATTCATGGGCGTCCGCAGAACTTTTTTTAGGAGGGGCATCATTTTAGGGTCACCTATGCACCGCCCCTTTTTGACAATGTCATTATCACATTATCATGGTCAGAGACTGCAGACGTAGTACAGTCCCTAGGATAATGGCCAACAGGCCCTCTTACCAGACCCAGAGAAACTACAGCAGTGATCCCTCCGGCTGGACGATCGCTCACTCTGGGTTCCCCGGGGGCGACTCTGGTCAGTAGTGTAGCATTTCTGTAACCTGGTAGTGGCTCAGCCTTTCTCTCTCTGGTGGTGGTGCTGGGCAGTGTGGCTCTCTCTGGTGGTGCTGGGCAGCGTGGCTCTCTCTCTGGCTTCTGTCCAGCACACTCCTCGTTCTTTGTTCTGTAGCACTCTCTCCCTCAGCTTTTTTTCCAGGCTGCAGTCTCTCAATCTCTCTCTTGATCGAGCTGTAACCTCCTCCCTGTGGAAAATGGGGTCGCCAATATTTGGGACTACATGTCCCATGATGCTCTCCTCTCCTAGTCTCCTTTGATTGGCACTCAGTTATGGCCAATAGGGAAGGAATGGAGCGAGCAGGAAGCTGGGCGGGCAACTGGTGAGAGCCGCCGTCTCTTCTCCCTGACAGGAGAAAGGGGGGGCGAGCGGGGGAAACCTCTGACAGCCCGCAGCTCGCCTTTCTCCTGTCACAGCGCTGCAGAGTTCTCTGCTGGACTGCGCAGGGAACAGAGCCAAAGTCACACTACAATGATGGGGGGGCATGCCAGCACCTTGATGGTGTCACCCCACTGGTGGGTGGCACCCGGGTGCGGGCTGCCCGCACCACGATAGCGACACAACTGTGCTGAATTTAAGATCCGATCCCTGATTCCAGAGGAGCGCACTTAACCCCTCTTGCCCCTAAATGCGGACGCCCATGGCTACATTTATTTTACCCTTGGTATAAGTTGAAGTACATATCTCACAAATGTTAACTTACTGGGTAGATACAAGCAAGAAAACCTTGCTTGTATCTATGTATTTTCACTAGTGGCTCACATAAATAAAGGTTTTCTTGCTTGTATCTGCCCAGTAAGTTAACATTTGTGAGATACAGTATCTCACAGAAGTGAGTACACCCCTCACATTTTTGTAAATATTTTATTATATCTTTTCATGTGACAACACTGAAGAAATTACAGTTTGCTACAATGTAAAGTAGTGAATGTACAGTTTGTATATCAGTGTAAATTTGCCATCCCCTCAAAATAACTCAACACACAGCCATTAATGTCTAAACTGCTGGCAACAAAAGTGAGTACACCCCTAGGTGAAAATGTCCAAATTGGGCCCAAATGTCAATATTTTGTGTGGCCACCATTATTTTCCAGCACTGCCTTAACCCTCTTGGGCATGGAGTTCACCAGAACTTAACATGTTGCCACTGGAGTCCTCTTCTACTCCTCCATGACGACATCAAGTAGCTGGTGGATGTTAGAGACCTTGAGCTCCGCCACCTTCCGTTTGAGGATCCCCACAGATGCTCAATAGGATTTAGGTCTGGAGACATGCTTGGCCAGTCCATCCCCTTTACCATCAGCTTCTTTAGCATGGCAGTGGTCATCTTTCAGGTATGTTTGGGGACGTTATCATGTTGGAATACTGCCCTGCAGCCCAGTCTCTGAAGGGAGGGGATCATGCTCTGCTTCAGTATGTCACAGTACATGATGGCATTCATGGTTCCCTCAATAAACTGTAGCTCCCCAGTGCCAGCAGTCCCAGACCATGACACTCCCACCACCATGCTTGACTGTAGGCATGACACACTTGTCTTTGTACTCCTCACCTGGTTACCGCCTCACACGCTAGACACCATCTGAACCAAATAAGTTTATCTTGGTCTCATCAGATCACAGGACATGGTTCCAGTAATCCGTGCCCTTATTCTGCTTGTCATCAACAAACTGTTTTCGGGCTTTCTTGGGCATCATCTTTAGAAGAGGCTTCCTTCTGGGATGACAGCCATGCAGACCAATTTGATGCAGCGTGCAGCGTATGGTCTGAGAACTGACAGGCTGAACCTCCCACCCCTTCAACCTCTGCAGCAATGCTGGCAGCACTCATATGTCTATTTCCCAAAGACAACCTCTGGATATAACTCAACTTCTTTGGTCGGCCATTGCAAGGCCTGTTCTGAGTGGAACCTGTCCTGTTAAACCACTGTATGGTCTTGGCCACCGTGCTGCAGCTCAGTTTCAGGGTCTTGGCAATCTTTTTATAGCCTAGGCCATCTTTATGTAGAGCAACAATTCCTTTTTTCAGATCCTCAGAGCGTTCTTTGCCATGAGGTGCCATGTTGAACTCAGTGACCAGTATGAGAGAGTGAGAACGATAACACCAAATTTAACACACCTGCTCCCCATTCATACCTGAGACCTTGTAACACTAACGTGTCACATGATACCAGGGAGGGAAAATGGCTAATTGGGCGCAATTTGGACATTTTCACTTAGGGGTGTACTCACTTTTGTTGCCAGTGGTTTCGACATTAATAGCTGTGTGTTGAGTTATTTTGAGGGGACAGCGAATTTACACCTCCCCAGCATCTGCTTCACTTACCTGACCCCAACCCATGGAGATCTTCACTGATGGTCTGCTGGATGAAATCACATTGCTCATGTCCAAAACTCTACTACTTCTTCTGAACATGTGCATTGCAATATCTGTTCATTCCTATGGAAAGATGATCCTCTGTTCGGAAGTAACAGGGGAGGTTTCCATAACAAGAAGTAGAACCTGTTCAGAGCACATTGATTAATTACTTCAGTAATTCATTAGGTTACGTTAAGTATTAAGGTCAGGGCAAGGGTTAACTGGTAGGGTCAGTTCTATGGCATAGGTTACGGGTTAAAGTGTATGTATCAAGTCAAAACTTTTTTATTTTATTTTTTATTTTTGAATAACTAGAGTCACTCTCAGGTTTTACTGCTATCAAGTTCTCATTAGAGAGATTTTCTCTCATTTACTATCCCAGTGACAATGGGACAGTAATTCCTTTCTAGTGAAACTGTCCTCACTGGGACAGTAAATGACGAAAACATTCTCGAATGGATAGAGATAAAATACCAGCTCTATCCAAAACAAAAAATGGCTTTGCATGCACTTTAAAGTGGAGCTCCACCCAAAAGGGGAAGTTCTGCATTTAAGCACCCCCCCCAAATATGGGACATGTCACAGGTCCCAGAAGATTGCTCACCCAATGGGGGGGGGGGGCGCTGATCGAGTACACCCCTCTGTGAAGCCCCAAGCTCTCACAGCCGGGTGTCAACACTTGCAATGCCGGCGCTGTGGAGAGGCGATGGAGAGAAGCGAGGGTTCAAGCGACCGCATCGCTGGGCAATAGGACAGGAGAGTGTGTGTTTATTAAAAGTCAGCAGCTACACTTTTTGTAGCTGCTGACTTTTAAATACAAAATAAACACAAAAATGACTGGAACACCGCTTTCAAGCTGGTAGTAAATTTTCAAACGAACATTCGTACAAATATTCATGCCAACATTTGCATGGAAATTCACAGAACATTCTATGAGTTGACGTCTATCGAGTGAAAGTAATTAAACATTTCAGTTACTTTTATCGTTTGATTTTAGGTTATAAATTCAGGCATTATCTTAGGGGAAGGCAGTGTTTATGTTAAAGGACATGTTCAATTTTAGGTTAGAATGTTTCTGTTGTTCCCCAACAGTCAACTGTGAAGTAGTCTTGGAGGGTTAAAATGTAAAGACATGTCTTTTTTCAAAAGCTAACATTGACTGCATTGGGTATAAATATTCCCTGATCATCTCACTAACAATTCCTTAAAGCGGAGCTCCACTCCCCCCACCAAAACATTAAAAGTCAGCAGCTACAAATACTGTAGCTGCTGACTTTTAATATTAGGACACTTACCTATCCAGGATGCCCGCGATGTTGGCAACGTCAAAAACAGATAGTGCTCCCCCGGAAGGTGCCAAATGTGGCAGCAGATGGGGGGGGTTGAAGCAAACAAGCAGAGCCTCTTCTTTTGGATGGAGCCCCGCTTTAAAATTCAGGAGGAAGGGAAAAGACAAAATAATATAGTGTCATATTATTTTGAAAAGGTTTGATATATGATGTATTAAATAAATGTATTTTTTAGTTTCCTACTTAATTTTTCAAGATAGTATAAATCAAAGGTCAGTCTGCTTTGGCTTTGGCCATAGGCAGGATCTCAAATGAGGGGGAGATATTTCCTATAACTTTATGAAACCTGTGACTGCTATGGCATTGATGAACCTGGGGAACCAGTATAAACAGTAAATCTGGATGCAGATTCTGTCCAAAACATTCTCAACCTTTTTACCCAAGAGAACCCCTAAAATATTTTTTAGGTCTCTGGGAACCCATACTAAAACCAATTAAGTAGGTATCAATGAGAAAAATGCCCCTTACATTGGTGGTCAGTAGGAAGAATACCCCCTTAACATTGGTGGTCAAGAATGCCACCTTTAAAAACAACTAGAAAGATCATTGGTGTCATGCTGCTAGCTTTGCCAAGTGGCATTGGAGTTTTCCTCTAAGTACAGAGGAGAGTTGCATGTTTTGGCCCCATTGGACTCCAATAGGAGCACCGTCGAGAGCATTTTCTTGCCTAATAACTAGCTTTCCATTAGCTAATAATTTTAAAAAATTGGCCAAACCTAAAATGTTGTGACCAAAAAAAAATAAAAGACACTTATGCCGCGTACACACGAGCGGACTTTTCGACTGGACTGGTTCGACGGACCGAGTCCGGCGGACAATTCCACCGTGTGTGGGCTTCATCGGACCTGCAGCGGACTTTTTTGGTCGAAAATCTGACGGACTTTAGATTTGGAACATGTTTCAAATCTGTATGTTGGAACTCCGCCGGCCCAGTTCCTATTGAAAAATCCGGCTCGTCTGTAAGCTAGTCCGATGGACAAAGACCGACGCTAGGGCAGCTATTGGCTACTGGCTATCAACTTCCTTATTCTAGTCCGGTCGTACGTCATCACGTACGAATCCTTCAGACTTTGGTGTGATTGTGTGTGGGCAAGTCCGTTCATTTGGAAGTCCGCCGGACCAGTCCGGTCGAAAAGTCTGCTCGTGTGTACGCGGCATTAGTTCAGTGTAAATGGGGACTTAAAGTGAAAGGCAAAACTATTTTTTACTTAATAGGTTTTGTTGCTGTCTGTGCCCCCATTGGGGAGATTCACCCGCTATATTTATGCTGTCTGCCATTATCACTGAGAGTGAAAGTGAAAACAAATTAAAAATTTTGGGTTGCCACCAGAACAGGAGTGGAGTGTAAATCTTCCAATGGGGACACTAGTTCTGGTGACAGCCAGGGGTTCCCTCACTTTAGAGGGATTTCCTCTCACTTCCTGTTTTGGCTATGGGACAGGAAGTGAAGGGAAATCTCCCCAATGGCAAAAAAACATGGCAGATGGCAAAAAAAAAAAAACAGACAGGGGTTATAACCCTCCATTACTATACCAAGAATAAAAAAAAAAACATGACCTTTAGATCTACTTTAAAGTTGTAATATTTAATTCCATGTAACTGGTTATTGTTTTGTACAAGGTCAGCTTTATTTGTGAAACATTTCAGTCAGTACATAACTTTTTTTCATTAATAATTGCAATCCATACCAGACATCTGAAGAGCTAAAAATGTACAGGAGCAGGAAGCTGAAATAATTGTTTGTTTGCATGAACGTGTACCGTAATTGATTGTAATAGCGCTGCTGCAAACCCCACCATCTCGGAAATAGAAACAATCAAGGAAATTATTAGGACAATAACAAATGCATTACCTTTCACTATGTTTTGGACACCTTTTGTTTGTTTTTTTTTTTTTTTTTTTTTTTTCTCAGCAGACATTTTAGTTATCATTGATTGCATCGACTGTTCTAGCGTCAGTTAGATTCAGATATTTGGACTTTATAAAATCTTTAAATGCTGTTCTGTTCCCAAACCTGGAATGCAAAGATCTTACGCAGGCATAGATTTTCACATTTAAAAATGAGTGATCAAGTAATTTACAAGTAAAAGTAATAAAAAACACCAAACTTGTATTTGACTCAAACAGCTAATTATAAAAATGATACACTTCTCCTATGCCTCTACAGAATTTTGAAAAGCTGATACTTAGAGTATATGACGTTAAGCTTGGTATTTTAATTTACTTATATTTTGCCTTCCCTGATTTTTCTATCAACGTGGTACTGATACTTTAAACCTATCCATTTTTATTAATACCTTATTTTAGACCCAGTGATGTCATCATTTGAGTCTCTGTGTTTCTTCCTGCAATGCAGGCAGATTATGGTTGGTGGGAGGGGCCAGGGCAGGGTGATGTACATAGCTTCCTGAAAACATCTCAGCACCCATTCAACAGCACTCAGCTATGATGCAAGCAGTGGGCTGGCTCTTGGGAGGAGTTATGCAATCGCAATGTCTTAATAGGTGGATGTAAAAAGAGATGGAAGTGCCATCTCTAAGAGGTTGTCAGGGCTGGGCTCAGTCCTTCCTTCCTCTGAGCTGGCTGCACAGTTATCGGCTAATTGCCAGCTCCTATCTCTCCACAGTGACTCACCTGTTGATGATATCCGGCTCGTCAGTCCTGCCTACTTAAGCCGTCCAGCCCAGATGATCTCTACCTTCGCCTTGGTCAACATCACAGAGACTATCTCCTGCGCTCCTGTTAAAAACTTGCTTGGCTGACATTCCTTCTTGTTCAAGATTGTGCTTGCTGTTCCACTACACTGATCTCTGGCTCGTCTGACTATCCGTTCAGGTTACCGAACTTTGGCTATGTTTTGACTATGTTTGTTCTATTTACCTTTATTATTAAACAAGTGTGATTTAACTTTACTTCTGTCTCGGTCTGATTCATGGTTTCTGACAGAGGTCCAGATACAACTTTATTCCATTAAAGGTTAGGGGTATGATTCAAAAAATAGCCAACGCGTTTCGGGGGTCTAAGTGCCCTCTTCACTGGGGCTAGAAAGAACATAAGAAGATTTTCATATCAATCTGATATCGATACAATATCCCCTCCATGGGGTTCATAATTAAAACCAAACAGTCAATTAGTAATGAGAGTGTCAAACTAATTACACAAAAATGAGAACATGAATGCTGAACAAAAATGAGAATATGGGTGCTGAAAAGTGCTGAAAAAAATTATAGTAATAATAATCATCACTATTTTTGAACTGATACATTGTAGACAATATGGTAATATTGTCTACAATGTATCTAATAATCTAATAAGAACGATAGACAAAAAAACAAAAAAGTTGGGGCAAAAACTCTTGAAACTGGTATGTGTATACTGTAAATTGAACCATGCATTATATAATCTGATTGTACAATCGTAAAACAAATTAATAAACAAAATAAAAAAAAATCAAATAAAATGAAAAAATCAAAATAAATGAAATAAGATAAAAAAGTTAAAAATGAATTAAATAATAATAGTAAAAATAATAATAATAATAATAATAAAAATTACATAATAATAGTATTACTAATAATAATAATAATGGTAGTACTTACGACAGTAATAATCACAATAACTATTGTTAAAATTATACATGATGGGTGGATGTCAGTCTGGAGGAATGGCCATTCCTGAGCATTTGCATACAGACCGCCCTAAGTATTCCTCACATGTAATTCTGTGATCATGACTATGATTGCAACTGAAATCCAATGAATGAAGGGAGTGGGTCAGGGACAGTAAGGCTGGAGAGAAAAGAGCTAGACGATGCTGGATGTCCTCCAGCCAATAACTGAGGCTGGCTCTGTCTGACTTGCTGTCCTTTTAATGTACACTGTGAGAAGCTCACAGTGTGCTGGGGGGCTCAGAAGCATTTTCAGGACAGGGCAGGAGTCTGTAGAGCTGTGTAAGACTGAAGATAAGGCTGGAGTTCAGGTCTCTTAGAATAGGTGGAGGGCTGTTGTATCTGGCTTAACACCCGTGGCGGCCTGTCCATTATGGGCGAGCAGGCGCCGCCCCCCCTATCCATGCGTTCAGCCCCCTAATCTACATACAGGGCGCCAGATGCATGGATTCCAATGGGTGGGTGTTTTTTTTTTTTTTTTTTTGAAGCACGTGATTAGAGCCAGAGGCTTTAATAGGGTTGTAAAAAGGGAGAGCTCGAGGAGTAGAGCACTGCGCTCTGAGCCCACCCAGTGGTCAATAGATAATAAATATTCGCTATTGTCACACTGATCGCCCGCCAGTGACCTAGATGGGGTAAGTGTTGACCGACCGCCCGTCCACGGCAGGGGGGACGAGGGGTTGTTTACTGCCCCCCCCCAAAAAAAAACCACCAGCTTCCACTGCTTAACACATTGATCTAAAATACTTTTCAAAAGCCATATAGCCTATCTAGAGCTATGGTCAGGGCACCAGATTCATGGCCAGTTAGACCTTCTGGATTTATAGTAAAGCAGACTTAGTGAGAGCAGCAGGAGCCAAATTGTAGTTGTAACTGTTTGTAAAGTGTTAGCTGGAGTCTGGCTTTGTTAGTGTATCTAAATCTGCTACCACATCTAACACTCCCCTCCCCCCAGACTGAAAATATCGCTGTCTGAGGGTGCCCCCTGTGCTCTATCATCCAGAGTGGGCACACTCTAAGGGCAGGTTCACACCACAATTTCTGCATTCCAGATGCTTTTCTACATGTGCCTTTTTGATGCGTTCCGATACATTTCTGATGCATTTTTAATGCTTTCCAGTGTGTTTTTCTCCTCTTTTTTTCCCTCATTTCAATTGAGGGCAATTGAGAACATGTATGTTCTAGTGCATTTTTGATGTGGTTTGCCGTGTTCCATACAGAAAAAAGTAACATGTTCTACTTTTGTTGGCTGCCCTCTAACGCCCTGCATTGGTATGAACTAGGGCCATTGGAATAAATGGAAAACACTGTGCATATGTTTTTAATGCAGATTAAAAACTCACTGGACTGCATTTAGTGTGTACCAGACCTTATACAGTTACCGGCCAGATCGCCAGGTGAAAACAGAGGAGAAAAAGCCTAAAAAAATAAAACCAATGCAGCCATCACATCTAATAATTGGTAAGCTGCAATATATTATATTTTTTTATATTTTTGGTCTTGGGTTTAGTACCGCTTTAACTACATTGCACAGTTATGTCAATTTACCAAATGAAACTTGTTGATTGCATGTCATAGACATCATCAATGAGTTGATTATCCAGTCTCAATCTTTGACCATGCTGTATTGCTTTGATCACAGTGTAGAACAATTTGGACAGGACTTGATGATTGTGGCAAGCAAGGGTATCTCAGTTGGAAACCTGGATGAAGAAAATTAAAACATTTTCAGCAAGCTTTGAAATCTACCATTACTATGGGGTTGATTTACTAAAAATGAAGAGTGCAAAATCGGGTGCAGCTCTGCATAGAAACCAATCAGCTTCCAGGTTTTATGGTCAAAGCTTAATTTAATAAGATAATAAATAATAAGTTAAAGTTAGAAGCTGATTGGCTACCATGCACAGCTCCACCAAATTTTGCACTCTCCAGTTTTAGTAAATCAACCCCTATGTGTCCCTATTAGAATCAGGTAGGCAGGTAGGTTGCACTCTCCCTCCAAAGGCTGTTCCACTTTCTGTGAGCATTAGAGGTTTGGAAGAGCATGGTGCTCATTGCCTTTGAGCATTTACTTAAAAAGGTGCCCCGGTTTGTAGGGTCTTTGTCTTGACATTCTTACCCATGGCTACAATATATACATATTAAAGTGTTACTAAACCCACAACAGTAAAATCAGTCTGTATATGCAGCAAAGCATGCTTGTTATACTCACTGTCAATCTTAAGGGGTTGATTCTCTGCATTGTGTAAAAAGGCTGTATGACTTGTCTTCTCTGATTCTCCCCTCCTTCCACTGTCCCCTGATAATTTCCTGATATCACAGAGTTTATGGATTCAGGCTGCACATGCTCAGTTTGGTGTGTATTGCTAGAGAGTTTTTTTTTCTTGGGAGAGTGCATGTGATCAGCACAGGGCCAATCAGCACTGTCCAGACAGAGAGTCAGGGGTCCTGCAGCCTCATAGGACAGTCAGAAAACTCCTCCTACAAGCTTTAGCCAGTGCTTGGCTGGACAATCATAGAAGCCACAAGGCTGCTATATAGTGCTGACAAGAAAAGGTATTCAGCAGTTTATATTTACTAAAATAATTGCATTCCTTGTTATGTGAACTGTGGGAGACCAGAAATAGTAAATGCAGGGTCCTGGGTTTAGTAACACTTTAAACATGGATTCCATAATCACAGTCCACTGCAGTGGCGGCTGGTGCTCAAAACTTTTTGGGGGGTGAAAACAAACTGAAAAATATTAAGTGTCCCCCCCCCCCCATAAAATTGCAGCCTCACTGTGCCCGTCAAATGCTGCCACTGTGCCCATCAATTGCAGCCATTGTGCCCATCAAACACAGTCTCTGTGCCCATCATATGCAGCCACTGTGCCTATCATATGTAGCCACTTGTGCCCATCATATGCAGCCACTTGTGCCCATCATATGCAGCCACTTGTGCCCATCACATGCAGCCACTTGTGCCCATCAAATGCAGCCACTTGTGCCCGTCAAATACAGCCACTTGTGCCCATCATATGTATCCATTGTGCCCATCAAACGCAGCCACTGTGCCCATCAAATGCAGCCACTTGTGCCCATCATATGCAGCCACTTGTGCCCATCATATGCAGCCACTTGTGCCCATCACATGCAGCCACTTGTGCCCATCAAATGCAGCCACTTGTGCTCGTCAAATACAGCCACTTGTGCCCATCATATGCAGCCAGTTGTGCCCATCGACCCCCCCACTCGCGGCTCTGGCAGCACCCCTACCCCCCACCCACCCCCCACGCGCGCGGCTCTAAAAAGACCCCCTGGCACTTACCGCGTGTGTTTCCTCTGCTCCTCTTCCTAAGCGCAGGCATCCAATTGGATCGCCTGCCGCTTTGGCCAATCAGGAAACTGGTCTAATGTCCTGCCTCCTGATTGGCGGGGAGGAAGGTTAGTGTGAAAATTGCGAAAATTAATTTGCTATCATCACACAATTGGGTGGGATCAGGGCGCACTCTCTGCACCCCGAGCCCACCCTATTTTGAAGGCTCTAATCAAGTGCTTCAAAAAGCACCATGCCTTATCGCCCCCGCCATAGGAATCTATGCGTCCGGCTCCTGAAAGGGGCTGGGCACATGGATGGGGAGGCGGCGCCCGTGCACCCACAATGCACGGGCCGCCACTGCTGTTCTCCAGCCAAAGAAAAATCAGCTTTATGTACCAGGCTCTAGGAAAAAAGCTTTGCTCATGTAAGAAAAAAGTTACATTTCAAGTGGCAGCGCTGCTACTGTGACAGTAATGAATGTTGCAACTTTGGATTCATCCCCATTATTACATTGCATCTCATAATCTCATACAGTCACCACAGTATACTACTGTAACTTCACAGTTACAGTTTTAAATTGCTCCAGTCATTGATTCTCACCAAAAAAAAAAACTGTCTTCAGGGCTAAGTTTAGATATATTGCCATTTCTGACTATGTGTGATAACTATGAGCAATTAGTCATTGTCCTTTTTTTACCTTCACTTTTCTATGTTTCTAACTGCATCTACTTATAATTAGCAAAATAACACCAAAATATCACAGCAATAATAAAAGACGCTATGATGTAAAATGTCAATTCATAGAAAAAAAAGTAGTAACTGCTTGTATCTGCTGAATGGAACACTATTACAAAGAGAAATGGTTTAAGCATGAAAGGAACGAAGGAAATGATCTATAAAACACTTCATGAAGCTAATAACAGAGATGCTTTAAAACTTCAGTGGGTCCAAGAAAAATCAATCACTAGGATTTCCCAGATTTTCCTTGGAAAAGAGGAACATTGGTAGTTGGAGATTGGTGAATTCCTCATTGCACCTGCACTAAAGACAAGGCGGCTGATTTACAAAAGTGGAGTGGAGACGGGTCAAATGAAGTGAGCTCATATTTACTTTATGAATGTAGCTAGGTTCCTAGGCCTGGGGTATGGAAGGGAATTGGGACTATACAATACCCAGGAAATAATATTGAGAATGAAAGAAATCTTTACGTTACTTTCATTCTTAATCAGTGGTGGCTGGTGCTCAAAATTTTTTGGGGGGGGCAAAAAAACTGAAAAATTCTGAAAAAAACCCATCAATCACAGCGTCTGTGCCATCAATTGCTCCCACTGTGCCCATCAATTGCCGCCACTGTGCCCATCATTTGCCGCCACTGTGCCCATCATTTGCCGCCACTGTGCCATCAATTGCAGCCACTGTGCCCATCAATTGCCGCCACTGTGCCCATCAATTGCCACCACTGTGCCCATCAATTGCCACCACTGTGCCCATCAATTGCCACCACTGTGCCCATCAATTGCCACCACTGTGCCCATCAATTGCTCCCACTGTGCCATATCAAATGCTGCTAGTGTGCCCCCCGCCGGCCCGCAGTCTGCACTTACCTGTCTCAATGGGACAGCTCGTCGATGTCTTCTCCCGTCCTCTCTTCCCGTCCTCTGCTATGATTGGATGCCTGGCGCTGTACCCCAATTAACACAGAGGTGACTGCCTGCAAGAGGATGCATGAAATACCTGTGCATCCCCTATGGGCAAAACACCGCCCTCACATGGACAGATGCTTTAGTACATCTATGTGAGCAAAGCCTAAAATAAATGCACTTTCTCCAAAAATGTATTATCACCTTTTCATAGTTCCCAACTGTCCCTGATTTCAAGGGACTGTCCCTGATTTCCAAGGACTGTCCCTGTTTTGTAGCAATGTCCCTCTGTCCCTCATTCCTCCTCATTTGTCCCTCATTTTGGTCTGATCTATATAGATGTATATAAAATGCACTTTTTATCTATCAAAAAGTGTTTTCTAGCACTAAACCTTTCATCTGATTTCTAAATTGCTGCATTTGTAAATTCCAAAAGCCAATATAAAGGAATAGTAGTGGTAAAAAATCATTTTTGGGTTTAACCAATCTTGTTTTTTTGTACAATTCTCCTTTAAGGGGGTGTGGCAGTGGGTGTGTCTTATGCCTGCATACCTTTGCTGGTAGGTGTCCCTCATTCCCATCTCAAAAAGTTGGGAGGTATGGCTTTTATATCATGTGCCCTTCCCTTTAGAATGAAAGCTTTCATGAGGAGTGCCCCCCTAACCCTCTTGTATTTAATTGTATTATAACTGTGCTGTCTCTCTTTATTTTGTAAAACTGCCAGAGAGCTGGTTCACAGAGGGGCAACCCGACTTACAACTCGACTTTGCAAGGCGATTTGGAGGCGACTTCAGCGCGACGTTGCGCAACTTACAATGCGACTTAAAGTCGCCTCCAGGACAGGCAACTTTGGCTGTGGCCAATCACAGAAAAATCAGCTCTGTGGGAGGGAGGGGGTTGCCTGGGTAAACGTGGGGAGTATCTGGGTAAATTATTTTCTTTTTCCTGTAAAGTCGCTTCAATATAGATTGAGATCCAACTTGGAGGCGACTTCCATTGAAATCTATGGGTACAAGTCGCCTAGAAGTCGCCTTGAAGTAGTACAGGAACCTTTTCTGAAGTCGGAGTGAATTTAGTAGTGTACATTGAGATGGCTCTCATTCACTTCTATGACATTTCTTATGTCCAGCGACTTGGGGCGACCTGAGGACTTACAAGTTGGATCCCAAGTCGCAGTAGTGCGAACCGGCACTAAGAGTCTTATATAATAATAATAATAATAATAATAATAAGGGTTATCTTGTCTTCTTGGGAGCCCAGCAAGTATATAATGTTTCTATACTTCGATTCAAATGCCCACGACCATTAACCAGTTGCCGATCGCTGCACGCCAATATACGTCGGCACAATGGCAGTGGTGGGCAAATGGGCGTACCTGTACGTCCCCTTTAAGAGCCGGGAATAGCAGGCGCGCCCGCCGTGTACAGCGTGACCGTGCCCGCGGGACCGGAGGACTCGTTTTTCCACCAGGAGCCTGCGATCATGTCACGGAGCCTCAGAACGGGGAAGTGCCTATGTAAACAAGGCATTTCACCGTTCTGGCTTGTGTCATGACAGAGATTGATGCTCTCTGTCATCGAGAGCGGTGATCGCTGTCATGTGACTTGAAGCCCATCTCCCCCACAGTTAGAATCACTACCTAGGACACACTTAACCCCTTCATTGCCCCCTAGTGGTTAATCCCTTCACTGCCAGTGTCATTTACACAGTAATCAATGCATTTTTATAGCACTGATCGCTGTATAAATGATAATGGTCCCAAAATAGTGTCAAAATTGTCCGATCTGTCTGCCATAATGTCGCAGTCCGGATAAAAATCGCAGATCGCCTCCATTACTAATAAAAAAAGAATTTATAATAAAAATGCCATAAAACTATCCCCTATTTTGTAGACGCTATAACTTTTGTGCAAACCAATGAATATACGCTTATTGTGTTTTTTTTTTTCAAAAATATGCAGAAGAATACATATCGGCCTAAACTGAGGAAAAAAATTATATATTTTTTGGGGATATTTATTATAGCAAAAAGTAAAAAATAATGCGTTTGTTTCAAAATTGTTGCTCTTTTTTCGTTTATAGCGCAAAAAATAAAAAACGCAGAGGTGATCTAATACCACCAAAAGAAAGCTCTATTTATGGGGAAAAAAGGACGTCAACTTTGTTTGGGTGCGACGTCGCATGACCGCGCAACTGTCAGTTAAAACGGCGCAGTGCCGAATCGCAAAAAGTGCTCTGGTCAGGAAGGGGGTAAAATCTTCCGGGGCTGAATCGGTTAAACTGGTATATTATCCATCCCCAGATTTCATCACACTGATTCCACGGAGGTAGGATTGCTTTGTGTTTAGTGTGATCAATCTTACTTCTACTGGAAAGTAATAAAATTGCTTCGTAGGAGTCATCCATTCTTTACAAAGATGGTGTTTCACAGCTGTCCGCCCTCGGTAAAGTACAGTTCAATGGCTGGGTACCGGATGACAGAAGGACAGTTGTACTTTCTCGAATTAGAAAAGAAATGTCCAGGCCGTTGGGAATGATGCTGCATGTATGGCGGAGCACACTGACAGCTGGAGCTGTGGAATGAGCCATGTGAGTGAGTTTTTCTTTTTTTCCATAGAAAATTCTCAATGTGTCTCTGCAGGTGGGGATTTACAGAGGGGAAGGAATGACAATCCCTTTTTATTTACTCTATCTCGAAGGTGCATAGCAAAACACATCAGATCGCTCCAGAAGCCGCCAAACATTGTAATAATATTATAGCTGTCTGTAAAAACAGCTTTGTGAGAACAAGAATTAGAAAACGCTGTCAAAATAAATTGAACATAATGCAGACGACACTTACATGAGTGGATAGACTATTAAAAGAAGAACATTTATCTTGTGGTTCATATTAGTAGAAATGCTAACCCCCAGCGTGCTGCTCAAGTTCTGACCTCTGGAGTTAAAGTGATATTAAACCAAGAAAAAATAAGATGCATGTATTTTTTTTTTTATCAAATTTATTTTAATAAAATGCTTTTGGAGTAAAAATCTATCTAAAGATAGTTTTCTATTTAGGATACATTAATAATTTTATTTATTCAGCATAAAGTGGAGCTTAGTTATGCAGCATGAAGCTGTTTATTCTGCAATATTTACATTTTTGGTAAACTCATTCAATGAATCCAAGCTCTGCGAGCTGAGATAACATGCACTGCATTGATGCAGTCACACAATTTCACAGTAACCATGGAGATAAAACAAAGTTCAGGAATATTCCTTTAACCCATTGTTTTGCAAATCTATGTACACAACAAACTGTATGATTGAATCGGTTCTGATATCGCTGTTTTACTAACCTGACAGCTTATTATTCTAAATAGGAAACCTTCATTTTGTTTGCAAATATTAAAGATTTTAAATACCAGCAAGAATAAGTCCTTGCATTTAACCACTTCAGCCTCGGAAGAATTTACCCCCTTCCTGACTAGGCCATTTTTGCGATATGGCACTGTGTTGCTTTAACTGACAATTGCGCAGTCGTGCGACGTGGTATGCACACAAAATTGACATCCCTTTTTCCCCACAAATAGAGCTTTCTTTTGGTGGTATTTTTTATTTTTTGCGCTATAAACAAAAAAAAGAATGAAAATTTTGAAGAAAACACAATTGTTTGAACTTTTGCTATAATAAATATTCAAAAATAAAAAAAAAAAACCACATTTCTTCATCAGTTTAGGCCGATATGTATTCTTCTTCATATTTTTGGTAAAAAAAAAATCACAATAAGAGTATAGTGATTGGTTTGCGCAAAAGTTATAGCGTCTACAAAATAGGGGATAGATTTGTGGCATTTTTATTTATTTTTTTTCAATGGCGGTGATCAGCAATTTTTATCGTGACTGCGACATTGCGGTGGACAGATCGGACACTTTTTTGGGACCACTGACATTTATACAGCGATCAGAGCTAAAAATAGCCACTGATTACTGTATAAATGTCACTGGCAGGGAAGGGGTTAACACTAGGGGGAGATTGAGGGGTTAACTGTGTTTCCTGGGTGTGTTCTAACTGTGGGGGGATGGGACTAACTAGGGGAGGAGACCAATCGGTGTTCCTACTTAGTAGGAGCACACAATCTGTCTCATCCCCCCTGAGAGAACTGGTATCTGTGTGTGTTTATACACACAGATCTTGGTTCTCACTCTGTCACGAGCGATCGTAGGAGCCCAGCGGTCATCGGCTCCGGGGACATGCTGCGGGCATGCGCGCCTGCAAAAACACCTTAAAGAGTCAGCATACAGCTACGACGGCTCGCACAGGGGAGCCAACCTGCCGAAGTATAACTGCGGTGGCTGGTCGGGAAGGGGTTAAAGAGCACCTGTCATTTCAGATCCATCACGGCAGCGCCCGTTAGCGGGCATCCACTAACCTGCTGCCGTCACTTCCCACACCTTGTAGTGTTACTGCCGCATCACCAGCCATCCCATTAAAATGAATGGGACTGTCGGCGAGTCAACAGCTGGTCAGAGGAGGAGCCGATGAGGGGCAGAGATGACAGTTGTTCTTTAAAAATTATGATTTAAATTGAGTTGATTTAAATCAAGACTTCTTACTAGTGATTTACATTGTGATTTAAGTCGACTGGATTTAAATCAAATCCACCCTTCCTGTTTCCTGTTATGCGATATTTCATTCTTTACAGCAGTGGTCTCCAAACTGTGGCCCAGGGGCCAGATGCAGCCCTTTGCTTGCTTTTATCTGGCCCTTGAGGCACTATTTCTCCCACAGACATTAACAATGGGCCATAATTCACTAACAATGGAGCATAATTCTTGCCACTGACACCAATAATGGGGCAGTGTTCCTCCCACTGAAATCAATGATGGGACATCCTTCCTCCCACTGAAATCAATGATGGGACACTCTTCCTCCCACTGAAATCAATGATGGGACACTCTTCCTCCCACTGAAATCAATGATGGGACACTCTTCCTCCCACTGAAATCAATGATGGGACATCCTTCCTCCCACTGAAATCAATGATGGGACATCCTTCCTCCCACTGAAATCAATGATGGGACACTCTTCCTCCCACTGAAATCAATGATGGGACACTCTTCCTCCCACTGAAATCAATAATGGGACACGCTTCCACCTACTGAAATCAATGATGGGACACTCTTCCTCCCACTGAAATCAATGATGGGACACCCTTCCTCCCACTGAAATCAATGATGGTACACTCTTCCTCCCACTGAAATCAATGAAGGGACACTCTTCCTCCCACTGAAATCAATGATGGGACACTCTTCCTCCCACTGAAATCAATGATGGGACACTCTTCCTCCCACTGAAATCAATGAAGGGACACTCTTCCTCCCACTGAAATCAATGATGGGACACTCTTCCTCCCACTGAAATCAATAATGGGACACGCTTCCACCTACTGAAATCAATGATGGGACACTCTTCCTCTACCTGAAATCAATGATGGGACACTCTTCCTCCCACTGAAATCAATAATGGGACACCCTTCCTCCCACTGAAATCAATGATGGGACACTCTTCCTCCCACTGAAATCAATGATGGGACACTCTTCCTCCCACTGAAATCAATAATGGGACACGCTTCCACCTACTGAAATCAATGATGGGACACTCTTCCTCCCACTGAAATCAATGATGGGACACTCTTCCTCCCACTGAAATCAATGATGGGACACTTTTGCTCCCATTGAAACCATTGATGGAGCACTATTCCACCCACTGACACCAATAATGGGGTAATATTCCTCCCACTGACACCAATAAGGGAGTATTATTCCTCTCACAGACACCAATGATGGGGCATTGTTTCCAACGTCAGGACATTTTCTACTCCCACTTGCCACTGTCTGGCCTCCCTAAAGTCTGAAGTACAATAAACTGTCCCTTTTTTTTAGAAAGTTTGAAGACCGCTGCTTTACAGCATTACCAGCCTATGAAAGTTTGCTCTGTTGAGTGTCTTATAGCGTGTCTCCCTGATAACACCCCAACATGTGCGCGGTAGGACCTGTTGACATTGTTTGATGGGCGCATGCACAGTAGGGACTGCTGTCTGTCTGAGATCTGTACCTGGCTGGTGCATACACAGTACTACATTTGAAAATCTAAGCACAATATTTTGCATGCCCTGGCTGGGCACAGCACAAAATCTCAGAAAGATAACAACCCCTACCGCAAAGGCACCTGCCTGATGGAGCCAGTGGTCCCTACAGCACACACGCTGGCAAAGCACAGCACCAGATTTCAGAAAGCTAGCAACCCTTACTATACAGGCGCCTGCCAGATAGCACCAGGGGCCCCTATTGCACACACTCTAGCCAAGCACCTCACCAGCGGCTTTACTTTTGTGCACAGGGCACGCTTCTAAAGGGGGAAAAAGTAATCTGCTCCAATCCTAAAAATAAAAATTTGGGGCACAAAAACATTTTTTTTTTTACACCATCTGGTTGATGTTTAATCTAAAGCAGTTTTACTTTTAGAGTTTATTACTACTTTAACATCTTGCTGCCCTTGTAACGCATATGTACACAGTGCACAACCATGGGTGGCTATGAAATTTCTGTGCTGGGAGTGCACTCCCAGTACAGTGAAAGAGCTGCCAAAGACAGCTCTCAGTCTCTGATAAAGATCAGTAGCCGGCAGGACGGCTTAGAAGGCTGGGTTTACAAATGTACATAGCTGTTTTCATGCGTGCTTTTTTTGGGGAGGTTAGCTTTAAGCCAAATTAAAAACAATTTTTTTATTTTTTTGGTTTGGACAGAGCAGCTTGAAATAATTTTCAGGTCACAGGTGACCACTAAAACCAATTCATTGGTGGTCAGTGAGAAAACTGCCCTTTACATTAGTGAACAGTGGGAAGAATGTCCCTTTACAGTAGTGGTCAGAATTCCACCGCTACAGACAGCTAAAAAGAGCATTGGCTTTATGCAGCTGATTCTGCCAAGTGGCGTTGACCCCAAAACTATGCAGGTACCATTAAACAAGAGGTCTTTCAGCCACAGCTTTCAGAACCTAGCAACCTCCAGAGCAGGGTTTCTCAACCAGGGTTCCATGGAACCACAGGGTTCCCTCAGAGGTTGCTAGGGGTTCATTGAGCAAAGAGCAATTTCTGCCCCTCAGATAAGTTCCCATTGACACCATTGATATTTTTAGCCATCTGTAAAGGGATAATTCTGTAAGGAACAGTCTTCTCACTGTCTGTCACAATAATGTATCATGAGTTTTTAGCAGGCGTTCCTTTAGATCGGAAAGGTATTTCAAGGGTTCCTCTGTATTGAAACGGTTGAGAAAGGCTGCTCCAGACCCTGGGGTTCCACAGCACTCTGGTAGAGAATGGCTGGGTCAGGTTATTATTGCCCAATCGGGAAAATTTCTCCAACAAGGATATGAACAGAAACAAAAACACATTTTTAGTAGAGTGTAAAATGGTTAGACTTTGTGAAAATGTTTTTAATGTTGTTTATGCCTTTCTTTGCCAGTGACTAGAGGCATATTTGGACCAGGAAGTCAAGGAAAGTCTCCCTGATATATCCATCAGAACCAAGCCTCACTTCTATTCGTCCAAGTTCAATGCTATCACACACACATAAGACTCTTGCACGTGATCGGGAATTCCTTGCAAAGTGAAACTTCACTAAGCTCTGGGGAAAAGTCCCTTGCAAAGTGAACAGTTTATTTCCCTTTAGTAAATCAACCTCACAGTGCCTTTTTCGAAAGCTGTCTTTGTTCAGCCTGCAGGCTGAATGAAAGAAATCCAACAGATTCCTTCATCCACACTAAAGCTGGCCATTGAGTTTTTTTTTCAGTTCAGCCAGTGGGCCGAACAGAAAAAAAAAAACAGTTTTTCTCTATTCACACAAGGGAGATGGATGGAGGAATCCCCACCACCTGGGCATTGTATTCTGACAATGGGACTCACCATTACCAGAATACACAGGGGGTTGATTTACTAAAACTGGAGAGTGCAAAATCTGGTGCAGCTCTGCATGGTAGCCAATCAGCTTCTAACTTCAGCTTGTTCAATTAAGCTTTGACAATAAAACCTGAAAGCTGATTGGTTTCTCTGCAGAGCTGCATCAGATTTAGCATTTTCCAGTTTTAGTAAATCAATCCCACTGATCGACAAATGTTTTTTAGCATCTCCGTTTGGCAGAAATTGATCAAACTATTGACTTCTGTTAAGCAGAGATGGCCACATACTGACTGAAATTCATTTGGTCCCTAGTGAAAAGGCTACATTTTGAACAGTGTATGGCCAGCTTAACATTGAGGATGAATGATTCCCTTCTGGGCCATAGCATTATGACAGAGCAGTGGCGACCCACGGGGGCCCGCAGCCGAGTGGGGCCCAGTATGTCGGCGTGCAAGTGAGTGGGCGTTGGGTGAGCCGCCGAGCTGCCCGTGCGCTCGGCGCTCATACAGTCACACTGGCTGTGCGAGCGGACGCAGCTGGGCAGCTCGGCGGGCGGGTGAGAGAACGGGCGGGAAGCTGCCAGCTGGGAGGCTTGGTGGGTGGACCGGCCAATCAGCGGGTGGCGGAGCAGAGAGATGACATCATCTCTCACCGCCCGGCGCCCGCCTTGCATCCCGGCAGTTCCGCCCTCACTCACTGTGCAGGCAGCAGAGAGATTACATCATCTCTCTGCTGCCTGACTCAGACTGGGACACAGGAAGTGACAATCCCCATTCCCCACCTTAGCAGGAAAGTGACAATCTGCAACTTGTGGCGGGTGACGTGGCAAGTGGATAATCTGCAACTTGTGGCAAGTGGACAATCCACAACTTGTGGCAGGTGACGAGGCAAGTGGATAATCTGCAACTTGTGGCAAGTGGACAATCCACAACTTGTGGCAGGTGACGTGGCAAGTGGATAATCTGCAACTTGTGACAAGTGGACAATCCGCAATATGTGACAGATGGCGTGGCAAGTGACAATCCACAATGGATGGCAGGTGACGGTGGCATACAACATTTTGCTATGGGGCCCTGTGATTTCTAGTTACGCCCCTGTGACAGAGTGTGCTGTCAGCTGTAATGCCGCATACACACGATCGGACTTTACGGCATATTTGGTCCGGCGAACCTGAGTCCGTCGGACAAATCGATTGTGTGTGGGCTCCAGCGGACTTTTTTTTCTCAAAAGTTTGACGGACTGAAACATGTTTCAAATCTGTCCGACGGACTCGAGTCCGGTCGAAAAGTCCACTCGTCTGTATGCTAGTCCGACGGACAAAAACCGACGCTAGGGCAGCTATTGGCTACTGGCTATGAACTTCCTTGTTTCAGTCCGGTCGTACGTCATCACGTATGAATCCGTCGGACTTTGGTTGACCGTGTGTAGGCAAGTCCGTTCATTCGGAAAGTCCGTTGAAAAGTCTGCCGTAAAGTCCGCTCGTGTGTACGCGGCATTAGTATACCTGAACAGTGTCTGCATATGAATAAATGCATGCGCAGTTGGGCCAATTCTGACAGCCTCCTTCCACTAAAGTTGGTTAAATTAAATGATTGACTGTTGTTGAACAAAGCCCTGCCACCACTGCTCTCATTTTGGAGAAGCCATCAGGAATCGGCAGAAATTTGAGCAGTTTACAGCCAGATGTGCAACTTGAGCTGATTAGGATAATCCTTCTTGACAAAGTAACCAGTGTTCACAAGACCAGCTACAAATTATAACTCAGGAGGGATGTAAACTGATCCAGGAGATATGTAGACAGCCCTGAAAAATCACCAGGATTTGTTTTCTTTGCCTGACATCAGACGCTCCTTTAAAAGGATGGCAATACAAGAAAAACCTAGAAGACATCACTGGAGACTGAGATATGGATAGCTGGACTGATGGGGAAAGTTACCCCCCAGGCCAAATGACTGTTCAGACACAAAGGACCTCAACAACAAATGTCGTCCTCCTTAAAATCCTTTCTACATCACTATAAAAAAAATGATGCATATGACGGATCCAGCCAAAAGTTATCCCATGGAATAATACAGAACTAAATTACTAAGCACAGTTTTAATACCATTTTTTTTTTTAATCTTTAATTTCTGTTAAAATCTGGCTGGGTTGTTTCAGCTAAATTGGGTTCACTGATGTGGAATGTAATATCCATCCTTTAGTAAATCTCTTCTGTTAGTCTAAAGTTTTTTTTATGGCAGCTGGTTGAGCAGAGCACACACTGTCACAACATGAGGATTATTGTTCCCTCCAGAGGAATATTTATCGTATGTTAGTCTCAGTGTCTGACAGTGGTGATATGGAAAGCACTACTTTTTGGATAAATCTGTACCCAACATTTACTGGTGTATAGAGAAGTCATAAATTGTGAATAAAGGTCCACAGTGTCCTCCCTTTGATATTCCTCTACTTGGTGCACCCAAAATTCACTGAATATATCAACTAAAGAGGAGCGACCACTGAAAAATCTGCACTAACTGAAGCTTACCTATTTTCTTCTACAATCTAACATCATTAACATTTTATTTATTTTTTTATTAAAATAAAAAAGTGTCAGTATACCCATTTTGTTATGCGTCATAAACTAATAGAAGTATTTAACCACTTGCTTACTGTGCACTTAAACCCCCTTCCTGCCCAGACCAACTTTCAGCTCTCAGCGCTGTAACTCTTTTGCCGCGTACACGCGGTCGGACTTTCCGACAGGGAATGTTCGATGTGAGCTTGTTGTCGGAAAGTCCAACCGTGTGTATGCTCCATAGAACATTTGCTGTCGGAATTTCCACCCACAAATGTTTGAGAGCAGGTTCTCATACTTGATTTGATTGTAGCTGTATTAGTGCAATTGTGACAGAGAAAATTGAGTACTGTCCGTGATACTTTTTTTTATTTGCACTAACATACAATTTTTCAGGACAAGCTACCGAAAGCTTGTCCTGAAAAATTGTATGTTAGTGCAAATAAAAAAAGTATCACGGACAGTACTCAATTTTCTCAGAGCAGGTTCTCAAAATTTCCGCCAACTTCACTTTATTGTCGGAAATTCTGATCGTGTGTACACAAGTCCATCGCACAAACGTTCCCGCATGCTCGGAATCAAGCAGAAGGAGCCGCACTGGCTATTAAACTTAATTTTTCTCGGCTCGTCATACGTCTTGTAAGTCACTGCGTTCTCACAGTTGGAGTTTCCAACAACATTTGTGTGACCGTGTGTATGCAAGACAAGTTTAAGCCAACATCCTTCGGAAAAAAATCCACGGTTTTGTTGTCGGAAAGTCCGATCGTGTGTACGCGGCATAAGAATGACAATTGCGCGGTCATGCAACTCTGTATCCAAATTACATTTTTATTTTTTTTTCACACAAATAGAGCTTTCTTTTGGTGGTATTTAATCACTGTTGAGTTTTTTATTTTTTGCTAAAAAAAAAAACAAAAAAAGAAATTATTGAAAAAAAAAAAACAGTTTCATAGTTTGTTATAAAATTTGGAAAACAGGTAATTTTTCTCCTTCATTGATTCATTGATGTGTGCTGATGAGGCTGCACTGATGGGCACTGCTGGGCACTGATAGGCTGCACTGATGGGCACTGGTAGGCTGTACTGATAGGATGAACTGATGGGCACTGAGAGGTGGCACTGAAAAAACTGATAGGTGGCACTGATAGGCAGCACTGATAGGTGGCACTAATGATTACTGATGGATTGCACTGATGGGCACTGGTAGGCATTGGTAGGTGACACTGATAGGCAGCACTGATCGGTGGCACTGATGATGAGGCACTGATGGGCATTGATTGGCAGCACTGGTGGGCATTGATAGGTGGCACTGTTGGGTAAAGGTAGGTGGCACTGTGGGCACTGGTAGGTGGCACTGGTGGGTACTGATAGGTGGCACTGGCAGGTGGCACTGGTGGGCACAGATGAGGCAGCCACGGCTCTCTGTGTGAGGGACCGATGTCCCTCTGACAGAAGCCGGTGATCGGCTTTTTTTTCCCCTCACGCTGACAGGAAAAAAAAAGATTACCGATCTTCTATTTACATCACATGGTCAGCTGTCATTGGCTGACAGCTGATCACGTGGTAAATTGCCTGGATCGGAATCGGAATGTATATAGTGCCAACAATTCTTTATAAAATTGAGGGATACAGTCCAGTTACAATACAATTCAATACAAGAGGGATCAAAGGACCCTACCTGTTAGAGATTACAATCTAAAATGGAGGGTCAATTGATACAAAAGGTAATAACTGTGGGGGGTTAGGTGATGGAGGAAGTAAAAGTACAGTTTATTAATTAGAGGCAGGATAGACCTTTCTGAAGAGATGAGTTTTCAGGGATCGCCTTAAAGTGGACAGAGTAGGAGATAGTCAGATAGATTGGGATAGGGAGTTCCAGATGATGGGAGAGGCTCTGGAGACATCCTGGAAATGAGCATGCCAGCAGGGGTTAGTACATCTTTAAGGGAAACCCCACCCCTGGGTGTGTATTATGGGTTGGGCTAGTGTATTCTCTTATAAATCTGGGTCGGAAGAGTGGAGAGCGATGGGAAGGAACAGCCTACAAGACATCACTATGTAGTTCAAGTGGAGTATGCCCTTCGGAGTAAGCCCAGTATAGGCCCCACTATAGGACAACCCATCTAAGGGAATCTACAACTGAGGAATATGGAAGTGCTGATCAGCATCCCAATGTTAAAGTATAACTGTACAGTATATAAACATACTGTACAGTTATACTTTTGATGGGTGGAAAAAGGAGGAGGATTCTTATGTATGGGAAAGAACTGTGTATTCTGTTCTGGTTAGGTTACAATAAAACATTGAAAAGGCTGATCATTTTGACTTTCCTTTATTTCTCATGATGGAATTCAGGCTACGAGCATGTGAGAAGACAAGATGAAGGAGTTCCTCTACAAAACAGGTGTATGGTACCTCATCTCGTTCTTGTTATAGGAGGACGATTGGGAGGTGCCCTTGGCCAGTATGACCATTACTGGCAGCAAATAAGAGTCCTGCTAACAAGCATGAGAGGAGGTTAAATATTTATTTACTTTTCCATACAGTGGTCACATGAAAATATTCAACTTGCTTCACACCGTACTGTGCGATTGGTGGGCGGAGCAAGCAGGAAACCTCTGATGCAACCTGCAGACATCACTGCAGCAAGTTTACTAGCTTTTCCCATGGTGTCCATTGATTGAGATCACATATGTTGAAAGGACAAAAAAATGCCAAGAGACCCTCCGAGGGCCTGCTACCATGTGTTCAGGTGGCGCCGGCCAGGGGTGGGTCTGGCAGAGGTGGTACTTAAGTGTGTTGTGTGATATCATGGTGCAAGGGAGCCGAGCGGAGCGGCCTTGTGCGAGTCTGCGGGACATGAGCAAGGCAAGCCGGGAGTGGGACTGTCAGTGCTGACTGGACTGGAGTGGACTGGAAGTGACCACCTGGCATGGAAAGACGCTGTCACTGTGACTCAGATGGGGACGTGTTGTGTCGGTGAAGTGTTATCATCATCGGTGCTGCTGCACACTACTGCTAGTGTCACTGTGAGAGTCATTTTCACGTGTGTATGTCTGCCCATTCTAAACTCTTGCCCTCCTGAGTCCTGTCCCTGAGCTACTTACTTCCTATATTAAAAATGAAATAACTATCTACCGTAAAATCACATTGCTAATTGCATACTGTACTTGTTTGTAGCTTAAATACTTATTTTTGCACTTAAAACTGTAATTCTGTAACTTTTGGAAATGCCAGTAAAAACGTGGCTGTGTCAGTAAATTGTGGGTGTTGTGTCAGTAAATTTAAATCTGATAGGTTGGCAATACTGTCTCTAATGTTAACCACTAGCCGACCAGCTGCCGTCATTCTACTGTAGTAGGTCGGCTCTCCTGTGCAAATCGGCATAGCTATACATCGGCCCTTTAGGCAGCTATAGCAGGCGCACCCCCGCTGTACCCAATGCGCGCGGCTGGCGGGCGCGGTGTCCGCTGACCACACTCAGGAGAGGAGAGACAGATCGTCTGTTTCTACTAGTTAGGAACAGCGATTTGGCTCCTCCTCTAGTCTGTCCCATCCCCCCACAGTTAGAAACACACACGAGAGAACACATTTAACCCCTTGATCGCCCCCTAGTGTTAACCCCTTCCCTGCCGGTGACATTTATACAGTAATCAGTGCATCTTTATAGCACTGATCGCTGTATAAATGTCAATGGTTCCAAAAATGTGTCAAAAGTGTCCGATCTGTCCGCCGCAATGTCACAGTCCCGCTAAAAAATCATGGATCGCCGTCATTACTAGTAAAAAAAAATGAATAATAGAAAATGCCAATATAGCCCCTATTTTGTATACGCTATAACTTTGCACAAAACAATTAATATATGTTTATTGCAGTTTTTTTTTACCAAAAATATGTAGAAGATTACATATCGGCTTAAACTGAGGAAGAAATTTTTTTATATTTTTGGGGGGATAATTATTATATCAAAAAGTAAAAAATATTGCTTTTTTTTTCAGAATTGTTGCTCTTTTTTTGTTTATAGTGCAAAAAATAAAAACCGCAGAGGTAATCAAATGCCACCAAATGAAAGCTCTATTTGTGGGGGAAAAAAAGTTTTTGTTTGGGTACAGCGTTGCACGACTGCGCAATTGTCAGTTAAAGCGACACAGTGCCGTATCGCAAAAAATTGCCTGGTCATTAAGGGGACAAATCCTTCCGGGGCTGAAGAGGTTAAAGACAAAAAAATAAAGAACATATAAGTATTTTTTGCATAGTAACTAACAACTGTTTATTTTTACAATAGTGGAGGTGGAATTTCCGTTGTTTGACATTCCCTATCACACTCTAGAGCTGCCCCGCAATCTGATGCTGATTAGCATAGAAACATAGAAAAGTGACGGCAGAAAAAGACTGAGTAGTCCATCAAGTCTGCCCATTTTATTTTTTTATTCTATTTATTTATTTATTATTAACCTTGCTGTCTGACTATAGATCTATGTTTGTTCCAAGTATGTTTGAAGCCATTTACTGTTGACTGTCTCACTACCTCTGTTGGTAGTTTATTCCAATCATCTACTATCCTTTCGGTAAAATAATACTTTCTAAGATTTGTTTTGGATTTTCCTCCAGTTAGTTTGAGCTCACCTCCCTGTGTTCTTGATTTTGGTTTCATATTGAAAAGACTGCCTTCCTGAACCTTATTCACCCCCTTAATGTATTTAAAGGGGCAGATAGCTGGGAGAAAAAGCTGATGGCACTCAACCTGCTGGAACCATCAAACGTAAAGGAATTACAAGTTTCACAAGGGGTGGCTTCCAGAGCAGAATAGAAGAAGTGAATGGCTCCCAAATAGGCAATGGGCAGAGCATGCACACGGAGAGTGACAGCCCAGCAAAGGATTGGCTGCAATAGCATTGTCACTTACAGGAGGGAAGTCCATTAAAAGGACATGATCAACCAGGAATTTACAAGCAATGAAAATATACATAGTGGAAAGGCAATGCACACAGGTAGTGAACTTACTTTCAAAGATAATGACACAAAAAATAGAGTTTACTGACACTTTAACAATTGCTAAACTCCACACACATACACACTATACTGTGTACTAATTGTACTGGATTGGACTAGGTTAATGAATGAACAGTCAAGCCCAGGAGAATGATGACAGTGGAGTGGCTAAACCATAATGCACATTTGTGCTTCTTTGTCTGGTACTATTCCTGGCAAACTATATCTCTATAACAAATTACCACCAGTTCAGTTTGTTTGAAAGCAAAATACCAATGAATCTACTCTATTTGCATTAAAGCATATTAATAATTTGGTTCTAAATACACATAATCAGTAACTGATATACTCATCCAGCGCACATACTAAACCAGTTAAATGAATGAATAGGCAATAGAAGAAACAATACAAATTCAACAGAGCTTGTTCACCTAATTAAAATAATGTCTTGATGCCCCAGGAAAATTAGAACACCCAACTTTATGGCTAAAGCCTCGTACACACAATCGGGTTTTACGACAGGAAATGCATGATGACAGGGTGTTGGTGGAAAATCCGACTGTTTGTACGCTCCATCGGACAATTGTTGTCGGATTTTCCGCGGACAAATGTTGGATAGCAGGTTTTTAAATTTTCCGCGGACAAATCTCTGTTGTCGGGTTTTCCAAGCGTGTGTACATAAGTCCTTCGCATGCTCGGAAGCAAGGACGAGCCAGAAGCGGCCGGTCTTGTAAATTAGCGTTCGTAATGGAGAATTAACATTCGTGACGTGGCAAATTATGAAATCTGGAAATGCAGCGCACATTGTCTTCCTCTTTAATGGGATAATAATGAAGCTGCTTTGCTGGTGATACGGATGGAATTATTGCAAACGAATTTTCAAAGGCTTTTTTTTTCTAGTGATATCAAGAATAATATTATTTATTTATTTTTTTTTTGGCAAGTCACCACAGCACCATTATCCCGTAGTTTTTAAGATCAAAGATACAACTATGTTGGTGTCCCTTGTTAATATTACATTGTATTTTTTTAAAAGTAACTGCCTACTACCAAACTGTCATTTGAAGTAAAACACATAGCCAAGTATTATTCTACACAATTTTTTTATTGTGCTTAAAAAAAGAAAACAAATAAAATTAGACATGCTATCTGCCAATAGAACTTAACTAAAAAGTGCATTCTATGCATCCAAAAATATAGAAAATATACCAAATCAAATCATTATTCAACCAAAAAAAAAATGTCAAAGCAATAACTCCAAGGCCAATAATAAATAATACATTATCTCCTCCAATACCGCAACATGGCTGGTTGACGAACGGCCGTTCAAAAATGAACTGAAAAGCACGAAATGAAAAGTGCAAATTGAAAAGTGCAAACCAACACTCACCAAACTTCTACTAATACAAAATTAGCAGAAAGAGCCCAAAGGGTGGTGCTAAAGAGCTGAAAAACCATGTAGTACATCACTACGTTCGTGATTGTTGGCCAACGTATGCAAGACAAGTTTGGGCCAATGCCCTTCGGAGAAAAAGTCCACAGATTTGTTGGCCAACAATCCGATCGTGTGTACGAGGCTTAAGCTCCACCAGCTGCTTCTTTACAATAAGAGTGCCCTTACTGGCCACCAACCGCTTATATTTCAGCAAAGCCCCCGAACAGGGCTCATTAAAAAAAAAAGTAATAAAATATAAAAAAAAAAAACTACTGGCACCAAACCCTGCCCTACTGACACCATCCACTGCTCTACTGATACCGTCAGTATATATACACATGCACACCCTAATGCAATAAGCTATGAACACCTATGCAGACAGAACAGTTCAAACTCACCGCCCTGCCAAAGAGTATTCATGGTCTCCCATTACAAGGAGCTCTTCTTTGAAATTCTCAAGTAAGCAACAGGGTCACTTTAGTACTAACTGTTACACAAATGCATACATTTATTGTATTTATTACAGGTAGTTATATAGTGTTGGCACTTTGGGGTTGATTTACTAAAGGCAAATAAACTGTGCACTTTGAGGGGAAGCTCTGCTGACTTCGTTCATCCAATCATATGCAAGCAAAAATGCTGTTTTTTTTAATTTTATTTTCCTTGCATACAATTGGGTATTTGTTGCAAAATGAAGCTTCATCTCATTTACTAAGCTCTGGCGCAACTGCACTTGCAAAGTGCACAATCTATTTCAGGGGCGGCCCGTCCATTAAGGGCGCACATGCGCTGCCCCCCCCATCCATTGCCACCTCCCCTATCCATGCGTCCGGCCCCTTTCAGGACATCAGCGTATGGCTTCCAATGCAGGGGGGGTGTTGTTTTGAAGCACTGATTAGAGCCAGAGGATCTAATAGGCTTCAATATAGGGTGGGCTTGGGTCTCAGAAAGTGCACTCTCAGTCCACCCAGGTATGTTGTAACACTAATCCTCCTCCCAGCCAATCAGGAAGTGGGTTTTGACACCAGTCACTCGATTGGCTGAAAGGACAGGCGATCCTATTGAACGCCTAGAAGAAGGAGGGAAGGAGCTGGAAGCCGCCATGGAGGAGAGGACTTGGAGCCAAGCCGCTGCACGACGCTGCCTGCCACCTGCCATGATGGAGTAAGTGCTGGACTTACAGGCAAACAGCATACGATCACATCAATTTCATCCCTTAAGAGGCATACAAGGTCCCTATCTCACATACATACTAGAGCCAATTAACCTCCCAGCATGTCTTCGGAGTGTGAGAGGAAGCCAGAATCCTCAGAAGAAACCCAAAAAAGCACAGGGAGAATATGCAAACTCCATGCATTCAGAGTGAAGACCCCAATGCTGCAAGGCAAAGGTGCTAACCACCAAGCCACAGTGCTGCATCCACTATAATCCAATATCTTTTTGATACAACATAGAGCAAAGCAAAGAGTCATCTGATTCAAGACACATTGGGGGAGAGTTACTAACACTGGTGCACACAGAATCTGGTGCATGGTAACCCATCAACTTCTAGGCTTTATTGTAATTGCTTAATTGAACAAGCTGAAGTTAGAAGCTGATTGGTTACTATGCACAGTTGCACCACATTCTATTTACACCAGTTTTAGTAAATCTCCCCTATTATGTGTTATGTACTGGAGAGTGCTTCATAAGTGTCAGAAACATGCTCTGATTATTCCCTTTTGGAATATGTGCTTACAAATCCCCAATAAGGAATTATGTCATATTCATCTGCATGTAATCCAATCAATCATTACCCTTTAGATATCTAATAATATAGCAAGCAAAGGTTGTACCATTGAAATGGCCAGTATATGGTACACGGAGCTAAATAAACTGACTATGCCTCTTTTTATTTTACCAGTATCAAAATTCCACTGTAATCAAAAAATGAAAATAAAAAAAAAAAACACATCCAATGATTATTTCAAGGAAGGTTACAAAGAAGCTGAATAATCAGCATGAATTACTGTGATGATTGTTTAATAATCACTTTCTTGCACTACTGTTATCCGGGCCCGTCCAGGGCACATCTAGCCCAGCACGTAGTTAACTAACAATATGGCGCTTGGTTCTTTTTATGTGAAATGTCTCATATTCCACACTCAGGGGTTGGAAGAAACCAAGCTGTTTCTAGATCCAAGGCCAAGTCTTTCCATTCACAAGCTGCACATTATAGCACCGCTATATCTGGAGTTCCATGTAACAAGGTCTACCGGCAGATAATCATCACACGTTGGGTTTTTTTTTTTTTTTTTATTCATTCCTGCCTAATGTCACCCTAATGTCACTTGTTATGTCAATTAATTGACAACAGCCTTTAAGACTCACAAATTTATGCCACATTTACAAAGAGGCAACATGTTTGTAGCTCAGACACAATGGTGTGCTAGCTGCTAATTAGTTGGAGATTTTCATTTATATGTATGTAGAAAATCCTCTATGTAAGAAAAGTCAAGGCTAAGGCAGCTCTAGAGAGAAAATAATAGCTAACAGATTTAAACAATCTGTTGTAGGGCCCATCATTTTATCATCTAATTCCTAACATGTTATAGGAACCACTAGGTCATTATGACACGCTGTGATCTGTAGACCCACATCTGTCCTGGAGCCACAGGTCGACTGCTCCTGTCATGTGATCGGCGTATGAATGTTTTCCTGGATGACTATTAATGCACATGGGTTGTGACTTAGGTCCTGTCCAGGGTCACAAATAATAAGGTCCAGTAACAGATCTATGTCTGGGCCTCAAACAATTAAGCTGATTAAAAGAGCAATGATAACTAACACGATAACTAACTAGACCCAGGTTTAAAGAACTGTATATGTAATCCAATCCAGCATGTAGGAACATGGTAAAAAATAGTGCATGTACTTTGTCCCCTAAGGGACAGAACAATGAAAAAGTGAAAGTCCTTAAATGCCATTGCTCAGAATTTGTATTGAAATACATGTGAACCAACAATTCAGGTTTTTATGCAAACTTTGCTTAAAGTATGTAAGGGTGTATAGAAATGTGCAGTGAGATAAAGTGGATCAATAGCCTTATGCCGCGTACACGCAGTCAGAATTTCCAACAACAAATGTTCAATGGGAGCTTGTTGTCGGAAATTCCGACCGTGTGTAGGCTCCATCGGACATTTTCCATCGGAATTTCCGACAAACAAAATTTGAGAGCTGGATTTAAAATTTTCCGACAACAAAATCCGTTGTCGGAAATTCCAATCGTGTGTATACAATTTCGAAGCACATAATCGCACGCATGCTCTAAGTCAAGCAGAAGAGCCGCACTGGCTATTGAACTTCATTTTTCTCGGCTCGTCATACGTCTTGTACGTCACCGTGTTCTTGACGTTCGGAATTTCTAGCAACCTTTGTGTGACCGTGTGTATGCAAGACAAGTTTGAGCCAACATCCGTTGGAAAAAAACATGGATTTTGTAGTCGGAATGTCCAATCGTGTGTACAGGGCATTACAATGAAACATTGCTGGGAGGTAGGCTTTTATTTCAGAAGAGACTATGGGGTTGATTTACTAAAACCGGAGAGTGCAAAATCTGGTGCAGCTCTGCATAGAAACCAATCAGCTTCATGGTTTTTATTTGTCAAAGGATAAGTTCACCTTTGGGAACATATTATATGTTCCACCTGTTTTTACGATGGAACATGTAACATGTTCCCAATGCTGCAGCTGCTGCCTGATCCCCGCACTCCCTATGACAGCAGTATGGGGAGAAGTCCCCCGCACTAGCTGTCACTTTTTGAAATCAGCGCGGCAGTGCGGAGCTCCACCCACACGGCCACACCATTCATACACAGAGCTCTGTATGTGAATGAACTACAAGCCCCCACATCCTTTGCGGCTGTTGGCTTGTAGTTCTTAATGAACTACCATGGTGCTGTGAAGCGCCATGGTAGTTCATTGATTCTTCCTGTCAGTCAGTGGCAGCTGGTACTTTTATTTGAGGGGGGGGGCAGCAAACAACCACCCCCCCCCCCAGGCGGCCGGGCTGATACCTCCACCCCGCCCGTTGTCTGCCAGTTGGTCCGGCACTTACCCCATGGTGGCGGGCATCAGGCAGCTGGCAGCGGCTCCTGCGTCCTCTTCTCCATCAAGGCGGCTTCCGCCATGCGGCTCCTCCCCTCCTCCTAGGCGTCCAATAGGATCACCTGTCCTTTCAGCCAATCGGGTTAATGGTCTCAAGACCTGCTACCTGATTGGCCGGGAGGAGGTTCAGTGTTACAAATAGCGAATATTCATTTGCTACTGTAACATACCTGGGTGGGCTCATTCGCATTCTCTGCGCCCCAAGCCCACCCTATTTTGAAGCCTATTAGAGCCTCTGGCTCTCAAACCCCCCCCCCGTTGGAATGCATGTGTCCGACGTCCTGCATAGGGGCCTGACGCATGGATAGGGGGTGGCAACTGTGCGCCCTTAATGGACTGGCCATTCCTGCTGTCGGTGTATATGCTTGCCCGTACGGAATGTACAGGCACACAGATACTCTGACAGACCTGCATGGCATCAGCGATCTGTTGATTGCAGGCACAATGCTTACAGACTCCAAAAATAAATACACATTTTTTTACCTGCAAAAAAATGTGCATGTATTTTTCTTTCTAAAAAGTGAACTTTACTTGAACAAGCTGAAGTTAGAAGCTGATTGGCTACCATGCACAGCTGCACCAGATTTTGCACTCTCCAGTTTTAGTAATTCAATCCCGATGTATATAGGGCCAGATTTAGACGTAGGGGGGCCCAGAGTACTTCAGGTTCGAGAGCCCCTCATACACAGAGTTGGTTTACATTGTTAACCTCCCTGGCGGTATGATTATGTCAGATTTTTGCATCTCAAAGCGCTACATTGTTTTGCATAGAAATTTGGTGTTTTTTTATTTATTTCAGGTACTTATATAGCGCTGTCAATTTATGCAGCGCTTTACATATACATTGTACATTCACATCAGTCCCTACCCTCAAGGAGCTTACAATCTAAGATCCTTAACTCACATTCATACACACTAGGGACAATTTAGACAGGATCTAATTAACCTACCAGCATGTCTTTGGAGTGTGGGAGGAAACCGGAGTACCCGGAAGAAACCCACGCAGGCACAGGGAGAACATGCAAACTCCAAGCAAGTAGTGTCGTGGTTGGGATTTGAACCAGTGACCCTTCTTACTGCTAGGTGAGAGTGCTACCACTACACCACTGTGCCGCCCTATGTGTTTTATATTGTAGGCCTGTAATTCTTAGGAATAACTCACTTTGTCTAAACAAGAGTCTAGTAGACATCCCAGGTATAATGTTGAAGTTAAAGTTAAAGTTGAAACACGAAATGATAAATTATAATATAATAAATAACTATAAATAATGATCAAAAATAATAATATAATAATAATAATACAATGTATTCAATGATGTAATCAAATCAAAAACACTGAAATTTGCTCAGTTGCAGAATTGTCGCTGTCGTTACTTGGTCAAAAAACGATTTTTACGTAAAGACACTTTTTGAAAGCTATGGACAATCTCAAGTTTCCAGGCAGAAATAACGGTATATATAATATAAAAGTGCAGGCAGGGCACTGGACAAAGCAGTAGAAGCAAAACTGAGGTGAAATGATTTGATACAGTAATGTAATCTTACAGATTACAGTGTACTGTATGTGTTATGTGTTTTTCACTTTTTGAATTTGCCGCCGGGCTCCGCCCCCATGCATCAACTTCCAGGTTTTTTGTCAAAGCTTAATTGGACAAGCTGATTGGCTACCATGAACAGCTGCACCAGATTTTGCACTCTCCAATTTTAGTAAATCAACCCCTATGTGTGGCTCACTTGAACCGCCAAAATGTTTTATTTTTTTCAAAAGGGGGCCCAGAGCAGCTTTGCCCCCTAAAAAATTCAGCTCTGTATTATGTAATTCTTTTCTGGAATATAAGCTTGCTAGCAATGTTTCTTGAAAATGTAGCAGCTCAGTCTACATTCTCGGCATGCCTTGGTGCTGGTGTCTTGCCGAGAAAGTTCCCCCGGCGGATAAGGACCCCCTTGTACTGCGCAGGCGCAGCGCTTGCGCAGTACAAACGACTAAGGAGCCGCCGAACATAGCCGAAGCTGAAAACCTTCAATCAGCTGTACACGGCGCTTGCGCCCTGGGGCCTGGTTCAAGCCCCACCATCCAAGTGGACCTAGAGGGAGAATAAAAAAGTGCCGAGCGAAGTGAGGCCGTGCCCGAAGCGTGGCGAGCGAAGTGAGGCTGCGCCCGAAGCGTGGCGAGCGAAGCGAGGCCATGCCTGAAGCGTAGCGAGCGAAGCGTGGCGAGCGAAGCGTGGCGAGTGAAGCGAGCCCGCAAGGGGCCCTCTTACAGGAGCCGTGTACAGCTGATTTACAACTATTCGGCTTCGGCTAATTCCGCCGGCTCCTACTGCGCAAGCGCTGCGCCTGCACAGTAGAGGGGGGTCCTAATCCGCCGAGGGGAACTTTCTCGGCAGAACACCGGGATGAATTGCTCACAGGAATTATATCACCCTGGTCTGGCCAATTATGATGGCTCAGTATGCCAGACCCCGAAAAAGACCGGGTGAAGAAGTTAATGGTGGTGGGAGCTTGCAGATATTGAATCACTGAAGGGGAGGTGAGTACATCAGACTTTATTTCTGCTTTCACTGATTATCCTAAATCAATCCAGTCAACAGAAGTAAATTGATCAAAATGTCCTTGTAAAAGAAGATAACAAATACTTACCTTTCCTGCTGCCCAAACTGCTGAATGACTAATTTCCAATTCTCTCCCGAAATTCGTGCATCAAACACTTCCAGTGTCCTCTGCTGCATTCACTGGTCTCCGTATAACTACAAGACATAATAGTAACGGGGAGGTTGGTGGAAGGAACCATTGAATGCTACACACTGGAAGTATGTCATGGTGTACAGCAGTATGCAGAGGGTTAACTGAGAATGTTCCCTCTTAACATGCAGTCACAGTCTTCCAGCATCTCAAATCTTATATACAATATATGAATGCGGTTTGGATTTGAGCACATACATTTATTTCAGTCGTATTTATTTCTACCTCTGTCCTTAAAACGTCAGTGGTTTCCTCAGAATAAGGTAATATAGAAGACCTTACAAACAAATCGTAAAATACATGGAATTTCTTCCACTTGGTTGCATGTTGTTACAATCTATTTTTCGAAGTTGTCTACATCAGTGGGTGGTCTGGGGAGGTGATCCAGAAATTTGCTACCCATAGTGACCATCTTACTTCACATGTGTTTGAATTTGTTCATGCTGACATTTGTTATTGACCCTGGTTTCTCATTTACCATTATACAAACATGTTCAAAAATTACTTTTCTGTAGCTGTATTGCCAAACAGATATAGGAGATGTGCTTGTAGCTTAAGATTCCAACTCAATAACTCGGAGACAGTTCTCATTTATTGTTACATTAGAAAAGAAAGAAAGAAAGAGAGAGACATTTCTGTTTCAGTAATAGAGGAAGGAAGAAAAGAAAGAAAGAAAGAAAGAAAGAAAGAAAGAAAGAAAGAAAGAAAGAAAGAAAGAAAGAAAGAAAGAAAGGAAGGAAGGAAGGAAGGAAAGAAAGAAAAAAAAAAAAGAAAGAAAGAAAGAAAGAGAGAGAGAGACATTTCTGTATCAGTAATAGAGGAAGGAAGAAAAGAAAGAAAGAAAGAAAGAAAGAAAGAAAGAAAGAAAGAAAGAAAGAAAGAAAGGAAGGAAAAAAAGAAAAAAAAAAAGAAAGAAAGAAAGAAAGAAAGAAAGAAAGAAAGAAAGAAAGAAAGAAAGAAAGAAAGAAAGAAAGAAAGAAAGAAAGAAAGAAAGAAAGAAAGAAAGGAAGGAAAAAAAGAAAAAAAAAGAAAGAAAGAAAGAAAGAAAGAAAGAAAGAAAGAAAGAAAGAAAGAAAGAAAGAAAGAAAGAAAGAAAGAAAGAAAGAGAGAGACATTTCTGTTTCAGTAATAGAGGAAGGAAGAAAAGAAAGAAAGAAAGAAAGAAAGAAAGAAAGAAAGAAAGAAAGAAAGAAAGAAAGAAAGAAAGAAAGAAAGAAAGAAAGGAAGGAAAAAAAGAAAAAAAAAGAAAGAAAGAAAGAAAGAAAGAAAGAAAGAAAGAAAGAAAGAAAGAAAGAAAGGAAGAAAGGAAGGAAGGAAGGAAGGAAGGAAGGAAGGAAGGAAGGAAGGAAGGAAGGAAGGAAGGAAGGAAGGAAGGAAGGAAGGAAGGAAAGGAAAGGAAAGAAAGAAAGAAAGAAAGAAAGAAAGAAAGAAAGAAAGAAAGAAAGAAAGAAAGAAAGAAAGAAAGAAAGAAAGAAAGAAAGAAAGAAAGAAAGAAAGAAAGAAAGAAAGAAAGAAAAAGAAAAGACATTTCTGTTTCGGTAATAGAGGAAGGAAGGAAGAGAGAAATGAAAGAAGAAAGGAAGGAAGGAGGGAAGAAAGAAAGAAAAATAAATTTACTGTCCAACAGTCTGCGTTAAAAACAGAGGTTTACTTAGCACACATTTGCAAACGCATGCGTAAGCTGCAAGGCCTCTTCACAACACTCTGTATTACTTTCTTTAAAGCCTATTAGAGCCTATGGCTCTAATCAGGTGCTTTGAAAAAACACAACCCCGCTGCTGCAATTCTGGCACCCGGCGTGTGAAAAGATGCCGGACGCCTGAGTAGGGGGTGGCTACAGTGGCTATGGATAGATTCATGCTAAGCATGAATCTATCCGTTCTACATAGAGGGGGGTGGCATGACAGAGGGGTCGGCGTCAGTGCACCCTTAATGGTTGATAGGAACGAAATTAGAGATGGGATTATGAAGGAGTTCTACTGGACTGCAGCTGTGGCAGCTATAACGATTTTGCATGCATTGCAGTGCATTGTGGGTATTTGTAGTTTACGTCAAGGTTATTTCTATCCTCTGGTAACTTATTCTTTACATCCAATATAATCTAACATCTCCAACTAACTAGCCAGAGGATAAGTACAATGTGAATCAAAACCTTTTTCCCATGTCTATATTTAGCCATCGCAATGGCTTATTTTTAGCTCCGTTTCACGTAACTCTGTCTTTATCACTTCTTGTCCCTCTCATCCTGTTTACAGATTAAAGTTCCCAACCAAAAAAAAAAAGTCTAAAGGGGAAATAGAAAGTTCTAAGGCACTATTTCTACACATCAGTTTGAGCCTATTAAAGGGAGCCGGAAAACAGCAACTACATTACCCAGTTGCCAATGGCTGTGTCACTGCATGGACAGAGAAATGTGTATAACTCCTTGTATTGATGTGAAACATACTGTAGCAGAAAATGAAATTACTTTTTTCCGCTTTCCTCCACAATATCTAATTTAAAGGGTTCTGCTTGTATTTCATGGACATGTTTATAGTCAATACGTGATTTAATCTGCAATAAGACAAACAGTTCCAAGGCACTGTTTATCATCGAAATCAAAGAAAGACCAATATTTTTAGGGAGAGAAAGAAAAAAATGAATCAGTTTCCTACATGAGCAGTAAGCAAAACAAAACTAGCTCATGTTCTGATTCCTGGCATTAGGCTGAAATAGAACACAAACAGGTATGTGGTCTTTCCAAACTGTGCCGTATGGAATATGGAAACATGAGGACAGTCAAAGTGGTTGTAAAGGCTTCCGTTTTTTACCTTCGTGTATTTCGTTCCTCCCAAAACCTCCTGTTCTCTAGTTCCCTTGTCACCTCCTCTTATGATGGCCTCCAGGACTTCTCCTGAGCCTCTCCCATCCTTTGGAATTCCCTACCCCAATCTGTCCGACTTTTGCTAACTCTATCCACTTTTAGGCGATCCCTGAAAACTTTTCTCATCATATAAATCTGTCCAGCCCCCACCTAACAACTATAGTTTTATTTTCTCCATCAGCCCATCCCCCACAGTAATTATTTTAGATTGTAAGCTCTAACGAGCATGGCCCTCTGATTCCTCCTGTATTGAATTGTATTGTAATTGTCCTGTCTACCCTACTGTTGTAAAGCGCTGCGCAAACTGCTGGCACTATATAAATCATGTATAATAATATAATAATTCTATGCATTAAGGTAAAAAACCCCTCTGTTGCCAGTGCACCCTCCTTATACTTACTTGAGTCTATTCTCAATCCAGTGTTGTGCACAAGAGCACCAGCTCTCCAAACTCTTTTCCTCCTCACTAGGCAGATTATAGCAGCAGGAGCCATTGGCTCCTGCTGCTGTCAATCCAATCCTATGATTTGGGAGTGAGGGGTGGGGTCAAGCCCCGCTGTCTATATCTATAGACACAGACAGCAAGGCTCGGGAGCAAGCCTACATAGGAGCCCCCATAAAAAGTGGTTTTCTATAGGGATACTCGCTGAAGAAGGGGAGCCTGGAGCTCTGGTGGGGGACCCCATAAGAGGAGGAACAGGGCTGCTCTATGCAAAATTATTGCACAGAGCAGGTAAGTATGACATGTTTATTATTTTAATAAAAAAATAATGGAAGCTTTACTATCACTTTAAGGTTCATTCATGCACAGAAAAAATTGCCATGCTACCAGTGCTCTATAGTATTTCACCATTACAATACAGTGGGGACGGAAAGTATTCAGACCCCCTTAAATGTTTCACTCTTTGTTATATTGCAGCCATTTGCTAAAATCATTTAAGTTCATCTTTCTCTTCATTAATGTACACACAGCACCCCATATTGACAGAAAAACACAGAATTGTTGACATTTTTGCAGATTTATTAAAAAAGAAAAACTGAAATATCACATGGTCCTAAGTATTCAGACCCTTTGCTGTGACACTCATATATTTAACTCAGGTTCTGTCCATTTCTTCTGATCATCCTTGAGATGGTTCTACACCTTCATTTGAGTCCAGCTGTGTTTTGATTATACTGATTGAACTTGATTGGGAAAGCCACACACCTGTCTATATAAGACCTTACCGCTCACAGTGCATGTCAGAGCAAATGAGAATCATGAGGTCAAAGGAACTGCCTGAAGAGCTCAGAGACAGAATTGTGGCAAGGCACAGATCTGGCCAAGGTTACAAAAAAATTTCTGCTGCACTTAAGGTTCCTAAGAGCACAGTGGCCTCCATAATCCTTAAATGGAAGACGTTTGGGACGACCAGAACCCTTCCTAGAGCTGGCCGTTCGGCCAAACTGAGCTATGGGGGAAGAAGAGCCTTGATGAGAGAGGTAAAGAAGAACCCAAAGATCACTGTTGCTGAGCTCCAGAGATGCAATCGGGAGATGGGAGAAAGTTGTAGAAAGTCAACCATCACTGCAGCCTTCCACCAGTCTCGACTTTATGGCAGAGTGGCCCGACGGAACCCTCTTCTCAGTGCAAGACACATGAAGGCCCGCATGGAGTTTGCTAAAAAACACCTGAAGGACTCAAAGATGGTGAGAAATAAGATTCTCTGGTCTGATGAGACCAAGATAGAACTTTTTGTCCTTAATTCTAAGCGGTATGTGTGGAGAAAACCAGGCACTGCTCATCACCTGTCCAATACAGTCCCAACAGTGAAGCATGGTGGTGGCAGCATCATGCTGTGGGGGTGTTTTTCAGCTGCAGGGACAGGACGACTGGTTGTAATCGAGGGAAAGATAAATGCGGCCAAGTACAGGGATATCCTGGACGAAAACCTTCTCCAGAGTGCTCAGGACCTCAGAATGGGCTGAAGGTTTACCTTCCAACAAGACAATGACCCTAAGCACACAGCTAAAATAACAAAGGAGTGGCTTCACAACAACTCCGTGACTGTTCTTGAATGGCCCAACCAGAGCCCTGACTTAAACCTGACTTAAAAATTGAGCATCTCTGGAGAGACCTAAAAATGGCTGTCCACCAACGTTTACCATCCAACCTGACAGAACTAGAGAGGATCTGCAAGGAGGAATGGCAGAGGATCCCCAAATCCAGGTGTGAAAAACTTGTTGCATCTTTCCCAAAAAGACTCATGGCTGTATTAGATCAAAAGGGTGCTTCTACTAAATACTGAGCAAAGGGTCTCAATACTTAGGACCATGTGATATTTCAGTTTTTCTTTTTTAATAAATCTGCAAAAATGTCAACAATTCTGTGTTTTTCTGTCAATATGGGGTGCTGTGTGTACATTAATGAGGAAAAAAATGAACTTAAATGATTTTAGCAAATGGCTGCAATATAACAAAGAGTGAAAAATATAAGGGGGTCTGAATACTTTCCGTCCCCACTGTATATCTTTCTAAACTGTCACTGTTTGTTTGTTTTTTATTTATTTATAACAGGGGTCTCCAAACTTTTTAGTACAAGAGCTACATTGTATATTTTACCCCCCAATAAATCTGTTTCTAAAAAGAGTCTACTCTAATATTCTAGAGTGTCCATTACAGTCCACCCATCTTACATCCAAGATCAGATTGATCAGATTACCTACTTACAACCAGGACTGCCCATCATAGTCCCCTTACAGCCAGAAGTGCCCAGCAGAGTCCCTCCTACATTAAGGAGCATCCATCAGAGCCCATCTTACATGCAAGAGTGCCCACCAGATTACCCCCTTACATTGTGGAGTGCCCATCACAGTGCTTCTTGCAACCAGCAGTGCCCAGCAGAATCTCCCCTTAGATTTAGGAGTGCCCAGCAGAGTCCCCCTTTCATGTAGGGGTACTCATCACAGTCTCCCCATACATCCTTCAGTGTACAGTAGAGCTCTGTCTTACATCCAGAAGTGCCCAGCAAAGCTTCCCTTACATTAAAGTGTGCCCAGCAGAGTCCCCTCTTTACCTTTCAGGCGGTAGAGCAGCAAAGAGTGGGAGCAGATCTGGACAGAAAAATTACAGTCCTCCTGTAAATGGTAGCTTTAGGGCAACACATCTTTGGTTTCTAGGATGCCAGCAGAGATGTACAGGGTGACAGCAAAGCACTTTGAGGTAAAACCATATAGAGTACTAGTAAGGCTACCCTGCTTTGGGTTCCCAGAAGGATACTATGTATTGCCTGTTTGGCGGTGGGAGGATGGTTCCAGATAGCTGGCTGAAAAAGATGAAGCCTCTTTCACAATGCTGCCCTGTAGAGTCAACCTGCACTGTCCCTCCACATATACAGTACTTCCTTTCCATATACTGTGCCTACTCTTACCTTGGCAAGCAGATTGCGTCCTATCTTTGCTCCCACACTTTGGGCACATCTAAATAATACAGAGGAACCTCTATCCAAAATCTTAAGGGATTTCAACATCCAATAATAGATGCCATCCTCCACTGAATTGCCGTCAGGAGCCCATGGTAGGGGACAATCTAGTCCTCATGGGCTCCTGCCAACCTGATGAAGTGATGCAGTATCACTTCGGGTTGGAGGACATACTACAGTACCATACCTGCCTACAAAGACATCTTCTCTCTGATGAACAAAATGTTACAGTGTAGTGCAGAAAAATAACTATTTGCCTTTTTATCCAAGGAGAAACAAATAGGATCAATTCCAAAAGATTACTGAGATTTTTCAACATGCCTAACTACAACCTCAATGCAACAGGCTGAGGAGAGATGGTGGAGCTTCAACCATGGGAGTCATAATATGTTCTATGTATGTACTTAGGTTACTGTGGCTTTACACCTATGTACTGTACCTATGTACTGTGGTTGTGCAAGTTACTATGTGCATTGTGCCATTCCTTTCAAAGGCAACTGTCAGAGAATACCAACCAGCCGTTTGGCTAATAGAAATGTGCAAGTAAGAAGACATTTGACTAATAGAAATGTGCATATCAGAAGACGTTTGGCTAATAGAAATGCGCATGCGCGTATGAATGTTCACCGAACGGCCAACAGGAATGTTTGCACAATGTATGTTGGCGCCAGACGGGCTATTTAACCATTTCAGCCCCGGAAGGTTTTACCCACTTCCTGACCGGGCCATTTTTTGTGATACAGCTCTATGTCGCTCTGTCTGACAATTGCGTGGTCGTGCAACGCTGTACCCGAATAAAACTGATGTCCTTTTTTTCCCACAAATAGAGCTTTCTTTTGGTGGTATTTGATCACCTCTACGGTTTTTATTTTTTGCACTATAAACAAAAAAAGACTGACAATTTTGAAAAAAAATACATTCTTTTTTACTTTTTGCTATAATACATATCCGGAAAAAAAAAATTAAAAAACAAATTTCTAAATCAGTTTAGGCCAATATTTATTCTGCTACATATTTTTGGTAAAAAAAGATCCATTAAGCATATATTGATTGGTTTGCGTAACAGTCTACAAACTACAGGATAGATTTAGAGACTTTTATTTATTTATTTGTTTACTAGTAATGGCGGCGATCTGCAATTTTTGAGATAATGCGGCGGACAAATCTGACCCTAAGTGACACTTTTAGTGACCTGTGACACCAATACAGTGATCAGTGCTATAAAAATGCACTGATTACTCTATAAATGGCACTGGCAAGGAAGGGTTTAACACTGGGGGGCGATCAAGGGGTTAAATATGTTCCCTGGGAGGTGTTTCTAACCGTGGGGGAAGTGTTACACTGGAGGAAGAGAGAGATCATGATTCAGCTTAGCTGAAACACGATCTCTCACTTTTCCTCCCTGACAGATCAGTAGTGTGCTTTGTTTATATTGGCACACCGCTGATCCGTCTCTCCTGTGAACGATCGTCGTGTCTAAGCACAGTGGGGGCAGCGCGCCGGTGGCGCGCACGCACCCCCTAGACCACATGCACAAAATCAGGTACAGGTAAGTGGTTTTGCACACCCAGGCCACCCTGCCACAGTAAATGTACAAGGGACAGTCTGGAAGCGGTTAAGGATACTTCTGCCTGTGCTCTATGCTGACTGGTCTTCAGCTTTCCCTGTGTCCTGTGTACCTCCAGTGTGTTTCCTTGACTGCTGACCCGGCTTACTCCTGACCGAATATCAGATTCCGCTTCTGTCTTGTCATTAGTTACTCACCCGGCTCGTTCCTGACTTTGGCTCTGCTCCTGATTTGGTACCTCGTTGCCCGCCTGTTGATAACCCTGGCTATCTGACCACATTCCTGTCTCTGATCCTGACTTACCTCCCTGCTTGAGTGTCTGCCCGGCTGTCTGCTGCTGCAGTTCCGCACCACGCTGAATGTTCCTGCTGCAAGTCTGCTGAGAGCTCTGACCAGTCACACACCCTGGTCCCGCAGCGCAAGTGGAGTGCTTCCTTAACCTCATCTAAACCGCTGTGCATGGCTACCGTTCCAGATCTACTAATGATTCTCCTGCTGCCTTGGAACCGCATCTCCTGCTGCAAGTTCCCTGACTTACATCTCCAGGCACATGTGTTTTTCCAGTCCCCTCTGTTTCACTCCCAGTGGGGCCCGGGCTGGAGATACAAGAGAGGTTGTTCTCCTCATTTCAGTCTCCGCTCAGGTACGTGACAGAACCCACCACAACCCTCATAGCATTGTGGTGTCCTACATTCCTAAAAAAAAAGGTTCATGTATTTGTACTTGAGCATCAGTGCCTTCAGTTGTTCCAGGTGCAGGTGTACACATTTTTCATGTTTTCAGGCCTCCGTGTTTATGTTTTGTCAGTGGAAATCTAGTTACTAGGAGAAGGAGAAGATTGACAATGGGCAATATGTACATTTTTAAAGCAATTTTCAGGTGCTCCCATTAAAATCTATTGGGTCCCAAAATGTGCAATCAACATGCCCCAAAAAAGCTCCTGTTTTTCTCTAAGCACATCACTTGGATGTGAACAGGCACAATAGGACAACATGAAAATCTGAATGTGGAGTGTGGGAGCACTTCTGAAAAACACATTTCAAATCACTCAGGTGTGAATGGGGGGCTTAGAGTGTAACTTAAAGTGAAAATAAACCCCTTGGTTTAACTGTCTCCCAAAACAGTTACATGCAAGGCATGCCAAGAATAACTGTCACAGTTGCTTGTGCTGTCAGACATACTGTCAAGCCATCAAATAGTTGGCGTCATAACTGATCACATGTGCAGCACCATGGTAACTGTAGATCAAACAGAGGTGACAGCTTCCTCGGCTGTAAAGGATAGTTCTGCTTTAACTCCCCCCTGCCCTCCCTCCTTTTCCTACCTTACCTATTTTGCTTTTTTTAAAAAAAAAAACACACTCAGTTGCACACAGAAAACACACTCCGCAGCTAGTGCAGCTGGGACCTCTTTAAGCAAAATGAAGAAGCACAGCTTGGACTGCCCAGAAGGGCAGCAGCCCTTCCTGCTGGGATCTCCACCTCCTGAACAAGAACCTCTCTGTTCCAAGTCCCAAACTATTTATGCTCCCTCCCAGCCACCATCTGGGCAATCTCCGCCAGGGGGTGGCTGAGGCTGCATAAATATTCAGCTGCTGGTTTGACTCTCCCAACCCACTACCTTCCAGATTCTTTCAGAAGACAGGAGGAAGCAGCCAATCCTGCAACCAGTGAGACACAAAACTGACCAAAATAATCACAAGCAGCTTAATTGATTACAGTAAAGCTAATATCTAAATTTACCTAACCTAGTACCACTACCTACCTAGGAGGGTGCTAGATTTAGGATTAGCTAGTGGAGCAACATGGTATAGATATAAGATTAAAATGACTTGTGGCATTACTCTTTATAAGATGCCTCTTTTCATTTTTTCTTATCTACAGTTCTCAATACACTCAATATAAAAAGAGCATACAAAAAAAATCTATCAGAGATGCTCAGCAGGAAGGCTGTGTTTCCTGCGAGGTTTTAAATACAAAATGCTCATGTATGACTGAATTATACTTTTAAACAACAAAAAAGTCATTGTAGGCTTTAAATACATTTTCTCAGTTTTTTTAATTATGCATTGACTGCTTTGTGTATGTGATTATATATGGAAAATCTAAATCTGGTTGCAGTGAGTGTACTATGCTGTCGAAATGCGTGGAGTCTGCATACAATTACAGCACTACAAACAGGATCCTGAAGATCTAATTAGGAGAATGAAAACTGTAATTTGGGTATAGAAAAAAAAAAAAAAAACAGGTTAAACTTAGCAACAAGTTCTCTCGCTGACCTATAATATCGTGAGCATTGTATATTTTGGACTTATATCCTGTTTATACTCTTGTATGTAGATGTATATTTTATGTATGCATCTCACAGTACCGTATGATCCATATCAAGCTCAAGTTAACAACATTTAGCTGTGTGGAAAAATGAACATCATGCAATGGTTCTGGGATTATTCCCGAAAGCTATGTGATATTTACATTGAGTATATACACGACTGCTAGCCTTTCATCTATAATGCATTCAATGGTTATAGCTAGTGTGTATAAATGCTTGTCATTGCTAAATCGACATTGAGTATTTATATTTGTCAACATTTGTTTATTTACCAGCATTTTTTAGATCTATACACAGGAACCTGTACAAAAATGCAGAATTCATATAGGTAATCATAGTGAGATATAACATTTAAGGTCTCTTGCACATGGGTGTCTGAGTTCGTGCATTGCAAATACTGGGGTATTTCCACCCCAGGGAAGTCCAGGTGCTGTGTCTGGCCAACTATAGACACAAATGGCTGTACGCAGCTGTACTTGGTTATATAGCAGGGCTCACAAAAACATTATTTGATCTCTAACATTTCCCTCTGTTTGCATTCACCCATATGCTATATGCATGTTTGCACAAGCACTTTATAACCCCGCCATTAGAAATCTTTGGTTCCCATAAAGCCTGCCTGACATGGCCCGTTAGCCCTTCTCTGCTCAGTGTGACTGTCTGTACTAGCATATGCAATGTTTGGTCGCAGTATGTAGTGTCAGTGCAGTGCAGTACGAAGGTGCAATGAGCAGTAAGCAGTATGCAGTGCAGGGGAGTGAGGAGAAAGAGATTGCAGTGCAAAGGTGTGGAGTGTGTGGCATGTACCAGTGGAAAAAGACAGGGCAATGAGAAGTATATAGTGATGAGTATGTAGAGTAGTAATAAAGAAGTTCAGAGTTCTGCATAGTTCTTAGTGGCAGTCTAGGAGCTGTATGTACAGGCAGTATGTAATAATAGGGCAGTCAGTGAGCAGAATGTAGTGGTAGGATAGTCAGTGAGCAGTATGTAGTGGAAGGGAAGCCAGTGAGCAGTATGTAGTGGAATGGAAGTCAGTGAGCAGTATGTAATAATAGGGCAGTCAGTGAGCTGAATGTAGTGTCAGAGCAGTCAGTGAGCAGTATGTAATAATAGGGCAGTCAGTGAGCAGTATGTAATAATAGGGCAGTCAGTGAGCAGTATGTAGTGTCAGAGCAGTCAGTGAGCAGTATGTAGTGGAAGGGCAGTCAGTGAACAGTATGTAGTGGCAGAGCAGTCAGTGAGCAGTATGTAGTGGAAGGGCAGTCAGTGAGCAGTATGTAGTGGCAGGAGAGCCAGTGAGCACAACGTAGTGGCAGAGTAGTCAGTGAGCAGTATGTAGTGGCAGAGCAGTCAGTGAGCAGAATGTAGTGGCAGGACAGTCAGTGAGCAGGATGGAGTGGGAGGGCAGTCAATGAGCAGAATGTAGTGGAGGGTGGGCGGTCACTGAGCAGAATGTAGAGGGAGGGCAAACAGTGAGCAGCAGGCAGTAGCACAGCAGTCAGTGAGCAGTATGTAGTGGCAGGGCAGTCAGTGGGCAGTATATAATGGCATAGATATTCAGGTTTATGGGCAGCTGTACACAGCACCTGGGCTTTCCGGGTGGGGAAATACACCAGAATTTATGTTGCACTTTTTTACAGGACCCGGACACCAGTGTGCAAGAGGCCTAATGTTTATTTAGTAATGCAATAGTAAAGGACAGTGGACAATAGCAACAAATTTGAATTAATCTTTAACCCCTTCCCACTGCCGCCTCCCAGCTCTTTAAGAGCTTTTAAATGCCTGGAGGCGGGCATTCGGGTCATGTGACTGCTGTGATTGACTGTCACAGCAGTCACATGATTGGAAAGCTTCCAATCGCAAGTATGCATCTGAAGCTTTCCGGTCCCTGCCGGTGACTGTGCTGGGAGCATGTAGGGCACAGAAAACTGTTTACATAAAGTTACATATACTGTATGCAGGCCTCTTGGCGTTAAAGTCCACCTGCCAAGAGGCCGCATATATGCGCCACGTCAGTGGGAAGCATTCACACCTGAGCATTTTGAAACACATTTCCAGAAGCACCTTAACGCCTGACAGCATGTTTCCAAGTTATTCCATTGTGCCCATTCACATCTGAACAATGTGCTGCTGCTCAACACTCAAAAATTACAGGAGCTTCTCAGCTGCTGTTCCTGCAAGAATTTTTTAAGCCTAGTAATACAGTCACAGGGAGTGATAAAAGAAATAAACAAGTTCCTGAAGCGCTAGAAACTGTCAGTGGATATATGTGTGTAGCGCTGGTAGATTTACAATCTACCGCAGATTAGGTAAATTTAGTAAATTGTGTGTTAGGAAGGTTAAACGTTTGCCTCTGTTCCAGCTTGGCTGACGTGGTGTGTGCTTCCATGCTGACCGGTGGGTGTCGCTGTCGCCATTAGTCAGTGTTGGAAGGGCAACGTGTCGAAGTGTATAGATGCTCCTCTGTCTTGGAGGCAAGCTCGGTGGAGGTGGTCCTCCGAGTTGCATTCTGGGCGAGTGTATTTATGGGACAGACGCCATGTTCTAAGGTTTTTTTGCAGCCACCTGTCGGCCCTCCTGGCCGACAGGTATGTGTTAATGAGCTACCTCGTGGTCCTCCGATCGGGAGGCCCACAATACAGCGGCGCAGGGGTGGGTCCAGAGGCTTGTCTGGGGCCTACCACCGTGGCCGAGGAATGGTCCTGAGCTGTCGGTCCTGTGTGACGAAGCTGGACAGCCGAGGAGATCCCAGGGGAGGACCCGTCTTGGAGAGATCACGCAGCGTGCTGGTCTATAGAGGGGCCTGGTGACTCGGCTGGAGGACGTATCCAAAAGAAGTAATCATACAGCATAGTGTCGCCGGTTCGTCTTAAAATTTCAGGCACTGTGACTGACTGTTCACTGCAGAAGATCTGATACATCCTGTGGCAGAGGATTGTGCAGATTTACCCCCCAAATAAGTCTGTGGCAGAGACTTTGGATTCGTGCTGCGTGCTGGCTGCTAGACCAGTGAGAGAGGCCTATCCAGACGAGCAAAGAGTGTGTCCCATGAGGGGAATGCATTCCACATAATTATCTGAATCCTACCGGGACATTTGTCGCTAAGATTTTTGCAAGAAGATATTTGAGTTTCTAATGAGAGTTTCCTTTTCTGTCTCTTTCCTGCTACTTCCTAAAGTTTGACTGTTCAATAAAGCATTGAAAACGTATTCCAGTGTTGGTGCGTGTGTCGTCCAGCAGTAAACTCAACGGAACCCCTAGACCCGGTGCCGGTGAAACAGAGGGAAGCAAAGTAAAGGTAACAGACCCGCTTAAACCAGCAGCTCCACCGTGAGTTAGTGCTACATGTGGATATATGTGGATGAAACTGATACCCAGTGCAGCTGCCAACCACTGGAGAAAAGGGAACAGAAATCAAAAGACAAAAAAGCAGCGCTCTATGAGCCAAAATGAAATATATATGTATATATATATATATACGTATATGAACCATGGACAGGATTCAAAATGAGTTTATTGCACTTTAGACAGTTACCCAGCAAATTACAAAAGACTGTTAGTGTTGGTACAAACTGCAGCAGATAATAAAAGCATATAGCTATGTAACTGTATTATATTAAAAACGGTACCACCATAATGTCTGGATGAGAAGGGGTTAAATCTTTTCAGCAGGCCCGCCGGTCACATGTGGAGAAAGCGTGTGAGGAACAGTGTTGTCTCGATGGAAGAAAATGGGGTAATGGACCGCTTCTTACTTCTGACGTGATATCAGGTACTGTCAGAATCCAGAGGATTACAGTGTGAGCAAGGAGACACAGGCTGGCTGCGATGATGGCTGGAACTGACCTCCGTGATCCAACAGCGTGGTGCCAAGCTGTTTGGGATGTAGTGTATCTGCTACCGCTGGAGGATTGAATCAGGGAAGCCAAGCGTAGCCACTGGAGCTGCACGGGCGAGATGACGTCAGTGCAATTCGGGAAGCAGGAACCCTGTGTGTGGTGGTGGACTGCAAGCTGAAAAGGTTGGCATAGCTTACATGCTTCGCGCACATGCGCTTTATCTCTGATAAAGCGCATGCGTGTGAAACATGTATACAGCTCATGCGCACAAAACATGTAAGCTATGCCAACCTTTTCAGCTTGCGGTCCACCACCACACACAGGGTTCCTGCTTCCCGAATAGCACATAGCATCCTCCAGCGGTGGCAGACACACTACACCCCAAACAGCTTGGCACCGCTGTTGGATCACGGAGGTCAGTTCCAGCCTTCATTGCAGCCAGCCTGTGTCTCCCTGCTCACACTGTAATCCTCTGGATTCTGACAGTACCTGACCTCACGTCAGAAGTAAGAAGCGGTCCATTACCCCATTTTCTTCCACCGGGACAATACTGTCCTCACAGGTTTTGGAATGATCTTTCTCCACGTGTGACCGGCGAGCCTCCTGAAAGCATTTAACCCCTTCTCATCCAGACATTATGGTGGTACCGTTTTTAATATAATACAGTTACATAGCTATATGCTTTTTATTATCTGCTGTAGTTTGTACCAGCACTAACAGTCTATTGTAATTTGCTGGGTAACTGTCTATAGTACAATAAACTAATTTTGAATCCAGTCCATGGTTCATATACGTATATATATACATATATATCATTTTGGCTCCCATCCATAGAGCGCTGCTTTTTTGTCTTTTGAATGATAAACGAATTAGTAAAAGAAAAAATAATGCTGGAACATGCTCTAGAAGGGGAGATGGAAATTTGAGGGTGAATTTGGGCAATGGCCACACATATCTTTTAAGTACACTGAAATCTAAATAGTTAATTCACTTTGTTGCACTTTGCACAGATTTGTTGAATCATTCTGTTAGTTCCTAAGCCATTAAGGAGCCTTTAGCTATGTTGCTATTACAGTATTGTTATTATTATTCTTACCATTTGTTAATTTAATGTCAGCATTTCCCATTATGTTGTGATGATAGGAACATTATGTACACACAAAATAGATACGGAACCAGCAGGATGCTTGGATACATGACACAGTGTACAATGCAGACTGAGTATTTTTTTTTAGAGTTTATTTTAGATTAGTAACAACATATATTCTGTTATTACAAAAGTAAAATACAAGTTAAAGAAAAATTATAGGGTAAGTGCAGTTTAAAAAAGTGCACTTATCCTTTTTTGCCCTCTTCTGCTGACCTAATCCAGCCCTACCTCCCGTCACAGATGCATACTTACCTTGGTCTGATGGCCACAGTTCCCATTTGTTTACATCCAGCAGTGCAGGTCTTCACTGTTCTGGCCAAACTTGTGCATTACAGCCCCATAGACTTCTTTGGGACCAACTCTGGGCTTTTAACACAGAGACCCATAAAAGTCTATGAGGCTGTAATAGGCAGGGGCAGCCAGGACAGTGAAGACTTGTGGATCTTGATGTAATAAACAACGAAACCACAGCCATCAGATGAAGATACATTTGCATCTGTGGAGAAGGTAGGTGAGTAAAGTTAGATTTGGGAAGAGGGCAATAAGGATATGCGTGCTTTATTTTAAAGCATGCCTATCTGTTAAGTTAAAAGTTCAGTTCATGGAAAAATTATGCTTTGGTTACTGATGGAGTCTAGTTTGCTTAGGCCCCCGTCAGGCCTTCGTGGTCCATTGCAGTGCCACCCCTAGGTTTCTGTGCACCAGGTTTATTTTTGAGCACCACAGTAACCCCGGCTGTACAGGTCAATAGATCAATAATCACTATTGACTAGTACTTGACCAATCAAACAATAAGGACCTTAAAGTGGTTGTAAACTCTTCCCCACAACTTTGTCTCATGTAAATCAGCATAAAAAACCCTAATGAACACTGCTTGTAGATATCTCCTTACTTGCTTAGTATTGTTGTAATCCTTTTTGTTCTTTAGAATGAAGTCACTGAGCATGCCCATATCTCCCCTGATTTACGGCACACTCTGTGTGCTTGTCTATCTATTATCAGGACCTCCTACGGCACAACACTGAAATCGCACAAGACTGCATAAACACTCAGAGCTTCCTACTACGACCCATGTGACCATGTGACATCACATGCAGTGTAAACCTGGGCATCGGACAGCATTACTGCAGTCTGATCAGCTGAAGCTGATCAGACTGACATAGGCAAACACTAGATAAGCGGCACAAGTAAATACTATGAAATAAAACAAGTCAGCTATGAGCAGGGAAGCAGGGTTGCTATAGAAACTTTGGATTGAGAAGGAGGCTTGGCTAACAGTACAGGAAGTGCTCAATGTAAGGGCGGAAATACACTCTACTGTGGACTCAGAAAACAATACTTAAGATGGCGCTGCCTTACCCCTGGAAACAAGTTTTTTAAAGTTTCTTTAAACAGTAGTATGCGATTTGGGCTGGATTACAGTGGCTATAGTTTGATAATTACTTATTATAGTGGACTAAATGAAAAGAAGCATCAGAGTGGGAGAGTTTACTTACTCTTTAAGGATGCAGGAAGGGGACCAGGAGAGCAGGTGGAAATGATTAACTAGGAGACAGCATTCAGCAAAATAATAACCATAGCAGGCACCTGAAGCTACCAGTTATTCCATGACAGCTTCACTTTACCAAAATAAAACACATTTCAGGTTTCCTTTAAGCATACAGTTCTCACCAGATCTCTAAATACTTGAGAGACACTACTAACAATAATATGATTTTAATTTCTGGCATCTACCAAAAACTACCAAGAAATATCACTGACTATACAGCTTCATCTCAATGCAATATCAGTAAACATGCTTCCTGTGAAAGAAGTTTATTTTTCCTGGCTCTACATCGCTATTTACTGTATATGAGGGTGAATTCATAAAACTGGGAGCTTGAAGTAGGCACTTCTCCTGAGTATGTCATAACTTTCAATGGTGAAGACAGGCACAGTTTGCCCCTCTTGACTCAAAAAAATCTTTAAAGTTACTCTGTCACTTCTTTAAAAATTAAACAAAGAAATGCCTGAAAAAGAATACCATGAGCACTTGCCTGTCCCACTTCTTGTGCTGCTGAACTTTACTTTTTTGAAGATCTAACGCTACCTGAATAACATTATACTTCCTATGTACTTTGAGTGTTGGATGCCTGTGTCCCTGCTGTGTTTCCGTTCCTATGGCCCCTACATCACTACAAGACACAGTAGTGATGCAGGGGCTGAAGGATGGAACCAAAAGAGTTAGCGGGGTACCAGGCATCTAACACACCCACAAGTGTGTTGGACACAGAAGATTAAGTGGTTTCAAACATGCTTGGAACAAACATTGATCTATATTCAGACAAAAAAGTTAATGAAAAAAAAAACAAAAACGACAAAAAAATACAGAACGTGTAAAAAGAAAAAAAAAAGAAAATGAGTATTCGGATAGTTCATGTTATATGGACAACAGGCATACAGACAAACACCAGACCCCTAGCCTGAGCCATGAAATATGCAGGCACGGCAAGAGATTGTGCTCCAAGTGTGGTACGACTGTCGTGATTTTGAAACATGTAAAAACACTTTTACATTACAAAGCATGTATTACGCACAACAATGTATATTGGGGAGATCATTGATGTTCATAGGCTGACATAACTGAATTTGTGTTTACTGTATAAGCTGCTTTATGTTTTCGAATGGCACACGAATTCATAGTGGTATAGCCTTTATTGTGAAGGTTGGCAAACCTGAGCATTAAAAAAAAAAAAAAATTTCACTATGGGGCCAATAATATGTAGTTAAATGACAAACAGTAAGCGTTTCTTTGGCAGAAAGGATTGTGATTGTATCTACAAAATCTCATGTGACCCGTTTGGATTCAGATAGTGCTCAGCAAAACTCTTCTTCAGGCCTGGGATGAATACAAAATACAACTGATGTTTCTTTTCTTTCCTTTTTTCTTTTGCAAATTGTTTCGCAGCATCAAAAGACATTGGCGTGTCAGCTAAGTAAACACAGCTCTTTACTAGCAAGGAAAAATATGACTGCTGGCTATGTCTTCTGTAGCCAGTCTTTCTAGGCTCTACAAGTTTCTACATATACACATTCCCCTCCTCACTTTCAGTGCTCTTATGCCCTTTAGACAATTAGATTCTTAGATCCTTCCTCCCCCACACTGCTCCAGCCTTTTCTCTTTACTCTTCCCTCCATTTCGGCTTTGTTTTTTACCTGTTATCAGTTTACAGACCAGCTGCCATGTCCAGAACCCACATAGCCATGGACAAAGGAATGAACCACATACAAGGACAATACAGAAGGATTTTTTTTGATAAAGCAAACTCTGCAGATTAAGGACAAACACATGCACACAGAAAAGCTAGGATATTATGTGACCCTCTGAGGCTGCCAAACATTACTGCTTGCCGTAATGTTCCAATTGCAGCGAGAAAGAACCCAGAGAGACCGGCACTTAGAGTTCTCAGGCTTGTACATTATATTACTCTGATTACTGATGTTAGCTCTACTGGGTTGCCTGGTGGTAAAGTAATTCTTGATGCAGGAAAATCCATCTGTTATTTACAATATGAAAAAAACATAAGAATCTGTAAAAGGAAAAAATGCTTTGTGTTTTCATCACATAGAATAAAACGTTCCATTTATTGTTCACATGAAGGTAAATTCTACAAAGTCTAAAAAAATTGAACAGATATAGATCAACATATAAACCTATATTTATATATGTCTGTGTGAATATTGCCTTATGCCTTCTAGAAACAATACTTTTCCTAAAGCCAGCCAAAAACTGCTCAGATTTTGGAACTGGCTAAAATATGAGTGGACGGGGGACCTGTTGGCACCACCCAACTTTTTGGCAAAGGAGCCAAGTGGAAAATTGTTGGAGGAACATTGACTGCATAGAGTCAGATGCAGCTGCCGTTCGGGTATTTAGCAGCTGTGGGACCCGCCGGCCGCTGAATAAATAGCTGCCAATAGCTGTAGATTCTTCTGTCCATGCCGTTTAGTGTGAATGGAAGAATTGATTGGTTTCTCTCTGTGAAATCTAAAGGTGTATGACCAGCTTAAAGCGGAGCTCCACCCAAAAGGGGACGATCCGCTTGTCTGCCTCCCTCCCCCGTTCGTTGTCACATTTGGCACCTTTTGGGAGGAGCGAGTACCTGCTTTTGACAAGTACCCGGTCCCACTTCTGGCTGAGTTCTCCATGGCAAACTCATCTGGAAGTTTGCCCCCCTCCTCCTTCTCCCGCAGTCGGCCCATTCACAGACTTCTTGCATGCGCAGTAGGGGACCGGCTGTGAAACCACAAGGTTTCACTGCCAGTTTCCTTTAGTGGAGATGGCAGTGGCAGCATCCGATAGCCAATTGAAAAATCGTTTTGGGTGAAGACACCACTGGATCCCTCGACAGGTAAGTGTCCTACTATTAAAAGTCAGCAGCTACAGTATTTGTAACTGCTGACTTTTCATTTTTTCTGCAGGAGTCTGGAGCTCATCTTTAAAGCTTATGCATTCACTAATCTAGTCACAATCAAATAGTAATTTATTTTATTTCAGGTACTTATATAGCGCCGTCAATTTACGCAGCACTTTACATATACATTGTACATTCACATCAGTCCCTACCCTCAAGGAGCTTACAACCTAAGGTCCCTAACTCACATTCATACATACACATATTAGGGCCAATTTAGACAGGATCCGATTAACCTACCAGCATGTCTTTAGAGTATGGGAGGAAACCGGAGTACCCGGAGGAAACCCACGTAATAAACAATACAATTGATGAATTCAAGAGGTGCACGTGGATAAAAGAGGGGCCTTTGGTAAGATGACCATTTTTACCAGCAAAAGTCATATGTGCAAACTTCATAGACTATTAAACATGAACTATTTGAAGTGTGGGAATTTCAGAGATTCTTTCCAATTTGAGTATGGCCTTCCATTATTCCCCTTAAAATGTCAGAACACAATACTCATTTTTCACTTGTCATTTACAATATCTGTGAAGAAACTTGCAGGCGTTCATGAGGTACTTCTGATACTGCCTCCAAGTATTTGGCTCATCTTTGTTGAGCTGTTCCATTGACCTTAATAGGTGAGCTTGACGGGTGATACCCCCTTTCAAATTAGACACACCAAAGTTAATTTATTGTGGTCGGGAAGCATTGTGCAGAATGTGTACAGACTGCCCTGGCTGCCATATCCACTTGTAAGTGGGTTGTCAGGAGGCGCAAATCAAGTGCCTGTTTTTACCCCCCTGGCCACCCGTGTCAGCTAAGTCCTAAAGTCAGCCTGCATTCAATCGGTTCTTTATTTGCTTAATTTTGGATAAAGTGAGTTTTTATCTATGTCTGTGGATCCAGTGGAGAGATTCTTCAGCCCAAATAGACTTGCAGTAATGAATAAAAGTGTACAGTAGAAACACAGTAATTCTTCAAAAAAGATCATTAGGTTTGTACATGGAGATCTGAGGTTGCTGAAACTTCTCTTCACCAGTATTGGAGGTAGCGTGGGGTGCTTTTATGGAGGGGGCAGATGTGTCACCACACACTCACCAGACCATTGGTGCTCACCTAGGTGACATAACAAGTCATAAAGACCCAAACATAGACTAATCATACAGTGAGGGAAAAAAGTATCCTGAGATGTGTGCAAACCTGGTGGCCAACTACAAGAAACATTTGACCTCTGTGGTTGCCAACAAGGGTTTTGCCATCAAGTATTAAGTCATGTTTTGCAAATGGGTCAAATACTTATTTCACTCATTAAATGGCAAATCAGTACCTTTTTTAAATGCGTTTTTCTGGATATTTTTGTTGCTATTCTGTCTCTCACTGTTAAAATAAACCTACCATTAAAAAAAAAAAGACTGATCATTTCTTTGTCAGTGAGCAAGCATACAAAATCAGCAGGGGATCAAATACTTTTTTCCCTCACTGTATTTCCAGCTGATAAATACAGCATTGTTGTTATCTTGAAGGAACAGACTATTATACAAAAAAAATCTAGGTCCAATAACCATGTAAGCAGATAATTTGAGGGGACATTGGTAACAGTTGCAGGTTACCCAGACACCCCAGTTGTTTCCCAGTCTTCCGGATCATTGAAAGGTTTGGCAATGTCGGTGTAATGTTTATAGGTTCTGTTAGCGATAAATGCAGATTTGCAACAACAATAGATAAGATGGAGGAGACAGCTGGCAAGAAGAGATGTGCTAGGACTCTGAGAAAAGCTGTCAGGATAGTGTGATATTTGTTGACACTTTTTTGTGATGTGTGATGAGCACAGTGAAGTGCCTGTGATGTTGTGCAAATGATGGGTGTGGAAAGAGAAGGGAAGACATACAAGACATAAATCATGTCATTGAAATTGTGAGCGCCATTTTTGACCAACTCGAATGACGTTCCTATGTCCCAACAAGGCCCCAAACATTTCCAATAGGAAAGCGATGGATTGGACCAGTTAGACATCTACATTTCTGTACCTGAGCTTTCTACTAATCATATCTCCTCTGTTGATGGTCTATGCCCAATCTAGAATCAAATTATGAAAAAAATAATTAGTAATAATTCTACCCTCTAGTAACATTCCTATACTCACAACCTCTGTGCAAAGAACATATCTTGTGCTTAAATAATTCTCATTGTGCAGGGGGTCATTTACCAAAATTGTGCTTTCAACTAAAAATCATCTCACATTCTCCCCTACGTTACAGGAAAATTACTGTGTATTTTTAGTAAGCACATATTTTAAGTCATAAGTGTAGTTTTTAAGGTGCTTTGCGTTGCACCTGAAATTGGAGCAGGCTGCCTTTTTTTATAGTGCAAAACACAGGAAAATGCACAGGACACAATGCGTTTTTAAGGTGCGTTGAGGTACCAGTTACAATGAATGGCACCGCAGTGCACCAACACATGTGCACCTCACTGGAGTTAATGGGTCCTAAGTCAATTTTAAGAGCTCTTGAACACGGCATTCTAAACCCATGCAACATCAATTCTGGCGTATTTTACCCACCTGGGATGCCCAGCTTCTGCCTACAGCTACCCATAGATGTGAATGACTGTGTGCTGCTGTCCTTGGGTATGCACAGACACAGATGTAAATACTTGTATAGCATTTGGGTGTATTTCAAGAATATGCTATATGAGTGTTTATGCATGTGTCAGCATAATCCTGAGTATAGTTCCATACAGCCATTAATGATTCCCTGGGTGGGGGAAATAAGCCAAAATTTAGATTGCATGAGCTTAGGCCACTCATGCCCTATATGACATTTTGACATGCTTGCTCATCGATACATAGTTACTGTAATGTATAAGGAGATTTGCAGATTGATCATTAAAAGCAGCTTTTAGGCAGCCCATACATTTACCCTTTTTTTTTTCTTTGCCCAACCAGTGGGTTTAATGAGAATAAATTATCCGATTCCCCCTACCACACATTCAATGTGGGTGGGGGATCCTCCCGCTGTGATATTGTGTTCTGACATTGGGGAGACTACCCTGCTGTCAGAATATAATGATCAGTGCCGCTGGCTTTAGCTATAGCCGGCGGCACTGATCGATCAAGAGAAATCCTACAGGCTGGTTGTACACAAGTTGATCAAGTTGTACAACCAGCCTGTCCATGCATGGATCGAAAATTCAGCTGGTCCCTGCTGAACTGCTCTAATTTCAATCCATGTATGGCCGGCTTTGGTTGCTCAGTGCAAATTCTCCGTAACTACCACAAAAAGCTATCTGCCATACAGCAATTGTATTGTTTTCAATGAATTGAATGACTTGTAGCATTGCAGTGACTGACAGAGCTGTAAAGCACAACCATTGTGTAGGAAGGGATTCAAAGCAGGAGAAAGAGGGATTGATTGACTACGATTGATTGATAGGCTGTTCACTTTGAAACAGAAGTTTTACTTAACTAAGAGAATGAAGTAAAGCTCTGCTGAATTCAATCATCCAATTATGTGCAAGCAAAAGTACTGTTTTTCCAATGTTCTTTGCAAGTGATTGGGTATTCTTTGCAAGGTAGAACTTTTACCGTATTCACTAAGCTATGAAGCTATGGGAACAATTCCCTTTGCAATCTAAATATTCCCTTGCAAACTGAACAGCCTATTTTCCTTTAATAAGTCAACCTCATAGCCTAAATAAGTAATGCAATACAAATATGCCCCATGTGTGTGTGTATATATATATATTTATATATATATATATATATATATATATATATATATATATATATATATATTTTTTTTTTTTTAATATATATATATATATATATATATATATATATATATATATATAGATCTAGATAGATAGATAGATAGATAGATAGATAGATAGATAGATAGATAGATCTATATATATATATATATATATATATATATATATATATATATATATATATAGATCTATATAGAATGATTCAATATCTGTATGGTTAATTGATTTGCCTGTTGGCCACCTCGCGCTTGGTGACATCAGTATAGTGTGTTGCAGAAAAGGGAAAAAGTTCCGCCCCTTTGGTTGGAGCCAGCTCATACTGATCACCTGGGGCGTGGGCATATGGATGCATATATTGGGGCACACAGGACAGAGGAGCCATAGACCGCCTAGCCTCGGAAGAAAAGGGTACGCCCCTGAAACACGTCAGCAGTTCAGCCGTTTGGGGTGCCATCTTCTACCTCTTGTCATCAGGTCCTGTCTGCAGGTGCCAAGGGATGCAGTTTTGACTGTTAAGAAAAGCCTGTTTTTTACGCTCGTTTGTGAGTAGTACCATTGCTTTTATATACTTTTAATAAAACTTTTATATCGGTAATGCACTAGGTTGGTGCACCCTCCCTTTTTTTCTGTTTTCTCTTTAGTTGTACGAATACCCATTGTTCTGGGGAGGGCTGCAAGATTATAGACTTTACCTTATAACAAAGAATGGATCACACCATCTGTGTCTAGCAAAACACTGGAGCGCAGGAGACTATTGTTTGACTCGTCCAAACCAGGAATGCAGATTGGCCTATATTGCTTTAGGATAAAATTCAAACTTCTAGTGTTCACCAACGAGGCCCCCAATAATGCTGGACCCCATAACTCATCACTTACATCCAACTTGTGTGATAGCCTAAAGCATGAGCAATTCCTCGCCTCTTTTTTTTCAAGGTAAGGATCAACCTAGTAGTGATTTTTTTGCCTGGCTAGAAGCTGGATTGGGCTTTTTTTAAGAGACATAAGAAATTATTAAATGACGTGCCTCTCTGATATGTACTAAAATCATAAATAAAGTTTTTGGTAAACTGACCCTTTAAGAGGCACATAACTACTAGAAGAAATTTGCAACAATGTGCCTGAAAGGTACAAGGTTACAACTTTTCCATCAGTGTTTTTACTGTACTTTACGTATTTGAATAAAGTAAACTATTGTTTTTTCAAGTGTTCTTTTACAGTTCATTCAATCAGGTTGCCGTGCTTCCGTGGCTCACTTAGCTGCTTGTAAAGATTTAGCGCTGTCACATGGTTACGTTTATTGATCAATCATTTTGTTTTGACTAAAGTTCACTACAGTGCAGGTTCCTACATTCAGAATACATTCATTGTCTCTGCCTTGCCTACAGTTTAATTCCAGGAACAATACATATAATAAAAGTGGTGAATGGCAGCTTTACACGTAGCATGCTCCCTGAAGTTCATTTTAAATTTAGGTTTAATAGTATTACTGCACAATTATGATACTGTATGTCAGTTGCATATAAGAAATCGCAAGGCTAAGAAGATTCTCCAACCACCCAATCTCTCCACCAAGCAATCAGACATTTTTGCAATTACTATTTTTTCTCTAAAATAGGCCAGCACTGGATTCTTTCCACCAACTCATCCTTCTTCCCTATCCATTAACCCACCCATTAACCTACCCATTCTGCCAAATGTATTTTTTTATTATATTTATATTTTTTTTTATTATATTTTTTCTTCTGCACTATTGACTCCCCTTGTATGTCTGCAAAATTAAGGGGTTGATTTACTAAAGGCAAATACACTGTACACTTTGCAAAGAGCAGTTGATCTAGAGCTTAGTAAATGAGCAAAAGCTGTGCTGACTTCCATCATCCAATCATGTGCAAGCAAAAATGCTGTTTTTTTTTTTTTCCTTGCACGTGATTGGGTACTTTTTGCAAAGTGAAGCTCTACCTCATTTACTAAGCTCTGGAGCAACTGCACTTTGGAAGTGTCTTTTTGCCTTTAATAAATCAACCCCCCTGATATGTCAATTGCTTATAGCAAATAGAACAAATCTCAGGTCTAAAGCCTAGTACACACAATCAGAATATAGTACAAAAAATATCACTTTTGAAGCGATCGTATGATAATCTGATCCAATCACAGCTTTTGTCTGAAATTTTTCCAAAGGGACAAACAAGAAAAATGTTCTCGTACGATACCAGATCATACGATTTATGTTTAATCAGTACAGTTTTTGTCTGAAAATCAAATAAAAATACATTACATCACTTCCGAATTTTTATTCTGTCATACAAGAATCTTTGTACTTTAGTAACCTATTAGTTTTCGATAAGGAGACTAGCATGCAAATAAAAAAATGGACTATCATTCGTCTGATAATCATACTAGGCTTCAAAAGAATCTCCAATCACCTAATCTCTCCACCAATCAATTAGATATTTTTGCAATGGTTATTTTTTTTTCTGAAATAGGTTAGCACTGGGTACTTTTCACCAACTCATCTCTCTTCCCCTATCCATTCATCTACCCATACTGTCAAGTGTATGTTTTATATATTTATTTATTTATTTTAATTAAGTTTAATTAATTAGAAATTGGTCTGCTGATAGACATGCCTCCGCAAGTCCTGTGTACACTATTGACTATCCTTGTGTGTCTACAAAGAGGTTTAACAGCAAGGCTAAAAATATACTGGGTTTTATTTTAAGCTAATGATCTACTATATCTCCCTATGAGTGATATTTATATATTATATTCTGGAAAACTGCATGTGTTTTGTATTGCTATTATACCTGAGCAAGCTTTGTGAAGATCCATATTCAAAAACTTATACAAATAAGTAAATACATTGTTGAATAATGTTCCTTTTGGTTTATCATTCAATTGCCAATGTTAATGGGCGTGGAATGTTTATCGTGCAGGGAAAAGGCTCATTGTGCTTAGTGTGTCAGGCCCTAGACATACCCTTAGGACACATCTAAATGGAGACCCTCCCCTGCTCCATAGACACTGGCCCAGTGTGCCTTATGCTAATTCTTATCCTATGTTTACAAAACACTGAAACTATTTAACCATCCCATTGGGATGCTAAGCAAATGCTGTTTTTTTTTTTTGGAAAATTTTGTTTTGTTTCGGATAGCCATGGACATGAGCTAATTTTGGCTGGCTCAGGCAACAATTCTCCTGTCTATATGTACCAACAGTCAGTAAAAGATATCCACAGTCAACCATTTTTAGAGGACCTAGTGATTGGCAAAGAGGTTTTTTCAGCAGAACACAATTTTTTTATGTTGGGATTAGGTCAGCACCATAGGTATATGCTCAGCCTTCTCATTCCCTCCTTTCTAAGCAATACTATAATGATTAGGTATCTGAATGTGCATGTATTCCACTGGATCGTTACAGAAAAGCATAGACAGCACAGTGACTTAGTGGGTTGCACTCCTGCTTGGCAACTCTAGGGTGCTCGGTTTGAATCCCAACTAGGACAACAACTGCATTGAGTTTGAATTTTCTCACTGGTTTGAGTGGGTTTCCTCTGGGTATACCAGTTTCCTCCCACATTCCAAAAATAGATGGTAGTTTAATTGGCTGCTGTCTAAATTGCCCCTAGTATGTATCTGTATGCATGAGAGATAGAGACCATAGACCAGGGGTCTCCAAACTTTCTGAACAAAGGGCCAGTTTGCTGTCCTTCAGACTTTGAGGGGACAAGACTATGACCAGTGTGAGTATAAAATGCCCTGGCATCAATGAGAGAAAAGAATGCCCCATCATTGTTATTAGTGGGAGGAATATTGTCCCATCATTGATATCAGTCGGAGGAATATTGCACCATTGTTGGTATTAGAGGAAGAAATAGTGCCCCATCAATGGTGTCATTGGGAAGAATAGTGCCCCATTGTCGGTATCAGGGGGAGGAATAGTGTACCATCATAGGTGTCAGTGGGAAGGACAGTGCCCCATTGTTGGGGAGAATGGTATTAATGGTGCCAATATGTTGGTATCAGTGACAGGAAGTATGCCCCATTTTTGGTGTAGAAGGAATAGTGCCTTGTATCAGTAAGAGGAATAGTGTCTCAGGTGCCTGATAAAGGTAAGAAAAGGGCCCCCAGGCCACAGTTTGGAGACCACTGCCTTAGACTGAAAGCACCTTGGGGGTCAGGGACTGATGTGAAATATGTATAATAAAAATATATATCTATATATAAGACCATGACCACACATCTGACCCAACATCTCACCACCAAATGATGTCTACAACCAGCATAAGAGAGAAATATGAGAGAAACTCTATAGGACAGAATTGTGGTAACAGTTTATAGTGTTTAGCATGACCGATCAATGCCATTTTTGCAGAAGATATTATCAGTTGTAAAGGTAGACTAAAGAAGAGGGAATATTATATTAGGCTTTCTTTTGGGAATCATTTTAAAGGAAACCTATGGTTTGCCTATGCATGGAAAAAGCAACAAGTTTGCTTTAATGCCCAGTTCCTCAGCATGTACCTACCTTTCCTTCATTCACTGTAATATGGGTTTAGGGAAGGAGCTGGTCTGGAGCATACACAGGGCTTCAGTTCTCCAGTCCTGGCAGCTGAATGGAGCAGTGCATGGAAAAGCGAGAACATATTTGAGAAAGTGGTCCCTGTCTGGGAATAGGAAAAGATAGATTCAAAGTAGGACTCCATCTAACCAGCGTTTTCTGTTTTTTAGACAAAGTGGGGAAAGGTTAGAATCTCTGTCCATTAGGTAGATGCCCCATTCAGTTTCAGCTTTCACTGGAATGAGGTGTAAGGAAACCTTACTGGAGACACAGACTCCTATGATGGACAAGGGGTTAAACTTTTGTCCACTTCCTTCTTGTTTTTGCTACCTTTGTCTCAATTGAAATTTCTTTACTTCTTTCTTTACATCAATGCTCAGGACGTGGACGGAAATCTCTTTGCTTAAGCTGGCCATACATTATACAATTTTCTTATTCAATTTCCTTTAAATTTACTTTCAACTATGTAGTGCAAGGGCCCGCCTGATTGCATACAAATTGAAAGTGTTTAGGTTTGACCTCATATTATATGGTTTAGGTAAATCTAAAGCTGCGTACACACGAGCAGAATGTCCGACAGAAAAAGTCCGCTTTTCATTGTCTATTCCGATCATGTGTGTGCCTCATCGGACTTTTTTTTCGAAAATTCTGACGGACCTAGAAATGAAACATGTTCTAAATATTTCCGAAGGAACCAATTCCTATCGGGAAAACCGATCGTCTGTATGCTGGTCCGACGGAACAAAAACGACGCATGTTCTGAAACAAGTACGAGACGGAAGCTATTGGCTACTGGCTATTGAACTTCCTTTTTCTAATCCCATCGTAAGTGTTGTACGTCACCGCGTTCTGGACGGTCGGACTTTGGTCGGACTTTGCTTTGACCGTGTGTAGGTAAGACCGCTTGAATGGAATTCTGCCAGAGTTCTGTCGGAGAAACCTTCGGAGTTTATTCCGATGGCAAAACCGGTCGTGTGTACGCGGCATTAAGGAATATTGTACAAGAAAATGTATGGCCAGCTTTAGATACAGGAATATCTCCCTACTGTATCCAAAACTGGAAATAAACCATTTTGGCTGGAATTTTCCTTTAAATCTCTTTTAAATAAGCTAGAATTTTATACTGAGATTTAAACAATTGATATGCTGAACTAATGTCAATTACCTGGACATTTGTCAGTATTTCAAAACTTCATTGCTCATAATGGTTCAGTCATTGATGAAATTTTAACCCATTCTGCAAACAATTAGGAGCACATCTTGAACATGGTATGGCTCAGGTGGTAACACCTATACCAAATGTCAAAAGAGATACTTTATATGAGGATGTCAGACACTTATGTAGCAGTCAAATAGCAGGAGATTGTTTTGGGTCATACTTGTTCTTATTTACTTAGTGTGTAGTGACAAGTCTTTTTGATGCTGACTTGTAATTACTAGATATCAAAGGAAAGGGACAATTGATGTGAGTGGACAGAGGTTGCACAACTTATGAGGCCAGTGTATAACAGCCTCCCTTGAGGTCTGCACGATCTTGCATTTTTGATCATTACTGTCCATGGCCAAATCTGACAAGTACCTAGACCTACGGGTATAAAGATACATCTATGCAAAGTTACACAGCATATAGGCTTATTCAGTAGGACAGTTCCAAGAGCAACAGTGATGTTCAGTAACCCATGCCTCCAATCAGCATTTCTTTTAATGTAGCAGTCTCAGTTGAGAGTTGATTTTAGACTGCTTGCTATGGGTTACTGCGCTTTGCGCATTATCATTACTCTTTCCAATGCTTTACAGAATTCACTTGTTAATGTACTAAATTAATAAAACATGAAGAAAGGGACAATTTTGGAAAATGTTGCCAAATACGTTTATCAGAAACCTTTCCTGTTACAAACATGAAGACTGCCTTTACCTTCTCATTCTGTAAAGGGGGTTGTAATAATCCTCTTGCTTCACTATTTGTTGAGTTATCAACTCCAAACAAGTATGCACATAAAGACTTCTGACTTTTTTTCTGACTTTTCTTGATCTGCCTACTAGTTCTGAGTCAGAGGGGTTGATCTACTAAAGGCAACTAGACCTGTTCACTTTGCAAGCAAATTAGCACTTAGTTACATAGTTACATAGTAGGTGAGGTTGAAAAAAGACACAAGTCCATCAAGTCCAACCTATGTGTGTGATTATGTGTCAGTATTACATTACATATCTCTGTATATTGCGGTCATTCAGGTGATTATCTAATAGTTTCTTGAAGCTATCAATGCTCCCCGCTGAGACCACCACCTGTGGAAGGGAATTCCACATCCTTGCCACTCTTACAGTAAAGAACCCTCTACGTAGTTTAAGGTTAAACCTCTTTTCTTCTAATTGTAATGAGTGGCCACGAGTCTTATTAAACTCTCTTCTGCGAAAAAGTTTTATCCCTATTGTGGGGTCACCAGTACAGTATTTGTAAATTGAAATCATATCCCCTCTCAAGCGTCTCTTCTCCAGAGAGAATAAGTTCAGTGCTCGTAACCTTTCCTCATAACTAAGATCCTCCAGACCCTTTATTAGCTTTGTTGCCCTTCTTTGTACTCGCTCCATTTCCAGTACGTCCCTCCTGAGGACTGGTGCCCAGAACTGGACAGCATACTCCAGGTGCGGCCGGACCAGAGTCTTGTAGAGCGGGAGAATTATCGTTTTATCTCTGCATTTGATCCCCCTTTTAATGCATGCCAATATTCTGTTTGCTTTATTAGCAGCAGCTTGGCATTGCATGCCATTGCTGAGCCTATCATCTACTAGGACCCCCAGGTCCTTTTCCATCCTAGATTCCCCCAGAGGTTCTCCCCCCAGTGTATAGATTGCATTCATATTTTTGCCACCCAAATGCATTATTTTACATTTTTCTACATTGAACCTCATTTTCCATGTAGTCGCCCACCCCATTAATTTGTTCAGGTCTTTTTGCAAGATTTCCACATCCTGCGGAGAAGTTATTGCCCTGCTTAGCTTAGTATCGTCTGCAAATACAGAGATTGAACTGTTTATCCCATCCTCCAGGTCGTTTATGAACAAATTAAATAGGATTGGTCCCAGCACAGAACCCTGGGGAACCCCACTACCCACCCCTGACCATTCTGAGTACTCCCCATTTATCACCACCCTCTGAACACGCCCTTGTAGCCAGTTTTCAATCCAGGTACTCACCCTATGGTCCATGCCAACACACCTTATTTTGTACAGTAAACGTTTATGGGGAACTGTGTCAAATGCCTTTGCAAAATCCAGATACACCACGTCTACGGGCCTTCCTTTATCTAGATGGCAACTCACCTCCTCATAGAAGGTTAATAGATTGGTTTGGCAAGAACGATTCTTCATGAATCCATGCTGATTACTGCTAATGATATCATTCTTATTACTAAAATCTTGTATATAGTCCCTTATCATCCCCTCCAAGAGTTTACATACTATTGATGTTAGGCTAACTGGTCTGTAATTCCCAGGGATGTTTTTTGGGCCCTTTTTAAATATTGGTGCTACATTGGCTTTTCTCCAATCAGCTGGTACCATTCCAGTCAATAGACTGTCTGTAAAAATTAGGAACAACGGTCTGGCAATCACCTGACTGAGTTCCCTAAGTACCCTCGGATGCAAGCCATCTGGTCCCGGTGATTTATTAATGTTAAGTTTCGCAAGTCTAATTTTAATTCCGTCCTCTGTTAACCATGTAGGTGCTTCCTGTGTTGTGTCATGAGGATAAACACTGCAGTTTTGGTTACTGAAGCCCCCCGATTCACTCGTGAAGACTGAGGAGAAGAATAAATTCAATACCTTTGCCATCTCCCCATCCTTTGTAACCAGATGTCCTTCCTCATTCTTTATGGGGCCAATATGGTCTGTCCTCCCTTTTTTACTGTTTACATACTTAAAGAATTTCTTGGGATTTTTTTTGCTCTCCTCCGCTATGTGTCTTTCATGTTCTATCTTAGCCATCCTAATTGCACCCTTACATTTCTTATTGCATTCTTTATAAATTCTGAATGCTGAGGATGATCCCTCAACCTTGTATTTTTTGAAGGCCTTCTCCTTTGCTTTTATATGCATTTTTACATTGGAGTTAAGCCATCCAGGATGTTTGTTCGCTCTTTTAAATTTATTACCCAATGGGATACATTGGCTAATGCCCTTATTTAATATGCTCTTAAAGCAAACCCATCTCTCCTCCGTATTCTTTGTTCCTAATATTTTATCCCAATTTATGCCTTTTAGCAAGGTTTGTAGTTTAGGGAAGTTGGCTCTTTTGAAATTCAGTGTCTTTGTGTTCCCTTCATGTTTCCTATTTGTGTGATTTATACTGAAACTAATTGACCTGTGATCGCTGTTACCTAAATTGCCCCGTATTTCCACATCTGTTATCAGGTCTGTATTGTTGGTAATCAGTAGATCTAGTAATGTTTTATTTCTAGTTGGTGCGTCTACCATCTGACCCGTAAAATTGTCCTGCAAGACACTAAGGAACTGGCGAGCCTTAAATGAATGCGCGGTTCCCTCCGCCCAGTCTATGTCTGGATAATTAAAATCCCCCATTATGATAACACTTCCCATCCTTGCTGCTAATCCAATTTGTGATAGGAGATCCGTCTCCACTTCCTCCCTCAGGTTAGGGGGCCTATAGCATACTCCCAGTATTATTTTCCCCTTAGCTTCATCCCTTTGGAGCTCTACCCATAAAGATTCCACCTCCTCCCTAGCCCCCTCAGTGATGTCATCTCTCACATTCACTTTTACATTATTCTTGATATATAGGCATACCCCTCCCCCTTTTTTACCCTTTCTATCCTTGCGGTATAGGGTATACCCTTGAATGTTTGCCAGCCAATCATGAGAGCTGTTGAACCAGGTCTCTGAAATTCCCACAAAATCCAAATCCTCCTTGTACAACAGTATCTCTAGTTCACCCATCTTGTCCGCCATGCTCCTGGCATTGGTGAACATGCCACATAGTTTAGACCGGTCGCATATTGTCCTCGTATTGGGTGTTTCAAGATTGCAACTAGGACTTGCTACTATACTCACCTTGTGTTTTTGTGCTTTGGTTAACCTACCACTAATGCCCCCAATACTTCCCTCTGGAATATCTTCCGCGCTGGCTATCACTGTCTCTGGACCCTCCCCCCCATCGCCTAGTTTAAAAACCCCTCTAACTTTTTGGCCATCTTCCTTCCCAGCAGATCTGCACCCTCCTCATTTAGGTGCAGTCCGTCCCTTCTATAGTACCGGTTACCAACTGAGAAGTCGGCCCAGTCCTCCAAGAACCCAAACCCCTCCTTACTACACCAGCTCTTCAGCCACTTGTTTACTTCCCTAATCTCCCTCTGCCTTTCTGGTGTGGCTCGATGTACCGGTAGTATTCCTGAGAACACTACCTTGGAGGTCCTTTTCCTCAATTTAGCTCCTAAGTCCCTAAAATCGTTCTTTAGGACACTCCATCTGCCTCTGACTTTGTCACTGGTGCCAACGTGCACCATGACAGCCGGGTCTTCCCCAGCCCCTCCCAGTAATCTGTCCACAAGATCCGTGATGTGCCGAACCCGAGCGCCCGGTAGACAACATACTGTTCGGCGCTTCAGGTCTTGGTTACAGATTGCCCTCTCTGTCCTTCTAAGAATTGAGTCCCCTACCACCAGAATCTGTCTTTCCTTTCCCTTTGCAGCCCCCCCACTCTCACTGGAGGAGTTCTTCCCCTGGCAGCTAGGAGAGTCCCTCATCTCCAGCAGTGCTGGTCCCTGACTGGTTTCACCAATGTCACTCAATGGAGCGTACTTATTGGGTAACTTTGCAAGGACATTATTAATATAATGCTAATAATACTAATACTATTAGTTTAGTGCATTTTGTAGAATTTTACTTTGCTAAGAATTCCCAATCATGTGCAAGGAAAGTAAAAAATAAACAATATTTTTACATGCATATGATTGGATGATAGGAAGTCAACAGAGCTTCACCGAGCTAAGGAAAAATTTCCTTGCAAAGTGAACAGTATATGTGCCTTTAGTAAAGCAACCACGTGGCTCAGAAAGTACTCAAAATAGTTGGCCAACATAATAGCAATGCAACTAGCACTTTCAGGTAGAAGTCAGCAATGGCTGCCCCCAAATATTAGAGGATTATTGCTTGGTCTTTTGTTTTGGCTGAATTGAATAACCAAAAAGTCTGTTGGTGCCCTCTCCAGACACATTTAACTACAGTAGCTTAGGAAACAGCAGCATTAAAGAGGAAGTAAAGTGCAGTTGTTTTTTTTTTTGTTTTGTTTTCACTTGCTTGCAATTTTAAGGCATAATGTGCTAGTATGCATTACCTATAAAAAAAGCCCTCATGGTCACCACTGGAGGCCTCATCCATCTTCACCTGTCTTCCTTCTGGGTCCGCGGACTCCGGCTATGTGACTGGCTGGAACCGCGTGACGTCACTCCCGCGCATGCACGTGGTAGCCACTGGTCACAGAACAGGGCTCTGAAGAAATGGGACGGGCAGCCATTCCTTCACAGCGCATGCGCAGATGACATAATTAGTGGCGTATACGGTGCAAATTTAGGAGATATTTACAGCACCTATAGGTAAGCCTTATTATAGGCTTACCTATAGGTACAAACAATACATTGAAGTTTACTTACTCTTCAAGGGTAAAGCCTGGTAAACACTATCGGTTTTTCTTTTTTCATTCAACCCAGCAGGCTGAACAAAAAAAAAAATTAAGGAGGTTGGGAGGAGCTCACTATACTTACTATGTGATGTTATTGCAGCGATCTGCCCGCTGATCTATTGTGTTCTGACAGAATGCACAGGTTAACTTTTGCAGCCATCGGCTGCCAGCACTGATCAGATACCAATTAGATGCTTGGTTTTCTGGTTTTCCAGCATGCCTGTTCGACAGAAGCCTGTCCAGGATAGTGTACACACGGACTGAATATCGTCCGGTTTCTGTTGAGCATGCGGCCTGTGTGTTCCAGCCTTTAGCTAGGACAGAAGCGTATCAGACTAACAAAAAAATCTAGTGGTTGGTGCATTTCATTGCAAGTGCCTTCCAATACCTGTGATCTACTTGTGAGTGAATTAAAAGAGATAGCCAAACCTCAAAAAATGAACAGTGGCTATAATTGACTTAGTGCTTCTACTACTTCAGTTCCCATAAGCAAACATGCTCCTCTTCATTAAATAGGGTAGAATTTTACCATTCGCACCTAGTTGCCTAACGACAACTAGTACGTGTAGGACGATCTTTTGGTTTGATCGTTCATCCCTTTTCATTGTTTTTGTTTTGTTCCTAGAGCTCTATTTGCTCTTATTCTTTTTACCTTTTCCTTTTCCTCCCCCTGCTCCTTCAAGTCTTCCATTCCCTACTTCATTACTAGCCCCCCCTCTCCCCCCCCCCTTTTTTTTTTTTTTTTTTTTTTTTTTTACTGGCGTGGGCGCGATGGATCAAATTACTATCTATACCCTAAACACCAAAGGGCTGAATGTGCCGGAAAAGCGTTGCATGCTCCTGAATGATCTTAAAAGATCTAAAGCAGATGTGGCGTTTATCCAGGAGACTCACTTTAAGACGGGTGCACCGATGTGCTTGAGGAGCCGATATTTCCCAACTACTTACCACGCTACCAATCCCTCAGCCAAATCAAAGGGAGTGTCTATACTGATCTCGGGGAATGTGCCCTGGACCTGTAGAGACACCAGAATTGACACAGAGGGGAGATATGTGTTTCTCAAAGGACTGATTGGTGATGTACTGGTGACTCTAGCGACTGTATACGCCCCAAATGACAGACAGGATATTTTCATATCCAAAACATTGAACGAACTGCTACCTTTTGCAGAGGGACAACTGATACTAGGCGGCGATTTTAATGTTCCTCTGTGCCCATCGGTAGACACATCAAATGGAGCGTCCTCTCTCCGGAGGGGTGTACACAAACGAATCACCAAGACACTACATGAGACCAGACTGATTGACGTATGGAGACTTTTACACGCCGGAGAGAGGGATTATACATTCTTCTCATCACCACACAAATCATATTCCCGCATCGATCTTTTTCTTTTGCCTCATAACCAACTGGAGGCAATGGACAAAGTTGACATAGGCACAATCACCTGGTCTGACCATGCTCCTATTACCCTGAAATATTCCCTCTCACGAACAGCGACGACAAAATCAAGATTTTGGCGACTAAACGAAAGTTTACTTCAGGACCCCACAGTGTTAGCTGATGTCACAAAAGAACTTAAATTTTATTTTCAGACGAATGATATTGACAATTGTGACCCTGGGATACTCTGGGAAGCCCATAAGTCTGTGATCAGAGGAATCCTGATTAAACATGGTGCACATATCAAAAGGGAACGAGAGAAACAGTTATTAATTCTATTACAGAAAACCCACGATTTAGAAAAAACACATAAACAAAACCCGACCACATCCATAGAAACAGAACTCCTTACATTACGCAGACAGAGGGTAGATATATTACATTACCAAGCGAAAGCAGCTTTACAAGCGTGTAGAAAACTCACCTATGAGTCGGGGAATAAATGTGGGAAAATTCTTGCAAGGGCAGTTAGACAACAGAGGTTACGCGCATATATACCACAAATCATATCCCCATCAGGGCAAAAAAGGGCGACACCCACGCAAATAGCAGATGAATTTAAAAATTTTTACTCCTCCTTATATAACCTCCCGAAGTCAGGAGTCACTGACACCGCAATAAGGGAATATCTTTCTCTAGCTAATACCCCCAAACTATCAGCAGAAGATGCAGCTGCCCTAGAAGAACCCATCACAATGGTAGAACTACAAGGCGCAATTAAAAACATGAAACCAGGTAAAGCTCCGGGTCCGGACGGCTTGACTCTGCAGTACTACCAGACTCTGGTGCCGACTCTAGGCCCACATATGTTGAAACTATTTAACAAGCTTACGGAAGGGGGCCACTTGCAGAGAGACACATTAAGTGCGCACATATCCCTTATACCTAAGGAAGGGAAAGATCCCGCGGCCTGTGGTAGCTATAGGCCCATATCTCTTCTAAATATAGATCTTAAACTCCTCACCAAAATCTTGGCAAATAGATTATCCCAACATATGACTAAACTGATACACTTAGACCAGGTGGGTTTTGTCCCTACGCGTGAAGCTAGGGACAACACCACAAAAGTCCTTAATTTGATCCATAGAGCTAATGTATCTAAAGCGCCTTGTACCTTTCTCAGCACAGATGCTGAGAAAGCATTTGATCGGGTGAGCTGGGAATTTATGACAGCAGTCCTCAAGCATATCGGACTAGGTAACCACATGTTGCAATGGATCTCCAATGTTTACTCGTTACCTACGGCTAGGGTCAAGGCTAATGGAATCCTGTCTGCTCCTTTTAATATCTCTAATGGTACCAGACAAGGATGCCCGCTGTCGCCCCTTCTTTTTGCCCTGGTACTCGAACCCTTTCTAAACACGATACGCAGGAACCCAGATATCTCTGGGATTTCCATAGGGCACAGACAATACAAGATTTCCGCATACGCGGATGATCTTCTATTTTCCTTAACCAATCCGATTATCTCCCTCCCAAATTTAATTAAAGAATTTCGGAGATACGGGAACATGTCCAACCTAAAGATTAATTTTGATAAATCAGCAGCAATGGGAATCAATATGCCGATGAAACAACTTTCCTCTCTGAAGTCCAAATTCAATTTCAAGTGGTCAGACAGTCACTTCAAGTACCTGGGCACTAACATACCCAGGGATCTGAAACGCACATTTGAACTGAACTTCCCTCCAGTCCTGAGCACAGTTAAAAAGCTACTCGCAGAGTGGGGCAAAGGTCTTCACTCATGGTTTGGGAGATGCAATCTAATCAAGATGTGCATTCTCCCAAAGTTTCTATACCTATTTCAAGCCTTACCTATAAGAATCCCCAGTAACTATTTTAAACAAATACATTCCCTATTTATAAAATTTGTGTGGTCACACTCTAAGCCTAGACTAAAAAGATGCTATTTGACTCTACCAAAACATTATGGAGGTCTCGCCCTCCCGGACGCAAAGCACTATTATCAAGCTGTGCACCTAGGGAGGATCATTGACTGGAACAGACACGACAAAACCAAACTATGGATCCAAGTAGAGAACCATCAGGTTAATACACCCTTGAAGGGGGCTATCTGGTGCTATGGTAAATTACCTAGGGACATGACTTCACACCCGACCATTGGTGCCACGCTGTCAGTAGGGTTACATATACTTAAAAACACTTCATTGACCTCCAAACAATCCCCCTTATTCCCTATTCTGGGGAACCCAGCGTTCGAACCAGGGCTAGACTATTCAAACTATGAGACGCTCTGGGAGGCAGGTAAAGACTGTGCATCACATTATGTGGAAGACGACCACTGGACCTCAATTCAGTCTCTGACGAACGATAACGGGGGTTTTCAATTGTCATTTTGGAAAGCGATTCGACTACACCATTTCCTTCACTCAATACCAGAACCGATGCGATATAAGCGCGATATGACGACGCTAGAAGAATACTGTAAAGGGGAGGGCACTCTGCCTCAGGTGCTCTCCAAGACATACTCGCTACTCAACACACCGACTGAACAACCAGACTTGTTATTTTTACGAAAATGGGAACAGGATCTAAAATGTAATTTTACAGCAGCACAAACACAAAACATACTTCAACTTACACTGAAATCATCCATCTGTACAAAAATTCAGGAGACAAATTACAAAATTCTGACTAGATGGTATTACACACCTCAATTATTACACAAATTTTTCCCCGGCACTTCTGATAGATGCTGGAGGTGCGGCTCTGAGGAGGGGACGCTCCTACACATTTTTTGGACCTGTTCACTAGTACAGCAGTTTTGGGTAGCAGTAGAGAGAATTGTTAAAAAATTCACGAATCACATAACGCAAAGAGATCCAGCCCTTTTTCTGTTACATGCCACCTCAGCCCCAATTAAATCATATAAAAAGTCAGTGGTCAGACATCTGCTCAATGCAGCGAAGTCCTGTATTCCAGCATTGTGGAAACAGAGTACACCCCCTACGGTGGGAATGTGGCTACGTAGAGTTGAAGAAATCAAAAAGATGGAAGACCTAATACTGACTGCCCAACACAAACAAGACAAACATTCAAGAAACTGGTTATCCTGGAACATATATATTTTCTCAGATGAAGGACAAACCTTACTAAATTCTTGAGAACCCCTTGACTAGGTAGCGGCTACGGGATAGAACCTTGGCCGGATCCATCGCGCTCGCGTCTATCTATAACCCTCCCCCCCCCCTCCCTTTTTCACCCCTTCCACTCTGCCTTTACTTCTTATATATATATATTTTTTTTTTTTTTTTTCTCTGTGCAATAAGTGGTCTATTATTTCAGTAACAGACAACTTTCCATTAACACCAACTATGATGGAATTATGTAAGAATAAGCAAATATTGGGAAGATGTCATTCCGGTTATATTGTAATACTGTATGGTGGTTAATATATCTATGGACTACAAAGACGGATTCACGAATCTAAAGAGGATAAATGATGTCATAGGCCAGTTCCCATACAGATAGAATGGAACACTTTAATGGAAAGGATATATGATGACGGTATTTGTCAGAATGCTAATAGAAAGACCACGGATGTATTATATTGATTATGATATGTTTTTTCTTTTTTCGTATTTGTTTTTGTTTTCTCTTTTCCTTGTCAAAAATTCAATAAAAATTATATTTGAAAAAAAAAAAAAAAAGAATTTTACCATTCAAAAAAAAAATTCCTAATCTCGGCTAATTAGCATGGACCGGCCGAGATTCGAACCATGTATGGGCATGCTGAATGTACCCAAGTTGATCGATTGATTGACCAACTTGGGTACAACCTACCTGTCAGGTAAGGCAATCATTGCTAGCGGATATTATAGCCTCTAGCAGTAGTCACTGGGTTCTGCTGGCGGGGATGACTTCCCCTGCCGGGAGAACACAATGGCTCAGCAGAAGGGATTCCCCCATTGGGTTTTTTAGCAGCAAAATATTTCTAAACCGTAATTAATAAAAAATTATTTTATTCTGTCATAGAATCAATTCCATTTGTACAATCAATATAAAGTTCTGGTTGGCGACACAAACAACAAAATAAAACATCGCTCATGGCAAACAATACACCAAAGAGATCCTGGTTTGACAGTTACATTACAATATTGCTGTCTACGTGTATACCCCATGAATACCCCAATGCATTTCGACCTTTGTCAGTTCTGGTCTTCTTCAGGGGGATTTTTTATTCTAAGAAGATATAGCAGAAAATTCTATTAAAAACTTTGTACGATATGCAAAACATAATTTAACGTTTCATGCTTTAACAAAATACATCTCAATACGTATGGTGAAATATTTACCATTCTAGGGATGGAAAAGTGGAGATGGATCGCACAGCCATGATTATTAAAAACAGTTGCATTCGGTGGTCCCACAGTGTCCGCATATTCCCTCCGCCCCCTCCAGGCGTGCAGCCGTGTCAACTCATACATGTGTCTCTTCATTTTTGGGATTCCCCCATCAACACTGACTGTGCTCATGGGGGAATCAAGCGACTTTCTTTCCTGCAACCTGTGGTTGCAGGAAAAAAAATTGCTCTGTCTATGGCCGGCATAATGGTATGGACAGCTCTTGTCTATTGATATGACAATAACTATTACCTTTTGTATCAATTGCCCATCCCTCTCATAAGCAAGGCCCTCCTAACCTATCTTGAATTGTATTGACTGTATTGACTATACTGTCTCTCTTTGAATCCTAAAGTGCTGCACTGTTGGCGCTATATAAATCCTGTAGATGAATATAATTATAATAATTTTCTGTCCTATTTGCATAGTAATTTTTTAACTTCTTTGGTATTTTAAAGACTGAATGGTCCCACTGTTTTGAATACCCACCCTTTGTCTGTGGGGTGAAGTTGAGGGGGTCTTATTGGAATGTACATTATGTATATTAACATAAGTGTTTGCGTTTATGCAAGAAACCTATTGCCTTTGCTGTATGTATGATGTAAGCACTGTAACTCAAGAAATACCATTAAAAATCTATATGCAAATAAATAAAATAAATAATAATAAAAAAATAATAACATGAATAATAATATTGCAGCAATTAGCCGTATCCAGTACATAAGCCAAAACACTATCGCTATATGTTTACCTATAACCCTTTTAACCCTATATTGCATCCCCTGTCACCGTCAGCTGTTATTTGCGAAAACTATTTCCCAAGCCAATAACGACAATGTTTTTCACTTTGAATTGTTTCCACAGATTGCGCGGCAGACAAACGGCCCCTTAGCATCTTATTTTGTTGCAAAACGCTTTGCATGCGCAGATGTCAGTAAATCAGCCCTCCTATTAGCGCAGCAAATTACATTGAGCCGGTCGAGCTCAGTTCAAAAAAATAAATGAGAATCTGCGTGTTCAATTTACAGTGGGGTGGGGGTGGGAAACGAAGCACCTCCGCTGATTGCTTTTTCTGCTGCTAAGTATAACGTGTTTCTTCTGCCAAAGAAAACTACGAATGAACTTTGCTGAGATTGTGGTGCAGAGAGAGAGATGATCTGTCTTCAGGATGTCTGTAATAAGATGGGGATAATGAGCAGAGGAGGACTGACTGTCTTAATATTCAGCTGGGCACTGTTCTAGCTGGAAGGGGGGGGGGCGTGAGGCCACCTTGGGGTCACTAAGAGTTTCCAGCATTAGCAATAGACACGCATCCATCCAGGGAAAGAAAAAAAAAGACATAGGAGGAGGACAACCCAAATGTGCATGTGTGCTGCAGGATCCCAGAGCTGGGGGTGGCTCCCTGGCTTGGTAAGCAGCAGCCTACTGATCTTTTGATGGATTGACTAGAGATGGATCGAATTACACCATTTGCCTTGTCTCAGTTTGTTTTTCTCCTGGCTTGCCCTGCTGTAGCTGCTGCTGCTGCTGGAAAGCTTCTCATGACTTTACTATTCTATGAAGGGAGCAACAGCAGAAAGAAGAATAAGCAGATCGCTTTGCCATAAGAGGTAAGCAGGATCCAGCAAGCAATCTGTGTAACATGCACTGCCACCCTGAAGCCTGGGCACCCCTGATAGCAGGGGAGAGCTTGCCTGCCAGGGGATCCAGCAAGCAATCTGTGTACCATGCAAGCAGAGCCCAGTGCCACCCTGCAGCCTGGGCACCCCAGATAGCAAGGGAGAGCCTGCCAGCCAGGGAATCTAGCAAGCAATCTGTGTGTACCATGCAAGCTGAGCCCAGTGCCACCCTGCAGCCTGGGCACCCCAGATAGCAAGGGAGAGCCTGTCAGCCAGGGGAGCCACATCTGTGTGTACCATGCAAGCTGAGCCCAGTGCCACATTGCAGCCTGGGCACCCCAGATAGCAAGGGAGAGCCTGCCAGCCAAGGGAACCAGCAAGCAATCTGTGTAGCATACAAGCTGAGCCCAGTGCCACCCTGCAGCCTGGGCACCCCTGATAGCAGGGAGAGCCTGGGGCAAACTTTCTGCAAGCCAGGATCGTCTATGCCCCTGGCTGTGTGTGCATTGAAGTGATTGCAAATAGTTGTAAAGAGAGCTGTGCTCTGTGTTGGGGAAGGAGGAGGAGGGGAGGTGGGGGGGGGTGGGAGTGTGCAGGGGGAGGTGCTGGTGCAGGCAGGGGGGTTAGGGCAGTCCACTGTCTCTCTGCCATTTGATCAAGCTAGAGCTTTGAAGATCAGAAAGCTTACAGCAGGGCCTCAAGACAGTGCTGGTCTATAGGACACCGGGATGTGCAGAGCCTTGCGATAACCCTTCTCTGGATTGTCCCTGGGAACTCCTACCTACCCCTGGATGGTAATCCTGCCTTGGTGGACTATAAGCAAGGAAGCCTACAATGCAAACTTAGATGGATACCAGCAGGATTTGCACTGTGTGCTCAGCAATGGGAAAGTAGCTGACAGCGACCCCCCTTCCCGACAATTAGTTTCCTATAGGTAAGTTATCCTTTGTACTAAGTGACCATTTCTACTGTGTGCCTATGTGATCTGGCAACATGGGGCTACCTGTTCACTGGTGTTGGCTCCATGCAAAGCTCCCTTTCCTTTGCATTGTTAGCAAGTTGCAATTGCACGGGTTGTTTATTATTGATAGGATGGATCGTGCAGTTGTATTAGTGTGTATTGCTAGAACTTTGTCCAGCATTGGGTACCCGACCCCCCCCCCCCCCCCCCCCATGCATGCATGTAAGCAAGCAGGCAGCTAGATTTCATTGTGAATATCAATTATGCATGGAAACAAATAGGAGAGGCTGCGATCTCTATTATCTTTGTGCAGTGCTGGGATCGCAGAGCTCCAGCCTTCCCAGGCAAGATGACAAGCCAGACACAGGCATAAACTTTTTTTTTTTTATTTCTTGGATGTCTGATGTAGCAAGGTTCAGATATCTTGTGTGCAAAGCCTGATCGCAGCTGAAAGGTCACAGGCTGTGCGAGGATTAAAGCTTTGCAAGAGAAATCCTGGACTGAAAATCTGGTTTAGTGCAGTGCACCACCTATTGAAACCACACCTCACCCAGATCAGAGTAGAAGGCTGGACTGCTATAGACACTTGCTATGCTGGATCTAACTCCTTTTTGTTGGGGAGGAGGGGCTGTGGTGGAACTACAAAGCCCAGCATGGCCTGTGATCTGCTGCTAGAAATAGCTGGGATGTGTGCAGATGGTGACAAGCCTTGCATTCTAGGAGAGACCAGGATTCTATGTATAGAACACTGAGATGAATTTGTTACTATTTTATGTTGTTGTGATCCACTAAAAAAATATTTGTGACATCCTGATGTTGTATTTACAAAGTAACATGTTTGGTTTGGAAAAGAGACAACTCTGTTGAGCTATTGTGAATTTGAGGGACTGTTGGTGGTAGGCAAGACCAAGTCAGTCTTCTGTGACTATTTTATGTATTCTTTACACACACTGAAAAAAAAAAAAGTATTTATGAAATCTGATTTTGTACAATGAAAAAGTGTTTCAGAAAAATTCTTTATACACTGGAATAATAATAAAATATTGATGTTGCATTTTAATTTGGTTTGGAGAAGACCCAACGCTGTTGAGCTATTGTAGATTAAAGGGACAATGTGTTGATGGCTGGCAAGATCCAGTCATCCTTCCAATCTTTTGTGACTATTTTATGCATTCTTTATATACTAAAAGTATTTATGAATTATTCTTTATATGTCACAAAAGGGTATTTATAGAATATCGATGGTGTTGTATTTAAACAGTAATGTGTTTTGGTTTGAAGAAGACCCAACTCTTTTGAGCTATGGTAAATTAGAGAGACAATGTGTTGGTGGCAGGCAAGACCAAATCATCCTTCCAATCTTCTGTGACTATTTTATGCATTCTTTATACATTGAAAGTATTTATAAAATATGAATGTTGTATTTGCAAGATAACATGTCAAGACCCAAGCCTTGAGCTATTGTAATCTTAGAGGAGCAATGTCTTGATGGCAGGCAAGACCAAGTCATCCTAATCATCTGTGACTTCTTAATGCATTATTTCAAACTGAAAACCTATTTCAGAAATATTCTTTGTACACTAGAAACAGTATTTATAAAATATTGATATATTTTTTTAAGAAGTAACATGTTTGGTTTGGAAAATACCAAATTTAGTGGAGCAATTATAAATTAGAGGAACAATGTGTTGATGGCAGGCAAGACAAAGTCATCCCTCCAGCCTTCTGTGACTATTCTATGCATTCTTTATACACTAAAACAGTATTTATGAAGTATTCTTCATCCATTGAAAGGATATATAACATATTGATGTTGTTTTTAGGAAGTAAGATGTTTGGTTTGGAAAAGATTCAACTTGGTTGAGCTGTTGTAAATTAAAGGGACAATATGTTGGTGGCAGGCAAGACCAAGTCATCCTTCCAGTCTTCTGTGACTATTTTATGCATTCTTTATGCACTGAAACAGTATTTATGAAGTATTCTTCATCCATTGAAATTATATTTAACATATTGATGTTGTTTTTAAGAAGTAACATGTTTGGTTTGGAAAAGACCAAACTCAGTTGAGCTGTTGTAAATTAAAGGGACAATGGGGTTTATTTACTAAAGGCAAACCCACTTTGCACTACAAGTGCACTTGGAAGTGCAGTCGCTGTAGATCTGAGGGGGACATGCAAGGAAAATTAAAAAACAGCATTCTTGTTTTACATTATTGGATTATAAAATCAGCAGAGCTTCCCCTGATTTCAGATCTTCTCAGATATACAGCAACTGCACTTCCAAGTGTACTTTCAAGTGCGCTTGTAGTGCAGAGTGGATTTGCCTTTAATAAATCGGCCCCATATGTTAATAACAGGCAAAACCAAGTCATCTTTCCAATCTTCTTTGATTATTATATGCATTCTTTATACAATGAAATAGCATTTATGACATACTCCTTATATACTGAAAGTATTTACAATGTATTGGTGATGTATTTACACAGTAAAACGTTTGCTTTGGAAAAAAAAACTCAACTGTGTTGAGCTATTGTATATTGGGTTAATAATATATTGATCGCAGGCCACGCCAAGTCATCCTTCTACTCATCTGTGGCTATTTTATGCATTTATACACCAAAAAACGTATGTATAAAACATTGATGTTGCATGTACAAAGTAACAAGTTTGCTTTGGAAAAGACCCAACTCTAATGAGTGATTGTAATTTAAAAGAACAACGTGTTGATGGCAGTAAGACCAAGTCATCCTGCTAATCTTCATATTTATTTTGCTTATTAATGCCTTTGCCTAAGGGCAGATCTTTGTTTATGCTGTGTGGGTTTAATCTAGTGGATGTTGTTTTGTTTTTTTCCTGCTTTGTTGCTGGTAGTTGGTTCCAGATCTCTACTACTCTTCTGGTAAAATGAGTGATGGTTTGCTATTGTTTCCCCTACATAGGGCTAGCTGTGTAATTAACAAGCGCAAGCCTGCTTAGAATGTATCCTGTAGCTTTTAATGCTCTGCTGAAGATGTTTTAAGCCCAGGATGAGGAATTCCTTCTGTGAGGTTATGAACACAAGTTTTATTTTTACCATGCTCCTCTTGCCCCAGGCTAGGAATTCATGTGGTAAACCTAACTATCTACCTAATGAACCTCCTCCAACCCGCACCGGTGGATGACGCGCTACCTGTAAACATTTACCTTGCGCCAAGGAAATTTACAGAGAGATGAATGTGTCCTGCCATTCATATCTAATTGCATACTTCAGGCATCTAATTATACCAGCTTAAATAAATGAGAACCCTTTTCAAGGCATTGTCAAATTTGTCATATTTATGCAACAATATATATGGCATAAAATTAATTATACACAGAAGAAATTTATAGAAAAAAAAACAGTTGCTAACTGGTCTAGCATGTAATTAAATGTTTTCCCATCATTAACTATACATCTATTTATATTACAAAATAATATATAATAAGATGTTATAAACTACAACTCCTATTGAAGAGGCTGATGGGAGTTGCTAGTTGTGATGAAAGATCTGTAGAAGGCTAACAAAAGCCATTATAACTTCTACGTTAATAAAGGAGTAATTGTCACCCTAGTTTATATTCATTGGAAATAACCAGTCAGGGTTAGGGGGGATATATAAAGGAGACATATGCCTTGCTTTGATTGGTAATGGAAATAAGAAATACTCCTGCAGTCATCAGCTACAACATGTCCCTACTGGCATGTGTGAATCAGATGTGACTACCCGAGCTTTCTTCAGGCAATATTAAAATAAAAACCTTTATAACTGTAATAGAGTGATTCTACAATGACACACAATTGTGTGACCTCCTACAAATCTAATTAGCACTGTATATATTAGGGCTTATGAGGTCATGCCTTGCTGCTTTGGGGAAAGTAGATTGAACTGATGCACAGCATGGTATGACTGTCATCATCCACAACAGGTGATGCAGTTATTTCAGCAGATATGTCATTCGTCTCCCATACAGTTAGGAAGGCATCTCTGGTCAAACACATGCAGCTGAAAAAAAGACTCAGACCGTCTTCTACTTACCTAAGCTGGCCATACGCTATACAATCTACGCAATATCAGTTCCCTTTATGGCAGCCATACATGTAACGATCTAATCAAACGATTCTTCATGGGATCAGAAAATATGATTGAATCTTGGAATTTTTGAAAAGACACAATAGGGGAATTTGTCAAAATTGGTGGAGCAGCTGTGCATGGCAACCAGTCAGCTTTTATGAAAACAAAAAAAACTTCAGCGCCATCATTATAGGAGAGAGTTGGGTTTAAAAACTTACAACCACCAGTATAAAAAAACAAAAAAACAGTGCTGACCTATCTTTAGTGGCGGTTCACATATAAGCGATGCGGGAACAAGCGTGATTCCAGTTCAGTTTCCTGCATCACATGTCACCTGCCGGCGGTTCATACTGGCATCTGCGAACCGCTGCGGGTTACAATGCAAAGTTAATGACACCCCCAGATCAGTTCACAGATCGCAGTGCGAACTGCCAAATGGTGCAGGAATCGGATCGTATAGTTGTGAACACCCATGCGATTCCAGTGCGGACTAATAAAAGGGTCCTGCACCATTTTGGTATGAATGCGAAGTGAATTCAGCCATACAATCTGTATGGCTGAATTCGCATCGCACACACATTGCATGTAATCTGCACAGCATTGCGGTGCAAATCGCATGCGATGTCTAACATTGCACAAGTGTGAACCCAGCCTTAGTGTCAGTGCTACCACAATCCATGTAAAAATAAACTAGTGTCAGTACTGTTGCCCACACCTCTTGTGTTCCCAGAGCATAAATATTTCTATTTATGCTCAATTAACTTCTATGTTAAGCTTGGAAAATAAAAGATAAAAGCTGATTGGTTGAAAGGGACAGCTGCTCCAGATCCTGCCTGCTTCAGTTTTGATCCATTCCCCCCAAAGGCCATGTTTATATGGGGGAGCGATGTAAATAGGTGTTTGTAGCCATGGTTTGACCACCCAGTCATAGGTTACCATGGCCCAGTGCCTCACTAGTACACACAGCTGTAGTCACAGTGCAGCAAAATTTATACCAAAGGATGCCTTTGGCTGTGATTTTAGTTGGGCCACACCGCTACTGTTCTGCAACTGTGCCAAGGGGCAGCAACAAGGCGATGGCAATGATGTAAAAAGGTGACATAGCGCCTCCAAGCCACATTTCACATGTCTCCAAAAAGCAATCTACAATGGATCACTCTTCAGAGACCTTAGACTGCCGGTAGTATATATTTTTTTTTTGGGGGGGGGGTGGCAGCAAACAGTAACAGCAACACACACCGCCCCGGGTCGGTCAGGTCTGGAGAACTTACCCCATCTATGGTGGGCAGCGCCTTTATTGGGATTCACCGGTGGCTTCCCCTGCTCTGTGGCGGCTTCCCCTTCACCCGCTCTCTATGGGCATTGCGGCGGCTTCCGTTCCCTCCCTCCTTCGGCGGCCAATTGGGACTCTTCTCTTTTCGGCCAATCGGAAAACAGGTCTCATACCCACTTCTAAATGGCCGGATTGAGGATCAGTGTTTTAATATTGAATATTCATTCGCTGTTGTAACACCTGGGTGGGCTCGTGGTGCAATATTTTGTGCCACGAGCCCACCCTATTTGAAGCCTATTAGAGCCTATGGCTCTAATCAGGTGCTTAAAAAAATATACCCCCGCTGCTGTAATTTATGTGCCCAGCGTCCTGAAAGGGGCCAGATGCATAAATAGGGGGTGGCAGCCGTGACTCATAGAGCAGCCATGAATAGGGGGTGGTGGCTGTGGATAGAGGGGGCGGAGCCCAGGCGCCTCTAATGGATGGGCTGCCACTGCTGCCGACTCAGAGGCAGTATGTGGCCTCCCTCATGGCCGCCCCTCTGAAAAATGATCTGCGGTGGATCGCTTTTCAGAGGGGAGGCAATAGCGGCCACCCATCTGAACAAGCTCTTCTTACTGTGTCATCGATCAATCGTAAGCAAAACCGTTTGACTTCATCAAAGTTATTCTGATTCATCTGGGTGGGAAATTCAATTGTAGGAAAATAGATCAGTTGAGGAGATAATAAAGGGTAGGATGCATCGACTGATCTTTTTGATCTTCTGATCGTATGTTTTTCCCAGGCAAAAAAAAATGAAATTGTATATAAAATCGTTCTATTTACCAAAACTGCATAATATGAGGAGAGACCTAAACAAACTCTTGTGGCCCCATTCACACATTCACGTTTTATTGGTGTGCGTTGGATGCGCTCAAACCTGTGTCATCAAAGGCAATGTTATAGATAGAGTTTGTTCACATCTGTGCGCTGTAGCACATTTTTGCAAATAGTTCAGGTCTGTTTTTTATCCTCTTTTTTATGCATTTACAGAGTCATAGGAAGTAATAGTAAAGCATGAAAATTCATGTACGATGCGATTTGCATGTATTTTCAGCCCATGATAACAGGTCTAATATTGACCAGCGCATAAATAATGTATGAAAATGTACTAATACCTCTTTCATATGGACTTAGAGATGCGACAAACCCAGCTAAAATGCTAGAAAGCATTACATTTCTGGGAAAATTCTCTGTATTATTTTCAATAAACAATTACACAAATAAAACATTTAGGAACGCCAACCCCAATACGGTAAGCCATTCAAAAAAAAAAATAAAACAAAAATAATTACGCAAAAAGAAAGAAGTGCATTACACTTGGACTTGATGGTCTTTTTTTGGACCTCACCTACTATGTAACTATGTAACATTGAACCATGAACAATGCCTGTGAAATTTGCCACCTTGACCCGTACAGCTTCCTCCGTAAGGCTCCATTCACGCTGGCATAAAAAAACGTTGCTTCTACAGGAGTTTTGTGTTCTGCCTGTAGAAGAGACTCAATGTTATCCTATGTGCCCATGTACATTAGGACGATTACAGGCATATTTTAGGATCAACGTTCAGAGGCAGGATAAAGAACCCCTCTGATTCACGTTTCTGATTGGAGCTTACTGGCAGAAAAAACGTAAAACTTTCCTAAACTCGTCTAAACTTTGTACAAAAATGCTCTATATGAGCGTTTTTTACTCCCAAGAGAACAGACTTTTTTTTTTAAGCCCAGTGTGCATGGAGCCTAATGACACAAACCTCCCTATATACAAACAGCCAGAATAGAAGGATCCTTAGAACAACCCACATCCTTTGAAGGATGTAAGCTGGGAGGTTCTACAATTCTTATTGCAGGAAGATCATTAAGCTGCCCCATCAGGGTCAATGGGAGTACATATCAAAACCCCATATAAAAGAAAAGATGGCACTAAATGAAGCTAATACTAGTCTGTAAGAGAGTAGAAGCCACCTATCCCCCCCTCCAAACCTTATCAAACTTAAGTAGCGCCCCCCCCTATTCAAATATGTGGCTTTATAAAAGGGTAGGGCTTTGTTCACCTAAACCTTACAGGACTCTACAAATGGGGGATTAGAACTCTTCCAAGACAGAACTATGCGCTTCCTAGCATGAAAAAATAATAAGGTAAGTAAGGTCCGTATAGCTGTGGAGGGAACCAAATCATCCACCAAACCAAGAAGACAATGGGAGTGATTTACTAAAATTGTAGAGTGCAAAATCTGGTGCACCTCTGCATAGAAACCAATCAGCTTCCAGGTTTAATTGTCAAAGCTTAATTGAACAAGCTAAAGTTAGAAGCTGATTGGCTACCATGCACAGCTGCACCAGATTTTGTACTCTCCAGTTTTAGTAAATCAATCCCACAGTCTTATAGAAGGACTTAAAGGGATAGAAGTCTCCTCCTGTACACACATCACAATATCCTTCCAATACCTCTGTTTACCAGGACATTCCCAAAAGTAAAAAAAACATTTTAGCTGGGGTTTTAAGGCAAGGCCATACATTATGCAACCATGGGTTTAAGGAAAGAAAACTGCTCTCTTTCCCCCATCAACACCGACTGTGATGATGGGGGAATTCCTCCCACAGTGCTTTTGTGTTCTCCCTGCGGAGAGTATCAGGAGCGTCCCCACTGGCAGAATACTGATCGCTGCTGGTAGCTATAACTTCCAGCAGTTATCAGGTAAAAAAACTGACAGGCTGTTTGTACTGAAGTCAATCAATGGATCAACTTCAGTACAACCAGCCTGCCCAGAGGAGGATCAAAATTCACCCGGTTCTGCTGCACTTCAAGCATTTTGATCTTTCTATGGCTGGCTTAACACTCCTATACCGCCTGCCAATTCTCTATATAGTTAAACAATGGCAGGCAGATGAGATAGTATTAAACACCAGTGAGTTTAATGTTATTTAGTGTCATGCCAGCAATATTAGGGTATGTTGCATTCTCTAGGCTTGTTGCCTCCATTGAATTCAATTGCACCACACCAAAAACACATCTATAGTGTTTTTTATGTATTCAGTGCATGTTTTTGAAGCCTTTACAGCATTCGCCTTTCCCATTGTAAAAAAAAAAAAAAAAAACACTAAAAACCAGAGGGGGTGTTAGGGCAGCGTTTTTTAATGCATTAGCTGGGTTAATCACATTTGTCATTTTGGCGCATCTCTAAGCCCATGTGAAAGAGGCTAAACCGCTTATCAATGCATGCGCAAAAAATGCGTTTCAGCATGAAAATGGAAAAATGTGAACTGATTGAGTAAGAAGCTTAGCTAAGACTGGCCATAGTTGGATCCTCTTCCTCCTTCCTTTTTTTTTTTTTTCGTTCAGCCAGCAGGCACAATCCATCTTCACAATCAAGGTGCTCCTCCACACTGAGACACCGGAAGAGATTTACTAAAACTGGAGAGTGCAAAATCTGGTGCAGCTCTTCATAGAGACCAATCAGCTTCCAGGTTTTATTGAAAAGCTGAATTGAACAAGCTGAAGTTAGAAGCTGATTGGCTACCATGCACAGCTGCAGTCAGATGGTCAGATATAGTAAATCTCCCCCCCCCCCCCCCCCCCCCACTGTATTCTGAAAGCGAGGACTCCACTGCCAAAAAAACACTGATCGGCAGCTGCAGCCGCTGATGTGGAAAATTTTTTCCAGCAAGCCTGTTCAACAGAAGTTGATCGTTGGGGGAGCATCCACATATGGATCAAAATTCGGCCAGTCCCTACTGAACCTGCAAAATTTTATCATAAGTGGCCAGCTTAAGGGCCAAGTCATATCAGAAGAGAGGGCAGGAAAGGCGCATTCCGTGTGCACTCAAAACACACCGCCTTTGCGATCTGCTGCAGGTGCCTATGTAATGTTAACAGCACCCCGAATGCCGATTGCTGGCACCAAATTGCATGGTACTGCAGTACCTTGTAATTTGGTGCATCGCGTTTTTTTAAAGTAGTGCATGCAGGAATATCGTTAAGCTGCCCCATCAGGGTCAATGGGGGTACATATCAAAACCCCATATAAAAGATGGCACTAAATGAAGCTAATACTAGTCTGTAAGAGAGTAGAAGCCACCTATTCCAGTGCGATTTCAGCCCATTCAAATGAATGGGCTGCAAAATCGCAGCGTGCAGAAATAAGACTAAATATGTCTTTTTTTTTTTTTGCCCCTGGTGCTTTCTCACGCCAGGGGAGCAAAACGCGCCGTGTAGCGCTTTCCATAAAAATGAAAATGGCTGTACTCTTGCTTGTTTGTTTGCATCAGTGTTTACCCACAAATGTGCACTTGACTTATTTCCTGAACGCATTCAGAAAAAAAAATCGCTGGACGCGCACGCGTTTGCAAGAGTACAGTGGCATACAGCCATTCGCTTGTATAGCAGGCTGTACGCGGCACTTGCGGCTCCCCAGGCACGGAAAAGAACTGGGAGAGTTTCGTTAGGCGTACAAAGATGTCTATTTTAGTCCATCTGTCTGAACCCTAATTGTGACATTGGAGACGTATTTACTCAACGATATCTTAATATTTTCTCAAGTAAGTAGTAAAATATGTGCAATTAAAGCAGCGAGTGCTTTGCGTGAATCTGCTAGGACAGATGATCTGTTTTCATACATTAGGTAAGCCATTACGGTTACAGTCAGAAATCCGTGTAAGCCATTAAATTAAGTTCTTACTCGCTCGGAGAATAGCTGCCAATTTCAGCTTCAGAAGAGATTGTGTTCAGCCTTTTTTTTTTTTTTTTTCCTTGTGGTTGAGAAATGTTGAAGGAAAACCATATTTTTCCGGTCCGTTGCCAATTGTAGAATCTGCGGGAGGCATGTCATGGTATATATTGGGTGTCACTCGTACAAGGCTTAGCGCAGCTAATAATAAGTTGATTTACTTTATTCAAAACAGGATGACCAGTAAATGGTGTCACTTCCAACAGACTGATGGGGAAGTATGAAGAGCATCAAGTGACCGGTGTGCACACATAACACGAGGGGTGTCAGTTCCTTCTAACTTTCCAGTTTCATCGCTCCTTTTGTTAACAAAGCCAGATTAGCATTTTAACAGCAGCGCAGTGAACTTCTGCCTTTCTTCTGTAACTTGGGCACAGTTTGTAGATCATCCATCATCCTGTCCTTGGCCACAACAGGCTACTGGCCCCACATCCATTCATAGCTACAGAGGAATTACCCGACTGTGAACAACACAGCTGGCTGGAGCATTTTTTTTCCTTTTCACACCACCGCCAGCATTGTTGTGCCCTAGCAACAAAACTTAACACAGCCATAAAGTGAATTTTATGTTTGGCATGGTCTCCCCGCGGATTTCTTACACCATTTCGTGTGTCAGCTCCCATGATCTTCATCATTTTCTGATCCATGATGGTTGTATTTCAACTGCTGGATAAGCCTTAGGAGTCTTTTACAGAACAGCCTTTTAAAGAAGTAAAATGAAACCCTTAGTGTTTTATTTTATGTACTTCTATAGAGCTGTCAATTTACGCAGCGCTTTACATGTACATTCACACCGGTCCCTGCCCTCATGGAGCTTACAATCTAAGGGCCCTAAACTCACATTCATACATACACATTCCAGGGCCAATTTAGACAGGATCCAATTAACCTAACAGCATGTCTTTGGAGTGTGGAAGGAAACTGGAGTGCACGGAGGAAACCCACACAGGCACAGGGAGAACATGCAAACTTCAGACAGGTAGTGTCATGGTTGGGATTCGAACCAGCATCAATTTTGCTGCTAGGTGGAAGTGCTAACCACCACACCAATGCACATAGTTCCCAACTGTCCTTGATTTGGAGCAATGTCCCTCTGTCCCTCCCTTCACCTCATTTGTTCCTCATTTTGGTCTGATCTATATAGTTGTATATATACATATTATATATTTTAACTTTCAAAAAGTGTTTCCCAGTGCTAAACCTTTCATCCAAATTCTAAATTGCTGCATTTGTACATTTTAAAAGCCAATAGAAAGGAATCGTAGTGGTAAAAAAAAGTCCTTGTGGATTTAATTAATCTTTTTTCTAAGTTCATTCTCCTTTACAGGGGTGTGGCAGGGGGCGTGTCCTATGCCTACATACATTTGTTAGTAGGTGTCCCTCATTTCCATCTCAAAATGTTGGGAGGTATGTCAATGCAGCTTAACCTCCCTGGCGGTTTTCCCGAGTGTGGCTCGGGGTTAAATTTCAGCACCATTAGCGGTAACCCCGAGCCACACTCGGGATTGCATTGCAGGATCCTGGTGTGGTGTACTTACCTTGTCCCCAGGATCCTGCGATGTCCCCCACTGTGTCTGTGCGCTCTGTCCTCCGCCCGAAGCCTCTCTGTGCCGGGCTCCATTCCCTGCAAGCGTCGCGACGCACAGGGTCGGAGCCTGGCGGCAAATTCAAACAAGTGAAAAATCATAATATATACAGTACACTGTAATCTTACAGATTACATTACTGTATGAAATCATTTCACATCCCTTTTGTCCCCAGTGCTTTGTCCAGTGCCCTGCATGCAGTTTTATATGATTTATACTGTTCTTTCTGCCTGGAAACTTGAGATTGTTCATAGCAACCAAAAAGTGTCCCTAAAAGCCAGCAGCTGCAGTATGTGTAGCTGCTGGCTTTTAATTTTTTTTGGGGGGGGGGTGGAACACCACTTTAAATAACCTGCTGAAAGTGCTTAAAAACTAATGGGTTTAATATCACTTTAAGGCTAAAGCTAAGGTATGCTTTTTGTTGCCCAGTTTGGACTGATGTAAGAATGCATATCTCATACCTGACCAATCCCTCTGGAAGCTGCAAATCACTGTAATAGTTGCCACTACTACAGTGATAGCAGCAGTCTTCTCAATCATGTGCCGAGCAGCGGCTGTTTTGCATAGTAACCGCAGGGGGCGCTCGTTCGGCAATGCCACCATTCAGAGAAAGCCTTGGGGTTTTTTTTTTTTCAATAAATTCAAGACATTCTTTGATTGAATGAGGTGGAGGGCATGGCGGCACAAAAGTACATTTAATGAGCATCAATAAACGCTAAACGCAACACATATGGTATGAATCCAGCTTGATTTGTAGATGCTGATCTCTGTTTTATGTGCATTCAAGTCACCATCTACTTAAAACCGGCCACACACCTTTACAATCTGACTGTACAATCTCCTTTTGCCTTACCAAGCACTATGAAGTACAAGGATCTAGCAATCTATTCAGTTTATTACACTTGCAGTGAATAATTGGCCTATCTACCGGAGATTCTACAATCAGACAAAGTGCATTGTCTGCAACGGTCTTCAATTAACACCTGAATATAGAAGATGTAAGCATGAATATATTTAGACGGGCAGCAACACAACAGACAGTGGGTCTGATTGAGAAAACCTTGCAGGAAAGATGTGTTCTGTACATGGCAAGCAATTAGATCTTACTTTTATTTTCCAACCTACAATATCAATAGGCATTTGCTTGTATTGTAAACACAATTCCCCATATACAGTATACCCATATACACTAATCAGATAAAAAGCATTAAGTACGTCATATACACCAATCAGATAAAAAGCACTGAGTACATCATATACACCAAACAGGCAAAAATCATTGAGTACCCCATTTCTCAATATACACCAATCACATAAAAAGCATTAAGTACCCCATTTCCCCATATACACCAATCAAATAAAAAGTATTGAGTAATACATATACACCAGTCAGATAAAAAGCATTGAGTACCCCATTTCCTCATATACACCAATCAGATAAAAAGCATTGAGTACCCCGTTTCCCTATATACACCAATCAGATAAAAAGCATTGAGTACATCATACACACCAATCAGGCAAAAAGCATTGAGTGCCCCATTTCCTCATATACACCAATTACATAAAAACCATTAGGTACCCCATTTCCCTATATACACCATTCAGATAAAAAGCATTGAGTACCCCATTTCCCTATATACACCAATCAGATAAAAGCATTGAGTACCCCATTTCCCCATATAACCCAGTCAGATAAAGTGAAATCCTGTTTGAATGTGATTTGTGGGGCAGTATCTCATGATCCAGTAACTGATTTACCAACATGTACATTGAGATAAAGAACAATAAAGTGAACTTAAAGTTGATCTAAACCCAGTCACTAAACTTTAAAAAAAAAAGTATCATGTTAACGTACTTTCAAAAAGTTTTTTTCAATCTTTTTAAATCTGCATCTTTTATTGGCATAACTGTTGACCTTTCCATGTAGGCCCCTGTTCAGGCATTTCCTATTATTGGGTGACAACTGTCTGCCAACTGTGGTCTTACGTTGTCACATGAAACTCCTGGTGGAGACTGTAAGCTTTATGAAACTAAATGCCATCCAGCTAATGTTTAGATCTCCTCTTAAATGGAAGATATACTCAGAGGAATTAAAATTACAATAAAACAGGGCACCCTTCTCTCCCCCCCCCCCTCATTGATTGGATGTGTGACGTCAACTCAGGTTCCTTGGAATGCACTTCCCCTCACTTTACATGCCCTATTATGTGAACTATTCACAGGTGGATTTATTGTGCTTGGCATGTGCAGCGTTCAAAGAACCCATTAATAATTCTCCAGTGAGGGAAAATATTTCTTCTTGTAGAATTATCTTTCATTCCTTCTACAGCTGATGTTTTACAAGGTGAAGGCCATACCTGGATATGCCTGGAAGAGTTTGGTGCTTTGTTACAGTACAAATACAAATGAGCAGTTGAAATTTACTTGATGTACTCAGAATGTTCATTGTAGCTTATTGTACCTGGATGTCGACTCCATAAAAAAAAAAGCCCAGCATTTGTACGGGGCCTCTTCTCCGCTTATAGATTGGAGCAGCTTGATACATTTCAGCTGCAGCTCTCCCTTGCAGAAAATGTCTTTTCTCAACAGTTTAAGGAGACCTGGAAAATTGTCCAAATGTGTTAATTCCTCTATTATCTAAAGAGGAATCAATGCTAACAAGTGTTACTATCTGTAACTACTAAGGATAGTTGCAGAGATGCTGGATAAGTTATATTAAACTCATTTAGACTTCAGCAAGGCAGAGAGACAAATGCATTTTGCAGTATCCCACAGCAACCAATTACACTTCATTTGGCTTCAGTGTATTTTAATCTGATTGGCTGCAGTGGGTAAGGAAGATAATACACTGTTCTAATTTTGTTTGGTTCCTGTTGACCCGGACTAAATCATTCGTTTGCTCTGTTGGCTGCCTCCTGCACGATATCCCTCAATTGAAAAATGGAAGAAGCTGGACAGAAAATCAGCCAAACAATATCTTTCTCCAATCAAATGGAGCCACTGTTCGAGTATTTTGATATTTCATGGGATACTGTCAAAATTCATCAGCCACAGAGGTAGCTTTGTCCATCCATGTAGCGTGGATTAAGGGATCTAGAAAACCTCTGTGCATGGACAGCTTTACTCTATGTTGCATTTTGCATTGCTTGGGCCCGGTACTAATTTGAAAAGCATTTTTCAATCAGTTGACTTGAAAGGCGAATTGCAGTTTAGCGCACTCAACATGCAGCATTTTCTTCCATTACATTAGAAGATTCAGGGACTATTCTATTGAAAATGTCACAGAATTCCTCTTAAAACCAAACCACCACCCCTTGACCTCTAGCCCAGTACCTACCCATCCCCAATCCACCCCTCGACCTCTATTCTGGTAGCTCCCATCCCCAATGCCCATTACCAAGCATACAATTACCATTCTTACATTCCCTCAACCACTAGGTTCAGTCCCAGAAATACCCAATACTTCCAGGTGTGGAGGAGCTTGTATTTAAAGGATAAGTTCACCTTTTCAGAAAAAAATAATAAGTGCACATCTTTTTGCAGGTAAAAAAATGTGCATTAATTTTTGTTGCAGGAGCCTGTAAAGCAATGCACTCACTATCAGTAGATCGCTGGTGCCATGCAGCTCTCCTGCAGGCTTGCTCGTACCTTGTACAAGGAAGCCGATACATGCTGACAGGAAGAATGAATGAACTACTACAACGCTCACAGCCCTGTGGTAGTTCATTGAAAACTACAAGCACTGTGACTGAGTGAAGCGGCCGGGTGGGCTTAGCCCTGCATAGCCACATTTTAAAAAAATAATACTTTGACAGCTATCGGGTGGAGAAGATCCCTTGCTAGCTAGCACAGTGCAGGAACGGGAGGTGCAGGGGCCGGTGCATTCATAACATGTTATGAAAGGTGAACTTAACCTGTAACTCCATGGGCCAATCAGCACTGTCACAAGTGAGTCCATATTCCTTTGTAGGCTCCTACTCTGCTGATCAAAGCTTCCACAGCACTTTCCTGGTGGCTTAATGAAGTGATGGGGAAGTGAGGGAAATTTTATGTGTCTGAGAAGGACTGCGTTAAAGAGAACCAGTTGCTGAACGCATGGTTTTGTGGTTAGCACTTCAGAACTGGGGTCCCTGGTTCAAATCCTGCTCAGAACACTATCTGCATAGGGTTTGTATGATCTCCCTGCGCTTGTAGAGGTTTTCAGACATGCTGGTAGGTTAGTGGGCTCCTCGGTTAGCCCTGGTGTGTGTGTGTGTGTGTGTGTGTGTATGTATGATAGACACAAATGATGACCTTAAATTGTAAGCTTCTTGGAGGCAGGGACTGATGTGAATGTCCAATATGTAAAGCACTGCAGGAGTTGTCAGCGCTTTAAAAATACATGCAATAAATGTTGTATTTGAAAGCTCCATCCAGACACATAATGAAGACCAGTGTTCTTTCTTTTGGGTAGAATATGGTGAGAGGGGGCAGCAGTCAAAATATAAGCAACCATAATGTCAGCGTGCTATGATTTAGCAGAATGATCTCTTTGTGGTAAATAAACTGCTGTTTACTAAATTAGAAATGGTTCAGTCCACTGGTACTTTGTTAGGGTCATGGGGCCTCATTTATGATAAATTCTTGTATTGCGCAGGTGGCGTGGTGGCACCAAACTGAATCTTGTCTTCCTGGGAGGAAATGCTCCCAAGACAATTCATGCATGGATTCTGTTGTCTTTTTTTCTGGGCATCTTCTGGGTGCTTCAACATTCCAAAATGTTAATAGTGCTGTTAATTAGTTTCTCACTTATTGGACTTGGATCAGTACCAGACAGATATAAGCTAGGTAGCCAATGCAAATATTTAAATGGCTCCTAAAGCTGGCCACAAACACCTAGTAGAATTTTGTTCAAAAACATTTTGTTTTAAGGCTGTTCCTTGATTTTCTAACTGTTGGGTCAAATCAACATTCGTTTTTGACTGCAGTGATGAGAAATTTCGAAGGAGCAGGATGTAAAAAAATTTTTTGGACAGTGAGATGTGGTTTTCATTCTAGAAAGAATCGAATGTTAAGCCTAGTACATATGGGCCGAATTTTGAGGCGACATGGTGCCGAATTTCGGAGCGACATCGACCACTTCAATAAAAAATGTCCAACATTCGGCTCTTATGTATGGCAGCCGTTCCGACAGGAGCCGGCTGTTCGGAACGGCTGCCATACTAACTAAAAACTAATGGTGTGTACTAGGCTTTAAAGGCAAACATTTTTGGAAGTGCTTTTTAATGACATTCGTCATGTCATGTACTGATAAGAATTTTATTACGAATGTTTGTCTGAAAATCTACTTGTGTATGGCTAAAGAGCAACTGCACTTTTGTTTTGGAAAAAAAAAACAATCCCGTCTGGGATGCAAGGATTTTTAACAAACTTTTCTTTTCTGATTACTACCTGTTTCGGCGCTGAAGAAATAGTTATTTGTTGTGTGCAGAGTGGCTTTTTCATTATTAATTAGCTGATGCATTTTCAGTGTTCTAATGAGGAAAATTACAGTGTCAGCATCCCTTTTAGAAGTAATTAACCTTTTGGGAGTATGTAGCCCACTGTCAGTATTTTTACTGGCAGCCAGTAAAAAAACATGCAATTTTCTCCTGCCAGTAAATGCCAGTAAAAGGAAAAAGTCGCCAGTAGCCAAAATATGGCTGTGATGTTCGGCTCGGTCCAGAGCCAGTCGAGACCATCCAAGTGCATGCTGCAGTGTGTTCAGGCAGCTCTGGTGGAGGAGGTGCCCAAGCTTGTCATGTGAGGTCATGGTGCAAGGGAGCCGAGCAGAGCAGCCAGAGCCTCGTGTGTGGGTCTGCAGGACAGGAGCAGGGCAGGTCGGGAGCGGGACTGTGAGTGCTGTTTAGACTGGAGTGGACTGAAGGGACCACCTGGCTTGGAGAGAGACTGTCACTGTGACTTGGGAGGGGGGGGGGACATGTCGTGCAGTGAGAAGTCAGCATCATCTGTGCTGCTGCACACTTCTGTCATTGTCACTGTGAGAGTCAACTTCATGTGTGTGTGCCTTCCTATTCTAATTTCTTGCCCTCCTGAGTCCTGTCCCTGAGCTGCTTACTTACTATATTGAAAATAAAATAAGAAATATGTTTTTTGCCCTAATATTTACCTTAAATCACATTGCTAATTGCATATTGTACTTGTTTGTAGCCTAAATACTAAAATTTGCACTTAAAACAAATTTTGTAACTTTTGGAAATGCCAGTAAAAACGTGGCTGTGCCAGGAAATTTTTGGGTGTCGTGTCAGTAAATTTTAGTATGGTAGGTTGGCAGCATTGATGTAGCCAATGTAAATTTTTGTTGCAGAAGATGCCGAAAATCTGACTTGTATCTTAGGGGAGACTTCTAGGAAAATTGATGAGCCAATTACACAAGCAGGAAATCTCATTTCTGGGGACGTTCTGTATACCTACTATGAATAGAATGCCTCCAGGTTGCCATATTGCATTTTACAGAAAATTACAGCACTGCAGATAGGAAAGGTAATGATAATAATCAATTACAATATTACTTGTGGAGCCATTGTATATGATAGAATCATTTAAATTGGGAAAATAGCAAATAAGATAAGTTACCCTTTAACTTTTTGGACCTCTTTTTGCGTTGTGAGCGGAAATGGATGCATCCTAAATTATTATGCTGTTAGCTCCTAGATTAAAGTGATTTCTAATTGTTTAATTTATTTGGTCTTTCCATTGTTTGGTTTCTACTACTTTCCTGAATTGTCCATCTTTATTGTAGACTGTGTGTCTGTGTAAGGGATATTAGACTGTAAACTCATCTGGACAGGGACAGATAGGAAATCTCTATAAAATGCTGCCTACTATGTCAGCATTATATAAATCATGGGCAGTAAGAATAGCTGTTAACAATCTAATATACAGCAGCACCATATTTTTATAATGAATCCCCAGAGCATCTAATGTCCATCTTCCACAATGTAAATAATTCAGGCTTTTTTTCTTTAATGCCTTTTGGCCAGCGGAGTCAGTTTTCATTTCTAAAACCAAATGGAGACTGGGATTAAAAGAAGCTCCATGAGTTGGACAGCTATTGTTGTATGTCTAGACCACTCCCGTCATCACCCGAGATCAGACAGCCGAGTTCTTTTATCTCGGAAGGATATTTGAGTACTTTTGTGTCATTTTAAAAGCAGCGTCTATTTATAGGGTGGATCCATCCGTTTTGTTTTCCTGTGGTTTTAAGTCCTTTTACGTAGTTTCAAAGTATTGTATACCAAAACATAAATAAGCCATGGATATGTTTATTTTTCGCCCTCAGGATATGTGGAAAATGGTAAACCCATGAATTGTTTAGCTGCAGGTAACTTCCCTGAAAACTCTGTGTACTCTAGGACATAAATATAATACACTAACTAAATAGGTCTACGTGATGCCAGCCATATGTCCAAGATTGTTATTGTCCCTTTTTAGTATCCTGCAAGAAATTATCTTGCCATCAAAGTGAATGAATAGAGGAACCTTGTCTGTGCCCTTATTGATGAGATTGATTGTAAGGAGCTCGGAAACTGGCATATTTCCACAGTGGTGACCTTCATCATGGTACTGAGTTCCTAAAAGAGGAAACCAGATATAAAAATACATTCTTGTCAAGCTAGCCTGAGAGCTTCGGCAGACTTTTGATCCAGCATCAAGATATTTACTGGTGCCTACATTGGTGTTTGTTTAATTTCTTGAGCATCAGGGGACCCAAAAACGTACTTCTACTTCCCTTCTCTACTGACTGATGAGGTCACCTATTGAACCCTAGAGAGGAGAGCAGCATGGGGGAGGCCATAGTAGAACCAGTGCATTTCTAGTTAGCTTTAAAGAAAAAGTATAGTGTATTTTCCATGAGTATGTGTACTGAGTTATAAGTGCATTCTTTAAAGCTTAACTAGGGTAAGCAAAAATGCTCCCTAACAGGACAGCATCCACACTGCAAGGGTTAAATGCTCATCTCTGTCTAGGGTTTGCGTCCTCCAGCAGATGGCGCTCTGGCAATGGATTGTTCCTCAGCATCCTCATGTCCAAAGCATGGCTTTGGGTCCCACATCGATCTTGATGATGTCAGAAGACCTTAGAATGCCAGACTGCAGAGGAGAGCAGTCTAGCAGCGGGTAGCAGGCTGAGCGAGTGAAGGGCTGGGTATATAAAACTACTTTTCCCTTAAACATAAAATAGCATTTAACCCTTGCAGTGCAGGTACAGTTCCTGTCCGGAGAGCACATTCACTGCATGGTCCCAGCACAGAGACTGAGTTGTCAAAAACAGCTGCTGTTCCCCACTAACAATTGGTGGGACCGGCTGCCAATCACTTGAACGCTGTGCTAGTCAATCACAGTAGTCACATGATTGCTGATCCTTCCTGTCACCAAGTGTACGGACCCTATTAAAGCAATGCCAGGACTGGGTGGGAAGGGGTTAAAGTATTTGATATTTCACATTACTACAACACTTCTTTCTTTTTCAAATTTAGCTGGTTTATGAAATACAGAGATTTATAGATTAGCCACTAGACAGTGTTCTCAGTCACTCCTCCCACCTATTCTGACTAACCTGTGTAAGAGTGATGTATATACTTGCCTACTTTCAGTCCGCTGCTGTCTGGTTACGTGATCCACAGTGTCGGTCAGCGGAAGCTGCAGGGGAGAGGGCAGAGTGCTTGACAACATTGTTGGTTCTCCTTCCTCTCCCCTGCAGCTGCCACTGGCTGACACAGGGGAACTGGGTTACACAACTGGACCGGAGAAGGGTGAAAATAGGTAAGTACTCTATATATACATCTTTTTTTATACAGATTAGTCAGCATAGGCGTGGGGAGGGGGACGGGCATCTACTTTAAAGTGGAGCTCCACCTAAAAGTGGAAGCTTTGCTTGTCTGCCTCCTCCCCCACCTCTGCTGGTTTTGACAGGTACCCGCTCCCATTTCCGGCTCAGTTCATTGTGGCAAAGTGAGCTGGAAGTTCGGTTCCCCCTCCTTTCCCCCGCAGCCAGGCCCATTCACAAAGCGTAGCACGATTCGTGCATGCACAGTCGGAAACCAGCTGTGAAGCCGCAAGGCTTCACTGCCGGTTTCCCTTAGCCAAGATGGTGGCGCAAGCCCCCTAGAGCTGATTCAAGAAACGAGGACACTGCTGGTAAGGTAAGGTAAGTGCCCCAATAGTAAAAGTCAGCAGCTACTACAGTATTTGTAGCTGCTGACCTTTATTTTTATTTTTTTTTTGGGGGGGGGGCAGAACTTCTCTTTAAGTCTTTAATTTACCTACAGACACCAAATAATCCTGTTCAGATCCTGAATACTTTATTACTCCCAAAGGGAAATTATTGCAACACGTGCCACACTCAACAAAAGCAACAAAAGATCACAGAACAAGACACAAAGACATAACAAATTCCCAATAACAGCCGTTACCACCAAATGAAACAAATTAAAACTACACTGTAATAAAGATCTATACATTAAAATACAACATAGAATAAATAACACAGCTTAAAAAAATAACAGAAAATCAAACTACTAAAATGCAAATAATACACAACTTTCTCTAGCATTACCCCAAATAATAATCATCTGTAGGTGCTACCCTGCCATGCCAGACAATCTCCTTCCTACTCAAGCTTTTTCAAATCCAGGATTGATTAGTTCGTTTGGATTAGATACTGTAGTAAATTGCAAATGTATTTTTTTAAGGGGACCAGGAATGTGTGCTAAAGGATCCCCCACTTCTCCTCCACTCCTTTTCCAAGGCACAAATTCTCCCTTTCAATGCATAGTTCTTGTGTGTTTTTTCATCCATAGGCACCTTTAAAGTAGAACTAAAGGCAAAACTTTTTGTTTATTTTTTATTTTTTTATTTTTATAGGTAGAGTAAGGAAGGTTAATAACTGCTGTCAGTATTTTTTGGCATCTTTGTCCCATTGGGCAGAGTGGAACTTTTTCCAATCTCTGTGATAAGGGTGAATAAGTCAGATATAGAAGGTGAATCTCATCTAATGGGAACACAGATAGCAATAAAAACCTGATGGGTGTTCTAACTCCTCTCTACTCTATCCAAATTTAATTGCCTTTAGTTATCCTGTAAACTTTACTATTAACCTTAGATCCGTTTCCTGTACGTCACGGTTAATACAGTGGAAAACTGGCAGTGATCATCAGAAGAAGCTGGAAATGTATTTTCTCTCTATAGACATAATAGACCTTAAATAAAGCCATGCCAGATGCTTTACATAGATTAAAGTGTTGCATCCCCCCAGTGACCAACACAGTGCTAATCAACCACACAAGCCATTTTATGAAGGTGTTTCAGCATATATGTCCTGGAAACAACTTTATTTTGAAATGCATGTCCTTCTTAATGAGCACATGAAAAATGGTAGCTGGATCCCAATTAGTATAAGAAAAGCTGATATAATGGAGCTGAAAGAGGTAATCTGCATGGCAGCAATATCCTGGAAACTAGACATGGGAAATTCTAAATATAGCATAGTTGCAATCCCTTTCTATCACTTCTCACACCAACATACACTCGTCTATAGCACATTGGGAAATTCTGTATGCATGTGCTTGTGTAAACAAATGGAAGTAAATAGGTTGAGTATGTTAACAGACGTCTTTCTTGGTTATATTCTCCCCTCAATAACCTCACCATCCTATATTACATTATACTCACATATTACCATATAATCTCAACAATCTCTATTTTCTTGGTAATTGTTAAAAATTGGCTGCATTTGTCTTACAGCGTTGCATATTAAAAAGTAAATAAAGCCAACTCTCATTTTTCATTAAACCGCTGTTTGCGTTTGCATATGGCAATGACACAAAAGTAATCATAGACATAGGATGGATCATTGGTTAAACCAGGCAATTTCAGACAGATTGATTCAAAGTTTCTTTTTTGTGGACATCAGCTGATCTCCTGACATCCCTGGCTAATCCTAGGGGAATAGCGAGTTTTTACTCCATATTTTGGGAATGTGCCCAATATCCTGGTCTGAGATACCGAATGCAGGGATGACTAGATCCATGTAGCAGAAACTGAAACCAGACTGTGTATGCTTTAGGCAAGATTTATTTGCAATGAAACAGAAGACAGCAAAGGTGAAGACATAGTTAACCATAAACTAAGTGACACAAATCCTAACTAACTATAGTACAATATATACAGACAAAAGGGAAGAAATTGGAGGTGCAGGGAAGAGTCAGGAAGGGGGAACCAGGACTGTGATCAGGAACGTGTTAAGCAGATATGAGGCAGCAGGGTACAGGATGCAGGGCAGGAGTGAGATCACACAAGAATTAGACTCATGCACACTGGATGTTTTTACAGCTGCTTCTAGGGGCGTCTGGCATTTTTCCTGCTTCTAAATGCCCCTCCGTGTTAGCCCATGTGTCCATGCACACATAAGCTTTTGGCATTGTTTAGTGGCAGGAGCAAAACACAAGGAAGAGGGACTAGTAGAAGAGGGATTAAATACCCTCCCAGCATCCAGCATCAGGTGGAGACTGATTACTTGGATCAGCAGGTTGCTGGGAGACACCCACTGATGGACAGCTTAACTACAACCTTCTGCTCTGGGAACTGCATTGCCACCAGCAGGTGATCCAGATCCTGAGACCATCATATATATATAGATCTATATATATATATCTATATATATAGATCTATATATATATATAGATCTATATATATATGTATATATATATAGATCTATATATATATAGATATATCTATATATCTTTGGATAGATCTTTCACAATCAAAATCTAGTAATGGTCAGGTCTTGATTGGCCTATGATGTCTGGATAGCTTTATAGTTTGTATTTTTTATCAGGCTTTATTCTCTGTAAAGCAGTAGCACTAACTTCATCCAGTAGATTGTAAGAGCCCTAAAAGTTCATAATTTTCTTTGACTACAACTGTTCTCATGTAATATTTTCTATTTATTAAAGTGCCTTTACCATATATTGATGTTCTGCCAAGTTATACTAATACATGGATCAAGAGCCGCTTAAACCTTTACCTACTCTGAAGAAACTACTGCTCTGGGATCCCTCCAGTGTTGGTGATCTATTCAAATACCAAGGCCTCCATCACATGATCTCATCTTAAGGAGTTTAGACGATCGACGCGTGGGCAACTGGGTGCTCACTGGCCCTGCTGAGACACTGAGTCCCCCTTTTTCATGAAATCACATGACAGCAAAGAAATCCTAGAGCAATGATTTCCCTGATGAGAAGTATTTAAAGTGAACTGGTACCTTAAACTGTTTAGGTAGGCGCTACAGGATGCCTGCTGCTAGCCATGAAAGTCTCTTCTATGCTCCTCTCTGGTTTAATTTCAGTTTCTTCCTGGAGCCTGGATTTTCTTCATAGTTAAACCCTGCTTAGCTGCCATGCCGTGGTCCAGTGAGACTAGTAAAGGCACTCTCATTGGATGGGGGGTGGAGGGGTTGACATGGCAGTTGATGGAACCTTGCAATGAAGTCTTGAAAAGTAAAGCCTTAGTAACAAAGCGAAACCAAGTCAACCGAGAAAAGAGGCTTTTCTGGCTATTAATATAATAACAGACATCCTGTGGTGTCTGCTGTCAACAGGACTTTAATTTTTAAACCTTTAAAATTGAATATTGGTTTATTTTAAGCTGTTCCTTTACCAATATAAGTTTACTAAAGAGGGAAAGACAGGTTTGAGGATGGGGTTTTTAGAGTATAACCATCAAGAATAAACAAATATAAAAATAATAAAAAATATGTTTTAACTTATTGCACAGACATCCTAAGATTTAAAAAAAATGATATTGTAGATGAGTTAAGTCACCAAAAATACATTAAACACATATCTACCATTTGAAAATGTATTAACTTCATATTTTCTGTAAATTGTGTTTTTGGGAAAAATGTCCAAATGTACAAATTCTAGATGTGCTTATATTTTTTGCTGTGTTTCCATGAAGTCATTCTGACATCTAAGTGTGAATTGTACTGTTTCTTTAGAAAAGGTAATTCTAGTACTATCACATGAATTCAAGTTGATCACCCTGGTTGCTAACACCTGAAGTTGTTATCCCACTGGCCTTGTCTCAAGGGGATTGCATTGCAGAAATAGCCATTCAGCATCATGTGTTTTTCTTTACTTTGAAGAATATATTTAAGCCAAACTCTGGGAATTACATTGCAAGGGTTGGATGTTTGTTAATACTGTACTCCTTGCTCCCAGAAGGCTCTCTCCATCTTTGTGACCAGTCCTGTGAAGCCTCTGGGTCATGGTTGTACAATAAAGTCATCAAGAACAATTAAGGGTGAGAACGGCGAGGGGGTACCCACAGCTCCAAATGGAGTAGAGTGCGTGAAGCTGTTGGGGTGTGGAATAAGGTAAGGCAGGTCATACATGGTGCAAATTTCTTTCCTGCAACCCGTGGAAAGAAATTGGCTTAATTCCTCCAATAACACAGACAGTGTTGATGTGGAAATCCCTCCTGCCAAGCCATTGTCTTCTCTGAACGGGGGAAGCCATCCCTACTGGGAGAAGACAGTGATTGTTGCTAGCGGCTATACCAGCTCATAGCGATAATCACATGTAAACCCGGGCAGGCTGGTTGTACCCAGGTTGAGCGAGCGATCAACTTGGTACATTCAGCCTGTCCATACATGGTTCAAACTATCTATAAGTATTGCACCTTATTCCTCATCCCCCATTCTCTAGAGTTAATGAGCATACAACTCTAGCAATTAAAGGGTAATTTGTTTTTTGTTTTGTTTTTTCCCTGGAGTTGGGCTTTAAGTAGAAGGATGTCACCTTTATTGGTCACTCAGTTGATGATCAATTTGAGAAGATGGGGGCCATAGATAAATATAATTTTAGGGATCTATTCATGAAGCAGTGAATGCAACTTTCACCCAATATTGACTGGTGGTGAGTCCATCAGTTTTTTAAAATCCATGCATCAGGAATATTCATCTGCAGTGAATGTTTGGTGAATGTCAGATTCACTGCTTTAGAAATTTACACCAGAGACTTTACAACTTCAGCAAGCAGACTTTGAACAAATTACCGTAAATACTCGAGTATAGGCCCGACAAGAATATAAGCCGAGGCACCTAACTTTACCACAAAAAACTGGGAAAACTTATTGGCTCGAGTATAAGCCTAGGGTGGGAAATGCAGCCTGCCAGTGCCCATCATGTACAGCCTATCAGTGCCCATGACATGCAGCCTACCAGTGCCCATCAGGTACAGCCTACCAGTGCCTGGTAATGAGATGTCACAATGTCACGCTGTGTGTCAGAGCTGGATCTGAATCGCCCTGCAGCCGCGGTAACGATGTCCCGCCTCCTATGACATACGGCACAATGGTTCCTAGCATTGGATCAGTGTGCCGTCTATCACAAGAGGCGGTCTAGGAGGCGGGACATCGTTACAGCGGCTACACGGCGATTCAGACCTCTGACACACAGCATGGGAGGGAAGGGAAACTGACAGGGGAGCCGGGTAGATACATGTGCGGCACCCAGCGGGACGGCTCCGTCCCTTTTTCGGCTCCATTTTTGGGACTTTTTTTCTTAAGTGGGACATTCACTCAAGTATAAGCCGAGGTGGGGGGTTTTCAGCCTAAAAAATGTGCTGAAAAACTCGGCTTATACTCGAGTATATAAGGAAAGCATTTTATATGAAATGCATTGATTAGGTAAAGTAGTGACAAAGCTGTATTATACTGCCATGCCCATACAGCCATACAGATGTGATATATGTAATATTTAAGGGTAGAGCTGCATAGCAAAAATCTTAAAGGTTTCAATATGCTGTGCCACAAATGTTGATGGTTTTGCTGTTCTGTTTGGTGGCAGGATTGAAGGAGCCGTGATAATGTGCAAAGAGCTGCAACCACACGTCGAAGGACAAATTCTGATTGCTTTGCACGCTTTTTGTGTATTAATATGAACCTTATTAAATAGACCTGATAATATTTTAATTCACTTTCTAAAAATAAAAATATGAGGTAAGCCTGTCTGTACCAGTCTTTACATATACAATCTGTTCTGCATAATCTGCAAACTGTTGGCAGTCTAGAATGGTTGCAGATAAAGATGAACAAACAATCCACTGTTCAGAAACATTTTTTTGCCCAATTGGTTTCAACAATTCAGTTCAAATCATAAATATGTGCAGTTCTGAATTTTTCATGTTTTGGACTGATTTTTTTTTTTTTTTTCTGAGAAAAAAAAAAAAAAAAATTTGCTCATTTTGACAGTAGTTAACAGCTATTCAGAATAAGGGTTAAAGTTCTGTTTGCTTTGGCCATGACCTGGTCATTTTTACTGTTGTTTTGTTTTTTTTTTGTTATTAGCGTTATGCAGGCACTTTTGCTATATATTTTTTTTTGCTTACAGTCAAGGAAAATTCTTGAGTTTCCACCCATCCTCCTTCCCCAAAGCAGCTGACAAAATTGATGACTGTAATTGATTACATTTTTAAATTTTTTTTTATTATAAATGTATGGTTGTTCACCAAATGACAGCCATAGCATAAATATTTTTATTATTGAACTTGACGGCATCCATGGGTGTTGTAGTGTCTGATTAACTAACACAATGAAGCTAGCTGCAAATCCAACACTGCAAGCAATTACATTTTTCATTGTTGTCACTGCAACCCTAAAGTTGAAAAGATTAATGTGTGAAATGAAACCATTTACAATGTGTACGGAATCTTAATTAGGAAAAGTCAAAATGTGTTTATAAGGTAATTGAGTTTTCCAGTGGACAATAAAACTATTGAATAAAGATATACAAGAGCTCGTTGTGCCCAAAATTGCTGGTGTTCCAAAAAAATAGAATAAAATATGGCTTGAAGATGTGGGTTATGACATTTTGATGTTTGAATGAGACAAACAGTTAAATGGAATATTTTTCAATCTAAATTCTTTAAGATAACCCGTTCACTATACCATCTGATTATACGATCTGCTTTAGCCTTGGTTCACACTGCTGCAACTTCTGGTGCGACTTGCTGCAACCTGTGACACAAAGTCGCAAGACAAGTAAAACAATTCATTTCAATGGGTGCCGTCTTAATTGATGTGACACAAGTCACAGCAACAGAAAAAAAAAAAGTTTGTGTGCTACTTTTCTGCGTCTTTGGTGTGATGTAAGTGCAAAAGACTGCAATGTTAAAATCACAAAGGTTGCAAGGTAGTCGTGTCTTTGTGATTCTGGCTGTGACTTTAGACTTTAGAGGGTTTTTTAAGCCAAAGTCGCAAAACATCAAAGTTGCATCAAGTTGCAAGCAAGTCACAATGCACAGTTGCACTGGAAGTCGCACAACATTGGGGTCGCAGCAGTGTGTACTAAGCCTTAGATCTGCCATCAATTATGTAGTGCCAGGACCTGCTTGATTTGATACAATGTAAATACTGTAGATTGTTTAGGTCTGTCCTCATATGACACGGTTTTGGTAATAGTGACCATACATGGAATGGTTTTATATAGGATCGTAATGTTGATTGAATTACCGTAGAGGGGAAAAAAATCAAAAATAAGATCAGACGATCGAAAAGATCATTCGATGCTCCATATACTTAACGATCATATAGATCTATCTATTTTCCAACGATTTAATTTTCTGGCCACCATAACAGACCCCTAAACTACCTTACCAGGCTACCTTATCCCTGCTTTGTGCCTACATATTAAAGTAGAAGAAAAGCCTAACTAAGTCTAACTATTTCTAAAAATATTCCTTCTCCTCCTACTTACTCTACATAAAAAATGTTAGTCGGCTTCGTTTTGGTAATGTGATCCAGCTCAAAAAGCACTCAAAAATGACTGGGAATTCTAAGATCCATGAAGTGCCCCATCCGCTTCCTTAGTCCAGCCGTTGTCAATGCTTTCCAGTCTCACTTGTGACACTCTAATACAGGGGAGCCGGGGACGTGGGATCACATGACCGGACAGGAGCTGGTAAAAATTAGGTAAGTACACAGATCCTTTTCTTAGGATGGGTAGGAGGAGGAGTGGGAAGAGCATATGTTTAGAATAGTTAAAGGGGTTGTAAAGGCAGAAGGTTTTTGCATTAAGATAAAAAGCCTTCTGTGTGCAGCAGCTGCCCAGCACCCCCTAATTACTTACCTGAGGTCCCTCTCTGTCCAGTGATGTCCACGAATGTCTCAGCCATCCGAGACTCTCCTCCTCCCATTGGCTCCCGCTGCTGTCAATCAAAGTCAGCTAGCCAATCAAGGGAGAGAGGGGGCGGGGCTCCATGTCTGAATGGACACAGGGAGCTGTGACTCGGCTCGAGCGCCCCCATAGCAAGCTGCTTGCTGTGGGGGGGCACTCAACAGGAGGGAGGGGCCAGGAGCACCGAGGAGGGACCAGAGAAGAGGAGGATCTGGACTGCTCTGTGCAAATCCACTACAACAGAGCAGGTAAGTATAACATGTTTGTTATTTTTATAGGGGGAAAAAAAAACAAGATTTTACCATCACTTTAAACTTTTCTTCCACTTTAAAGCGGAGTTCCATCCACATTCTAAATTTGCACCCCCACGTTTGTGATCACTGTACCATTTCTCATTGGACACTCCACCCTCACTCCTGTAATTTATATACCTTATTTTAAAAGCTCCACTTCTGCTGTACTTTGACACGGCAAGGTATGTCATTTCTGCCGCACAATGGCTCTTGGGAAATGAGTGCCATCAATCCCAGAAGCCAATGGGACCCTCCCTCATTATTTCACCATTATTTTGACACATGGTATAAATTGAGGGGGTTTGTAATACTACCTATATATTTTTTATGATATATTTTTTATGAATTATTCCCTTTAATTGGTCTTTACAATTTGGTATATAAATATAGCTTTGAGGTCCTTCTTTTACTTACACATATGACACATTTGGAGACTTTAGTCCCCTAGTGGCTTTTTTGTCCACTTATTAATTTTATTAATTTGTTTCATACATAATGGGTGCTTATTTAGTTTGTCTCTTTAACCTCATCACAGGTGTGGTTTGCTTTTCGGCCGACTTTCTGGCCTGGCAGGCGGTGCGTGAGAGTGTGACCTCTCGTAAGTTACATCACTGGTTTGCTGCCCCGGTCTTGGCTGCTGCGGCGGTAGAGGTGCCTGGGACTCCTCTCTGGGGAGGAGGAAAAGATAACTCTTTTAAGGGATCTCCTTGTGGGAGGCTTCTTCCGTTTCCTGCGGGACATACATTGTTGGGTAATTATACTATATCCGTGTATTGTATGTTAACTTTAATTTTATTATATATAATGGGATTCTTATATGTATACCAATCTTATATATATTTTCCAGCAGACTGACCCTCTGAAGAAGACCCTAAGTGTATGAGTTGAAACGCGTCAGATTTAATGTTCATGATATCAATTTTTTGTTATGGATATATGTCTGCAAATGTATGTCTAGCTCAATTACAATTTTAAAGTACTTCCCACTGGAGCTCATTGTTTTAACTTCCATGTCATGTTACTTTTGTACAAATAAATATGTCTAATTTTTCATACATTATCGACTCAATTTGTTACTGTGCTGCCTAAAAACCCCACCCCGGGGAAATTCCTCCTTTGTTCCTATTTTCACAGGGGTGAGCAGCAGTTTTTTCTTCTCTCTTAGTGTCCCCTCTTTGCAAAGGAGCCAATGGGAAGCCTCTGCTTCTAGTTCCAAAGCTGCGCTTTGTACGCAATGCGCATGCGCGAGATCGGAAGGTGCATGCTGGGTATCCAGCAGCACTGTATCTTGGAAGGAGGAATGAGTGGGCTTTAGATCCCCACACTGCAGATAGAACCGTGCTCGCTGAGACAGCTGAGTAAGTTTTATCACGTTTTTTCTTTATAAAAAAACCCAAAAAACATACATGTATTACCAATACTGTTATGTATAGGATTAGTCGCGAGGATCACATGGGTGGTGTTTTAAAAAAAAAAAAAACAAGCTGGAACACCGCTTTAAGAAGCAAATCTTTGTGACAGCTAGTAGTAAAAAGTAGCAGTTAGAAAATCCATTGTCTGTGACAGGCTTAAATGATATTGATGGATTTATAAGTGAAAACATATCAAGAGTTTACATTTTGGCAGTAGGGAAGCTGTAGTTCGTTCCATTTACATGCATCTATACCGTTTTAGATTTCCATGATTGTGTTACTTGTACAGATTTTTACATTCTACCAAGTGTCTATTGGCCAGAACCCCAATTAAACAACTGCTGAGATAATAGCAAATGGCTAAATGATGAGATTGCAGTTCTTAGGCAGTCTCAAGATGGCCATAATTTTCATTAATTTCAAAAATGTTATGAAGCACATGATATTGCTGGCCTATCAACATTTATTTATCTGGATTTGCATTGTGTTCAAAAGGGGATGGCGTATGGAACAATGTGCATGTATAGGAGAGGTGTACTAAATGCTCTTCCTTTTCTTTTTTTTGACATACACTTTAAAGCGGAGTTGCACCCAAAAATGTAACTTCTGCTTTAATTACTTGTGACCCACTGACATGCCACATTTGGCGTGTAATTTTTTCGGAGGGGGGGAGCAGGTACCTAGTTTTCACAGGTATCCAGCTCCCACTTCCACTCCGCGGCGCAGATCGTGTTCACCTTGCCCTCCTCCCTCCCTGCAATCTCCCGGGACACGTCACAGGTCCCAGAAGATTGCCCGGCCATTCATAACAAGCAGTGCGGCATGCGCAAGCGCAGGGCGTGCCCGGCTGGGCAGCCCTAGCCGGGCACCCACACTTGCGATGCCGGCGCAACAGAGAGGAGAGGGAGAGAAGCGAGGTTTCAGGCAGCCGCATCGCTGGACCGTGGGACATGAGTGTGTGTTTATTAACAGTCAGCAGCTACACTTTTTGTAGCTGCTGACTTTTAAATGAGTGGAACTCCGCTTTAAGTTTTAATGTGGTAGCAGTTGCTAAGCCACCAACGCTTTATCTTCCCAGCAGGAGAATCTCGGAGAGAGAGAGAAAGAGTGCAGTTAGAATCTGCCAAGTCACTTAGAGGCAACAGAGCTTTCTAAAATAGTTTGAGATAAAAGTAACTGTTTTCAACTCTAAATATAAAAAAAGAAAAATCCACAGACAACACCCATTGAGTGTGCAGTAGAAGTTCTGGTGTTGACAGTTAAAGGGGCACTTATTTCCAAGAGGGCTTAAAGCATATTTCCACTTTTGCAGTCAAATTTGAGAATACTCCACTATATATATATATATATATATATATATATATATATATATATATATATATATATATATATATATATATATATATACACACGCACACAGTATCTCACATTTTTGTAAATATTTTATTATACCTTTTCATGTGACAACACTGAAGAAATTACACTTTGCTACAATGTAAAGTAATGAGTGTACAGCTTGTATAACAGTCAATTTGCTGTCCCCTCAAAATAACTCAACACACAGCCATTAATGTCAAAATCACTAGCAACAAAAGTGAGTACACCCCTAAGTGAAAATGTCCAAATTGGGCCCAAAGTGTCAATATTTTTTGTGGCCACCATTATTTTCCAGCACTGCCTTAACCCTCTTGGGCATGGAGTTCACCAGAGCTTCATAGGTTGCCACTGGAGTCCTCTTCCACTCCTCCATGACAACAACCTGGCTGGGTCTTTCAGCATGACAATGATCCCAAACACACCACCCGGGCAACGAAGGAGTGGCTTCGTAAGAAGCATTTCAAGGTCCTGGAGTGGCCTAGCCAGTCTCCAGATCTCAACCCCATAGAAAACCTTTGGAGAGAGTTGAAAGTCCGTGTTGCCCAGCGACAGCCCCAAAACATCACTGCTCTAGAGGAGATCTGCATAAAGGAATGGGCCAACATACCAGCAACAGTGTGTGACAACCTTGTGAAGACTTACAGAAAACGTTTGACCTCTGTCATTGCCAACAAAGGATATATAACAAAGTATTGAGATGAACTTTTGATATTGACCAAATACTTAGCTTCCACCATAATTTGTAAATAAATTCTTTAAAAAATCAGACAATGTGATTGTCTGTCTGGATTTGTTTCCACATTTTGTCTATATGTATATATATTTACATGCATGCCTTTTAGAAGCTGTGTTGTGGCTCATTCCAAGAATTTCTGGACAGTTGTAAGCCCAGTACACATGTACCGAAAGTTGGCCGGTTCAGCAGCAACTGCCCTACCTTCGGTCCATTTGTAGCACTGTCTGTCCCATGGCTGCGATTGCTGGTCAGTGTATTCTGGTGGGGATCACAGCAGGATCTGTCAGGATTTTTTTAAACAGAAAAAAAAACTGTACCTGTACAGTACATGTACAGAACCCCCCTTAGGGGTTCTTCTCTCTGCAGCCACTGTCACTTTTGAAAGGAGCTCCGCCCACACAGTTTCCTGTGAATGAATAAACTGCCTGTACGTCTGCCACCGCAGGCAGATGGACTTGTAGTTTTAATGGGCTGCGGGGCGCTAATGGGTGCTCTTGTAGTCCATTGACCTGTCCTTTGGCTTTTAAATAGAAAGCACATACAGCAGTAAAGGCTAAAGCCGGAGGACATGTCTGCAGGTGATATCCTTTCCAAGCTCCTGCTGAAAAAAAATAATACTTTTTTTTTTTTTTTTTTTGCAAAAATATGTGCATTTATTATTTTTTCCATCAAGATGAACTTATCCTTTAAGTTATGGTATATAGTTACCTATATAGTCAAGTAGTTGGTAAAGTTCAGATGTGCATTGTGTGTTCAGTGTAATACAAGGACACTGCATGCTGCTGCTTTGGTATAATTTCCATCAAAACACAGAGCTGAATCATAATGCATGTAAAAACAGCTTAAAGCTCCTCAAAAACACACTAAATGTCTCATGCAGAGTTATGAATGTAGCTTTAATCTCAGCTTGGACTAACGTTTTGGCTCGTTGTACAGTCAAGGCCTGGTGCCATGGACAGGGACTCAGGAATCACTTTGAAGGGTAATACAAGTACTTTGTAGGCACCACAAAGTAATATGCTTCAGCAGCGTTTCTACATTTTGCTGGCCATACACTGGTAGATTTCTGAATGTCCGTTCATCAAAAATCTCAGCAGTATATTCTATAATGCTAACAGAGCCTTAATGAATGGCACTAGAAAGTTCTTCAAAAATTTAGTTTGCTTTTAACATTTAATATTAGCGTGAATAAAAAAATGAAAGCCGTTGTAAACCGCGGATTTGTGGAAAAAAAAACCCCTGCAAGATAATGGCATGATGTGCTAGTATGCATTGCATACTAGCACATTATGAAATACTCGCCTTGGAACGAAGCCCTCAAGCACTGTAATCTACACTGCTGAGAGGGCTGGCATACCCCCTGTCTTTCTTCTGGATTTGCACGCTCCAGCTATGTGATTGGCCAGAGATGCAATGACATCACTCTGGCGAATGCGTGCGAGAGCCCTTGGTCCCGGCACAAAGCTCTGACGTTCCGGCAAGGTATGCCGGACCTACAGAGCGCATGTGCCAGTGATGTCACTGGCTGCATGCTGGGTGCACGTTTGGAGATATTCATTTTACCTACAGGTAAGCCTTATTATTGGCTTACCTGTAAATAAATATCACCAAGCGTGGTTTACAACCACTTTAAAGAAAACTTCCTTCATTTGAAAAAAAAAAATCCATCCAGCCCCTTTGAATTTTCCCATCAATATGGTTGAAAACAATTGTTGATTTGACCCCACTAACCATTAGAAAATCTAATGAACATTCCAAAAACAAAGATTTTCAAACTAAATTCTACTATTGTTTGGGCAGCTTTGCCAATAGGCCAGGTCAGGATCATTCTAATGAATGGACTGTGAAGCTGGCTTTACACAGTTAAGCTGGCCATAGGTTTGAGTCTTGGCCGGTTCAGCAAGGACTAGCCAAGATTCGAACCTTCTATGGGCAGGCTGATTGTACCGAAGTCAATCCATCTATCGACTTGTGTACAACCACTATATCAGATTTTTACATGCCATTATTGCCATTGTGTTCTCCCTGCAGGAATGGCTCCAACTCATGGTTACAGGTAAGAAAATCGCCTCATGTATGACCTGCCTACGTTTTTCATTTGAATGTTTGTAGAAAAATTGTCACTATTTCCTACCATTTTTGAGTCAACCAATTTTATATAAAAAACATACAAATTGTATCCAGAATGGAATCCGAGACATATTAAATAGGTTTCATTATAATATGCACGATTTTACCCAAACAAAAGCCACATTCACAGTTAGAATTTCTTTTGTTCAAGAAAATTAGTTTCATCCTGCTCCTTTGAATTTTCTCAACAGTACGTTTGAAAATGAACGTGAAATGACCCCACTAACCATTCAAAAATTTTACAAACCACCTGAAAAAAATTCAAATGAAATCCTACTGATGTATGGCCAGCTTTAATCTAAACTTTGCCCAAAGATGTGGCTATATGTACAGCCTTGGCCTGGGGATCAAGGAGCAGGACAGAGGGGTCACTTTGAAGGCCAACTCCGGTACTTTTCAGGTACTATAAAGTAAAGCACTTTAGCACTGTTTCGAGTAATGTTTTAGGCCAAGTCAGGATCCTTCTAATGAATGGACTGTCAGTGTGTCTAGATTAATGCCTTAGTTTAGTGTCCAGGCGCAGAGCGATGTGAATGTCACACTTTCTGCTTTCCTCTGTAGAATTGGAGATTTAACTTGAAGACATGAAATCCACTGTACTCCCATTAGTACAGTACTGTGAATACAAAGCAGTAAAAGTGATGTCAGGGTTGCTTCAGTCTGCTTCACACTACTGAGCTCTTGTGTCCCATATGATAAATTCATTTTAAACTGTGATCATTTAGAATGTCACTGCATGTGTGTAAAATCTAGTCTAAAACCACAAGATGCCCGCTTGTACCTTTATTAGACAGAAAAGACTTTATGTGCCCTTCTCTGATTTGGTTGCATTTTGTAATTGGAGCCTGACTTAGTTGATGGGTCCTGCCAACTGCTATTTCACTGTCAAATGAGACTGGTAGCATCCGATGAGACTGGTACCATCCGATGAGACTGCTATCATCTGATGAGACTGGTACCATCCGATAAGACTGCTATCATCTGATGAGACTGGTACCATCCAATGAGACTTCTACTATCCTGTAAGACTGTTGCTGTCTGATGAGACCTTAAGCCCCGGTTCACACTAGTGCGATGCCAGACATCGCATGTGATTAGCACCGCACTGCTGTTCATATCACATGCGATGTCTATGCGATGCGATTTCAGCCATACAAACTGTATGGCTGAAATCCTTCTCATTTTCACCAAAATGGTGCAGGACCCTTTTTTTGGTCCGCACTGGAATCGGATCACATGGGTGTTCACACTTATGCGATCCGATTCCTGCACCATTTTACAGTTTGCACATTGATTTGCGAACCGATCTATGGGGTGTCATTAACTTTACTGCATGAAGCCATAAGGGACCTTAAGACACAGCATTGGCACAAGATTCCATCAAATCTTAATACTAGACAAATTAAAGCACTTAAATCCTTACAAAAATGTTCCGAGCTTGTTATCAAACAATCGGACAAAGGCGGTAATATTGGTTTAATGACACATATTCAGTATCAATCAATGTGCCTGACTGTTTTGAACAACCACAATTGGTATAAAACCACTGCTCCTGCCCTTATTTCTAGGCCCCAGTACAAAGATCCAGAACTCCTGGATCTTTGCACTTGGGCCTTTTACGAGGGCCTCATTGACAAAGATACCCCGGAGTTCTTCATTCCCAAATTTCCACGCGTCCCCACCTTTTATACCCTTCCGAAAACCCATAAAAATATCCAGACAACCCCCTGCTAGACCAATCGTCTCTGGAATAGGATTGCCTACAGACAATGCCAGCAAATTTGTAGTTGCTTTCTTAATGCCTCACATACAGAGCCTTCCATCCTCCATATGTGATACTACCGACCTTTTACCCTTTTACCTTTTACCGACCAGATCCTTCCGGACAACCTGCTTGTGGCTATAGATATCGGGGCCCTATACTCGAGTATCCCCCACGAGCAGGTTGTCCGGACGGCTGGATCTTTCCTCAGAGAACAAGAACAGACCTCTTGGCCTCTGAATAAATTTATTTTGCGAATACTACACTTCATTTTGACTAAAAACAATTTTACCTTTAATGATCAACTTTATCTACAGACTCAAGGAGTCACTATGGGGACATCATGTGCCCCGGCATATGTTAATTTGTATCTGTGTGGAAAGGAGAGAAATATAACTTCTGATCATTACACACATTTCCTTGAACATGTCCTGTTATGGTACAGGTACATAGATGACCTGTTCATAGTATGGACCAGCACCAGAGATAGACTATTGGAGTTTATTTAGGCCTTGAATTACAATAGCTTTAACCTAAAGTTCACATTTAGCTTTGACGATGGACAGATCCCTTTTTTGGATCTTTCTATCGTCAAACAACAGGATGGTACAATAGGAACCATCCTGTTGGTAGATCTGTTCTGTAATCCAACGGCTGGTAATACGCTTCTACACGCGTCAAGTGCCCACTCATATCCATTAGTGCGGAGCATTCCGTCCATGTTTGGTAATGGCTGTTAGTCAAATGGTCTCTTGGCGAGGATGCTCTCCAGAACACCAGTTCAGGAGTAGATCTCACATGTCTGCTCAAGACATGGTGGTCCGTCAGCAAATGCCAACAAATATATAGTATCGTTCTGAGTTGTTGATGGTGGGCAGAGTACTTGGTGATAAATTTAACTGTATCTGTTGGTGGAGGTTTAGGTGAGGTATACAGTAAGGAGCAATATTTGCACCTACGAAGAGATTGCACTCTGGAGACAGATTTCAGGATTCAAGCCAATGCTTTGCGCAATCGTCTTTTACTCAGAGGTTATTTGCGCACTAACTTAAGAACAGCCTTTTATTGAGCACTAGCACGCACTAGGAGCTCCTTACTGTATACCTCACCTAAACCTCCACCAACAGAAACAGTTAAATTTATCACCAAGTACTCTGCCCACCATCAACAACTCAGAACGATACTATCTAATCATTGGCATTTGCTGACGGACCACCATGTCTTGAGCAGACATGTGAGATCTACTCCTGAACTGGTGTTCTGGAGAGCATCCTCGCCAAGAGACCATTTGACTTAACAGCCATTACCAAACATCCAAACAATTGGTTGCAGGACCAAATGGAACCTTCCAATGTGGGGATTGCCCCCGCTGCCCCTGGATTCTTGAGGGGACGAGGTTCCAGTTACCGAGCGGTGAAACCCTTTTCACCATGTATCTTTTCCAATTGCGGCACTATGGGGGTGATTTACCTTATGCTGTGTAAGTGCAATGCCTTCTGTGTAGGTAAAACAATACGAGAACTCCAACAGCGAATCGGGGATCACTTATACTATTCTGGCAATGGTAAACTTACCACTGTAGGCCGACATATTGAACCATCGCTTTGATGTTATGACTGTTAAATTCTTGGTTCTTGAAGTAGTCAAACAGAGCCCTAGAGGGGGTGACTGGGATAGGATGATTTTACAGAGAGAAACCTTGTGGATCAAACATCTCAATGCCACCACCCCCCATGCCTTAACAAGATGATATCTTATAAACCTTTCTTATAGGTTTTTCGCGATTTTTGGATAGAATAAAAGAGGGTTATAACCCTTGTCAGATTTTTTTTCTTCATCTGTATCCCATTGCAGAGATTTCCCTACAAATTAAGAGAATTTCTTTGGGACCCCCAGGTCACCAGAATTGGTGTACCCTCTATAACTTTTCTGGGGAAAACCCAAAATTTGTGATTTTCTTTTACTTTCACTTTCAATGATAATAGTAAGCAGGACAAATAGGATGAAACTCCTTAATGGGGCATAGACAGCAATAAAAACTGACAGAGGTTCTAATCCATCGCCACTCTATCCAAAACAAAAAAAAGTTTTGCCTTTAGTTCTACTTTAAAGATATGGCTGTGCAGTGTGACAACGATGCCTACATCACACAAAACAATACCCATTGGCAGGCAAAACAATTCCAATTAGTGTAGTTCACTTCTTGCCTTGAGTTCAGCTTTAATTAACCTATTGTGTTGCACGTGTTTTGCATGAAAATCAATTATTAGCACTTGACTGCTTTTAGACCTGTGCTAATGCTGTGAAGTTTATGCTATAGCTTGTGTGAATTTGATTTGTGTAATGTAGATATTAGAAGCGGATGACACATTTGTCTGGGTGCGAAGTGTGCTCTAGTTTAAGATTTAAAGGAATCTTGATAAAGGTGTCATGTGAATGTGAACAACTCGTTGTAAATAGCTTATGAACACATGTATTTGTATTAGATGTATATTTGTTTATAGCTTTTAACTGATGATTTATGCCTTGGACCAGCCTTTCTCAACCTTTTAACATGGAAGAACCCTTAAAATACCTCTTCGGTCTCAGGGAACACTTGCTAATAATTACTAAGTCTGCAACTCGTAGTACATTAGCATGATAGTCAGTGAGAAGAATGTCCCTTACATTGGTGGTCAGTGGGAAGAATACCCCTTACATTGGTGGCCAGTGGGAAGAATGCCTCTTATATTGGAGATCGGAGGGAGAAATGCCCCTTACTTTGGCGGTCAATGGGAAGAATGCATCATGCATCGGAGATCAGTGGGAAGAAAGCTCCATACATTGGCGGCCGGTGAGAAGAATGCCCCATACATTGGTGGCCGGTGGGAAGAATGCCCCATTACAGATGGCTAAAAATATTATTGGTGTCAGCGGTTATTTATCTGTCAGAAATTGCTCAAGGAACCCTTAGTAACCTCTGGAAGAACCCCGATTAAGAAAGACAGTCATTGCCTTTGAACATTTTTCTTGTTCTGATCCTAAAATGCCAGTACTACATACACTTAGAACTTGAGTTACATAGGTTATATATTATATTATTATTGACAGCTAATAAAGTGGGATATCCCCATTTATATCCAACTTACCATTCCTTGATTGACACAATATGGCGGCAGTCATCTTGATAGAGACTGGGCTTGTGCCTGGTCGCTCTACCCCCACCTAACCCTTAGAGGGCACCAGATTGCACATAAGATTTATATCTGCCTGTTTGGGGTGAAGTGTCTCTCTAGTGGTGGCCAGAGGTATTCTGGGCTATGATACTGTATCACAGCTGGTTTTCTTTGCACAAAATACAGTAAATTCTCCGTTCATTCCTCCCCCCACCAGAAAATGTCTTCGCTCTAGTAAGTGTCTTTGACATTTGGTGGCATGAGTTTCTAGAGCATGGATGTTGTTGTGTGGCTGTTACCCATATCCAGACTTGGGGTTCCTCTGACAATCTGCCATTGTGCTGGTTGAATTCCATTGACTTGAATCTGTTAGCCAGCCTCTCTCGTACCTGTATCATTGGAATCCTGTCTGTGACATATAGGATATACTTATATATTATACAGTATCTTACAAAAGTGAGTACACCCCTCACATTTTTGTAAATATTTTATTATATCTTTTCATGTGACAAGTGAGTGTACAGCTTGTATAACAGTGTAAATTTGCTCTCCCCTCAAAATAACTCAACACACAGCCATTAATGTCTAAAGGGCTGGCAACAAAATTGAGTACACCCCTAAGTGAAAATGTCCAAATTGGGCCAGATTTCCCATTTTCCCTCCCCGGTGTCATGTGACTCGTTACTGTTACAAGGTGTGAATGGGGAGCAGGTGTGTTAAATTTGGTTTTATCGCTCTCACTCCCTCATACTGGTCACTGGAATTTCAACATGGCGCCTCATGGCAAAGAACTCTCTGAGGATAGGAAAAAAAGAATTGTTGCTCTACATAAAGATGGCCTAGGCTATAATAAGATTGCCAAGACCCTGAAACTGAGCTGCAGCACAGTGGCATAGACCATACAGCAGTTTAACAGGACAGGTTCCACTCAGAACAGGCCTCACCATGGTCACCAAAGAAGTTGAGTGCCAAATGTCAGGGACCACCAGAGCCGAATGTCAGGGACCACCAGAGCCAAATGTCAGGGGCAACCAGAGCCAAATGTCAGTCCCACCAGTGCCTCATCAGTCCCTCATGTCAGTCCCACCAATGCCTCATACACGTGCCTCATATCAGTCCCTCATGTCAGTCCCACTAGTTCAGAGTGAGGATTATTATCAGTATTCACTTGTATGACACAGCGAGGATGTCCCGCTGTGTCAGGTATAGTATACGAGAAAATAGAAACCCGATGCCCCGCCTCCCGCTGTTATGATTGACAGCGCACTGTGCCAGTTGTGCCGTTATTGGCACAGTGCGCTGTCAATCATACGGCGGGAGGCGGGGCAACAGCGATCTATGTTCTCGTATACTATTATACTATACCTGACATTCCTGCCGTGTCATACAAGTGATTACTGATAATAATCCCCAATCTGCACGAAGAAAGAAGGCGGGGGGCGGAGTGGAGGGGTGGATTGCTGGCAGGGAGGAGGAGGAGGGATTAGAGAGAAGAAGGAGGACACCTCCTCCATGGGTGGCACATACCCCCTCTGCCCACTACAGGAAATAGAACTTCCGGCTCGGCTTTCAGAGGACTACAAGGGGGCTGAGCTGAGGAGAGGGATAGCAGCCAGTGGTCTTACAAACAGGATGTCAGCAGGCAATAACAGTTTTTCAGCAAGCTCAGCAGTCTATTACAGAGGAACTACAGAGCTCAGAAGAACATGGATGGCAAAGTTGGTGAAGGTAGGAGCTCGGCAACAAAGACATCGAAAAAACATTTTGGCCGGAGTTCTGCTTTAAACTCTATCATTTTGGAAGCAATCTGAAAGCGCCCTTTATATACAATCAAATTTTATCCTTATACTTTTTTTTTTTTAATTCTGTCTTCCAAATGCAACTCTATTTATTCATGTATTGAATTTTTTTGAAAAGGGTTATTGTGCTAGCTAGCATAGAACCAGCAATTCAGAATTTAAAAACCACTAGGCTAGTATCAAAAGTTGGAGAAAAGAAATGGTTGAAATGATAACTTAATTGATTTCATATGTCCTGTCAAATGTGCATTGTCTTCTGTTCCAGCATATTCGCAAGCGCCGCTCTTTATATACATCTTGGTTTGATACTAAACAGAATTAAAATTCCTCACATATTATCAAGGTTGTGAAAAATGTCACTTCAGAAGTGTACATTCTAGTTGCTGGCTGTGTAAATATTCTGAACTGCGCTGCAAACTTTATCCTGGCATTTTGCAATGGGGAGAGAAATGGATTCATTATTATTATAATAGCTGAAAAGTTTCACTTTAAATACATTCATGGGAGATACAAAAGTGTATTTCATATGTAAATAAGGGCCCGGTGATCACAGTGTTGACTCATCATTGCTGGATTCCTATTTGTTTCACTCAGAAATTTGTTGAGTTTAAAGAACGGTAAAGAAATGGAGAGGTAAGCCTTTTCTCACTGTGAAGCAACCCAGGGAAATAATATTTTTAGGGTAAAGATTTCTTAATATAGTTAAACTATTTATTTAACTGATAAGATGAACCTTATCATAATTAAGATGGAATCCTTTGGATGGGAACCAGGATATCATTAAGGGTGAGCGTGTATAGGGAGCCCCATTTAATTGATTCTCACTCACTTAATGCATTGTCAAATTCTTCTGTTTAACTGTGTGTCAATCAGTAATTCGCTCATCAAATAGATCAAGGAGTAATGAGCATTGCAAGGATGTTTGTGAGACCCTCTCTGTATAACTTTCCCACAAAGTGGTCTCTGGCTGCACCTAATGACCACCTTGTATACATTTCTGTTTATAAACTCTCATTTTTTAAAAATACTTTAAATGAACTTGGGTATTCCCTTCAGAAGAGAATTAGAGATTCGTATACATGAAGAAGTAGTCCTTTGTTTCCATTGAATTACTGTGGTGCGCTGCTATGCGTCTATATACTCAATTCGCTTTATACTTTACCACCGTAATCAGATATTTTTCTTATTCAGGACTAAAGTTTGAAAGTTGTAGATATTCAGAATATTGAGGATTCTCTGCACATATATGTTGTCTCAGTGCAATGCATTAGTAGAAATATTCGATCTTTGCTCAAGCTTAATGGCAGCAGACGTGTCTAGTATGTCGTAATCTTTACTGGACATCAAAAAAGATTTATGGATGTCTAGGATGCAGATTTATTTTGTTCTGTTCATTTCCAAGTATCCTAGCCAAGTTCTTTGATCTGTGTAAACACGAGTCTGCTGACTTCATGAAATATACCTCTATGCTGTTGGTCCATATTGATTGTTGGAATAGAGACTGTGGCTTGGCATTTACGTTGCTTGGGGCATCATAAAATCACACAAATCTTTGATGCATTACAAATCCAATACATTTTACATTACACAGAAGCTATATCTTGTGAAATCTCACACAGCCTAATAATATTTTAGAATTTCCAGGTAATTCATAAGGAAGTTTTATTTTTCTAAGTCTTTAAACATTTTTTTTCCCAACAAGGCAAAACAGAGAGCAATAGGTATATGAGTATAGTAGCCAATAGAATCTATTTGGTTCCCCTTTCATTGGTTTTGGCAAGTGAGAATCATGAGAGGTAACTGTTCATTGGCTGATGGAGGTACAATCATTGTGCCTCATTTAAAGTTCCAAAACTCCCGCCTCTCATTTATTGGCTGGTGCTGGAACATTATTCCACCTGCCTCTTCTTTGTGTCCAGTACGGAAAAGTGTATACCAGTCATGGATTGATTCTGCATCTTTGTTCAGACTAAGAACTCTAGCTAAAACTTTATTTGTAAGGTGTTACATTAAAGAGACCCTAGACAGGTTTTTATTGCTTTCTGCCTAATCATTGGAAAGATGTTCCCTCACTTCTGGCTGGAAGGGAAAGGAAATCTCCCTGAAGCAGCAGACCACAAAAACATTGTAGAGGTTCTAACCCTTTGCCTCCCACTAAAACAACTAATAATGGAAAACTGTTCGCTGGAGTTTAGCATTAGCTAAAGTTGTGTCTGTCATTTGGTTGGCCTCTGAATTTTGAACCTTTTTGGCATTGTGTATTTAGCCATAATCATTCTAAAACTTGACATGCTCACCATTTCCTTTACCTGTAGCTAGATAAGTCAATATGATACCAGAATTACACGGTTGACTTTTAAAATAAGAGATTAGAAAAAACGAATGCTAATGCGGATATTTTTAATTTTCTTTACTTGTTAAGAGATTAATTTCCCAAGGGTATACAGTGGGGGAAATAATTATTTGATCCCCTGCAGATTTTGTAAGTTTGCCCACTTACAAAGAAATTAAGGGTCTATAATTTTTATCATGGGTGTGTTTTCAATGATAGAGACAGAATATCAACCAAAAATCTAGAGAAAACCCATAAAACAAATGCTATAAATTAAGTTGCAGTTCAGTGAGCAAAATAAGTATTTGATCCCCAAGCAAAACATGACTTAGTACTTGGTGGAGAAACCCTTGTTAGCAAGCACAGAGGTAAGACATTTCTTGTAGTTGGTGACCAGGTTTGCACACATCTCAGGAGGGATTTTGGTCCACTCTTCTTTACAGATCTTCTCTAAATCCTTAAAAAAGAAGTATGATGGGGGTTTTCCCCCATCATACTTACCTAGGTGGATGCAGCATCGGTTCGGTGCTGCATCTGTTCCCCTGGGCCTCTACACTTAGAACCGAGCGATCAAACATCGCCGTTGGCTCAGTTCTCACAGCTCCCCGAGCAGAGAGCTGCTGACTGTTAATCAGCATCTTTCCGCTCTGCTCCTCTATGCTTACTGGAGGGTTGAGCTGTGGAAGGGCGGGGTGCGGCCATCTCAGCCTCTCAGCGGTTCACTGAGAGGCTGAGATAGGTGTCAGTCAAGGCCCCTGGCGGATCCTGACTTCCATTATCGCAATGACGTGGTGCCTAGATGTCAGCAGGAAGCGGATTTCAGTCGTCAAAATGAATTGCACTCCTGTGACCCATAGGAGAAGCCCAGCCAAACAAGCTTAGGCTGGACGTCTCCTTTAAGGTTTCTTGGCTGTCTCTTGGCAACTGGAAGTTTCAGTCCTCTCCATACATTTTCTATAGGATTAAGGTTTGAAGACTGACTAGGCCACTCCATTACCTTAATGTGCTTCTTGAGTCACTCCTTTGTTGCCTTGGCAGTATGTTTTGTGCCATTGTCATGCTGGAAGACCCATCCACGACCCATCTTCAGTGTTCTGGCTGAGGGAAGAAGGTTCTCATCCAAGATTTTACAATACATGGTCCCGTCCATTGACTCCTCAATGCAGCAAAGCCGGCCTGTAACTTTTAACAGAGAAACCGCCCTAAAGCATCATGTTGCCATCTTCATGGTTGACTGTAGGGATGGTGTTCTTAGGGTCATAGTCACCATTTTTCTTTCTCCAAACACGGTGAGTCAAGTTAAAGCCAAAGAGCTCAATTTTGGTCTCATCAGACCACAGCACTTTCTCCCAATCCTTCTCTGAATCATTTAGATGTTTATTGGCATGAATGTACATGTGCCTTCTTGAGGAGGGGAACTCGCCGAGTTTGGAGTAAGACAAATGCAGTCTATGACCATAAGAACACCATACCTACAGTCAATCACAGAGGTGGAAATATTATGCTTTGGGGCTGTTTCTCTGCTAAAGGTACAGACCGACTGCCGCATTGAGGGGCCAATGGACAGGGCCATATATTTTAATCTCTTGGATGAGAACCTTCTTCTCTCAGCCAGAACACTGAAGATGGGTCGTGGATGGGTCTTTCTACATGACAATGACCCAAAACATACTGCCAAGGCAACAAAGGAGTGGCTCAAGAAAAAGCACATTAAGATCATGGAGTGGCCTAGCCAGTCTTCAGACCTTAATCATATAGAAAATTTATAGAGGGAGCTGAACCTTCAAGTTGCCAAGATCTGTAAAAAAAGAGTGGATTAAAATCCCTCCTGAGATGTGTGCAAACCTAGTCACTAACAACAAGAAACGTCTTACCTCTGTCTTACCAAAGTGTTTCTCCACCAAGTACTATGTCATGTTTTGCTTGGGGATCAAATACTTATTTTACTCACTGAACTGCAACTTAATTTATAGCATTTGTTTTATGTGTTTTTTATAGACCCTTCATTTCTTTGTAAGTGGGTAAACTTAAAAAATCTGCAGGGGATCAAATAATTATTTTCCCCACTGTAATTAGTTGGTAAAAATTAATACCTGAAAATGTGCTCCAATTCATGCTTTCAGTTTTGGCACCATTAAATATAACAATTTTAGTACAACCTTCAAATTTCATATGCTTGCTGCTACGTGTATTGATTGTATGTGATATATGTAGGATTTACCTTTTCCATTATTCAAATCCCATGTGTATATGTAAAAAGACAATCAATTCTCTTTGATTCACTGCAAAGCAAATACTGCTCTCACTGCCCTTATGTAGTTAAGACAAGTACTGCATATCACACGTTAACTAATATGATCCTTGTACAACAACATTTTCAGCTATGCATTTCCATTTGCTTACTACAAGTGATTTTTTTTATTGAATTTCCCCAAAATCGGTATGATCATATCAGACTCGCATCAGACCCATCTGCAGGGCAAAAAACAACTTCAGGCTTTACTAGGACAACAGATAACAACATTTGAATTGCTTTCTCAGTCTTGTGCACTTCTACTTTATTTTACTCCTATAGAAAAACATACCATTAAACAATATTATCTGTTTATAGACATCTGATTTCATGCATGTTATCTCTTACCCCATCCAAACCTTATAGATATAAAGTCTAGAGCTGCAAAGCTGGCCACATACAATTTTTATTGTTATGAGAAGATCTACCTTCACCTGATGGCACCAATCACTAGAACAGCAAGAAGGAAATTCCCTCCACACCCCCCCCCCTTCCTCTTTAGTGGGGGCACAGACCACAGTATAAACTCAACCAAGGTTCTGAACCTTACCCATTCCATGCTTCTATTGCTCTCAGTATCCCAGTTGGAGAGATTTGAATTCACCTTGTGTCGTAGTGGCCACCACCAGAGCAAGAAGTGAAGTCCCAACATGGAACAAAAGCAGCACTAAATGTCCAGCAGAGGTTCTAAACCTTTTCACTTTGTCAAACACAAAACAAAGGATTATTTTGGCTGATGTTCAACTTTTATCTCACACAGATATAGATTATATAATAATTGTAATAGGGGAACTAAACGATAAGGCCTTCCAAACAATTCTCTATTCATATTCACTCCCTATTGTTTGTTGAATAGTTTACCCATTACTGCCACTGTGACAGCATTGCATGGCATTAGCTTATCATTTATGCCCAGTGCTATGATTATTTACTTTTAGTCTTTGAGGGATGGGGAGGCACACTTTATACACTTGCTGTGGTGGCTTGCTAAACTAGGGGAAAACAAAATCATTCAGAGAAGACTGGCAACATGTCCAATTATTTCCTCCCCTGACATTATTATTATTATACAGGATTTATATAGCGCTAACAGTTTGCGCAGCGATTTACAAGAGGGCAAACTGTGCCGTTACAATACAGTTCAATACAGGAGGAATCAGAGGGCCCTGCTCATTAGAGTTTACAATCTAAAAACACCAGCCGGTGTTTGCTGGTACCTTATGGCCTTTAGACCATCTCTTGATTTTGTTGAATGTGATGGATCAGGAGACTCATCTAATGTGTTTGGTCATCTTAGTGCTTGCCCTACATGGCGGATCTGATGACAGTTTCAAGTCTTTGGATTCAGCAAATGTCAAGCAGTATGCACTATGGTTAGAATAGAAGTTCTATTCACTGTTCTCCACCCAAAAAACAATTGTACAGGTACCCATTTGCGTCTCCTCTCTATATTGGCTTAAACATGAACACATTGCCAAGCTGTTTTGTTTGATCATGTTTGTACCTGCTCACAACCTTTTTAAATCTCTGGCCACCACTAGAGGAGTCCTGTATTTCTAATATTTGCAAGTAAAATTACCAATTCAAGCATTGCTTGAGACAACTGAGCTGAAGTGATTAATTATGGAGTTATAAGCAAAAAAGTGCTCATTATCAGAGACAGAAATTTCCTGCTATAGAAAAATCTCTAGGCAATCACAAACCTTCCCCTTATCCCATCAGAAATGTATTGCACTTCATATGTGCCACAGTAGAGCATTGGCTTCTTGGCTTTTATATATTGCATTCATAACTATGTTTTCCATGCAACTGTTAAAGTACACACTACACTTTTTTGTGATGTGGTACAGTTTACATATACTATGCAGTGTCCCACTCAATCCAGATGGCTAAAAATTGGATAAAAAACTCAATTTATTTTGAAAGACTGTGCCTATAGTAGACATTCTTCATCTGGCCAACTTTGTCATCAGTCATGCAGTGTTATGTGACAGTGTCAATATTTGGTAGGGGTGCAACCAATTACATGGCAGCTCTGCCCCTTTCTTAAACTTGACCCACTGATGACACTATCAATGTAAATTGGAGGCAGAAAGCAAGAAGGTCAATGACCGGTAACCATGAGGCTGGGGCAGAAGAGAAGGTACTGTCACATGTATATGGAAGTGCTTTGTTGCTTTTAATCAGGAGTTATGAATATGCTAAAGGTACCTTAGTCTCCTACCTCCACTTATTGCTCCCTACTAAAATATCCAGGTAAGATCCCCAAAATACTTTTCTGATATCTGGAATAGGGTGCAGGGCTCTGACAGTTTGGTGGTTAGACATAAAGGGCAAAAAAACTTGACTTTAAGTCCATTGTGAAGGAAAAAAGAAGACAAGCACCTATTCAGTAATTTCAAGATCAATCATGCACCATAAAGAACATTTTAAATCTGAAGTGCACACAACTTTGTTTTAATTGCAAAAGAGAATGATTGATGTGCTGTTTCTGCTTTTAGATGTAGAAATTTTTCTGTCTAGGAAACGGACCACTAGCTTTTAGCTGGCAAAACTTGGTGCCGATCCCAGTGTCAACTTGTTTTCCGATCTCAGGCCTCGGGCAAAAATAATATTATAAGCTCAGTGGAGCAGGGAATCGTTTTTGCCAGCAAAATTTCCAAATGCACTAGCGGCACTTTATGAGGGGAAAAAAAATGTGATATTATTAAAACTCGTTCTTTCTAATAGGAGAATTTTGTAGACTGAGCACATATAATAATCTTCGGTTTATACATTATTCAAAACTAAATTTAAAAATAAGAGTGCAGTTATCTTGGGTTTTAGAGGGTTTTTCACATGAAAAAGATGGTACAAAGTGCTTTTATTAATCAAAGCAGCATTTAGTTTTCAGAGTAAGTTAAATGAAGCACTAAGCACCAACATCATTAAAAAGCACTGAATCTATTTTCAAGAATTTCTGCCAGCTTGTTCCCGTTCAAGGGGGAAGGATGGGTTTTCTGTAATATTAAAAGCTGGCAAACAGCTGAAATATAACTAGCGGTACCAGAAGCCAATTAAGATCAAAGCAGAGATTTTCAGTAGTGCGGCTTCATCGTTTCAATATTAAACAATTTTTTTCGCTTTGACATAGATCAAGAGGTGTTAATGCAGATTCTTTGAAACAAGTCAAGTAGTGTTTTTAAGTGACAGAATGGGCATTTGTTCTATCGCACTCAATTAGTATCATGCCCCGGAATTCTCTGTATTTCTCCAATGCTGTATCTGATGTATCTGTTGCTGACAAACAAGAAAAGCACTGTAGGCTTTCATTGAAGAAGACGTGTCTGGAACAGAGAGAGAGAGAAGAAGAGACTAAGTACACAGTTATGTAGAACAAAGCACACACATTTGTATTCCTCCCTCCTACATAATCTGAAGAAAACATACACATGTATTTGATCCGAAAGGCGGCAGATGTTCCTTCTCTATAAATGGTAATAAAATGGTCATGCTAGCGATCGAGAGACTTTGATGAGCAAACTGGAATATTAGGACGTGTTTCTGTAGTTACAGTGCAGGCTGATAATGAGCAGTTGCAGGAGACAAGTGAAATCAATGAATGAAGTGCTAATGCTATGCTGAAAACAGTGCGTTCTGCTGAAAATGAAAAATTCACTCAGTTTACCTTTAAACTCCAGTTAAAGTGGTTGTAGCCCGAAAAAAAAAAAAAAAGATCCTGTTCCTTGAAAGCAAGATATACAGCACAGTGCTTGTGCCATATCATTTGTCCCTCTATGCTGTAAAATACCTGGTTGGTCCTGCCTGTTCCTGTGTTCCCCTTAGTGTGCTGACCATGCTAATCAAGGCTGCTGATCCATAACACCGTGGTCAGTTTACAAGCCTTTGTCATCCCGCTGTCTCTCCTCTCTCCCCCTCCCTCCCTGCCTGTCAGCTCGGGAGTCTGTGTGCGACCCGTCTCCTCCGTGCCCCCCTTGCTGCTGTGGCTGTCAAATCACTAATCACAAATCTTGGAATTCCCTCTGTTACAGAAAGATATACTGTGCAGTATCTGTGTTTCCAAAATTATGCAGCAAAATACCTTATTTTAGAGCGCCGCTGTGTTCTCATGTAACCTCCCACGGCACCTGCATAACAACTAAGAATATGGAAGTATTTTTTAATATGTTTTAAAGCTGGCCTTCGATGTTTTTTTGTTTTTTTCATTCATCCAACACATTCCTCTAGCCCAGGGGTCTCCAAATTTTCTAAACTAAGGACCAATTTACTGTAATTCAGACTGTCAGAGGGAGGAATAGTGCCCCATTGTTGGTGTCAGTGAAAGGAATAGTGCCCCATTGTTGGTATCAGTGAAAGGAATAGTGTCCCATCGTTGGTGTCAGTGGAAGGAATAGTGCCCCATTGTTGATGTCAGTGGAAGGAATTGTGGCTTATTGCAGATGTCAGTGGCAGGAATAATGCCTCAAGGGCTAGATAAAGGCAAGCAAAGGGCCACATCCAGGGCCACAGTTTGGGGACCACTGCTCTAGCCACACAAATTAGGTAGATGGAGGAATCCCCCCACTGCGGCATTGTATTCTGACAGCTGGAATTGCCGCTGTCAAGATACAATGATCAATGGCTGCAGCTGCTGATTGACTAAGGTTTCCAGCATGTCCTTCCACAGACATCAAACAAATAACTTGATTTCTGTTGAGCAGGGATAGCTTCACATTGATCAAAATTCAACCAGTCTCTGCTTAACTAGTTGAATTTGAGTCTATGACCAGCTTTAGTGCTCAGAACTGTATGAAGCAAACCTGTGTCAGCAGCACGCTGGAGATGTGGGCCACTACTATCAGACAGTGCAGTGGTATTGGTCTCCTGCGATCTGCCACGCCCCCTTCACAGTGCTCCAACAACATTGCTCAGGAGGAGTACTGTGAAGGAGGCCGGTCAGGGCACAGGAGACCACAAAAATTTAGTAGTTCTCTGTCTGTTTTAAAAATGTTTTAATTTTATTGGAAAAACCAGGTAGTACAAAACAGTCAACATTCCTATTTAACATAACAATGTTTCAGACCATGTCTAATCCTTTATCAAGCTAGAAATAAACTGTTTGCTCCTAGTTTGACAAAGGGCAAGACATGGACCAAAAACGTTACTATGTGAGATGGAAGCTTGACTGTTCTGTACCGCTGCACTTTTAAAATAATGTGAAAGAGCTTTTAATAGCGACAAAGACCTGTGTGTGTGGTTGTACTTTGTTTTTGAAGGCTTCGGGTTCCTCCTAGTTGTTGAAGGAGGTTTTATCATGGCACCAGGCAATAAATACTATTATCCCCCCTGAAATAAAAGTACTTTGGACCACAGTAGTCCCAGCACCACAACCCTCTGTGTTCTTAGCACTTAAACATGAAAAAGCCCAATTCTTTACTTTTTAAGCAGTCTGACATCATAACAATAAAAAAAAAAAAAAAAAGACTTACATTGGACTTTAAAGAGGCTTGTCACAAGTGGGCCTATGCAAGAATCTGATTGTTCATTTTAAAATGATTACAGTTGCTCAGGGTTCCTTTATGAAAGATTTATTTTTGTCTCCCCTTATAGATTTATCTACTATTTATGGGTTCGAAGAGTTAAGGGTTAGAGGTCACATGACTTTTAGAGCTTGGGTGAGCCTTAGTTCACATAGCATGCATTGCAGTTTAGGGTCAGGCTCTCAAAAGCAGCCTGCGTTGTCGTAAATTTTAGACTGAGTATTTTGATTCATGCTTAAACCCAAATGTGACTTTCTCTGTAATCTGTGTCCTGTCTAATATGCTGCAGCTTAATTTCACAGAGCTGAGAGTGCTCTGCAATACAAAGAGAGGGCAAGCAGTTTAATTTTACATACCAGTGGTGCTCAGTGGCCATAAAAAAGTATAGTGCAACTTATGCACTTTTAACATATGGGTGTGTTACTTATTTTATTATACTTTAAGAGGTTTTGATAAATTTTATTACTCTATTTGAAGCCCTTATGGTTTTTGGCATTCTTTGGATTGTGGACCAGATGATGTTTTCCATGATATGGATATATGTCTGATGCCCGTTTGACTTTCCTATAATTTGGGGTCAATTAATTTGCTGTTTGAATGCAGTTTTGATGGGTAGAGGTGCACATGGTGTCCTTCACTTGGTGTTTTACTAAGAAGATTCATCTATTGCTCACATATTTATGTACTGAGAGAATGGAAGAATGGAATGAGAAAATTGAGAAGAAATCTATAGTGCATTTTCCTTTGTCCACAAATACTTCCAGGTATAAAAAACTCCTCTGCTCTGTCTAAACAGCAGGATGGTCTGCAGGTTAGAAAAGCACCCTCAGTGGGTCCTCTGGCTTGTTCAAACTGTGTATGTGCATTGCACTCTTTCTTTCTAGTTGCAGCAGCTGAGCTTAGCGGTGTGCTACAGCCGCTGTTAGAGGGAAAATGAGCGCACTGCGTATGGGGGCCCATTTCTAACTGTTGACCTATCCTGCTGTTTGGGCAAGATGGAGGCGATTGGCTATCTGGGAGTATTTGCATATGGTCTACCAAAATGAAGTGGAAAAGGAGCGTATTTTTAAAAAGCTGAGCAGTGGTATGTAATGAGATGGGGATGCTTGTACGCATGGGGTTTTTTGTTGGAAATGTGAAGGAAATATGAATGAACCCTTTAAATTTCCAGTGTGTATGAAATAGAAGTAGATTTGTATAGCGAGGCAGCATGGGTTATTGGCACACATGGGGTGCTCTCGGGTGCTCAGTGCAGAAGACATGTATTGGCCAGATGGCTTATTACAGTTGGGTGAATGAAGCTTTTGCTTTGTATCATACTGCATACCATTAAAATACACACAGGATACTATGTCCGCTGATGCTGCACTCTTTGTTCACTTGAATTGCTCTTCCCGCAGAACCCCTTAGCTGGACAGAGCAATGGAATGCCAGGAGACATCGCTTAGGCGCTTAGGCGCTGGCTGTGTGTCTACATCAAGTCAATATGTCTCGCCAATATTAAGCTATTTCTCTTTTTAGACTGAATGTCATCCATGAGTTCTATCTTATTCTTCAAATTGTATTAACATAACCCATGTACTTTCCGACCATGAAATTCTAATACTGAGTGAAAAGACTTTTTAATTAAAAATGAATGTATACTTTTACCTTGAACTACTCTGCTAGTTTGCTGGCTTAAATTCTCTTTCTTACATACAGCAAGCACAATGGCTTTCCATGTAGGTAAAGGTGGAAGGTATAGGCAATATGAACTACAAGTAATACTTCCAACATCTGTTAACTCTGTCATCATGTCACTTAACATTCATGTTCTGCTGTGCCCGTGCAGCGAGATTTCTGCTGTGTCTGCTGTTTGCAATGTGTGAGAGCCAAAGAAAAATCATGGTATTTGCTTTGTACTTTGTTTTACTGTCAACAAAACATGGTTGAAGGCACGTTCGGTTAAAATAAACACGCTGCCATCATGACTGTCTAGCGGTGCATTTTATTATTTTGTTTTCTGTAGCAGTTCATGTTTTTATAGGTGTTTTGATTTAAGTTCAGCACATCTATATAGTAAATTAGAATTGTCTGGTGTGCTCTGTGCAGAGTTATGGCCCTATAGTAATCGGAGTTGAGGGAAGAAATTGCTGTCCATTTGTGAACTAACCAGACGCAATATACGTTTCACCCAGCACGTAGAATTGCTAGTCAGGACGTGTTATGCGAGTACAGTAGAGGCTGAGAGCAAATACACTACATGCATCTGTGACTGAACAATGGGATAACATTAAAAGGGAAAATACAATAGTTTGTGGTCTTTTTTTTTTTCAACAAATACACATTTAAAGGGGGACGTCCCAAGGGGGGGAACACGTTAGCACAGCAGGGGAGATCACTATACTAACATCATAAAATTAGTACAGGGGCTCCGACCTGAGCTGTCAGTTTGTTTTTGTTCAACCTGCTGGGATGTATGAAAAAAAAACTTGTGGTGTGTACAAGGCTTTAAAGTTCCAGACAGTGGTGTACCTAGAGTATCTGACTGCAGCGGCCGATCATTTTTCAACATCCACATCCCCTTCAGTAAAGGCCCCCCTTTCCAGTACAGATGCCCCCAGTGTAGACATCCAAAGAACAACCCCCCCTCCCCATTACAGATGCCCCCAGCACAGTCCAAACCCCTCATTCAAGCCTAACCTTTGAGGACAGACCCACCCACCAAGTATAGATGCCCCCTCCCAGCCTAAGCCCCCAGCACAGACCCCCTCAGTACAGACACCCCCTCCCAGCCTAACCACCCAATGCAGACTCTCCTTCAGTACAGATCTCTTCAGCAGATGCTGCAGCAGTTCAGAGTGAGAGAAGTCCTGACTTCTGGACAGATCCCGGAACCAGTCCCTTTTGACACTGCTTCCAAGCCTAACTCTTTGGTACATACCACCAAACTTCAGACCCCAGCCTAACCTCCTAATACAGACCTGCCCTGCAGACTCCCCTTTAGTTCAGAGCTCCTTACCAAATACAGTAGAAGTTCAGACTGAAGGAGGTCCCTCCATCAGCTGTGTTATATGACAGGAGCTATATTACTAGCACATAGAAATAAATAAATAAATGCAATGCACATGAAAGTACAACCCGATCGCCCAGTAAGTGAGCTTTAATGCCTGAGAGGTGGCACAGCTTCTGTATTATGTGACCACAGTGATTGGCAACAACAACAACTCGATCAGTGGTGTGGTGATTGGGCATTAAAGTCCTTTTTTGCCAATACATATATTTATTAAATGGTTAGTTAGAGGTTAAATGCACATCAAGTCACATGCATTTTCAATGCTTTGTAATGAGTATTTATATGCAGTATGAAAGGACCCTTAAGGAGATTAGCATTGTTACACAATAAAAAATGTAAATATATACTTTTAATTATCCAATCACAATTGCATAATTGAAATGTCGTATTTACAAAATGTATTGTGTGAAGATTCTCAGCTCCTTGCTGCCATGTACTTTATACATTCCACCTGTGTTCCTCTTGCTGATGCATTTCACTCACAATGATCTCTATGCATAGGCTTATTTGATTAAATTGCATCAGCAGGATGATTGTCTTTGATCTAGTGATGGAATAACGTACATGTGGCAAGGAGTTAGGACTACGGCTTCCTTTCTTTCTCTCTATGTGCTATATGAGGCCAGAGTGATCTATTGTGATAGCTAAAGCTGAATGACCTGAGGACACATATCTGGAGCAGTGGGATATTTACAGCTTACTATACAGTTCAAATATATGTATATTTCAACATTATGTTATTTTGCCTGTGGTTCTGCTTTAATGATTATATAAGAGCTGAATTAGTCATTATACGATCATGGCTATGCCATGATCTGATAAGAATATTGTTAGTATTGATCACTGACACTCAGGGGTTGATTTATTAAAGGCAAATAGGCTGTTAACTGTACGGGGTAATTTTCACTTTGCAAGGCCATTTTCCCTTAGTTAAGCGAAAATGGTGAAAACTCACTTTGCAAACAATACCTGAACATATGCAAGGAAATTTTTTTTTAAAAAGTGTATTTGGCTTGCCCACGATTGGATGATGGAAGTCAGAAGAACTTCACCTCATTCACTAAGCTAAGGGAAAATTCCTTTGCAAAGTGTAAAGGAAATGTATAAATTCTGTATAAAACTGCCTTCTATTTTTGTATGGTTTGCCTATGTATTGTACACTGCACTCGTGCACACGGCACTAATAATGTTTTCATTACATGTTTGCATTCTTTCGAGTGCTGATTAGAATTTGGCCTGCCTGTGTTACGCCCCTTTTTACCATGAAAGTACAATTGTAATATTAATGTGATACCTACGTAATCGTGTGTATAAAAAACTTCAATTGCGTCAAACAAACAGAACAGTTATTTGGAAAGATGCTGAGTGTATCTTTTTGTGTCTGTTCCCTACTGCAGTAGTTAATATTAATTTGGAACCACTAATCAATATGAGGATAGGAGTTGCCTATCTATAACGATTCCAGAACAAAAGTAAAGAACATGCTTTATTTGCCTTTGGTAAATCAACCCCACAGTCTTGCATGCATGGATGTATGTTCACCATAATCTCTGCTTGTGTTGACCATCCCCTGAACACCTTGGTCAAGTGTTGAAGACATGGAGAGACTGTGCACGTTTCTTGTCACTAAACAAGACTTTCGTTTTCAAGTTTAAAAAAGGGTATTTTCTCTTCGTTTATATGCCACTTTAATAAGATCAGCCCATATTTCAATAAAGTAATGGAACTGACAGAATTGTACATGGATTTGTAACAAATAACATTTAACCCAGCCGCCCGTGTAACATGAATTGTTATTGTAGATAAATCCACAGGGAGAGTACTGATAAATTAGCGGTTAAAATTGACAAGTGACAAAACATCATTTGTCTTCTTTCAACAGTGAAGGTGATATCTGTGCATTTCAAATAATGCCTTTCCCAGCGAGCTGAACTGTGAAAATAACAGGCAACGCTTGTGCAAACGTGCTATTCCTCCTAAATCCCTTTTTATAACAGCCTTGCAGCACACCGGGAGATTATTCCCCATTGCTTTAAAACAAAAAAAGTTTTTTTTTTTATTATTTTTTTTTTCTACTGTATATGGGAATTATTGGCTATGTGGATTTGTTGTAGGGCAATCCTCAGCATGTAGTGTACCTTTCGTGCAGTCACACATGCGTGCGTAGTAAAAGTCTTTCTGAATAAAACAAACAATTTGTTAAGTCTTTACTGGGAGCATTCCAGACCTGATGACATTTCAGCACGAGATCTCGCTAGAATACAATTTGATCCGTAGGAGAGAATATTTTGTATTACAAGCATACATCGAGGTAAAAGGTTTCATACTTTCCAGTCCCACTGGGAGATTTAGGTTTGCCAGTGGAATGTTCAGAATCATGTATGGTGTATTCTAAGCAGACAGCAATAAGTGCCTGCAGCTTGTCTGCATATATGCCGTATCATGCAGGGAAAGAATTAAAATCGTATGTCAAGACTAAATCAAACAGCCCATGCACAGATTCCTGTGTTATATCCCTTTTAATGATCTTTAAGTTCAGAAAAATACTTGGTAATCTGCCTGAAATGCACTTGGCTCTTAATTTTCTATTGTGGGCTGACAAAAATGAGCTTTTGAATGGACTGAGTGATGTGATTGTATGAGCCACCTGTACAGACAGTCTAGATAGAGTTCATGCCGAAAGGCAGTGCTTACAGGAGTCACTTTGCTCATTTAGTTCACAGTACCAGGTTCTCTTTATAGCCCACCACCTCACCTGCTAATACTTATTTTCCAATACTACCCCCCCACCAAAGCCCCAAGTAGAAAGCACCGTGTAAGTTTTTTTTTGGACTATATCAGAGCTTATACAGTGCTAAGAACCACATTACAGTGTCTTGTCCTGTAGAACAAGCACCCAAGCACAAAGGAGGAAGGGGAGGAGAAGGTCATTAGTTCCTCCATACCCAAGAGGACTATTTTTTTTTCGTTCATCAATACATTTGAGATGTAAAAGTAATCCCCAAAATATTTTATTTGGAATGATGTTTTTCATATAGTAGCCACCTAGTAAAGCCAAGATGCCCTTGTTATAAAGAGTGAAGGGTTTATGTTCCTTTTAGCATAAGAACCCTAAGTATGGAGCAGATTAAAAAATATGTACAACATATGGGGGGATTTACTAAAACTGGTGCACACAGAATCTGGTGCATCTGTGCATAGTAACCAATCAGCTTCTAACTTTAGCTTGTTCAATGAAGCTTTGACAAATAAACCTAGAAGCTGATTGGTTACTAAGCACAACTGAACCAGAGTCTGTGTGCACCAGTTTTAGTAAATCCCCCCCATAAAGTTTACCTGTTATCTGACCTACTAAGGAACCTAACCCTCATTGATTGAAGAAAGAGAATGAAAATGAATGAGAAAACTATGTTCTATAGTGGTGTTTTGATTGTGCATTAGAATGAACTTGATCAAGGCCCCCTTATGTTTTTTTTTTTTATCTGACTGCACTTAATCCTACAAATAAATGTTGTATATTGGTAATGTGACCAAATACAGATTTGAGATATATTAAACATTGCAGGTTAAAAGCACAAATAATTTATGAATATTGTCTTTCTTTGTAGGTGAAATCTCTTCTCGGAATTTGAGGAGCCATCTGTTTAATGAACCATGAAGCTCTATGGGCTTCTTGCCGGCAAAGTGCTGGTAATGGTGTCTTTGGTCTATGCAGTTAGTTTTCCTGAAGACGATGAACCTATCAACTTTATAGATTACCACTGTAAGTAAATGCTTACTTATGTTAAAATTCATTAGTTGCTTGCACAAGTTAATATTAGAATATAAGTCATTATCTGATTAGTTGCTGTGGGTTCCTGCATTTCATGCCATTGCTGATTGTAATAGGCAATTAAATATTAAGTGTAATGCCCTTAAGCCTATATAGGGGATCACTTAGTTTAATATATGTCAGCCCTAGAGTTACTTAAAGTTGATGTGTCCTAGTAGAAAATATGTCATTTGAGGGGGATGTAAGTCACATTTGCTGACATTGGTCATATTTTATTCATTTATATTCAAGACTCTGCTACAGGGATTAGTCCAAACCCTTCTACACCTGGTATATACAGCTAATCAATCCTGTATATTGATTCTTGAGCCGTGTAATCCAATGTGATGGTGTTTCCCATTTTAACTTGCAGATTCAAGGCAATATCCAGTATTTAGAGGACGCCCTTCAGGCAATGAATCACAGCACAGCTTGGACTTTCAACTGATGTTAAAAATTCGAGACACACTTTATGTTGCTGGAAGGTAATTTCCTTTAATCTCTTTATTTAAATTGGTCTTGTATTTTTATTCTAGCAATTCGTTTTTTAACACACATGAAAAATCTTCTGTTGAAATGAAAACAGTGATCTCTATCAGCATTTTGTGTTTCATGCTTAGAAAGTAATGGAATGGTAATAAAGATCTACCAAGTCACACTGAGCTGCCATGTGATACACTGTGTTCCAGCCTGCCTCGCTGGCTTCTACCATACAAAGCTTATCACAAGAATGACAAGAAAGTGAAAATATTTCTTTGGATTGTAGCTCTTTTAGTTACTGCTTAAGACGCTCTAATAAAGCATGCAACAACAGCATGAATAAACGAGAATGACTACAGTCAGGTCTATATCATATTAAAAAGTTGTCATATGCCTAGGGAGTCGCTATGCTCTGGGGCAGCATAAAGCAGTTTCATTTTTAGCATTTAATTCATGTTCTTTCTTGCTTCTAAGGGCTATGTCACAGGAAAGATATTAAGCAGCTACAGAATTGATGTTCTTCAATTTTTTTTACAAATAAAAAAATCCAATTGCAGTTAATGAAAGGTCTGTGTTGTAGCGATTCCAGCCATTTGTAACTCTGTTATCGAGCAATTGACTTTTTGCAGCATGTGCAGTTTCACTCGCTATCTGTGCAGCTGCTACTGATCATAGCACACCAGCAATTTGTAGCTGCAAAGACATGTACTGTATTTGGCTACAGAAGAAATGTTATTGTAGTCCAGAGAATATAATCAGAGACATTTGTAGCTGATACAGAGCTACTAGTTTGCCACCTTGGGCCAGTACACACTGGTGCTTTTGTGGTAACGAGTAGTAAAATGTGCACGTTGACATTACCGTGAGCACATGGCAAGGCATGTATCACAGTGCTGTACATTGCAATACCATGTGTTTTGAATAGCACCCCAAAGCACTTTAGTGCTCTTGCATTGGGTGTTGTGGTACATTGCGCAAAAAAAAGTGCTATGCACAATTTCCGGCACGTTAAAAATAAAGGTAATGCATTGGCATGAGCCAAACTCTAAAATGCTTGTATACTTGATAGGCTGGTCTTAGGAACTATTATCACGTGACTGAATCATTAACAGATATATCCTCATTGTTAAAGCGTAGCAAACCGCGTTAAAAAAAATAAATAAAAAATCTGGTTCCCCCACAGGCTCATGCCATAATGCGTTAGTATGTACCACATACTAGCACATTACGGAAGACTTGCCTATACCCTGGATCCCTCCAGTGGCACCCTGCCACTGGTGACAGGGACTCCATCTTCACCCGGTCTTCCTTCCGAGTTCAAAGACTCCGACCATTTGAATGGCCAAGCCACGGTGACATCACTCCTGCGCAAGCGTGTGGGAGTCACAGCCACGGCGCAGCTTTCTCAGTGGATGGCATGCCGTCCATTTAGAGCGCAGTGAATGTGCGCCGGTGATGTCACCCAGCTGCTACATATGTAAATATCTCCTAAACGGTGCGTGTTTAGGAGATATTCACTGTACCTACAGTTTAGCCTTATTATAGGCTTACCAGTAGGTACAAGATAAAAAGTGGAGTTTACTACCGCTTTAAAGTGGAAGTAAACCCATGGATTTAACCACTTCAATACAGGACATTTATACACCCTTCCTGCCCAGGCCAATTTTTAGCTTTCAGTGCTCTCACACTTTGAATGCAAATTACTCAGTCACGCAACACTGTACCCAAACAAACTTTTTATAATTTTTTTCATACAAATAGAGCTTTCTTTTGGTGGTATTTAATCACCACTGGGTTTTTTATTTTTTGCGACATAAGTGAAAAAAGAGCGAAAATTTTGAAAAAAAAACACTTTTTTTTTAGTTTCTATGATAAAATTTTGCAAATAAGTCATTTTTATTCATACATTTTGGCCAAAATTTATACTGCTACATCTCTTTGGTAAAAATAAGCCAAATTAGTGGATATTATTTAGTCTCTGTGAAAGTTACAGAGTCTACAAGCTATGGTGCAAATCATTGAAAATTGATCACACCTGATCACACCTGATGCACTGACGGCCTATCTCATTTCTTGAGGCCCTGAAATGTCAGGAAAGTACAAATACCCCCCAAATGACCCCTTTTTGAAAAGTAGACAGTCAAAGGTATTTAGTAAGAGGCATGGTGAGTTTTTTGAAGTTGTATTTTTTTCCCACAATTCTTTTGAAAATTAAGATTTTTTTTTTCACAAAATTGTCATAATAACAAGTTATTTCTCACACACAGCATATGCATACTTCCAATTACACCCCAAAATACATTCTGCGACTCCTCCCGAGTATGGCTATACCCCATGTGTGTGACTTTTACACAGCCTGGCCACACAGAGAGGTCCAACATGCAGGGAGCACAATCAGGGGTTCTAGGAGCATAAATTACACCTCTAATTTCCTAACAACCTATTACATTTGTGAAGGCCCTGGAGCACCAAGACAAGCACCAAGACAATGGAATTACCCACAAAATGACCCCCTTTTGGAAAACAAACAACGTATATTCTATGAGGCATTTTGAGTCTTTTGAATGGTTAATTTTTTACACAAGTCTTCAGAAAATGTGATAAGAAAATGAAATTCTTTTTTTTTTTTTTTTTTTAACACAAAGTTGTCAATTTATTTTTAAAGATATTTCTAACACATAGCATGTATATAGCAAAAATTACACCCCAAAACACATTCTGCTACTCGTCCTGAGTATGGCAACACCACATGTGTGAGACTTTTACACAGCCTGGCCACATACAGAGGCCCAACGTGCTAGGAGCATAAATTACACATCTCATTTCATTCCTACCTATCACACTTTTGAAGGTCCTTGAGGACCAGTACAATGGAATTACCCACAAAATGACCCCATTTTGGAAAGCAAACACCCCAACGTATATATTCTATAAGGCATGGGCTGAAGATAGGTACTCGGGTACTCTGTTGGGCTGGAGACAGGTACTCGGGTACTCTGATGGTCTGGTGACAGGTACTCAGGTACTCTGATGGTCTGGTGACAGGTACTCAGGTACGCTGATGGCCTGGTGACAGGTACTCGGGTACTCTGATGGACTGAAGATAGGTACTCGGGTACGTACTCTGATGGGCTGGTGGCTGGTACTTGGGTACTCTGATGAGTGCTGACAGGCACTTAGATGGGCTGTGACAGGTACTCAGATGGACTGTGACAGGTACTTGGGTACTCAGATGAACTGACAGGTACTCAGGTGGGCCATGACAGGTACTCGGGTACTCAGATGGACTGTGACAGGTACTCGGGTACTCAGATGAACTGGGACAGGTACTCAGGTACTCGGGTACTCAGATGGGCTGTGACAGGTACTCGGGTACTCATATGTACTGTGACAGGTACTCAGATGTACTGTGACAGGTACTCGGGTACTCAGATATAATGTGACAGGTATTCAGGTACTCAGAAGGGCTGTGACAGGTACCTAGATATACTGTGACAGGTACTCAGGTACGCTGATGGCCTGGTGACAGGTACTCGGGTACTCTGATGGACTGAAGATAGGTACTCGGGTACGTACTTTGATGGGCTGGTGACTGGTACTTGGGTACTCTGATGAGTGCTGACAGGCACTTAGATGGGCTGTGACAGGTACTCAGATGAGCTGTGACAGGTACTTGGGTACTCAGATGAACTGACAGGTACTCAGGTGGGCTGTGACAGGTACTCAGGTGGGGCGTGACAGGTACTCGGGTACTCAGATGAACTGTGACAGGTACTCAGGTACTCGGGTACTCAGATGTACTGTGATAGGTACTCAGATGTACTGTGACAGGTACTCGGGTACTCAGATATAATGTGACAGGTACTCAGGTACTCAGATGGGCTGTGACAGGTACTCAGATATACTGTGACAGGTACTTAGGTACTCGGCTACTCAGATATACTGTGACAGGTACTCGGGTACTCAGATGGGCTGTGACAGGTATTTAGGTACTTGGGTACTCAGATATACTGTGACAGGTACTCAGGTACTCAGATATACTGTGACAGGTACTCAGGTACTCAGATGGACTGTGACAGTTACCCATGTACTTGGGTACTCAGATGGACTGTGACAGTTACTCATGTACTCAGGTACTCAGATGGTCTGTGACAGTTACTCATGTACTCAGGTACTCAGGCTGTGACAGGTACTCAGGTACTCAGATATACTGTGACAGGTACTCGGGTACTCAGGCTGTGACAGGTACTCATGTTCTCAGATATACTATGACAGGTACTCAGGTACTCGGGTACTCAGATGGGCTGTGACAGGTACTCGGGTACTCAGATGTACTGTGATAGGTACTCAGATGTACTGTGACAGGTACTCGGGTACTCAGATATAATGTGACAGGTACTCAGGTACTCAGATGGGCTGTGACAGGTACTCAGATATACTGTGAAAGGTACTTAGGTACTCGGCTACTCAGATATACTGTGACAGGTACTCGGGTACTCAGATGGGCTGTGACAGGTACTCGGGTACTCAGATATACTATGACAGGTACTTAGGTACTCGGCTACTCAGATGGACTGTGACAGGTACTCGGGTACTCAGATGGGCTGTGACAGGTACTCAGGTACTTGGGTACTCAGATATACTGTGACAGGTACTCAGGTACTCAGATGGACTGTGACAGTTACCCATGTACTCGGGTACTCAGATGGACTGTGACAGTTACTCATGTACTCAGGTACTCAGGCTGTGACAGGTACTCAGGTACTCAGATATACTGTGACAGGTACTCGGGTACTCAGGCTGTGACAGGTACTCATGTTCTCAGATATACTATGACAGGTACTCAAGTACTCGGGTACTCAGATGGGCTGTGACAGGTACTCGGGTACTCAGATGTACTGTGATAGGTACTCAGATGTACTGTGACAGGTACTCGGGTACTCAGATATAATGTGACAGGTACTCAGATGGGCTGTGACAGGTACTCAGGTACTCAGATATACTGTGAAAGGTACTTAGGTACTCGGCTACTCAGATATACTGTGACAGGTACTCGGGTACTCAGATGGGCTGTGACAGGTACTCGGGTACTCAGATATACTATGACAGGTACTTAGGTACTCGGCTACTCAGATGGACTGTGACAGGTACTCGGGTACTCAGATGGGCTGTGACAGGTACTCAGGTACTTGGGTACTCAGATATACTGTGACAGGTACTCAGGTACTCAGATATACTGTGACAGGTACTCAGGTACTCAGATATACTGTGACAGGTACTCGGGTACTCAGGCTGTGACAGGTACTCGTGTTCTCAGATATACTATGACAGGTACTCAGGTACTCGGCTACTCAGATGGACTGTGACAGGTACTCGGGTACTCAGATGGGCTGTGACAGGTACTCAGGTACTCGGGTACTCAGATATACTGTGACAGGTACTCAGGTACTCAGATATACTGTGACAGGTACTCAGGGTACTCAGATGGACTGTGACAGTTACTCATGTACTCGGGTACTCAGATGGGCTGACAGATACTCGGGTACTCAGATGGGCTGTGACAGGTACTTTGATGGGTGGTGACAGGTCCTCTTTATTGGGGGGGGGCAATCCGTTTGTGTTGGTGTGTACTGTAATTGGTAACGAGATGTTACCGCAATCTCCTTCTCACACACGATTAGTGTGTGAGGAGGAGAACCCAGTAACATCTCGTTACCGTGGTTTGTTGACATTCTGTGACCGGCTGTGATTGGACATATGACTATAGCCTGGTATTGAAGTGGTTAACAGTTTCAAAAAACAGTTACATTTCCGGCACATGTCGGGAATGTAACTGTCACATTGTATGTGATCTCAACCAAACTGTTAAATCATCCAATAGCTAGTGTCATAACTGATCACATGTGCAGCATCATGGCAGTTTAAGATCAAACAGAGGCCAAGATGGCAGCTTCCTTGGCTGAAAACAATAGGAGGGTTTACTTCAACTTTAAGCTTCAAACACATGAACGTTTGGCACCCAGTCAATGCTTCAATTTGAAAGGAGGTCACATAAGGTTCTTAACTTCATATTACACCTGGTCATCACAGGGTAGATTCGAGAATACTGGTTGTACAAAGTCCCCTTGTTGTTTGTCAGATGTTCATTGGCAATAATAATTTCTGCCCTACACACGATTCCCCTGCTATAACTGACTATGTATTAACACTTCTTTGTTCTTGTTTCTTCATACTCTCAAACTATTGTGTGCCGTTACCGTTTCATAAATTCAACAGTATTTATGAACTTTAAGGCTGGCCATACACAGTTCGAATCTCGAATGAACCGTCTAAGATTCAAAATGGTAATGGGCACTCTAAATGTACTCAACTTGGGTACAACCAGCCTGCCGGATTCTCTTGCGATTATCTCTAGTGGCTCATATAGCCGCTAGCAATAATAATGCCCCCCCCCCCCATTAGATAAACGACAGTAGTAGAACAAAAAAAACTGCAGTTTATGCGTGATTGGTTGTAATTGATTTCCTTTTCCTTTTCTATAGTTTCCATAAATGAGGCTCATTGTGAATATTTAGTGCTAATTGTATTCTTTTTATTAAACTGTGAAATGTTTCTGAAAAGTTAGCACATTAGACAGAATGTTTCTGTTTTTTCATAAATATTATGGTGAAATACTATAGCCAAGCCCAAATGTCTCTTGGGTAAAACCTGATCATCCCTTTTGTTGGAAAGACCTGCATAAGAACTATGATTAAAGAGTCTCTGCAGATAGATGTTTGTTCAACAAGAGCTCACTAAGACAACGACTGGCCCACTTTAAAAACATGGAGCTAGAAAGCTAGATTGCTCTATCACAAGCAAAAGACAATGAAAGCGATACTCTTTTTAAACATTGAAAATGTAACCCAGCAGTCACCCCCCCTTCACTCAGACAAAGAAATATGTCTGGAAGTCAGAACATATGCATTGTCTGTCAAGGGCCTTAAAAACACACTTGTCATGCTATGCATGGATCAATCTCTGGCCGGCTCTCCATTTCCTAAAGTGTGCTGTTTTTTTCGTCTTCCGCAGAGATCAAGTTTATGCCGTAAATTTAAATGAAGTGCACAAGACTGAAATTACACCAAGCAGAGTAAGTGAGCCTGTTATAGGAGGGCTTTTTAAAAGGAGGAGAGGAGACAATTCCATTTACATTTCTATATGCTTGTTTTGCTTCTTCAGAAGTTGACGTGGAGATCGGGTCAAGCAGACCGAAAGAATTGTGCAATGAAAGGCAAACACAAGGTATTTCCAGACTAACCTATTGAAGGCTAAACATCAAAAGATGACGTTGATAGAGAGAGGAAGCTTAAGACTTCTAACGTTTCATGTATTTGTGATTCAGGATGAATGCCATAACTACATCAAGGTTTTTGTTCCAAGAAATGACGAGATGATCTTTGTCTGTGGTACAAACGCCTTCAATCCTATGTGCAGATATTACAGGGTAAGGGATTATTCCTCATCTTTTATGTTCCCCAATGCACATTACACTTTAAGGGTTCAGCAGAGTGCAGATTTATTATTTTGGGCCAATAGAGGTAAAACTACTTACTGGGAATTCTTAAGACAGACCTATATGTTGTTTACAAGGAGACAGAAGCCCAACTATCTTCCTAGTACTTCCACCTCCTGTAGTATAGATATGAACTGCGTAGTCATTTTTGGGTTTGCAAGGATTTTTTTTTATCATGGTAGGATAGCCCTTATGGTATGATGACATGGTGAGTGGTGCTAACTACTAGGGATAGTTTTGGGCATTATTGGTTCTAGATAATATTCTTATCCACTGTGTAGACCTGTAATCATTACATATCAATTTACCACAATAAAGATAGGTGTGTTCTATGTATGAAAAATGAAATACCCTTGTGAATAAAATAAAGAGGCAATGCATTTATAATAAATGGATAAAGCAGTACAATAATATATAGTATGTTTCAGTTAATCAGTTAATTAACATGGGTGCCTGGTGAAGAGAGTTTGCTGTGTTCACAGATGGCTAAACACATACAAACCTGCCGATTAGCTGTCGATTGGCCAGGAACACTGCCCTGGATGCACACTGTCATCCCACAGGGTTGGTCAGAGGCTCTATTCGATTAAACAGCAGCCATGCCGGCCATTGATTTGTACTGTGCGCATGCAGCGCATAGCTTTGCCAGCGAAAATCTCTGATTCTCACCGGCAGCCACCCATGTGAATGTAGCCTGAATATGACATGTCTTTTTTTTATTTCAACACTAATAGAAATATTCTTGTGCTATTTTTTTTTTTCTTCATGGGCTCACTGCTATGTTTTGTTTCTTAACATTTGCAGTTAAGTACTTTAGAATATGATGGGGAAGAAATTAGTGGCTTGGCAAGGTGCCCATTTGACGCTAGACAAACCAATGTGGCTCTTTTTGCTGGTAAGAATCTTTGGCTTGCTTATTTATGACAGATGTGCTTGTTTGATATCATCATTTTAGAGGCATTTTATTGTATACTATACTTTACTGAATGAAATATAGCTTTGTGAAAGTAATGATTACAATATATACTCGTGCATTCAGTAGTCAGAATATTTATCCGGCTTGAATGGTCTGATAGCTGGCAACGTTTCCGGTAAGCTCTGGCCTTGCATTTGCTTGGAAATGGACTGAACTCTTCAAAGTGGGCACAGCTTTAAATTTACTGATCGGGCCTAGTTTCACTTTAAAATTATATTAAGTTGTTTGCCTATTGCTGTCCTTCCCTGTAAATAAAAGTCGCTGTACATATATGTATGTCAGTATACGTTTGTAAAAATCTGCTAGATGTAAGGAGAGAAGTAGCGGGCAGGATTTTATTATCAAAAAGGTGCAAATATCCTTTAATGAACATTTTTGTTCACTAAAGTCATTTATATTTCTAGAACAGAGAAGGAATCTGGATTTCATGGGAATTCAAGGAATTAAAAAAAAAAAAAAGATGAACTCCGCGCTCAGCTATGCAGTAACAAGTGCAAAAAAAAAAAAAAAGTATGATACACAGTGATGAATAATATTAATGTGATAACAGTCCCAGGCCCACTTCAATGTGAGATAAAAAGTGCTCATGCGTTGATCAAAAACCAGTGCTCCGGTTCGGTGTGCAGACACAGGTGCCCCACATGGATATGACCATCTATCCCTAGAGTGGTCACTTGCGCATTGTGGGGATAATGCAACCACTAGATGGTATACTCCAGATCAGCTACACTCAGACTAGTTCTCCATAGGTGGGGAGAAAGAAACAACAGAGGGAGGCTCCCGTAGTGTAAAACCATTGGTTTATTTTAAAAGATGAAAGTAAAAAAAGTGTATACACTCACATTTTTAGGTGCCTAAAGCCTGGCACCCGGTGTGATCAGCGTGTATGAGGGTAAGGGATCACCGGCCAATCTCGATTATGGTCGCCACTGGCTCACATTCACATTGCTGCTGGCAATTTTTTTAATTATTTGTATTTTCATATGAATTTTCTTTGCTTATTTGGCACAAAGTTTTTCATTTCTTTAATTCAAGAAATTAGCTTGAGAAAGTCAGGAAGGAGTGTGTTTACTTCTATGGGTAGCCAATGCTGTATTATGTTATTAAATACATATAAACATTAAATTACTTGAACCTTACCTTGCTGAACCTTTTTTGTTACAAGCCTCACTTTTGTATTTTTTTTTTTTTTTTGTATGCATGATTTATGTAACAATGCTTTAATGTTTTTGTAGTTTTATTTTTACTGAACATAGTATTTTTTCTCTGTATACAGTCCAGGTTCAAGTATTGTAGATGGTTTAGGAACGTACTTTATGTAATTCATTTACTGAAGATAATTAATTGTTGTTCACTACAGTGCTTTATTTTCAAGCGGCTCATCTCACCAGGAGTTTTGCTCTCTCTTTTTCTTTTAGATGGGAAGTTATACTCGGCTACCATGGCAGACTTCCAAGCCAGTGACGCTGTGATCTATCGGAGCATGGGGGATGGATTTGCTCTGAGGACAATTAAATATGACTCCAAGTGGCTAAAAGGTACTCAAGACCTGGCAGTTATTAATGACATAGAGATCAGACACCTACTTGATATGGGAATGAAGCGTAACTCAGTTTAATAGTATTTCTGAGAAATACGATGCATATTAACTACCCTGGATCCTTTTAGGCATGACACAGCTGTATGATGAAACTAAATGTTAGATGCTGATACATCAAGGCCCTTACTCTAAATGCATATTTTTCCTCGTTTGCAAAATAGTTCATGATTGATTCCACTGTTTAAAAAAAAAAAGCTGTAATGTAAATCCTTTGAGGCCCTTTTACACTCCATTAGACAGCATTAAAGGCTGCAAAATCAATTAAGCTAGAATCCACCTATATTTCTACCTCGGGTCAGGAATATGTAATCTTATGTTAACTTTTTGAATTAGAGCTGCATTTTGCCTTTTCTTAAGTAGTTTGGATAATATACATAATTTTGTCGTCTCCCTGCCTTTCCAGAGCCGCATTTTCTGCATGCGATAGAGTACGGCAGTTACATTTACTTCTTCTTTCGGGAGATTGCTGTGGAGCATAACAATTTGGGCAAGGTAAGCATTGAATTGGGGGTGTTCCAGTGATTTGAAATTGTGTAATTCAAGGGAATCTCATACTGTATATTTTTATATTATTATATTTCTGTACATTTTAAAGGCAAACTTCAGGCAGACCGCTAAACCCATAGTTTATACACACATACTATATTTGAACTGTCTTTTCCTGCAGAGTAGTTGAAATTCTTTTGTGCCAGTCTGGTCATCTAAAGTATACTGTATATTGGCAGCACACCAAGAATCATTGAAATAATGTCCAAGCGTTTATTTAGTGATCATATAACCGTGGTAAAGTGCAATGTTTCGGAGCAACACAGGACCGCTTTGTCAGGATGTTACATATAGTTACATAGTAGGTGAGGTTGAAAAAAGACACAAGTCCATCAGGTCCAACCTATGTGTGTGATCATAGTTCAGTATTACATTGTATATCCCTGTATGTTTTCTGGTCGTTCAGGTGCTTATGTAATAGGTTTTTGAAACTATTGATGTCCCCCTCTGAGACCACCGCCTCTGGAAAGGAATTCCACATCCTTGCCGCTCTTACAGTAAAGAACTCTCTACGTAGTTTAAGGTTAAACCTCTTTTCTTCTAATTTTAATGAGTGACCACGAGTCTTGTTAAACTCCCTTCTGGGAAAAAGTTTTATCCCCATTGTGGGGTCACCAGTATGGTATTTATAAATTCAAATCATATCCCCTCTCAAGTGTCTCTTCTCCAGAGAGAATAAGTTCAGTGCTCGCAACCTTTCCTCATAACTAATGCGTTCACTGAATAAACACTTGGACACTATTTCAATGATTCTAGTGAGAGATACTTTAAGCTTATGGTGCCAGTTGGTGCAGCACCCATTTACTTCATGCCTTTTTAAGGAACATGTACAATGAAAATATTATACATAGTCTTGTAGTCTAGACAGAGCAATATAGGTCCTAGACCTCTCTGAAAGAAACACTGCAATTAACCAACAAAGCTTGGTCTGAGCATGCTCTAGCCCAGCCTTTTTCAACCAGGGTGCCTTGGCAAAAAGCCTAAAATTTACCCCAAAACGGGTCAACAAGCCAGTAAATAATTCAAGCCTGCTTTTTTTTTGTTACACAAAGCCACAGATTTTTATTGTGCAGCATTACAACCTTGGGCACAGTGTGGACCAGGCACTGGCATCCAATGGAGAAATGGGGAACGTTGAGCGCCTGCACAGCAACCTTGTTATATATCCACTGCCCCTGTCTGTCAGTACTGGGGTCACAATTGCAGACAGCGGGAGAGAAACTGAGGGAGAAGAGAGAGGCTAGAATTGTAGTCAGCACCAGTTTGCAAAGGTGAAGGAATAAACCCTCTCTATTGTTCGATGGCCCACATGTTTTTTTTTTTACATCTTAGAATAGGGTGCCTCAAGATTGACTACCTTGACTGAAAAAAGGCTGAGAAACATTGCCCTAGCCTATGACTGTACAATGAAGAGGGCAGTATACTAATGGGATCATCACTAGGAAGGGCAATACTGTTGATTGCAGCTGATTTGACTAACTATTCTGTTGCTGCCCTTTTTAGTCTTGTTATGAGGGGGATTACAGAAGACTAATATAAAGATAGATTCATGTAGTTATACATGTAATGGTCTTTGCTTCCTACCCTTGTATTATACCCCCTGATCCTTGCATTACAGTAGTTTGGGGTGTGGTTCGTAATGTTGTTCTGGCTATATCATAAATATATCATGTCTATGGTCCAATATGGTGACAGAATAGAGTGGGAATAGCCACAGAGCATAAATGAATGCACCGACTTTATAAAGTAGTAATACAAAATGGTATCTAGCCTATGACACACATTCATGCACATTCAACTTTACTAGTCACAGTTGAGCAAAAAATAATTTCTGTGTTTCGAGATTAAGCTGCCTTTCCGTTTGCAAAAACTAAAAATCTAGCCTGCTTCTTGCAACAAGCCAGCACTTGATACATCTCCCTGCTATTATGTAAATATCCATTAGCCCCGGAGCTGTTAATTTTCATCTGCTTCTTAACCACAGTTTCTGTTAAAATTATATGTGCTTCAATCTTCTCTCTAATTAATCTTCAAAGCTGGACTTTACCTGACCTAAAAAGACTGATGTACATTGTATGGCCCAGGTGCATTACAGTTTGCTTAGTCTTAACAGAGTAAAGGAAATAATATTACGGAGAATACATGGATGCAAAATGGCTGGCAGGATGTTGAGCAACTCTGATTAGGACACTGCTTTGTTTTTGGCATGGATTAAATGTATAAATATGTTTATATTTAAACAGAGGTTCCATTGTGCCTCCCAAATGTTAAATATTTAAATCACACAAATGCAGTTTATGATACTTTGGCTGCATTATAGACATTCAGCTGTAAATTATTTAACCATTTACGCATGGTTAATTAAAGACTTCACAAAAGGTGGGGGATCTGCGTGAATGTTATGGGCTGTGCTCAACGGTGCATTAAAATGGACATCAAACTGCAGTTAAACACGGTCTGCTTTCTTTCAGTAACTAATTCAGATAAACTGGAGCTCTTGCTTAAACCCAACAAGTGCAAGCTTCTATAAACTGGGAAGAGAAGGGCTTTTACATGTCTTTATTATCTGTTCTTTCGGCAGTAAAAGCCTTATTTAAAAACATTCACTTCACAGGGTTCATGAAAAAGCCTTGTCGCACAAGACCAAAAGAGAATTTTCATTCTTCTAGGAGTAGTCTTGTAAACATTTTCTTGGACCTATAACTGCACAAAAAGCACAAGAAGAGCCCCTTACTACTGTTTTCAGGACCAATGTGTTTATAGAGTGCATTGTTTTGTATAAGTTTTTATTATGATTTTTCAGAAAAAAAACAATATAAACCACAGCCCAGCAGGGAAAAAGACCCTGCAATATATATGAAAAGTACAAACAAAAAGTTTACATAGTGCCCAAATTACAGTCAACATATAACAAGCAATTCCAGTGACCATAGGCAGTATTAGAAGAGTTGCACGGCACAAGCATTCATGACATTGAGTGTAAGTGTACAAAGGTCATTTCTGTAATAGGAGGCATGAAATATCAATCATTTAACTAGTACGCAGGAGTTACCTGCAAACCTCAGGCAAGAGTGAAAAAAGCCACCCTGTACATCAAGCCTTACCAGGATAAATTACAGACGTGAGTGGAACCTCCAACTGTGGTGTACAAGGAGAGCCCCACAGCCAAAGCAGAGGGCCTGGCTGCTCAATACTAGATCAAGGGCCACTAACAGAATGAAAGGAAACCAGAAAAAAAAGAAAGAAAGTAACAATATATATATATATATATATATATATATATATATATATATATATATATATATATATATATATAATGATTGATATATATATATATATAGCCAACCTATCAGGTTCACACTAGGAAACCTAGATAGTGCAACTGTAATTGTGTGGGGAACATCATAAAATTAGTTTACTTCATTATTCAGAGTAATAGGAGTAAGCTAGACATCATAGAACAGCAATGTGGAAATAAAGAAATAAATATATTCCATTTTGACCATAGATATTTTTTAAACTCGTGCATGCACATATGTTTTCGGTATGGATTTTCATTATTCTCTACAGAAAGGGGGAACTTGCCCATAGTGACCAATTCAATCACATCTTTATTCCTCAGAGAGTAAGAAATTAATGGATGAATGACCCAATAGTGGCTATGGAAGATTCTCTACTTTTTGTAGAGAATCCAGTTTTTAGAAGCAGGTCTAGTGGCTTCAGTGTAGTAAGAGGTTGCTGTTAGAGCAACAACCCACATGATTTCTTTGTTTGCTTAAAATACAAATCTTATTCAGGATCCTTTGGCAGCTTTTTCCTGATGCTGGCCACTTCTATTTCCTAATAATCAATGCTTTACAAATTTTTCACAGGCTGTACATTCCCGTGTAGCCCGCATATGTAAAAACGACCTAGGAGGATCACAGAGAGTTCTGGAGAAACACTGGACATCATTTGTAAAGGCAAGACTCAACTGCTCTGTTCCAGGGGATTCTTTCTTCTACTTTGATGTTCTACAGTCTATAACTGACATAATAGAAATCAATGGAATTCCCACTGTTGTCGGAGTGTTTACTACACAGCTTAATAGGTAAAGAGAGGAATAATCTGACATCAAACGGAGACCTTTACTTTCGTCTTGGCTTTACAATTGCTTCTATTCTATTGTGAACACCAAAAAGATTATTTTTTCTCTTTTTCTGCTGTTTAGTATACCAGGTTCAGCAGTTTGCGCTTTTACGATGGATGACATTGAGAAGGCATTCAGAGCAAGATTTAAAGAACAAAAGACTCCAGACTCTGTTTGGACAGCTGTACCTGAAGACAAAGTACCAAAACCAAGGTATGGGGATTGCTTAAAAAAAAAACAAAAAAAAAAACTTAAATACAGGAGTGTTCCATTTAGTGAATTAATGAAGCATTGGCTTTTAAAGTCATGACGAATTGTGGTGAAGGTTTTATTGAGGCCATATTTTCTCTTTGTTTTAGGCCTGGTTGCTGTGCAAGACATGGTTTTGCTGAAGGTTATAGGTCTTCCACTGAATTTCCAGATGAAACTCTGGCTTTCATCAAGTCCCATCCCTTGATGGACTCTGCAGTCCCTTCTATCAGTGAAGAGCCTTGGTTCACAAAAACCCGTGTCAGGTATGATATCCAACACCAACTTCATTTTGGATAGCATGCAATGTTTTTAAATACTGAAAAGAATGAAAGATGACCAGAATCTGACAATGGCTTGAGCTTATTTATCAAAAAACCCATTGTTTGACGCACTACAGACTTTTCCCCTACAGACAATATGCATTACTTGAGCAAATCAATGTTTATATGGTATGTTTAACCACTTCCCGCCCACCCTATAGCGGATTGACGTCCGGGAAGTGGTTGTGTTATCCTGACTGGACGTCATATGACGTCCAGCAGGATAACATGCCGCAGCGCGCCCCCGGGGGCGCGCATCGCGGCGATCGGTGGAGCGGTGTGTCAGTCTGACACACCGCTACACTGATCTTGGTAAAAAGCCTCCGGCGGAGGCTCTTTACCACGTGATCAGCCGTGTCCAATCACGGCTGATCACGCTGTCAATAGGAAGAGCCGTTGATCGGCTCTTCCTCACTCGCGTCTGACAGACGCGATTAGAGGAGAGCCGATCGGCGGCTCTCCTGGCAGGGGGGGTCTGTGCTGATTGTTTATCAGCGCAGCCCCCCCTCAGATCACCACACTGGACCACCAGGGATCGCCACTAGGACCACCAGGGAAGGGGCAACATGTGGATGGCCAGGTATGTACCCCATGGCCATCCACATGTGCCCAGTGTGCCCAGTCAGTGCCAATCAGTGCCCACAAATGGGCACTGATTGGCACAATTATGTTGCAGTGATGCCCAACAATGCCACCCTTAGGGGCATCACTGCAAACAACCAGTGCCGTCAGTGCCACCCATCAGTGTCCATTCATGCCACCTGTCAGTGCCCATCCGTGCCCATCAGTGCCCATCTATCAGTGCCCATCCATGCCCATCTGTGCCAACTATCAGTGCCACCTATGAGTGCCCATCAATGCCACCTATGAGTGCCCATCAATGCCACCTATGAGTGCCCATCAGTGCCGCCTATAAGTGCCCATCTGTGCCACCTATGAGTGCCCATCTGTGCCGCTTAGCAGTGCCACCTATCAGTGCCCATCAGTGCCGCCTATCAGTGCCCATCAGTGCCGCCTATCAGTGCCCATCATCAGTGCCCGTCAGTGCCACCTCATCAGTGCCACCTCATTGGTGCCACCTCATCGGTGCCCATCAGTGCCGCCGTATCAGTGCCAGTCAGTGCCCGTCAGTGCAGCCATATCAGTGCCCGTCATTGAAGAAGAAAACGTACTTATTTACAAAAAAAATTTAACAGAAACAAAGAAAAACTTGTTTTTTTTCAAAATTTTCGGTCTTTTTTTATTTGTTGCGCAAAAAATAAAAACCGCAGAGGTGATCAAATACCACCAAAAGAAAGCTCTATTTGTGGGAACAAAATGATAAAAAATTTGTTTGGGTACAGTGTAGCATGACCGCGCAATTGTCATTCAAATTGCGACAGCGCTGAAAGCTGAAAATTGGTCTGGGCGGGAAGGTGTCTAAGTGCCGTGTATTGAAGTGGTTAACTAATATGTAAGGGCACATTACATTTCAGTGCATTGAAAAGCTCAATACTGGGTAAGCATGTTAAAACTAAAATGGCATACCAAGCTATTGAGACTCACAAGGGTTGACTTACTAAAGGCTAGTAGGCTGCTAACTTTGCAAGGCAAAGCTCTGCTGACTTCTATCCTCCAATCATGTACAAGCAAAAATTTTTTTTCCTTTGCACTTGACTGGGTATTTTTTGCAAAGTGAAGCTTTACCACAATCAATAAGTTCTGGGGCAAATTCCCTTGCAACGTTAACAGCTTGTATTAATTTATTAAATGAACCCCACAGTGTACTTATTTGTAAAGTGCTATGAAAAACAGAATCCTTGTTTACATTTCCCAGTGTATTTTGTGGGTTATTTACTAAAGGCAAATCCATTGTGCACTACAAGTGCACTTGGAAGTGCAGTTGCTGTAGATCTGAGGGGGACATGCAAGGAAAAAAAAAAAAACACAATTTTTTGCTTGCACGTGATTGGATGATCAGCAGAGTTTCCCCACATTTCAGCGACTGCACTTCCAAGTGCACTTGTAGTGCAAAGTGGATTTGCCTTTAGTAAATCAATCCCAATGTGTATTAGGTTACATTTCCATTGTCACAAGTATATCACTAATATGGGGTATAACCAGGTAAAGGGTTCCGTTGGTTCATCTTTTTTTTTTAAAGTAAAGCTGGCCATACAATAATATGTATAACCAGCTTTACTTTAAATTGTATGTACATCCCAACAATGCCTTTCTCTTTTTGGTTCCCTTTTGATCTACTAAATATACCATTGAAAATGTTTTGGTATATCTGTTTAAAAAATACTGGCTGTGTTTGACAGATATCTTGATGATCTGCTGATAGCTTCCTGCCTGTGCCCAAGAAGGTGGGGAGAAAGATGAGGGAAGGTTCTTTGAAATCCATTCAAAATAAACAGGTCTGCCCAATGTAGGATTTAAGCCTACACACTACAGTTTTTTTTTTTTTGTGCAACCCCACAGGTTGCACAAAAAAAAAAAAGTCAGCTCCGGTCGGGACCTGCTGTACTAACCATGCAAAGTTAGTCCAACGATCTCCCCCGCTGAGCTGTTGTGTTCTGAATGGGGGACACACCCCCCCGCCAGAACTCTGCGATCAGAGCTCCCTGCCATTGGCTGAGAGCGCTGATCAGGAGTCGATCGGCAGCTGGTTTTCCAGCATGCACGCCCGACAGAAGCCAGCCAGACCGACATACGCACGGGCAGAATGTCGGCCGGTATTCTTTCTACTGGCAAATGTCTACCGACATTCTGCCCATGTGGATGGGGCTTTATAAAGGCACTAATGCCCTGTACACACTATCGGACTTTCCGATGGAAAATGTGCGATCAGATCTTGTTGTCGGAAATTCTGATCGTGTGTGGGCTCCATTGGACTTTTTCCATCGGAATTTCTGACACACAAAGTTTGAAAGCTGGCTCTAAAATTTTCCGACAACAAAATCCGTTCGCGTAAATTCCGATGGTGTGTAGACAATTCCGACACACAAAGTGCCATGCATGCTCTAAATCGAGCAGAAGAGCAGCACTGGCTATTGAACTTCATTTTTCTCTGCTCGTCGTACGTGTTGTACGTCAGCGCGTTCTTGATGTTTGGAATTTCCGACCCAATTTGTGTTACCATGTGTATGCAAGACAAATTTGAGCCAACATCTGTCGGAAAAAATCCGATGGATTATGTTTTCGGAATGTCTGATCTTGTGTACAGGGCATTACACTTAAGCAATACAAGCTATTATGTGGGGCTCTTTTTTTAAGTGTAGACCTTAGTGGCAGCCTAGCTGTAAATTGCAGGGGTGATCACCTCCCATGATAGACTGTCCTTTTAAATGTCTGCTGAAGCACTGTTGAACTTGGAGGAATTTAAGAGTGGTTAAGGAGAGGGTGTGGTATGCTCTTTCTTCTATTTTTTTGTGGTTATACAGGTGGTATCCTAAGGGTTAAATATTCTAATGCTGTGAAAGATTTTGGACATATTTTAATCCTTTATGAGAACCTATTGGTAGTTAAATATAATTGGGGGTTGTGTAGATCATTAAAAGTCTTTGAATTAATTTGGCTGCTAGCCATAGCAGTGCACTGAATGAGTGGTCTGAACCTAGGGTGATGTAAGGCTAAGGGTGCTTTTTGTTTTTTACTTTTTCTTTAGTGATTTTTTATATAAATTTAGTTAATACAACTGTAACCTTTTATATTGCATGACTATGCCTAGGTGGCGATAATATTTTTTCTATGTGATATTTAGGTTTAGAGGCCATGTTCTTAAGCACAGGACCGTGAAAGGACATTTGATATCTCAAAGGATTCCATTGGCATTTGCATTGTTTTTAAAATAGTAATTTTTTAAGGCCTGACACCACGTGCTTAGGAATTCAGAGCTTGGTCGTATCAAAGAGGACAGTAGAAGCACACTGTATTTCCGGCACATCAACAGTTATTTTTCTGTACTTTATAACATTTTTAATGAGATACAGTATAGGCACTGATAGGCAGCACTGATGGACACTGATAGGTGGCACTTATGGTCACTGATAGGCGGCACTGATAGGTGACACTGATGACAAGGCACTGATGGGCACTTATTGGCAGGACTGGTAGGCACTGATTGGCAGCACTGGTGGACACTGTTGGGATTGCACTGATAATCGGGACACTGATTATCAGTGCCGATGTCCCTTTAACAGAAGCCAGTTATCGGCTTGTGTTTATATCTTGTGATCAGCTGTCATTGGCTGATGGCTGATCACGTGGTAAAGGGCCGCTGTGATTGGCCCTTTACCCTGATCTGTGGTCAGCTGAGTCCGAAGGACTCGGCGATCACAGAGCGCACCTCCTGCACTCCTGCACACCGGGGGCATGCGGGCAGCACGATCACGGGGGGACCCTTGTGTACACCTTCCCGGCAAAATAAGCCCACGCTGTAGCCATCTTTTGGCTATAGAATGGGCGTGAAGTGGTTAAAGTCCAGTGTCTCTAATCAACAAGTTTGTGAACCACACTACTGACATTTCACAAGCCCCTGGCTTTCAGTCTGAGCACATCTGACAAAGCTGGGTCAAAATTAATTATATTTCTGTAATTTAAAAAAAATAACTTATTGTATTTTTTCAACAAAATATTTCTCAAAAAAAGAAAAACAATCCTCATTACTTCTGAAAAGGTTGCCATCAGCCTCTGGCTAAAGATAATTATACAAGAGTGGCTTTATGACTGTATATGTGAATGCGCAAAGGCCATATCACTGCATGGTTATCATATAAATTGACTAGTTGGGATTTTTTGTTTGTACATTTTTAGACCTAGATCGTGTATGCATCTATCTAACAATGGTAATTGATTTAAAATATGCATACTCTGGAAGATTGAAAACAGAGATGGGTAGAGAACATTTTCCTACTTTTTCTGAAAGAACGCCCTTAACTCTGCATTATCTTAGCATATTTAGGGCAAAAGAACAGGTTTTCTTCACAGCCGGGCTGTCAGGGTTCATTACCTGCCTTCCCCAACACCCAATTAGCCTGGTCAGAAGGGAGCTCGCAGACCTAGTGATCGGCTAAATATGGTGGGTATATCACTGAGCTCTAGGGATCAAATGGGGTGACGGTAAAGCTTAGAGAAGCTAATTAGCAGAAATAGTTGGGTTCAGCTACTAAACTGAACTGTTATTTCACCATGAATGGGAAAATCACTGACTCCTTTTAAACTATCAGATTCCCCTGTGTATAGATACAGAAAGCCCACTGGTGATGTGCGTGGGCACAGTCCACAACCAAAATGTCCTATGTATGTTAATACATACATACTGTAATCATGGGTCATGAAAATCCACTGTATTAACATAATTTGTCACAAAAGTATAAAAAAATTGATTTAATCATTATCTTCTATTTATTTCAGGTACAGATTGACAGCTGTTGCAGTTGACCATCTCGCTGGCCCATACCTTAACTACACAGTTATATTTGTGGGCTCAGAAGCTGGGATTGTTCTAAAGATCTTGGCCAAGACTAATCAATTTTCTCTGAATGACAGTGTATTACTGGAAGAAATTGATGCTTACAACCGTGCAAAGTAAGCATTACCTTGTACAAAACAAATGTATTGATTGCACTTGCAAGTCGCTCTCCTATACAAATGCACACTTCTTTTGCCAATAGGAAAATTGTGCTTTTAACGTAAAAATGCTTATTAAACATAAACCTGGAATAGTAAAGATAATAAGCTGAAATTGTAAGTACTCATTAGATCCAAAAATGATTTATGATTAGTTGCTATGACTTACAGAACATAGTATACTACCAATGTACAGTTGTTGCTATCCACAGCAACCAGTTTCTCTCTTTCTTGTTCTTAAAGCAATATGGGGGAACAGGAGACAAGTTTAGGGCTTTAAGTTTTTACACACAAGGTCCAATTATTATTTTTAGTTTTAGTTTTTTTTTCACGTGCACATTTCAACCTAAGGTTGTAGCCCCTGTATGTAAATGAATGGCTTCAATAATTTCATTCCTATCCATATTACTTCTACAGATGTTATGGAGGCAATGACGAAGACCGAAAGGTCTTGTCCCTGCAAATGGATAAAGACCACCACGCCATATTTGTAGCTTTTTCAGGATGCATTGTTCGCCTGCCTCTAAGCCGCTGTGAGCGATATGGCTCATGCAAAAAGTATGTATGGTTATTGTATTTTAATTTGAGCGGTTGCAAGTTGTTGTTCAAAATAAAGCATAAATGTGCCTGACAAATGCTTTCTCGTTAATCTACAGGTCTTGCATCAGTTCAAGAGATCCTTATTGCGGTTGGCTAAACCATGAAACCTGTGGCAGAGTCAAGCCTGGCATGTTGTAAGTGTAATCACCCTCTAACTGCTAAATGTGCTGATAGATTTCAGTTTACTAGAGGTTGTAAACGGTTTTATTAGGATTATGCATTTCTTCTTTCTACCAGTATGACTTCAGTGAGAATAAAATAATTTTTGTTTAGTGACAGAAATTACTGTGTATTTTATTTGGTATTTCAAACGTAATACTTAGGAGACAGAAAACATTAATCCTTTCGAGAATTGTAATATCTGCTTTGAATCCAGTTGGGAGGTGAAGTATTGCTCCTCTGGAGAATCCTATTAATTATCACGGAACAATTCTCCTGTACAAACAAGCATAAATTGGCTTTCTATGTATACACAATACATTTTGTCTTGTTAGAACTTGCTGTTCAGATGTATTTTTTTTTTGTTATACGTGTAAAACAGAGCTTTGCTTGCTCTGGTAGTATTCTGCAGTAAATCTAATGTGTGTTTTTTTTCATTACACAGTTTTGGTTATGAGCAGGATGTGGAACATGGTAACACGGCACAGCTTGGAGACTGCCATGGTAAGAACCAGGCCTTTACTAATCTCATTAGAGTCTTTTAATTTGTGCTTTGTAGAGTAGAATACAGAGTGCACTCATAATGCGCATACCACCTTTCAATCTTAACTTATTTTTTTTCATGGGCTTAGCTGCCTTGCAGTTGATGAAAACACGATGTGAAATGTGTTTTTTTTCTTTGTATATTATTTTTGGGCTATGTGCAACTGCCTAAGGACATACCAAAAAAGAAATTGAAAATACATTTTTTTTTTGCTTTTTTTTTTTTTTTTTGTCAAACTTATGTAACATTTTTGTTTCCTTTAATTTCGTCTTACTGATGACCTGTTCCTTTAATTTTAGAAAAATTGTCTACTACAACTACACCAGATTACAAAATATTTGGCGATCCAACATCTGGTTAGTTTTATTAATTTTATCTAAAATTAACTGCCTTTTCTTTTGGTTTAGCATTTTCTGCTCTTATGCCCGACCCTACCCTACCCTTCCTCCCTTCCTTTTGCAGTTGGCCTCATTTTTGTGCTTCAACTTCATGCACTCACTAATTGCAAGGATGGATATCTGTCCTTTTTGTTTGTATTTTTTTGAAGATAATTAATTCACCTATGTGTGGTCGCATGTTACCCAGTTGCCCGTTATTGATGGATGCGTCAAATCTTTTACTAAAAGTCTAATTAGTATGTGACATTTCCACAGCATGAAAGCCAGCCAGCTTTCATTATGGCTCTTCATACATTTGTCAGAATGTGTTTTTCATCTATTGGTTATAGATGATGGTCACATTATTCATACTACATCCTTATATTTGATTGCACTTTTATTAAAATGTTGTATTACTCGGCGTTATGTCTTGTTCTAGTTATGTAAAATGTAACCGATTAAAGTCTAAGAGTATATGTCAAAGTCTCAATGTTTATGTTAAAGAATACTCCAATAATGTGTAGTTTCCACTTTTAGGAAGAAGGGAAAATATCTAATGGCTAATGGTGGGAGCCATAAGACCCCGATTGGTCAGTGTTACTCTGGGGCCAGTAGAGCATTCATAGTTGTATAGTTCTCATTGATACAAGGAACAATGGTTAATTCCTGTCTCAGAATTCTGCAGTAGATGTGTCTTCCTTCTTCTAAGCCAAAATTTCTGGCTGCCTTCATATGTTACAGCTTACCCACAACATCGTCCAATCAGATGATAGATGGTAGGCAGACTTCCCCTACATCAATTATACTGCAGTTGATGTAGGTTACTATTACCTTAACAGATCTTCCACATAGTCTGCTTTTTTGCTGAAAGTGGAAAACCCATTTATTCCTTATGTAACGTAACATTCAAATAGATCAATATTTAGAGGTATGTTTCAGAATAGAATTTAATAAACATTTGTTTGCTACTACAGACATTGATGTTCCTACCACTTCTGTAACCACAATGACAAGTAGTCCAGTCATTCTCCCTAAAGTGATTGGTTCCTGGAAACCCAGAATGACTGGTGCTCGGAAATTTGTTCAAGAAGATGACCCAAACTCATCTGATTATACTGATACATTAACAGGTGTCCCAAATGGTAAGGCCTTCAAGGGGAATGTTGAAGACTGAGTGGAGACTTGCCTTTCTACAGATTACATTTATCTATGTACGTGACCGTATTCTATTTGCTTTGCTGGCTTTTGTAACAACCTAAAAATATCACTTTAGATGGGTTGGTCATGATGCCATCTTATTATATGTTTAAAACATGGACACTGTACAGTGATGAATGTAAATGCTGTAAGGAGTGCATGGTAGGTCTACACCCAGAAATGGCAGTGTATCTTTGTTTTCCTTTTAGCTTCTTTATGTTGAATGCATTTGTCAATGCATTTGTTATTTTTTTGTGTTTCTTAATTTTACATGTCATTATTTTTTTGGTATTTTGTTTTACTACATGTCATTATTATTATTTGCTATTTTATTTTACTGAGTAACATCACATAGCTATTGAGTTTATGACATTGTGAAATATATGTACCATATCTAAAGGATTCTTCTTTAAAATAGATGATGATTTTCTAAAACTTCAGAATTAGCCCAGACTGATTATTAGGAGTTTTCACTCTTACATCCTTGTGGCATCTTATATTTTATATTGAATCAAAGGGACCTACAGATGGCCATGTCTCAATATGTGAAGTTAATTGATTTAGAACTTATATCAACAGCATAAAAAGCAGTCCGGTAACTGGAAGAGACTTACTTAATTTAAAATAGTTTCCCAACTCTGTAATGAAGTTCCTTGCACAGTTCCTTAAATATTCTTGTTTCAAAAGGCAGCAAGGATGTATTTTTCAATTTTAATACAGCACTGATTATGGGAACCTATTTCTTTTAATGATTGACATCCCTTTAATGAAGCAATTCTCAAGCCACAGGCTGTTATGAACCATTTTTCTAGCCATTTTAAAATATAACCTTTCTTGAAATTATTGGGGCATTACATTTGACTAGCCACCCATAATTTAAGCTATTTGAGGTGCACATGAGGTTTAAGTCAAAGGGAAGAATACATTCTGGAAAATTTTAATTGGTTAAAAAAAAACATTGAGTCTGGGATTTCCCACTTATAAATACTCAACACAAAATAGGTCTAGTTTAGATATGCATTGCTTTTATACTTCACTTAATTATTTTCAGTTCCTTGCTTAAGTTTTCTGTCTTTTAAATTATGAACTATTTGTGTTGTCTGTTTTTTTTTCTTTCTTTGTTTACTTTTTAATGAGTTCATTCTTCTGTTGTAATTTATGTGTGCACGTTTTGTTTTTCATTTCTACACTGCCAGCAAATCTTGATAACCCGGAGCATTTCTTGCTAAATGTTCAAAGGCCTTCCCACTAACAGAATCCAGCTTTCTTTGTGGTTCTAGTACTAATTCTTTGCCTAAACATTATAATAGCAAAATTAAGTATTGCACTCAAGTAGGAGCTGTTCTAACCAGATGGGTTTAACATTTTTGGAGGATTTATCTTCAGTTTTTCTTTGTATGAGCAATTTAACTTCTTGTATGTCTGTGGTTGCTGACTTACCTTTCTGATAGTGACAAGCAATTAACACCAACGTTCCCTTCTAAGCCAGCTGTTTAAAGCATATTTTATTCATTTATGGTTATGTAGCAGCTTATAAATCACTCTCGGTGTATAATGTATAAATGTATGTGTTTCTCAAATATTTCTCAGGGTTTTTTTTTACTGGTGCGCTAATACTGTGTTCTTTCTTTACACAAGTTAGTTACTCTTCAGTCTAATATTACTGATAAAACAATGGTCTTGCCAAATCCTTATTGATGTTATGTAAGCAGTATGGCAGATAATCGGGTTGCATATTATACCTGCAAGTGTATGGGATTATTGTGTGAACTGACACAATATTTTTTTTCAATTCCACACAATTAGCAGCTCTGGGAAACAGAGGCAGTCTAAAATTTAGACAGTAGTTTTTGCCTACACAGGTTACCACTGAATACCTTTTCCCGGCAGCTGTTACATATTCCCTAACCACTCCCAGTCACCTAGAGAAGGTCTTCTTTGGTAACCTGAGGTGCACAAGTCCAAATGCTTAAATTGGAATCTTAGACTTCCTCTAAATTTCCAGGAATGCACTGGAGCCATGGCCTGAGGTAAGTTCTGTGAAAAATAGATTTTACCAATATTATTTTCTACAATAAATATACAGTATAAGTGGTCACAAAAAATATTAATGTGGGTACATTTCTAATACATTCATAATTTTGCATGTTGTATCATTTTTTGTTAAGCGCCTCAAAGAAAGAACACATTTATTTTTACCTTCTGACTTCCATCAGAATTATTATGTGATTGTGCAGTGCTTTTTCTGACCTTGACTCTGTGTAATCGTATCACAGCTGTAAAAATCTTATTAGCATAAATAAACATGGCTCTGAGCACAGGTTTCCTAACACAGGAAAGTGGAACAAATTACAATCCAAACTGGCCAAAAATTTGCCATGGAAAGGCTCTGTCCAAGCACAATTTGTAATGTAAAATTATAGCATTTCTTAAAATACCTTTGCATATTTTGCCTTATTTTGTGTTCTGCCATGGAATACAAACTATATGCATAGGAATTCCAACCAAGCAAACATTAAACTCCCTTCTATACTATATTGCAGTAAACACCCTATACTTATCACAAGCTGTAATTGCCCATATGTATGTTGTAGCTGTCACTTAATTTTATTCTTACGTTCATCGTTAATCCTCTCCAAGTTGTTTTCCATCCTGACTGATGCAAGGTTTAATAGAAGGGAGACTGTGAACAGAATGCAAATGATCCTTTTTAGATAAACACGTTTAATGAGCTGTCACTATTTTGAAGACCCCTGACTTATTGTGAGTTGCAAAAATATGTCTTGAAAATTGGCATTTGTTTATTTTTACAGGTGTAAGGTGGGAAGTACACTCGGGAGAATCAAATCAAATGGTGCATATGAATGTTCTGATCACTTGCGTCCTGGCCGCATTTGTTCTCGGAGCTTTCATTGCTGGAGTTATTGTCTACTGCCACCGGGAAATGTTTGCACGAAAAAACAGAAAAATACATAAGGATGCTGAGTCTGCCCAATCCTGTACTGACTCCAGTGGAAGCTTTGCCAAACTTAATGGTTTGTTTGACAGCCCTGTTAAGGAATACCAACAAAGCATTGATTCACCTAAACATTATACTAATATACTTACTAGCAGAAAGGAACTTCCACCCAGTGGTGAAACCAAGGTCATCATGATGGACGTTCAAGGACAGCCACCTGAACTAGCTGCACTTCCAACACCTGAATCTACACCAGTGCTTCAGCAAAAGAGCTTACAGCCCATCAAAAACCAGTGGGAAAAAGCTCAAAATAATTTAAATATTTCACGTAAAGAAACCCCTCTTAAAAGTCCACAGTTTTTTCCTTCAAGCCCACCCCCTCACTCTCCTCTTGCTCATGGACAAATCCCAAGTGCAGTTGTTCTTCCAAATGCCACCCATGATTACAATACTTCTTTTTCTAATTCCAATGCACACAAATCAGACAAAAAGCTTCATAACCTTGAGCATTCTTTGGTTAAACAGCCAAGTAAAAGAGATCGACGTTCTGTGGATTCCAGAAATACGCTGAACGACTTTCTAAAACATTTGAATGAATCTGCGGGGAATCCCAAAGCTATGATGGCAGATATACAAGTAGCTCATCAGAATACCCACCAGACTCCACATCAGACACTGATGCTTGACACTATGGGAAATATGTCTGAAATTCCACCTAAAGTTCCAAATAGGGAGGCATCCTTGTACTCCCCCTCTTCAACTCTTCCACGAAATAGCCCAACAAAACGGGTGGATGTGCCTTCTACCCCAAATGGACAAATGTCATCTTTAGAATCACAAAGAAGTTACCATAAAAACTCTTCCCAGAGGCATTCAATATCAGCTATGCCCAAAACTATGAACTCACCAAATGGTGTCTTGATTTCCAGACAACCTAGTGTTAATAGAGGCGGATATATGCCTCCAAGTCCTAATCCAAGGATGGACTACATGCAAGGAACACCTGTTATAGTTCATCAACAGACTTCCTTATCACGACAAAGCAGCTATACAGGACATGGAACTCTCCCTCGTATGGGAATAAAGAGGACAACTTCCATAAAGCCTGATGTGCCACCAAAACCCTCATTTGCCCCACATACTACAACAGTTAGACATCTAAATAAATATAGCTACTGATACCTATCATCTTGTTTAAAATGTGTATGGTTATAACACTTTGTGTTGTAAAAGAACCTTTAAGGCAGAGAGAAGCTTGCTTGCCGAACCAGTCCCCACATGACAGACCAAAGAAATGGTCTTTAGTTTGGTAACAATAGGTTTTGCCAAGACATGGGAACTGCAAACTATGCTTGTAATGAACAAAACAGAGGAAAGTGCTGGTCATTTTGCTTCTTTTGTTTGGAGATACAGTAAGTGGACATGTAGCACAGTTGGGGCTACCTTGCAATTACAAAAATCTGATACAGTACTAAGAATTTAAATATACTTGAAACAAAAAACAAAAACGGGCTTTCATTTAAAACTGCCACTGTGTGTAGTCATCCCATTAAATGTGAACATATTAATATGTATGCATTCAGCTTGGCTCTTGCACAAGAGTCAAAAAAGTGTCTCGGTTAAAGTTTGCAATTTTAGTTAATGTACCTTTTTATTATATGAAGTCCAATACATATCATCTGTCATCTGTAGCATTTTTGTATTCTCTTGACGTGTACTTGTTTAGTATGTGTGTGTGTTTGTCTCTCATACACACATACATGTGCACGTAAGGATTCTCATTGCAATTTCTTTGCTGTGCAACTGTTTACAATGAGCATGACTGGACAAACAGTTCATTTCTTTCCACTAGTATTCTGGGAGTACAGCTGAAGGTTAACATCTGTATCTCCCCTGCCTTCCAGATAATTGACTTGGCTGAACAAGGTACCTCGTGCAAGAATGTAAAGATTTCTTAGAACTGTTATGCTGCTATTAAAAATATTGTGTAATTCACTGGACATGCTGGGGAGAATCTACATTTATGTATATTCATGCTTGTTTCCTCTTGGCATCAGTTAGTAGCTTGGTGTACCTAGCCATGGTGAACTGAATCTAATTGATTAAAGCTGGTGTTGAAGGAAACTCACAATGGCTAGTGTACTGGCAAATCTTTTTTGCACCTGGCTTCCATCAATGAAAATGCAGGCCTCCTTAAATGGAACTACTAGTTATATAGCAGGACATAAGATGTTGGGTCTGAAGAGATTGCAAGGGACCTTGTAAAATAATTTGCACTTACTTTTGGTTTTAAAGCCACAAGTGGACAGTTTGTTACAAGAAAGGTAATATAGCATTAAAAGATATAAGAATTGTTAACAAATCACAATGAGGATTACATAAGACTTGCCCTGGCCTGGATTTAAAGTGGCTTTAAACTCTGAAGACCTTTGGTAGAGCTTATATATTCAATACATAAAATCTGTGATCTCTATAGTGTCACAATGTTCCTATAGTTATTTGCCCTCCTATATCTATGCGTGTTGTCAAAATTTCAATGGGCAGGCTAAATACAGTGCCTTGAAAAAGTATACCCCTTGAAATTTTCAACATTTTTGTCATGTTACAACCAAAAACGTAAATGTATTTTATTGGGATTTTATGTGATAGACCAACACATAGTGGCACATAATTGTGAAGTGGAAGGAAAATGATAAATGGTTTTCAAAAGTTTTTACAAATAAATATGTGAAAAGTGTGGCGTGCATTTGTATTCAGCCAACCGAGTCAATGCTTTGTAGAACCACCTTTCGCTGCAATTACAGCTGCAAGTTTTTTTGGGGATGTCTCTACCAGCTTTGCACATCTAGAGAGTGACATTTTGCCCATTCTTCTTTGCAAAATAGCTCAAGCTCTGTCAGATTTGATGGAGCGCATCTGTGAACAACAATTTTCAAGTCTTGCCATTCTAACACATGAATATGCTTTGCTCTAAACCATTCCATTGTAGCTCTGTCTGTATATTTAGGGTCGTTATCCTGCTGGAAGGTGAACCTCCGCCCCAGTCTCAAGTCTTTTGCAGTCTCTAATGCCGCGTACACACGATCGGAAATTCGGCCAGCAAAAGACTGATGAGAGCTTTTCGTCAGAAAATGCGACCGTATGTATGCTCCATTGGACTTTTGCTGGCCGAATTCCAGCCAGCAAAAGATTGAGAGCATGTTCTCAATTTTTTGGTTGGAAAAAGTTCCTATCCGAAAATGCGATCGTCTGTGGCAATTCCGATGCGCAAAATTCCTACGCATGCTCGGAAACAATTCGACGCATGCTCGGAAGCATTGAACGTAATTTTCTTGGCTCATCATAGTGTTGTACGTCACCTCGTTCTTGACGGTCGAAAGTTCAGCGAAGATTTGTGTGACCATGTGTATGCAAGGCAAGCTTGAGCAAAATCCCATCGGAAAAGCCATCATATCTTTTTCCAACAAGAAGTCCGATCGTGTGTATGCGGCATAACAGGTTTTCTTCTAAGATTGCCCTGTATTTTGCTCCATCCATCTTCCCATCAACTCTGACCAGCTTCCATGTCCCTGCTGAGGAAAAGCATCCCCACAACATGCTGCCACCACCATGTTTCACGGAGGGGATGGTGTGTTCAGGGTGATGTGCAGTGTTGCTTTTCCGCCACACAAAGCTTTTGCTTTTAGACCAAAAAGTTTTGGTCTTGTCTGACCAAAGCACCTTAATCCACATGTTTGCTGTCCCCCCCACATGGCTTCTTGCAAACTGCAAATGAGACTTCTTATGGCTTTCTTTCAACATGGGCTTTCTTCTTGCCACTCTTCCATAAAGATCAAAATAGCAAGAAATGCCTGCAACTCAATTGCTTCTTCTAAATCTTTATTGAGCACTAACAGCAGTGTGACATCTAAAGTGCGAACATGTTTCTGCCGGAGCCTTCCTCATAGCAAGCAATCGAGTTGCTGTCATTTCTTGCTATTTTGATGTTTATGGGCCACAACAAGCCTGAGCACCGCTATTCAGCTCATCATTCTACAATCATGCGGTAGAGCTTGAGTGAGTTTTTGTCTACATTACCACTCTTCCATAAAGGCCAGATTTGTGGAGTGCACGACTAATAGTTGTCCTGTGGACAGATTCTCCCACCTGAACTGTGGATCTCTGTAGCTCCTCCAGAGTTACCATGAACCTCTTGGCTGCTTCTCTGATTAATGATCTCCTTGCCTGTCAGTTTAGGTGGACGGCCATGTTTTGTTAGGTTTGCAATTGTGCCATACTATTTCTATTTTTGGATGATGGATTGAACAGTGCTCCATGAGATGTTCAAAGCTTGGGATAATTTTTTTATAACCTACCCCTGCATTAAGCATCTCCACAACTTTATCCCTGACCTGTCTGGTGTGTTCCTTGGCCTTTATGATGCTGTTTGTTCACTAAGCTTCTCTAACAAACCTCTGAGGGCTTCACAGAACAGCTGTATTTACACTGAGATTAAATTACACACAGACGGCCTCTATTTACTAATTAGGTCTTCTAACTAATTAACTTCTAAAGGCAATTGGTGCCACTAGATTTTAGTTAGGACTGTCAGAGTAAAGGGGGCTGAATACAAATGTATGCCACAATTTTCACATATTTATGTGTAAAACAAATTGAAAACCATTTATCATTTTCCTTCTACTTCACAAATATGTGCCACTTTGTGTTGGTCTATCACATAAAATCCCAATAAAATACATTTACGTTTTTGGTTGTAACATGACAAAATGTGGAAAGTTTCAAGGGGTATGAATACTTTTTCAAGGCACTGTATATTCATTTCATTTGCTACAAAACTTATTTTAGTTACAACTTGCAATGCAAAGTTTTATTCTGACACTGATAATAAAGAACATTTTGGTTTTAGCAAGTTTGTCATAATTCAGCTCCCAGAGGGGTGACATTTTCCAGATAAGGCCAGCCAGTGTTTGGACAAGTAAGGGATGGGGGGGGGGGGGGGTGTTATTGGGCTCCGTTTTATTTTACACAATAGTTCCACTAATTTTTTAAGATGTGACCTGCACTAATAGTTCTATTAAAGTAGTACTTTTTTTCTTGGATCACAATTTTTTTTTATGTGTATGTATGTCACAAGTCGTTGGCAGAATGGCAGAAGTGGTAAAAATAATAATTCAATACATGGTCTATATTTTTAAAATGATGTTCTTAGCCATATATTAGCTCAGATTTCTCCCTGTTAAGATTGACGTGGCCACCAAACTTTATGGGTCTTGTAGACAGCCTTTTAAGAAGCCATCTGAGTTCTGCCTGGCTTGTGCTGTGCTAAGCGCAATGAAAAGCATCTAAATAAGACATGTCCGTGTATAGATGGTTTGCAGTGTTCTCAGAAAAACAACCAAATGTTTGTTCAATGAACCCTATAAAAAGTGGATGGTGGGGTGCTCAGCCGTCCCATGTAGGTAGAGCTTGGATATTTTCTTAAGTGGTTGCCAACATGCCCTAAAACACATAAGTTCATGAGACATCACCTGGTAAGAGTCACAAATCTATATGCAAGAGCTGACATTTTTATGTTTGCTGTCTATTCAAGTGTGCAGTCTATTAGAAACATTAACATAAATGGGTTTATTATATAAGGCAAAGCGCAAAATGCAGTAACCTGAAGCAATCAAAATGACTTTTTATCCAGGCTGACTACTGTAACGTGAAATCTAATTGGTTGCTCTAGATTGCTGCACTTTGCACATTATCAGTGCTCTTTGCACTGCTTTAGTAAATAATCCTGAAAATGTGCCTGAAGTATATACTCCATACCTTATCTGTTGTTTGCATTTCTAATACACTTATGTATGTCTTAGAATGCTTCTTAAAGCCATTTCTTGTACATCAGCTTGCAATAGGGCAACCTAAATGTCTGGGACCTTGAAAGCAGTCCCATAAAAATGTAGGTTTTAATAGGAACAACATGAAACCTATATGACAGAGTGCCTGTAAAATCTGAAAAAAGTTGCTTACATGGGTAGATTTTAAAATACAATTGTCTGACCCATAATGTTCACATGACCTTTGTCAATGCAGAGGTTATTTGTACATTGCAGATCTGAAGCATTGTGGTAATGACACCATCTGCCTTGCCTATCAACATCTGCACTTCTGTGGCCTCCCAATGCTTGGAAGAGTTTCCAAGAAGTGTAGCCTTGGAGGATCGTCACAGAACAGTCATCAAACAGCAGGAAGAAAATACAGGCCTCGTGACAATTAACAAATATAGTGTCACGGTTTCCCGAGAGGGATCCTCAAAGAAGGCCAGTGAAGGACAGCTACTAACCTCCTAAGAGATTATTGTTTGGTAATCTCTAGTTGTAGATTTATTGCAATCACCTGGTTCACTTGTTTAATACAGGGCCAGGAAATTGGCCTGCTTAAATGCCTCTTGATGCTGTGTTAATAGATGTATTAGGGACACGAAAGCATTTAGAGCCTTTAAACAGCAATGCAGCCTTTAAGATGCAATTTAAGGTGTGATGGGGAGAAACCTAATAACCGGGTTACATAAAAAGATTATAAACATGCAAATCAGTCACACTGCCCAGAACGACATAGGAAGCTTAAAAGTAGTGCAATTAAAACACATATATTACATGTATGAGTGATTTCTTTGGTCATGCAGGTAATGACTATATTTTGTAAATAGGAGTGTGAGGGTACCTGAATCTGTGCATTTTGTGCCTTATTCATAAAAAAAAAAACCATTAATATAGTATGTCAAGTGTGTTCAATATAGCACACCTTATCTTGAGATTCAGAAATATCTAGATTTAGCCCTATTGGCAACTACATAGGAGGAAAAACACGGCCTTAGAACACAGGTTGTGGTTGGAACACTACTAATGAAAAAATTCCTGTTCCGGGATAGTAAGTTACACGATTTGAAATTTCTGAAGATTTCTAAGCTAATGCAGCAACTGCTAGAACTGTGCAATGTGTTTACAAGTACCTCTCTGTCACTGATGTTTAACACATGTCTTTTTTTTTTTTTTTTTTTAACTCGAAAGATGTACTTAAACCATGTTTATCAAGCATAACGTAGACTGTTTTCAAAGCAGAGGTTGCATTTGTTTTAGTGTTATTCAAAAGGAACCTTCAGCTAAATTTGTGTCTAACTAGATTATATTTTATACAGAGAAGGGAAATAAAATTCATTACTTCACTATTATTATTTTTTTTTTTAAAACAGTCTATATAAAAAAATACATAAAAATATGTTGAACTGTATTTCTTGTGGCCAAAGCTGAGAACTCTAATTTTTAGATTTGGGGCAATATTTTAATTTAATGACTACCAGTTATGCAATCTATGTCAACGTTGTCATTTGGGATTTTTTTTTAAGTGAAAATGCTGATGTGTTTTCATGTGTAAGATTGTGGTGTGAGCACTAGAGCCTGAAGAAGCCAAACCACAAACTCTGTTAACTTGGATAACATTGTACTGCCTTGTAGATCGTAATGTGAGTTCTATCAGTATTTATGTTGATGTTTCTAACATTCAATTTAGGCGGAAAAAAAAAAAATAATTTAATAAAAGTGCTTTATCCATTTGTGCAAAGGTTAAATCAGATTGTATCTTTTTTATATTCGTCCAGCATATAAAAGTAACCATTGAAATAAGTTGCTCTATCCTGTTCTTTAGAGTACTTTAACGTGTAGATATCTTGTAAAGTTGTATTGTGAATGTGTAAATAATTCTGTACTTTTGGGTTTTTAACAACGCATGAAAAGTTAAAATAAAATACCGAAATAAAGGAATAATTTTGAATCTCACTTTATCCTTGCATATGGTTGAAACAGTAAAAAAAAAAAAAAGGAACCTCAGCTTTACTAATTCAGGACAAAGCAACAGGATCAGTTCAATCTCCCCCTCTCCAGAAGCCTAGTGTAGTGTAGGGAAAAAGCTGACAACTGCAGCTGCAGGCCAGTGAGTTTAACATCTGTAGTAACAAAATAAATAGAATCACTGTATTCTGCTACATACCTTTGCTAAAAACCCCACAAAACTTATATTGATCTGTTTGCGCAAAAGTTATAGTGTCTACAAATTGTGACACCTTTTTGGGGACCAGTGACACCAATACAGTGATCAGTGCTAAATAATATGCGCTATAACTGTAAATATGACACTGGCAGGGAAGGGGTTAACATCAGGGGCAATTAAAGGGTTAAATATGTCCCTAGGGAGTGCTTTCTAACTGGGGGGGGGGTGCTTGTACTGTAAGAAGACAGAGATCCGTGTTCCTGCTTAGCAGAAACAAAAGATCTGTCTTCTCCTGTCACAGAATGGCAATCTGCCTTGTTTACATAGGCAGACCGCCATTCTGTCTGCCTCGGGAACGATCGGTGGCTCCAGGCGGACATCCAGGTCTGCCGGACCCGCTGATTGGCTCTCTCTGTGTCCAATCACAGCGGGAGCCGGTCACCAGTGGCATGCCCCCCAGACCAGAAAGAGCGAAATCACATACAGGTACGTGATTTTGCGCAGAGAGGCCGACCTGCTGCAGTAAATGTATGTGGGGCGCTCCAGAAGCGGTTAAAGTGGTAGTAAAGTCCCCCTGGACACTTCTACCTACAGGTAAGCTTATACAGTGAGGGGAAAAAGTATTTGATCCCGTGCTGGTTTTTTAGGTTTGCCCACTGACAAAGAAATGATCCATCGATAATTTTAATGGTAGGTTTATTTTAACAGTGAGAGACAGCAGACGATAACATAAATATCCAGAAAAATGCATTTCAAAAAAGTTATAAATTGATTTGCATTTTAATGAGTGAACTAAGTATTTGACCCCTTCACAAAACATGACTTATTACTTGGTGGCAAAACCCTTGTTGGCAATCACAGAAGTCAGATGTTTCTTTTAGTTGGCCACCAGGTTTGCACACATCTCAGGAGGTATTTTGTCCCACTCCTCTTTGCAGATCCTCTCTAATGCCCCGTACACACGGTCGGAATTTTCGACAGAAAAAGTCCGATGGGAGCTGTTGGTCGGATATTTTCCGACCGAGTGTATGCCCCATCAGACTTTTTCTGTCAGCATTTCCAACGGACTTAGAGAACATATTCTAAATTTTTCAGTTATAAATGCCGACGGAGGTTATCCCGTTGGCAAGTCCAACCGTGTGTACACGGCATTAGTCAATAGGGTTTTGAGGCTGACGCTTGGTAACTCGAACCTTCAGCTCCGTCCACATATTTTCTATGGGATTAAGGTCTGGAGACTGGCTAGGCCACTCCAGGACCTTCTTAAGCCACTCCTTAGCCATGTGTTTTGGGTCATTGTCATGCTGGAAGACCCATCCACGACCCATTTTTAATGCCCTGGCTGAGAGAAGGAGGTTCTTACCCAAGATTTGACGGTACATAGCCCCGTCCATTGTCACTTTGTTGCAGTGAAGTTGTCCTGTCCCCAAAGCATAATGTTCCCATCTCCATGTTTGTTGGTGTGGATGGTGTTCTTGGGGTCACAGACAGTATTCCTCCTGCTTCAAACACGGTGAGTTGAGTTGATGCCAAAGAGCTTGATTTTGGTCTCATTTGACCAGAACACTTTCACCCATTTCTCCTTTGAATTATTCAGATGTTCATTAGCAAACTTCAGACGGGCCTGTACATGTGCTTTCTTGAGCAGGGGGACCTTGTGGGTGCTGCAGGATTTCGATCCTTTACGGCGTAGTGTGTTACCAATTGTTTTCTTGGTGAGTGTGGTCCCAGCTGCCTTGAGATCATTGACAAGATTCTCCCGTGTAGTTCTGGGCTGATTCCTCACCGTTCTCATGATCATTTAATCTCCACGAGGTGAGATCTTGCATGGAGCCCCAGACCGCAGGAAATTGACAGTTATTTTGTGTTTCTTCCATTTGTGAAAAATCACACCAACTGTTGTCACCTTCTCACCAAGCTGCTTGGCGATAGTTTTGTAGCCCACTCCAGCCTTGTGTAGGTCTACAATCTTTTCCCTGACATCCTTGGATAGCTCTTTGGTCTTGGCCATGGTGGAGAAATTGAAATCTGATTGATTGCTTCTGTGGACAGGTGTCTTTTATATAGGTAACAAGCTGAGATTGGGAGCACTCCCTTTAAGAGTGCTCCTAATCTTAGCTCGCTAACTGTATAGAAGACACCTGGGAGCCAGAAATCTTGCTGATTGATAGGGGATCAAATACTTATTTCACTAATTAAAATGCAAATTGATTTATAACTTTTTAGAAATGAGTTTTTCTGGATATTTTTGTTATTCTGTCTCTCATTGTTAAAATAAACCTACCAATAAAATTATAGACTGATCATTTCTTTGTCAGTTGGCAAACGTACAAAATCAGCAGCGGATCAAATACTTTTTTCCCGCACTGTAATAAAGCTTACCTGTGGGCACAAGAAATAACTCCTAAACATGCACTGTTTAGGAGATATTGAGTGTCTCTGCAGCCGGCGACATCACCGGCGCATGCGCTGTGAAGAAACGGTATACCCATGCCGTAAACAGTGACTCCCGTGCACATGTGCGGGAGTGACATCATCGCGGCTTGGCCACTCAAAGGACTGGAGTCTGTGAACCCGGAAGGAATACCGGGTGAAGTTGGAAGCCCTGTCAGAGGTGACAGCTTGCCGCTGGAGGGCTTTGTTTCAAGGTAAGTCTTTCATAATGTGCTAGTATTCATTGCATGCTAGCGCATTATGACTTCACCTTGCAGGAAGAAGATTTTTATTTATTTTTTTGTCAACTTTACTTCCGCTTTAAAAGAAGGATCAGTGATCATTTAAAAACACACAATTTCCTGATTCTGAAGCAGCATGATTTTATTGAAGGAAGATCAAATCTGATTAATCTAGCTATATCACAAATGTTTTGGACCAGGGTGGTGCTTTCAGAAAAGCATTTAATAGGCTTTCACGTAATGATCCCATAAATAGATTATACAAGCTAAGACTTAAACTTTGGATGGTTCAGTCTATTCGGAGGAGAGCAGCCACAATTGGTGTACCACAAGTGCTCTGTACTACATTCTATCATATTTGATCTGTAATTTTATATTTAAACTGTAAATGATTAAAAAGTCTTGGTCGGTAAGGTAGGTCTTTTTGCTGATGACACAAAGGTGTGCAATAGGGTTTATATATCTGGAGGTGTTTGTAACATGGATTAATGATCTAACAGTTCATCTAAATGAAAAATAATGCAACGCAAGAAAATGAATCCTCTTACTAGAGTACATTGTCGGGGGTAGAGTGATGGCAAGAACTACAGAGGAAAAAAGTTTGGGGCTCCTCATTGTAGAGGACTGCAAACAGTGTAACCAGGCAGTGGGGAAAGTGAAAATAATGTTGGGAGTACATCACTAGAGGGATTATAGCAACTTAATATGTACAGCCTTGAAGAAAAGAGTGGGGGCGACAATTAAAACCTTAACCCTTTTCGCTACCAGAACTTTTTTTGCACACATGTTAAAATTCACATTTTAGGCCCGAAGATTACTTATACCACAATATTATATATTTTTTGAATACAGAGACCATGTAGATTAAAGCGGTAGCAAAGTCTCATGGACAATGTAAAATAATGTGCCCCCCAGCAGGTTTAAGCCATAATGTGCTAGTATGCGGTGCATACTAGTACATACCTCAAACTTACCTACAAACGGAGCCCTCCACCAATGCGCTGTCAGAGCTCTCTCTCCCTGGTGCCCCGCGCTTCATCCATACCTGGTCTTCATTCCGGGTGCTTGATTAGCCAGACACTTCTGTTATAAAAACTCTGCCTGCCATCAATTTGAACAATTCTGAGTTTACTACCACTTTAACAAGGTAGTAGTTGCACTTTTCATATTGCATGATATTACAACGGCTTATCAGACCAATACTTTAAATTTAAAAAAATAAATAATTTTAGTGCACTATGGTACACAAATTGCCCATAGATGACATTTTAAAAGCCTTTACAGCTCATCAATTTTGAAAGAACCATGACTGATGTCCTTAGAGTTTTTGCTCTCACTCTGGTGTGCATCACAGTAGCTAATATGTGTAGTGCAACCACTGTTTGGGTGTTTCTTAATTTTTATCAAACTTTTAATTAAAAAAAAAACTTTTCTTTAACCTCAATGTAATTGTTAAAAATTAAAAGGGGGCTGACACACGTAGAGGTGATTGTCAGCTTTACAAAGTCAGTCAAGAGTAAACCAGTAAGTCAATTTAAATATGGTTGGGACAAACCTAGATCTATGCATGGACAAAATTTGGTGATTTGCCCAAGTCTTTCAGATGGAGTGAGTCCAAAGGTCTTCTTGCCTGCATCAGGTAATTTCTTGCCGCTGACCATTAAACTAAGTGACAGAAGGAGAAAGAAAGGCAAGCCAGAGAAGGGGTTTTAAAGAAAACCTGCTACTTTGCATGGGCAAAGCACAGGTTTAATTTAGGAACATTATAAACCTTCCTACCTGCACAAGATGAGCATTAATCATGTAGTTTAATGTTGTAATTTGATGGCCTGTATGCACATCATATAGTTGAGTAAACCTTCACAGTCCTGTGTCAGAAGTTTGTGTTCAAACAAGAAACATGTGGCATGGCACTGCCATGACCTCTGTCTATAGTCTGAGAACTGACACATCCTGTAAAGAAACTACATACAGTATCTCACAATCCCTGAGTTTCTTTGGCCATAGTGTTCTTCATGTGAGAGCTATTCAATATTTAGATCTGACACAGACAGGCAGCGCAATTAACAAATAGATCACCATGCAGTCTTTTCTTGTATTAGCACTCCCACATTTGTGTTGCAACACAAAGGAAATGGCAAAGCATGCTGTGTGGCCTGGAATACGAATTTGCCTGTCCCTTTATTGAATAGGAACAAGTGAGCTGTAGAAATACATGGATATAAAAGACTCAATCAGCCATGCCATTATAAACTGCAGCCACAATATTTGTTCCCATCATTACAAGGTAAGCAGGGCTTTTTTCTCCTCAGAGACAAGGTGCAGGAACCCCCCCTTCTGAGTCACTTCTTGCCTCCGCCCTCTACCCACCCCCGAGCACCGTCCCTTGGTTTAACCCTCACCCACCTTCCAGTACCAGCCCTTTTGGAGACTACAGAACCAAGTATTATTTTGTGGTGCTAAGTAATTTATATGGTATCTATTAATGATAACAAGAAAGTCAGTAAAATAGATCCTCTGCAGCCAGCAACAAAAGACCCACCCCAGCAACAATATATCCCCCAGCAAAAATAAATTCCCCCAGCAACAATAGACTCCACCCCAGCAACAATAAATCCCCCCCAGCAACAATAGATACCCCAGAAATAATAGATACCCCCAGCAACACTAGACCCACTCCAGCAACAATAGATCCCCCCCCCCAGCAACAATTAACTGCTCATTAAAAAATACCACCCTAGCAGCAATAGATCCAGCCCAGCAACAACAGATCCACCCCTGCAAAAACAACAGATTTCCCAGCAGTCAGCCATCAATAGACCCTCCAGCAGCCAGCAACAATAGATTTCTCTCTTAATAATTTCCCCTCCTCCAGCAACAATAGACCCTCACACAAAAATAGATTCCTACCAGCATACCCCCAGTATCCATTACCATTACATACATTCAGCGCTAGAGGTGCCGGAACTACGTTCCCGCTGATAAAAAGCCCTGAAGGTAAGGCACACAAATGACACATGGAATATAACTACTTGATACCTAGGTAAAGCAACAAAAACATTTGAACGTATACAAAGCCTTTAAAATACATTTTCATATCAATATAGACTCCTCCTTTAGTAACTCAGAATCACAATCTCCCACAATCTCTTTCAAAAGCCCTCTGTAAAAGGAGGAACAACTCATTTTATGTGGCATTCCTATCAATGACTACCCACTGAATGTTTTTGCTGTCTCACTGTTGTGTATAGCGCTTAGGAAACTGTAATATTACAGTGAATATCTAATGGTTATTAGAGAATTGAATTGTAAAATTAGGCTTTATCAAAAGGTGCTATTGCACGTTAAAATTTAAAAGAAACATCCAAACGAGTTGAGAAATGATAGGTCTTTGTGTTAAAGCATAACCAAAAAAAAAGCAGCTTTGTCATCAGCAGTCAACATACCGCCAAATTTTAACATTCTATCTTAGACCTGGCCATAGTGAATATTGGCCAGCCTTGAACAGATCCGGCTCCACCTTCATCTTGCACAAGCTGCCTGCCATTTTATGCTACTGTATAGAATTCTTGGAGGATGCAAACACTGTGCTGACTTGGTATAGGCTAAGCAGTTGAAGAGGCGTTTCTACTCCAAAATATACATATTGGTAGCATCTTGTCCACAAAGGTATAATTGGCCTATAATACACAATGGAAACAAATTCATTCCTTTTTTGTTCTGGAAACCTCTAATACAGATAACATTAGATGCTCACTACTAATGAGGTCAGGTAGGGCCATACAGAATGGTGGCAATTTCCATATGATACTTATTCTCTATAGATGGGCTCCAGCACGAGATTTTTCAGAAAACGCTAGGAAGCTGCAGGTCCTGCAGCTCTTTGGCCTGTGTTCTTTAGCAATCCCGTTTCTAGCAAGTTGCCACCAACAGGCTTGCCTATTGTGCAGCAAAAAACACTTCGCAAATGCCCTGAAATTTTTTTTTACAATTTTCATCTGGGAAATTATCACTTTGCAACTGCACCTAAACATGCTGTAAATGCATGGATAGAGTGGAGAGGGATTAGAACACCTGTCAGTTTTTATTGCTTTCTGAGCCCCTGGTAGGGAGATTCACTCTCTCCATTTGTCCTGTTTACCATTATCATTTGAAAGTAAAAGTAAAAGAAATCACACAAATTTTGGGTTGTCTCCAGAAAAGTGGAAATCTTCCAATGGATACACTAGTTCTGGTGACCTGGGGGTCCCCAAGAAATTATCTTGATTTACAGGGATTTCCTCTCACTTCCTGTTTGGGTATGGGACAGGAAGTGAAGAGAAAATCCTCGCAATGGGACACAGATGGCGAAAAAAAAATTGACAGGGGTAATAACCCTCCCTTGCTCCATCCAAAATGATAAAAATACTTCTACACCCCAGGTTACAATGTTTTGTTGTTGAAAATATCTTCATATTAGATTGCTTTTTTATGTATCTATCAATGTGTTTCTTTAAAGTGAAACAGAAGTTATACAGAAAACCCATAGTTTACACTCCCCAACCTGCTTATCAAAAGCATACAGAATATACGTCAAATACAGATATCATTAGATGCTCACTGCCATAGAAAAGTCAGGATGGGCCATAGAGAATTATCGCCATTTTCATATGGCATGTATTCTGGCTGGGCCAGGTACAAGTATAAATTTCCAGAAAGTGCTAGGAAGCTTGCTCCCATAGCATGACCCTATAGGTGAACAAGGGTTGTAACACCAGTACTATGGGCTTTACTGCCATTCAAGTTGTGTCTATGAAGATTCCCTTTCTCGCCAGTAATCAGTTCAGTAATTTTTGGTTTATAGATAATTATTGTTTTTACACTAGGCTGTTTATGATAAAGTCCTGGTATAAAATATAATGCAGAGATATACAATGTACTGTATCTCCTAAATCACTGGTTACAAATCGAACCCCTCTTCTCTTTTTCTGTGGGCTCTGTCCTTGGGCCCCTTCTTTTTCGAGACCTCTTCCCTGGACCAGTTGATAATGTCTCATGGCTACCAATACCACCTCTACACTGACAACAACCAACTCATCTCAACATATTGCCCAAATTGTCTAGTCCTCCTAGGATGACCTGCCTTCCAGTTCCCTCATCACCTCCTTTCATTCTCACCTCCATAAGTTTTCTAGAACTTCTCCCATCCTCTGGAAGTCCCTACCCCAATCTGTTCAGTTACTTCTTACCCTGTCTGCCTTTAGGAGATCCCTGAAAACTCATTTATGCAGGGAAGCCAACCTCACCTCAACCTCAACCTAAAAACTGCAGTTTAACCTATCCCCCATGGCTATTATCTTTTGCACCACTTCCCTCTCCCCTTTTTTTTTTTTTTTTTAGTAAACTCCACGAGTAGGGCCCCCGTAATTCTTCTGTATTGAACTGTATTGCAACTGTGCTGTCTCCCTTCATATTGTAAAGTGCAGCGTAAACTGGTGGCGCTATATAAATATTGTATAAAAATAATACAAGTGCAAGGAAAAAGTATGTTATGTCCATCAACTATTGCACAATGGAGACAAACTGTAGCTTCTTCCAACATCAAAACTGTATAACAGATATGAGAACTCTAAAATGAGCAAAGAAAATTTTGAAAGAGATGCTTTTATCAAGACTATCACCTGTACCAGCTCCGATATCAGTACAGCCATGTCTCCCACTGCAACCTCTATCAATCCAGCTTACCAGCTTTGAACGGAGGTACCAAAGCGATAATTGCTTTGCTTTTAGCGGGAATATGATTTGTTGTGTTGACAATTTGGCCTGAGGGAAATATAAAGAAAGACATGGAGAGCAGAGATAAGCAATAGAAGCATTAGAGAGAGGTTGGAGGCCATATATATTGAGGTCTACAACCACATAGAACCTGCCGAGTTACATAAACACAGAATGACTGAATATAATTATTCCAGCCTTATGGTGCTTGCATAAAATTGCCATAACAGCTACTGCCATGACCAAATAATGCCTATTTCAGTTGGATGGGGCCAAATAATGCTTATTTCAACTGGAGGGGTCAAATAATGCTTATTTCAACAGGAGGGGCCAAGTAATGCATATTTCAATTGGAGAGACCAAGTAATGCTTATTTCAACTCCAATGCTTCTTACAACTCCAGTTCTTCTAGCCAGAAGAATTTAATCTCCCACTAAAAGGATGTGCATCTTCCATGAAGTGATGGAGGTACTGACTGAAGGAAGCTTGTATGGAAAAAAAATGGTGGGCGCCACTGCAGACCTTGGTGCCTGGCTGGCTTTGGGGTCAATACTTTGAGATATTAGCTCATAACAAGCATGCAGATTAGAAATTCACATTATAGCGAGGCAATTAGCACTTTCAAGAAAAGTCAGTCATTTTGAAATCCTTTTGTCACGCTTTCTGCTCACATTTTCAGTGTGAATGCAGCCTCAAAAAAAGTTAAAACATTTTGAAAAGCCCTATATAGTAGCCAGCAGAAATACATGGAATGGGTTAGATTACCAGAGTTCCCTCAATCCCTCAATAACTGTTATATTGATATACTCATCTAGTTAGTTTCATAAGGGAAAGGGTTACTTTAAGCCAATCACTATATAGTATTAGTAAATTACATAAAATTGAGGACAATAGAGTTTGACACATCACACATTCAAATCCAATAATGTATAGCATGAAATATATGTATAATTAAAATAAGCATGAATAGTAACACAATAAAGTGTATATAACATCCTCTATTCAGATTAAAAGGATAACAGAAACATGCCATTGCACTACCAATAATTATACCCTTTCAGGATATGTGCCCTGGTCCATGACTACACGTGTATGATATTTAACTCCATAATATCCATCACTTTAAGGGGAAAAAACCATATGCCCCATAACAGAGACTGATTTCTACTCAAGTCACTTCACAATAGAAAAAAAAAAGAATGGCATTGCCAATGTGGCATAATGCAAAGAAAAGAAATACAGAATTTTGTAGAATTTTATAGTAATGAAACCAAATGTTTGTGGCATATGCAAGTGAGACAACTGAAAAAAAATGTGCACATGTCAAAGTGATAAGTTCTAGAAGCCTAATACGTATGATCGTGTCAAAATTCGTAGGACAAGGCCAGCTGATGATGTTAAAGATTTGCAATTTTTAAAATCTCTGACTTAAGAGCAGTGTCAAACAGATATTTATAGATGTTTGTGCAAATCCTGTTTAATAGTACCTACATAATGATCGAGGCACAAACACACTATTGCATAAAAAACTCTTTTGCACTTCATAAATTAAGAGATCTCATATTGCTTTTCTCTCTAATCTCTTTTGTGGGTGTAATGTATGGATTTACTGTATGTAGTAACTGCCTGTTCTTCTATGAGCATTACCCAATGAAGATTCTGTACAACATGTGGATGTGCCAATCCCAGGAGCCCATCCGTGCTCCACACACGTAAAAACACAAAAGGTTGCACTCCAATGACTTCACTGGCATGCCAGTTTATTCAGCCATAGCTGGCAAGCAACATAACCCAACCTAAAGCCTCTCTAACATTTTTACTCGAAGGGGCTTATTCATGTCACAAGATATTAGCACAACAGTTTATCAAGCGCAAATTTTCAGTAAAAAAATACAATAATGTGTATATATACCCAATTTTTGGTAAAATATAAAAAATTAGGTTGTGCCAAGTAAATAGATACTAAACGTGTCAAGGCTAAATATTGTTCTTCTGTGGAACGGTGACAAACTTTGGTACCCAAAATTTTAAATAGGTGATGCTTTAACCACCTCAATACCACGCCATAGCTGAAAGACAGCTACAGCATGGCTCTCTTGTTCTGGAAGGGCTTCCATTGATGTCCTCCCAGAAAACGCCTTCCGTGCGCCCCCTGGGATGCTCCATGATCGCTTCGTCCTTTGAACACAGCTGATCACAAATTAAGGTGCGTGCCCTAGGACATAGCTGATCACAGATCGAGGTAAGGGGCCAATCACAGCGGCCCTTTACCATGTGATCAGCTGTGTCCGATCACAGCTGACACATGTAAACAAACTTTATTTATGGTTATCAACTTATCAACACGCTGTCACTGTGTGAAGAAAGGCGAGCCTATAACCGGCAAGGCTGGCAGGGTATATTTACACTGAGAATCAGGGCACTGATTATCAGTGCAGCCTCATCCGTGCCCATCAATGCCGCCTCAATATTGCAGCCTCATCAGAGCAGATCAATGAAGAAGAAAAATTACTTATTTGCAAAATTGTATAACAGAAACTAAGAAAATCATTTTTTTTCCAAAATTTTTGGTCCTTTTTCATTTTTTTTTTTTTTTGCAAAAATTTAAAAACACAGTGGTAAATAAATACCACCAAAAGAAAGTTCTGTCTCTGTATTTATTTACCACTGTGTTTTTAAATTTTTGCAAAAAAAAAAATGAAAAAGGAACTTATCCTTTTAAGTGCACATTTTTTTTACACTCATTCTTTTGTTAATATTATTGGTTTTAGCTAGGGGGCCAATAACCCCCTAGGTGATAGCATATTTACTGTGAAAGGTTCTCCATAATGAGACATCAGGGGCTCACTTAGACCTCTGATGTCTCCTCTGCATTCCACTGAAGCTAATGGTGCACAGATCACACTCAATTAGATTCTTCCACAGCAGTTAGAGGGAGTGAAAGCAGAAACCGAAGTGATGGAATTCTGTAGCAGTATATAAAAGTTATTTCAGAAGACTATTTTTGTAACTTAAATCTTCAGTTTTTATTAAAGCATAGCTCCCAACTGTCCCTGATTATATGGGACTGTCCCTGATTTGCAAAGTCCCTCTGTCCCTTATTCCCCCTCCTTTGTCCCTCATTTTGGACTGATCTATATACAGTAGCTGTATATAAAATGCACAATTATACACTTTCAAAAAGTGCTTCCCAGTGATAAACCTTTCCTTAATTTTTACATTTCTGCTATTGTAAATTTCAAAAGCCAATATAAAAGAATAGTAGTGGTACAAAAAAAAAAGCACTTGTGGGTTAAACTAATCTTTTTTTGTATAATTCTCCTTTAAGGGGGCGTGACAAGGGGTGTGTACTATGCCTACACACTTTTGTTAACAGGTGTTCCTCAGTACCGTCTCAAAAAGTTGGGAGGTATGTTAAAGGAGAAGTATGGTCAAAGCACTTTTGTCTATACTTCTCTTATGGGTCACAGAAGTGCACTTATTTCTGCTCTCCTGTGAACCGTATTCAGCTGGCAGCGGACTAAAGTCTGCTGTTGATTGTCATCACAGAGGCCATCCAGGCTCTGCAGAGGTCCTGACAACAATGTCAGGATCTGCCCAGATGCCAGCAGCTGGGTTATCCACTTAGCATGCCACAGAGAGATTGAGCCAGCCAATCCTGCCCTCCACAGCCCGGCACTCTAGTGAGTGCTGGGGAGGCAGAGCACAGAGCGGTAATTGACAGTCTCCGCTCTGTGCTCAGAGCAGACCCGAGAACTGAGCAATCAGCATTCTTTGATTGCTCAGTTCTGGGTGTTAAGCCAGAGAGGAACAGCAGCAGCATCAGATCACTACAGCCATCTAGATGAGTATAAATGTTTATTTTCGATCATAGCACTTGTCTTTTAAAATAATATCTGGTGATCCTGATAGCCCTTGCTCTGGCAATTCATTTTACAGGGTGACTGTGCCCTTTCCTTGTCTTTTAATTATGCACATGTAACAAAAGCTTCCAATGGGGACAACAAGTGGCTGTGTATATGTTCCACTGTTGTCGCCATGAAGAAACCCGCCATGCAACATACCATGCAACAATCGCTGCAGTACATGCATATATACAGGGCGAGGTTGCAAAGAAGCTGCAGCTCTGAATTGCAATAAGGCCTGGTTCACACCTATGCATTTTTTAGCGCGTTTTCAGTTTTGCAGAAACACACTACAGTCCAGTTAACATGGTTTCTTATGGATGTTATTCACATCTGTGCATTTTATGGAAAGGGCCAGGGACTTTTTTCTGGTTTTTCGTTCCATAGACTTCAATGGATGAAAGGCATGTATTGAAAAACAAAAAATGCACCTGCAATATACAAACTGCAACCTGAATAGCTGTGACTTAGGCCTAAAGGGTGAAAACAAATATTTTATTTAAAAAAATAGCAACTGTTTATGATGCATCATGATTTAGAAAACTATGGGCCCGTTCACAGCTGGATCGCAGAGGAACGCAGTCCGCGTTCCTGTGCAGCGCGATTTTCCTCCTATTTATTTAAATGGGCAGAAATTGCACTGGATCACCCAAAAAAAATTGAGCACCCACTACTTCTAAAAAACACACTGGGGTTGATTTACTAAAGGCAAATACACTGTGCACTTTGCAGATGCTCCAGAACTTTGTAAGTAAGCAGAAGCTATGCTGACTTCCATCGTCCAATCATGCAAGCAAAAATTATTATTTTTTTTTTTTTTTCCTTGCATGTGATTGGGTATTCTTTGCAAAGTGAAGCTTTACCTCATTTACTAAGCTCTGGAGCAACTGCACTTACAGAATGCAAGTACACTTTGCAAAGTGCACAGTCTACTTTCCTTTAGTAAATCCACCTCCTATGTGTTTGCAATCTGTACTCGGGGTGTCGTTCGCAATATATGGACACCAGCAGCAGATTGCACACCCAGTGCATTTTGAATGGGAAACACACACGGAACGCAGGTTTCCTGCACCGCGTTCTGGCATAAACGAGCCCTAAATATCAAGCGTAGTAATAGTGTCCTGACTGTGTTCTCCTTTAAATTATTTCATATCTACAGTTCATTTCCATATTAACATAATTCCTTCATATAAATGTACTTGCTATTTACGATTCTCCACTGCTAGCTGTATTTTCCTGCCATTTACCATAAAGCTAGGCAAAACATTGCAATACAATGAAGGCCATAAATAAGCAAGTACCAACACTGCCATGATTTTAGTACAAATCTCTAGCTATTTTGTTTTTATTTTTTAAACTGCTTTCCTAATGTGATGTTAAGATACATTAGTGCTCATTTAATTCCATTTGCATGCCCCATATAAACGTCAATATGTGGATTTTCAGTGGTTTTTATTAAAGTCATAAATATCTAATTTGCAGCTTGGTTTCATACATCACTAGGCGCAGGAAACTAGAACATAATTAGCTGCGGGCTCTCAGTTAAGCACACTGCTGTGTTTGACTGTGTTTGAGGAACCCTGCATATTACCCTGATGTGTGTCATCATTCTTTGCCACTTTTTTATTCTTCCTCAGCAAAGAAATGACTAAAAGCCAGAGAAATAGAAAAGAAGAACACAGTTCAGTCTTTGTATGTTGTCCAACAAATGATGGGCCCCTACTGGGGTTGGATTAGAAGACATTCGATAACTAAATGTATGTTTTATTTACAAATTTACTTTTCTTAAATCATCTCCACTGAGAACTTACCCCCACCATTTACATACCTCCCAACTTTGGGAATGACGGACACCTTGGGGCGGGGAAGGCTTCCAGCACATGAAGCACCATGATAAAAATGGGTATGGCTAAATGGTGCTGAATATTGGGCGTGAGTTAAAGTGTAAGTTCACCTTTACAGAAAATCTGTAAGGTGAACTTACACTGGACCCCCTTCCCATCCCTCCCCGGTCTCCTGTACCTGAGGCTGGTGATCACCCGCTAGGAGACATCGGGTTACCGCCTTACCGGTCCAGGGAATTGAAATCCCCTCTGCTTTCTCTCTTCTTCTCCCCTGCTGGCAGGATGGGCTAGACGGGTTCATTTTGGTACGTATAGGAGGCATTCTAATTTGACGGCACCGACCAATTAGAATGCCTCTTATATGTACCTTTACGAGGTACGTTAGGAGATTAAGCCGCTGGGATTTCAAATCCCCGGACCGGTGAATCGTCGACCCGATGTGTCACAGCAGGTGATCTCCAGGTACAGTGCAGAGAGACGGGGGGGGGTTGTGGGGGGTCCATTGTAAGTTCACACTCAGATTTTCTGTAAAGGTGAACTTACCCTTAAAATGAATGATTAATTTGAGTCTAAAGCCGGCCTTAGTTGGATTTGATCCATCTATGGGAAGGCTGGTTGTACTGAAGTCGATTCATCCAGCCTGTCGGGTTCTTTTCATGTGATCACTGCTGGTGGCTATAGTGAACCTTGCATTCTTCTGGCAGGGAAGGCTCCCTGCACTTCCCGCCGGCAGAACGCAAAAGCGCTCTGGGAGAGATTCCCCTATCATTGCTGATTGTGTTGATGGGGGAATAGAGTGATCTTTCTTTACACCCGTGGTGGAAGGAAAGAAAACTGTATAATATATAACTTGCTTAAAGCATAAGTTTACCTTTCGTAATATGTTACATCCCCCCCCCCCCGGTTCCCTGATCTGACAGCTAGTGGAGATCTTCTCTCCACCGCTAGCTGTCCCAATTTAAAAAAAAAACGTGGCTGAGTGGGCTACTCCCGCCCGCCCAAGTCATCCACGAATGGAATACTACAAGGTCCGGCAGCCTTTGCGGCTGTCGGCATGTAGTTTTCAATGAATTACTACGGAGCTGTGGACAAATATACTGACAGTCTGCAGGAAACCTGCATGGCATCTCAGATCTGCTCATCGCTGGTGCTTTAGAGGCTCCAGAAACAAAAAATAATAAATGCACATTTATGCACTCATTCTTTAAAGTGGAGTTCCAACCAAAAAAAAAAATTAGTAATGTGTTTAAAAAAAATAAAAAATAAAAAATTTGGAGAAAAAAATGTTTTTTACTCACCTCTAAATGCCTGTTGCTAGGGGGTCCCTCGTAGTCTGCCTCCTTCGGTGCCTGGGCTCCTGACGTCACTTCCCTCGGCGCAGGAAGGGAGATCGCCTCTCCACCCTCCCTCTTGTCAATCATCTGGGACACGTGACCGGTCCCAGATGATTGGGGCCAGTGACAGCATGTGGCACGGCTCGCGCATGCGCAGTGGGTGCCCGGCAAGTGCCGGCGCCGCCGAGCAGAGGTGGGGACGAGCGGGGCTTCGATCCCCCGCATCGCTGGACCCTGGGACAGGTACAGTCAAGTCCATAAATATTGGGACATCGACACAATTCTAATCTTTTTGGCTCTATACACCATCACAATGGATTTAAAATGAAACGAACAAGATGTGCTTTTACTGCAGACTTTCAGCTTTAATTTGAGGGTATTTACATCCAAATCAGGTGAACGGTGTAGGAATTACAACAGTTTGTATATGTGCCTCCCACTTTTTAAGAGACCAAAAGTAATGGGACAATTGGCTGCTCAGCTGTTCCATGGCCAGGTGTGTGTTATTCCCTCATTATCCCATTTACAAGGAGCAGATAAAAGGTCCAGAGTTCATTTCAAGTGTGCTATTTGCATTTGGAATCTGTTGCTGTCAACTCTCAATATGAAATCCAATGAGCTGTCACTATCAGTGAAGCAAGCCATCATTAGGCTGAAAAAACAAAACTAACCTATCAGAGAGATAGTAAAAATATTAGCTGTGGCCAAATCAACTGTTTGGAACATCCTTAAAAAGAAAGAACGCACCGGTGAGCTCAGCAACACCAAAAGACCCGGAAGACCATGGAAAACAACTGTGGTGGATGACCGAAGAATTATTTCCCTGGTGAAGAAAACACCCTTCAAACAGTTGGCCAGATCAAAAACACTCTCCAGGAGGTAGGTGTATGTGTGTCAAAGTCAACAATCAAGAGAAGACTTCACCAGAGTGAATACAGAGGGTTCACCACAAGATGTAAACCATTGGTGAGCCTCAAAAACAGGAAGGCCAGATTAGAGTTTGCCAAACAACATCTAAAAAAGCCTTCACAGTTCTGGAACAACATTCTATGGACAGATGAGATCAAGATCAACTTGTACCAGAGTGATGGGAAGAGAAGAGTATAATGAAGGAAAGGAACTGCTCATGATCCAAAGCATACCACCTCATCAGTGAAGCATGGTGGTGGTAGTGTCATGGCGTGGGCATGTCTGGCTGCCAATGGAACTGGTTCTCTTGTATTTATTGATGATTTGACTACTGACAAATTGATGAATTCTGAAGTGTTTCGGGCAATATTATCTGCTCATATTCAGCAAAATGCTTCAGAACTCATTGGACGGCACTTCACAGTGCAGATGGACAATGACCCGAAGCATACTGCGAAAGCAACCAAAGAGTTTTTTAAGGGAAAGAAGTGGAATGTTATGCAATGGCCAAGTCAATCACCTGACCTGAATCCGATTGAGCATGTATTTCACTTGCTGAAGACAAAACTGAAGGGAAAATGCCCCAAGAACAATCAGGAACTGAAGAGAGTTGCAGTAGAGGCCTGGCAGAGCATCACCAGGGATGAAACCCAGCGTCTAGTGATGTCTATGCGTTCCAGACTTCAGGCTGTAATTGACTGCAAAGGTTTTGCAAACAAGTATGGATGATTGTTAATCTTTCCCATTACCTTTGGTCCCTAAAAGGTGGGAGGCACATATACAAACTGTTGTAATTCCTACACCGTTCACCTGATTTGGATGTAAATACCCTCAAATCAAAGCTGAAAGTCTGCAGTTAAAGCACATCTTGTTCGTTTCATTTCAAATCCATTGTGGTGGTGTATAGAGAGAAAAAGATTAGAATTGTGTCGATGTCCCAGTATTTATGGACCTGACTGTAAGTGTCCGATTAAAAGTCAGCAGCTGCAGTATTTGTAGCTGCTGACTTTTAATTTTTTTTTTTTTAAATAGGAACCCCGCTTTAAGTTTCCATATGGGACACACTGTACAAAGTCTGTGGTCCTTGTATTCACAATATATTCCTTAATAATGTGTTATGAGCAAGAGTCTTAAATACAATGCCTTGAAAAAGTATTGATACCCCTTGAAATTTTTCACATTTTGTCATGTTACAACCAAATACATAAGTGTATTTTATTGGGATTTTATGTGATAGACCAACACAAAGTGGCACATAATTGTGAAATGGAGCAAAAATGATAAATGGTTTTCCAAATTTTTATACAAATATATTTATACAAACCAATTGCCTTCAGAAGTCACCTAATTAGTAAATATAGTCCACCTGTGTGTAATTTAATCTCAGTATAAATACAGCTGCTCTGTGAAGCCCTCAGAGGTTTGTTAGATAACCTTAGTAAACAAACAGCATCATGAAGGCCAAGGAACACACCAGACAGGTCAGGGATAGAATTGTGGAGAAGTTTAAAGCGGGGTTAGTTTTAAAAAAAATATCCCAAGCTTTGAAAATGGAAAGCGTATGGCACAACTGCAAACCTACCAAGACATGGCTGTCCACCTAAACTGACAGGCGGGGCAAGGAGAGCATTGATCAGAGAAGCTGCCAAGAGGCCCATGGTAACTCTGGAGGAGCTGCAGAGATCCACAGCTCAGGTGGGAGAATCTGTCCACAGGACAATTATTAGTTGTGCTCTCAACAAATCTGACCTTTATGGAAGAGTGGCAAGAAGAAAGCCTTTGTTGAAAGAAAGCCATAAGAAGTCCCGTTTGCAGTTTGTGAGAAGCCATGTGGGGGACACAGCAAACATGTGGAAGAAGGTGCTCTGGTTAGATGAGACCAAAATTGAATTTTTTGGCCTGAAAGTAAATGCTATATGTGGCAGAAAACTATCACCCTGAACACACCATCCACACTGTGAAACATGGTGGTGGCAGCATCATGTTGTGGGGATGCTTTTCTTTAGCAGGGACAGGGAAGCTGGTCAGAGATAAAAAGATGAATGGAGCCAAATACAGGGCAATCTTAGAAGAAAACCTGTTTCAGTCTGCAAAAGACCTTCCAGCAGGACAACGACCCTAAACATACAGCCAGGGCTACAATGGAATGATTTCGATCAACGCATATTATTTCTTAGAATGGCCCAGTCAAAGTCCAGACCTAAATCCAATTGAGAATCTGTGGCAAGGCTTGAAAATTATATTGACTTGTAAAATTGTATATCATCTAATTACGACAGGTCTGACACTGTCATGTGACCATATCAGAGCATTCTGATTGACTGCTGTTCCAGGGCAAGTGATTAGTTACGTATTCCAATGCCGTTTAAAGTGTCACTAAACCCAGGACCCTGCATTCACTATATCTGGTCTCCCACAGTACACGGAACATGGAGATGCAATTATTTTGGTAATTTCATTTTGGTACCTTTTTTCATCAGCAGTAATGCCACGTACGCACGACCGGACTTTCCTTCAGAATAGACTCTGACGATCTTTCCAGCGGAGTTCCGTTGAAACGGACTTGCCTACACAGCAAAGTCCGTTTGTTTAGAATGCGATGACTTACGATGGGACTAGAAAAGGGAAGTTCATTAGCCAGTAGCCAATAGCTGCCCTTGCGTCATTTTTGGTCCGTCGGACTAGCATACAGACGAATGGTTTTCCCAATAGGGATTGAGTCCGTCGGAAAGATTTGAAAGAAAAAGTTTGATGAAGCCCACACACGATCGGAATGTCCGACAGAATGATTCCATTGGACCTTTTCTGCCGGAAAGTCCAGTCGTGTGTACATGGCATTAGAGTAGTCTTGTGACTTCTATCAGTGTCTGGTTAAAGCGTGTAGGAGGCTCTTTCATTCTACTCTGATTGTCCTATAAGGCTGCAGGACCTCTGACACTATGTCTGGACAGTGCTGATTGGCCCTGTGCTGATCACATGCACTCTCATGCACCAAGAAAATAAAAATCTCTAGCAATACACACCAAACTAAGCATGTGCAGCTTGCTCCCAAGGCTCTGTTCTATCAACAAAAAGATTGGGGACTGCAGAATAAGGGGAGGATCAGAGAAGACAGGATCAAACAGCCTTTTTACACAATGCAGAGAATTAACCCCTTAGGTTCTACAGTGAGTATAACAAGCATGATGCATATGCAGACTGATTTTAATGTTAAGGATTTAGTAACACTTTTATTTCTTCAGGTGTCATTTCTCCTGCCCCAAACCCACTGTGCACAAGAGTAGTGATGCTGGGCAGTGGAGTGTTGCAGGAAAAGCTCGTATGCACAGGACTGTGGGATTTGTGTCAAAATTTGAGACAGAATCCAGAGCTGTTGGGAGGTATTAATGAATATCCAATGTTGTTTCCCACTAAGTTTTAATGTCCAAGTATCAGCAAATCCACCCCAGTGGGGATTCTTTACCTTTAGTGAAGAAGCCATGCTGTTTAGTTTTGTTTTTCGTTTTTCTCAAAGGGTATCTAAATCGAAGAACAAAAATGTAATATGCTGCAATTCACCAGTTCTTGGATGTGGTGGCTGAAGCATTTTTCTTTGTTTTCAGCTGTTTTTTTCCCTTTATTTTTTCCCTTGTATACCTGACCATAACGTACTTGCGAGTGCTTGCTCCTGCTGTAATTACACACTGAGAGAGCTGATCAGCAGGTCCCGTGGACCCGATGTCCGCTAGCACCCGCTGATCATTCAAAACACAGGCAGATCGCCGTTCTGTCAGTAAGGAAGTCATAGATCCTGTGTTCCTGCAAAGCAGGGACACATATCTATGCCTTCCACTAGTACAAGCACCTCTCACACTACAGAAGAACACCAGCTAGGCACACAGTTGATCAACCCCTGATGTTAACCTCTTTCCAGCCAGTGCCACTAGTACAGTATTTTTAGCAATGGCTATATTAGTGTATTAGTGTCACTGGTCCCAAAAAAAAGTGTCACTAAGGTGTCCAATATGTCTGCCGCAATATCGCAGTCCCACTATAAGTTGCTGATGGCTGCCATTACTAGTAAAAAAAATAATAAAATCCATAAATATATCCCATAGTTTGTAAACTTTTGCGCAAACCAATCAATATACGTTTATTGTAATTTTCTTTACCAAAAATATGTGGCAGAATACATATTGGCCTAAATTGATGTAGAAAGTAAATTTTTTACATTTTTTTATGGCATATGCTTTATAGTAAAAAGTAAAACCAAAAAAAAATTTGAGGTGATCAAATACCACCAAAAGAAAGCTCTATTTGTGGGAAAAAAAAGGACAAACATTTTATTTGGGTACAGCATCGCACGACCGTGCAATTGTCAGTTAAAGTAACACAGTGCCATAGCACAAAAAAATGGCTTGGTCAGGAAGGGGGGTAAATCTTCCAGAGCTGAAGTGGTTAAAGTAGCGGAATGCCAAAATGCAAAAAATGGCCTGGTCATAAAAGGGGTAAAAGCTTCCGGAGCTCCACTAAAATCCCTGCATCTACAGACATCCACGATCTAACACTAAGCTATCTAGCCCTGTAAATAAGAAATCAGTATACATATCTTTTTCTGAAGCCGATCTGAACCAATCCCACGCTGAACTGTCAACGGCGGCTTCGCTGTGTAGGTGGGTGCAGAAGAGACAGCCGACAACAGAAGCCCCATAGTAGGTCTATAGATGACGTCACTTCCCATTCATTTCACAGCCGTTGTCAGCTCCGCAGAGCTTCCGCCACTGGAGACCGGATCGGATCAGCTTCAAAAAAGGTATGTATACTGGTTTCTTCTTTACAGGGCTAGATAGGTTAGTGTTAGATTGTGAATGTCTGTAGATGTAGCGATTTTAGTGTTAGGCTGGACTTCTACTTTAAAATTAACTTTACAGTAACAACTTGCAGCTTCCTCTAATTTGCTGAGGTGGAGAGGCAGGCAAATGCCTTCACAATCTCAACCTCAGCCAATCAGAGGAAGCCGTCTATTTAGTGATGAAATACAAAGCTTCCTGTGAATGGCTGAGAAGCCATCCCACTGCTGCAACACAGCACTGTATCCTGTATGTAGTTGATGCTTCATATAGTTTATACAGCGATCACATCCATTAGTGAACCTGCTTGGTCCAAACTAAATCCAGTGGAACCTCGGATTACGAGCATAATCCGTTCCAGGAGTATGCTTGTAATCCAAAGTACTCGCATATCAAAGCGAGTTTTCCCATTGAAGTCAATGGAAACGAAAATAATTAGTTCCGCATTGACTTCAATGGGATGCAATACCGCATGCGGCCAGAGGAGGGGGGCGCCGGAGAGCCTCAGAAAGGGCCGAAAAGGCCCGAATACACTTCGGCTGACCTCAGCAGACCTCAAAAAGACTTCCTACCTGAGATTTGCAGAGGTCAGCCGTGCTGTACTCGGGCCTTTCCGTGCATTTCTGAACGTGATGTTCGGCTCTGCTCAGCTCCAGCGCCCCCCCCCCCCCACTTCAGGCCAAAAGCGGTACTGCACACCGCTTTGGCCTGAATCATGCTTGTTTTGCGAGACAACACTCGCAAACCGAGTTACTATTTTTAAAAATACAGTGCTCGTATTGCGAAACGCTTGTTAACCACGTTACTCACAATCTGAGGTTCCACTGTATTTAAAGTGGATCTTCAGTCATTTTTTCAACTTTCCATCTACTAAATCCTCTTCCCTTAACTATGGATAGTGAAACATTTTTTTTTTCTGCCATGAAATACCTTATACAGCCCACTTCTTGTTTCTTGACTGGTAAAAAGCCTAGACTTATGACATCATGTACAGCTCTTGCCAGGAAGGGAGGGGGGATGAGTCATAAGAGGGCCAATGAGAGCTGCAGGGCTGCAGAGCTGGAGGTGTGCCTCTGTGTGTCTGCGTAAATCCAGGAAGTGAACAGGCAGCAGCTTCAGCTGCCCACAGTTAAAATGGATGCAGCCAGACTCAGTGGAGGGAGATTTCTGCAGCATATTTAGCAGGTACAGAATCACAGTATATATAAAATAATATGCAAAGTGGTTGGAGGGAAGCTTCAAAATGGCAAAGATGTTTTTTATTACAAATTATGTGAGCAGACTGCAGTTCCTCTTTAAAATAACAAGAAACCTGACGTTAGGCTTTAAGCAGTGGACATGTAGAAATTTAAGTATTTTCTATATATAGGTTTGATGGATGTGTCCTTTTTCTTCCTATGTAAGTCTAATTGCTGCTGTCATTCCAGATAGCAGTACTCATAATTCAGCCGTGTTGTGAACTGCTCTACAGCTGTTCATCTCTATTGCAAAACTTTTGTGACACGCCTGCAAACATGATTTTCAAAGGAAATGTGGACTTTTTGTACACAGGCTGTGTTGTGACTACTCAGTTTCTGTAGCCTGGAGTTAGAAACCAACAAAGAATAAAGAGCAGATGCTCAGGAGTGGGCAGTGATCCATCAAGGAGCGTTGCTTGCTAGCTTGAAATGTCCAGCTTATAGGTCTTCACTCGTCAGTGGATGAAAGTCGCTGTTAACATGCACAGCATGCACCACAACATTTATCACTGTGCGTCAGCTCTACATTGATCTATAGGCTTATTCAATAAACACTGCAAGCAGAAGAACAACTATCCTATAGTAGCCAACAGAATTCATTTCTCTTAAAGCAAATGTATACATGTATAAGAGATCAGCTTGATGTATAGAAACATATCAAAATGTGAATATCCTGAAACTTTTTATATGGTATGTAATTAAAATAAATTACTGCATTTACAAAGAGCTTCAAGTGTTCCTCCAAGACCAAAAAAATATATAATAACTAGGAAGCTTTGTTTTTAGGGTGTATATAAAAATATGTGTTTTAGATATACTTAAGTTATTTTAAATTATTATATGTGTATGTACAGTATGTATATAGATATATATATGTTTCATATGTAATAATTTGAAAACACATAATTTGAAAGTGGAGGGTAACTCCACTTTCATGGGAAAAAAAAATTAGCACGTAAAAAAAAAACATAATATAGCATATACAATTGTGACACAAGTCGTATTGTAATTAAATGTTATTAAAAATGACCTTTCCTTTTCAATCTGCAGTTCTGTAATTTTCTGTAAAATGCAATATGGCGCCGTGGAGGTGTTCTGTACACAGCTTGTGTGATTGGCACACAGATTTTCCCAGAAATCTACAGTAATGCCGCGTACACACGAGCAAACTTTCCGGCGGACTAGGTCCGACGGGATTAGTCCGGCGGACAATCCGATAGTGTGTGGGCTAGTCCGATAGCTTTTCGGGATAAAAAGCCGACGAACCTAGAAATAAAACATGTTTCAAATCTGTCCGACGGATTAAAATTGGTAAAACTATTCGTCTGTGTGCTAGTCCGAATACGACGCAAGGGAAGCTATTGGCTACTGGCTATTGAACTTCCTTTTTTAGTCCCATTTACGTCATCACGTTCAAACCGAACGGACTTATGAACGGACTTAGTCCTACAGTGTGTGGCCAAGTCCATTGGTTCGGAAAGTCCGTCGGACCTAGTCAGAAAGTCTGTCGGAAAGACCATCGGACCTAGTCTGCCGGAAAGTCAGCTCGTGTGTATGTGGCATAAGATTTAAAAAAGAAGTATAATTTTTTGTTCTTTTTTGCTGTTTTATACTTACCTCGGTGGATGCAGCATCGGTACGAACTTCGTTCCGCTCTCTGCTGAAAACGGAATGAATTGCACTCCTGTGACCCTTAGGAGAAGTTCAGCCAAACAAGCTCAGGCTGGACTTCTCCTTTAAGTCAGATTTTTGGCATCCCCCCTCTCAGCTTCTAAAGGGAAATCACTTCTAAAGGGATGCAGGCCTTGCCAATTTCCTCATTACAGCCCTGCAGGTGCAGCAGCTGATTGCTAATTATAAAACCACCTCCATTCTCCTTCACTTTGGGTATAGGCACAGACAAACAACTACATCTTCAGAATAACAAAAAGGTAGGACTCTGAAACAAAGTTTGTTAAAATCCTTGCAATGTACATTGACTACCCAGAGGGGAATGTTTTTTTCTCAACAAAAATGGAGTTACTCTTTAAGTTGTGAGAGAGAGAGAGAGAGAGAGAGAGAGAGAGAGAGAGAGAGAGAGAGAGAGAGAGAGAGAGACACCCTAGAAAAAAGTTTCCAAATCATTATATTTGTTTTTGGTCTTGTAGGAACACCTGAAACTCATTATGGATATAGTACGTTATTAATTGTGATTTGGAGACAAAGGGTGTTTTCCTTTTCATTTATTTTGTGTATATATATATATATATATATATATATATATATATATATATATATATATATATATATATATAGATCTATCTATATCTATCTATCTATCTATCTATCGAGATAGATAGATAGATAGATAGATAGATAGATAGAGGTGTATATATATATATATATAAAGTAACGACTGCACAGTTTCAGACAGGAGCTCGGTCCTTCCTCAAGTTGCATGTGTACTGTTCAACATGTTAACCACTTTTATTGGCCAATGTATCAGCCTAGAGTGCACACAGATTTATCCCTTCACCAATCTCCTAATTAACCCTTTCGTGCATTATACCTCTTGCATATTAACATTGCACAATAAGGCTCTGTTTCTACTACTGTGGAGTTGTAGTGCGACTTTACACATGTGAAGTCGCATGACAAGTCAAAATCCATGTATTTCAATGGTCCCCGTTCTAATTGGTGCGACTCCAAAAAAGGTTCTTGTAGTACTTTGTTCCAACTTCGGTGCAACTTGTTCTCCCATGGTTCTCACCAGTTGTATGACATCACATCAAAAATCACATTGCAAAGTCGCACTGTAAATCGCGCGACTTTGGGGTCTCAATAATGGAAACCGAGCCTAAGACAACGTTATTTCAAACCACAAAATCACAAAAAGAAAGAAAAAATCAATATAATTAAAAAAAATAAATAAAACCCAAAAGTCCAAGATCATTCTAACCGAAATACTAAAAAAATAAAAAATAATAAAATAATATATATATAAACTAGTACTATTACTCAATCCTGTTGAGCCTATATTGACTAACAACGTAAAAAAATTCTGCTATTTACACAAACAGTATATGGGCAGAAAACCCTCGTAACGCGATTGTGTCTATGTTTGCACCTGCGCAGCATGCACCACCCGTTATTCCAAAAATTCATCTTCACTCTAAAAAGACAATACAATATCCATACAGACACGTAGAACAATGATATAGGACAATTTAAATAGAAAAGTTATATGCAAAAGTTTATAAAAACGACGTGGGTGATATTTTTGATACATGAATGTAATCTTTATACATAATTTATTTTTTACAAAAACGTTGTGGGCTGGTGTGAATGTTGCCTTAACCCTTTCGCTGCCGGAGCAGTTGTTGCATTTTGTGCACATAAATCATCACATAAAAAATAATTTTAGCCCCGAAGATTACATAAAATCCCCAAAATATTATATATTTTCTGAAAGCAGACAGCAAAATAGTGGCAGTTCCTTTTTTTATGTCATACGATATTACCGTAAAAGTAAATTTCAGTAAAAAATACATTAGTTCATTTTAGGCGGCACAAGCGTAGTAAATTATACAATTGTTTGGTAAAATCGGAAAGACGGAAATACCCAGTATGTCAAACGTAAATTTGCGTGAGCCTGTGAAATGGCGACACACTTCCGTACCCTATATTTTCCATAGGCGACACTTTAAAAACCCCCTATTGGTTATCAGTTTAGCGTTACGGAGGAGGTCTGGTGCTAGAAATATTGCTCTCACTCTGGCATGCACGGGGATAGGTAACATGTATTGCAATCAACGTTGAATGTGTAGGCGCCCCCCCACGCATGCTTTTACATTTGTACAGGTGTATATAAGGTGGAGGCGGGCCTCAAACATTTTTTGGGGGGATTTTATGTTCTTGGGTGTATTTTCTTAGAGACCCTGGATGTCTTCCCTGTGCTCCACTGAAGGTAATGCAATGCAGATCACATTGCAGTACATTCTTTTCTGGCCATGTTGGCCGAGACACTGAGAGGCTGACACGGGCGGGACGTCAAACACATCACTTTCCGGATCAGCAACAAGGAGGGGAGGAGATTAGATGTGTGTTCGCTCTTCTCCCTCCCCTATACCCAGGAGCACCTGCTATGCTGTTTATTGGGCCCGCAGATGGGCAAGCAGAGCCTGGTATACATGGCAGGGGGGGTGCGGGAGGGGTGGGGCATCGTTACCAGGGGTGAGTGGAAGCAGGCAGGGCAGGCAACCACCTAAATGTTTCCACCTGACAGGCAGGAGTTTGTCAGATTTACGCACAATTTCAGTGGAGGTAGCCACTGGGGATGTATGTAAATCCCCCACCCTGTCAGGTCCGTACCAAATACAGACCTGGCAGCAAAAACTTTAAAGGGTAACTCCCTTTTGTGTAAAAACAAAATAATAATAAAAAAAAAAAAAAAAATAATATAGACTATACAAGCCATGTAGTAATCTAATATTATTAACTAGATTTCCAATTCAATCTGCAGGGCTGTCATTTTCAATGAAAATATGCAGGCTATTTGTGAACAGAGCGACGCCTGCCCCAAATGCTTCTGACATTTTTCACAGCTCTGTCCTGGCCCCTTCTCTAGGATGGATCAGCTGTTAGGATGAGTGCCTGTCAGAAACCATAAACCAGACCGAGACAGAAGTACAGTAAAATCACACTTGTTTATTAATAAAAATAAAAAGGTAAATAGAGTAAGCGTAGTCAAAGCATAGCTAGAGTCCAATAACCGGATCGGGTAGTCAGCCAAGCCAGAGTTCAGTAACCAGATCGGGTAATCAGCCAGGCCAGAAGTCAGGGATCCAAGTAGAGGAACCACAAGCAGGATAAGGAGCCAGAAGGGATGTCAGCAAAGCCAGTCTTTAACCACTTCCAGCCCACGGACGTCATATGACGTCCTGGGCTTTGAGCAGGTATATCTGAATGATGCCTGTAGTTACAGACATAATTCAGATATTGCCGGTTTCAGCCGGCGAATCTCTACACCATAGGAACGATCATAGCGGCCGTTCCGCCGCTTGATCGTTCCTATGGGAGGCGAGAGGGGATGTATTAGAAATGATAGAAGGGTTTGGCGCTGTTCCTATTTAGTTTCCTACCTCCATATAGGTTACTAGATTAAAATAAATTCTTAGGTGCACCGTGCATATATCAAATATTAAATACAAATTAACAATATGAATTCCCAAGTATACCGTGCATGTGTCAATTAAATATTCTGTTGCAATATTGTGCAATCATAGGTGATACATAGACATAACTTAAATGCTTACATAGTAATATTGCTAGGGAGGGAAGAAAGGGGGGGGGAGGGGGGGGAGGAGGAAAGGGGGGGGGGGGAAGGGAGAAGGGAGTGAGATAGGGAGGTGGGGAGGGGTGTAGGAAATCTGTTCCTAAGGAAAATTACAATAACAAAATAAAGTGCAAATGTGCTGGTGCAATCCAAAAGGCAACAGTGACAAGATAAAAGTGCAAACGTGCTTCAAAATTCTTTAGTAAGTCTCTTGTGTCATATTCTTGTGCTGTGGTGATAATCCTTCACTTATAATATCTCTTTGCTCTAAAAGTGCAGCCACTCACCAGATCACTTCACCCCTGCGGGGGTAGTAGGCAGTTACAGTTTTATCGCCACTGTACAGCGATCGCTGGCGGGCTCAGGATCGTGGTATATCATATATAAAAAGAGAGGGAGTGCCCATAGCGTAAAATTGCTTTAAAAAAGTTTTATTACACAAAATGAAAGGGTACTCACACTTTTACGGTAAAAATCAAGCGAAATGGTAAAAACGTCAAAACCGTCATTAATATCCTTCAGCGCTGGTACAGGAGGTGATGTTTGGGAAGCACAGATTAGGCCATGCCCTACGCGTTTCGTCGTTAGGACGTCTACGGGAGCGTCCCCCCCTCCCGCTGCCCTCCGGTGCTTGCTCCGACTCACCGTTACGATCGGTGAGGCGGAGAGTGGATCCGCCGGCGCCGGATGTAGATCATAGAGATTTCCGGCGGACCAGATGGTCCCCGGAGTCTCTATGATTGTCAGAGGCTGGGCGCGATGTTATGACGTCACTCCCGGCCTCTCCATTCAAAAAAAAAGGGGAAGCGGCGATCGTTTTATTTATTTTTTTTATTTCAGCTTTCCCAGCCTAGTGGTGAGATATGGGGTCCCGATGCGCTCGTGTCACCCGGACACGGCGCATCTCCGATCGGCAGGAGGGCTCTGCGATTGGCCCTCCTGATCACATGACGGCCATGTCGAATCACAGCCGTCATTTGATGTAAACACAGAGCCGGTTGCTAGGCAATCGGCTCTCCTCTCCTCACACGGAAGTTGTCAGTGAGGAGAGGAATGCGGATCGCCGCAGCCGGCTGGTGATCAGTGAGTATGAGCTGTTTTTTACAGCTTTTTACTCACTGATCACCAGTCTAGTGACCCCACACATGTAAAAACACAAAGTAAACCTAAAGTAAACACACAATGTCCCCAAAACACGTCCCCAAAACACATGTCCCCACATAGTAAAAACACCTGTCCCCCACATATGTCCCAGTAAAATCACATATCCCAATGATTATCTGCACACATATGTCACCTGCGCACATCTTTACATGATCATTTGCGCACATGTGTCCGTGATCACACGAACCAATTATTATACACTTAACGGGATTTTTTTTACCAAAAACATGTAGCAGAATACATTTTGGCTTAAATTTATGACAAAATTTGATTCTATTGGATTTCTTTTAAAATAGAAAGAAGAAAATATTGTTTTTTTTTTCCAAATTTTCGCTTATATCGCAAAAAATAAAAAACGGAGTCGTGAATAAATACCACCAAAAGATAGCTCTATTTGTGTGAACAAAATGATAAAAATTTAATTTGGGTACAGCATTGCATGACCGCGCAATTGTCATTGAAAGTGTCAGAGCGCTGAAAGCTGAAAATTGGTCTGGGAAGGAAGGGGGAGAAAGTGCCCTGTATTGATGTGGTTAAGTAGGCAGGACTGACAAGCAGATCCACAACAGCTGGTTAACTGAGGAGAGAGACGAGAGCTGGCAATTAGCCGACAGCTGAGCGGCCAGCTCAGAGAAGGAAGGGCTGAGCCCAGCCCTGACAGTGCCCCCTAGTGGTACAGGAGCAAGCGCCATCCTTCTGAGCCCCGCACATGTGCAGGTCTCGGAAGAAGGACAGCAGTCCCTCCTGTACTGCTGGGGGGCACTCATCCTAACAGCTGCTCAGTCCTAGAGAACGGGGTGTGAAACATTTTAGAAGCATTTGGGGCAGTTCTCACAGGGTGCACAAATGGCCTATGGGTATGTGAGGAGCATAAATTGATTTTTTTTTTTTTAAATCAGATTAGTTTAGATTGATGGAATAGTGTTCAAGGACTGCATAGAGTGTTATTTTTTAAAGGTGAACTAACCCTTTAAATAAATAACACAGCAATAACGGAAATTCATGTTTATTATCAGCTTGCAATCTAGTAATGTAACCCTGGCAAAGCTATTTTTTTTCATCTGTAGTTTGTTTATTCAGCTACACATCTTGTGTACTTCAGCCTAAACTGATGGAATCCTGTCTCTCAATTAGAGGTGAAGTATGCAAAATAAACAATTACCTGCACTGTACAGTAAAGTCCCCTACTTGACTCAAATCTCTGTGTGAACATGGGCTATATGCTAGAGTTTAAATAAATGTTAGAGAAATGTATTTGCGGTCCTAATGCAGAACTTAACTGTATCTGCACACCACAAAACTAAAAACACTATTTAATTCAATTTAAATATTCAAAGCAAGCTCCCCCATCCATCCATATCTCTATGCTTTATTTTGCTGAGAAATCACTTCTTCACTGCCGCAGTCTTTCAAACACAATTTTTTTTGGAAAAAATACACTTTTTTAATAATAAAAAAAAAAAAAAAATCAGTAAAGCTGACCCAATTCCTTTGTATAATGTGAACGATGATGTTACGCTGATTAAATAGTCTGTTGAGCACACTGGAGGAATAGCGACAAACTACAGTACTTAAAAATCTACATAGGCGACGCGTTAAAATTTTTTACAGGTTACTTGCTTAGAGTTACAGAGGGGAAGACATCCCTTTAGGGCTATGAGGCAGAAGTGATGCTAGACGTTGCTCCGGTCCTCCAAGGACATAGAGTCCAGTGGGGGCCACCCTCACTCGACTTCCTGCCCATCACTCCAGTAGATCGGATTGTTTCCGTCGAGCTGCTGCCATAACAACAGTATTTAGCGTCACAGTGACGACGTAAACGTACTTTGTCGGTCGTCAAGTCCGGTATGCAGACAGAAAAGTGTGCTCAGCTGAGAAAGCCCCTCCTCCCTTCCCCCAGATGAAAGAAAAAAATGCCCATTAGGACTCCAGGGATGTATGGCATAATTTTGGCCCAGGCCAGAATCCAGGAAGCAGCTGAAGGATTCACCTCCCGACCTGGATTTATAGTAGAATATGCAGGATTAGGTGCTCTCCACAGCATTTAGGATCATCACAACAGAGAAAGAAGAAGGTTAAGAGGACTTGTGATGATTCTGGTCGAAAAAGTCATGTTGGGCTTTAATCGCTTGCCGACCAGAGCACAACGATGTACGTCGGCACAATGGCATGGCTGCGCAAATGGGCGTAGCAGTAGGGCCCCTTTAAATCACGGGATAGTGGGCGCGGGTGCGCCGCGTGAGCGTGCCTTTGGGTCCCACGGACTCGATGTCCGGCTGGGGCCCGCGATCTTGACATGGAGAGCCAGAACGGGGAGATGCCTATATAAACAAGGCATTTCCCTGTTCTGCCTAGCAACATGACAGGGATCTACTGTTCCTAGTGATCGGGAGCAGTGATCTCTGTCATGTTCTAGTGAGCCCATCCCCCCTACAGTTAGAACACACTGAGGGAACACACTTAACCCCTTGATCGCCCCCTATTTTTTAACCCCTTCCCTGCCAGTGTTATTTACACAGTAATCAGTGCAATTTTATAGCAGATGCGATAACTTTTGCGCAAATCAATCAATATACGCTTATTGCGATTTTTTTTTTACCAAAAATATATAGAAGAATAAATATTGGCCTAAACTGAGGAAGAAATTTGTTTTCTTTTATATATTTTTTGGGGATATTTATTATAGTAAAAAGTAAACAATATAGCTTTTTTTTTTCAAAATTGACGCTCTTTTTTTGTTTATAGCACAAAAAATAAAAACCGCAGAGATGATCAAATACCACCAAAAGAAAGCTCTATTTGTGGGGTAAAAAAGGACATCAATTTTGTTCGGGTGCAACATCGCAAGACCGCGCACTTGTCAGTTAAAGCGACGCACTGCCATATCACAAAAAGTACTCTGGTCAGGAAGGGGGTAAACCCTTCCGGGGCTGAAGCGGTTAATCAATCAGCCTCATAACCTTGCTCAATCTTTTGAAGGCCACTTAAGCGGTTCGGTAACCGGTTGCAGGCCACAATGAAATGCAATAGTTCAGAATTACATTTTTTTTTTTTCTTTTCAAACAGCATAATGATCATTTTTAAATAACAATCAGGATCATCATTTTCTGTGGGACAATCCCCATTGAATGTTTGGGGAAGGGAGGGAGACAGCTCGACCACTCTAGTGTAGTACGTTCCAACAAGGTTTCATTGCAAAGAAAAGTTAAAAACTAATACTCACAAAACTATAAAAACCACATATATGGGGGTTCACGGGAGAGGTGAGCCTGTGGTGGAGGCACAGTCATGAAAGGGTGCAGCCAGATGGATGGATGATGACCGGCTGCAGGCCACTGACTGTTAACAGTGAAAAGGCTTTGACAGCCCAGCAAGCATGTGTAATGTCGTGGCTTCCTCATTCCCGGTGTCAATGGCCGATGGATGTAATGTCCACCTGGAGTCCAGGGTCACAAGACGGGATTCAAGAGACCTTCCCCTGCTGAATACTAGAATGGTCAATGGCCGATGGATGTAATGTCCACCTGGAGTCCAGGGTCACAAGACGGGATTCAAGAGACCTTCCTCTGCTGAATACCAGAGTGGTCGCGCTGTCTCCCTCCCCCAACAATTTTGGTCTGTATTATTTTTGGTCTATATCATTTTCTTTGTTTATTCTATGGGTTATTTTTTAACCTCATCATTTATATTTCCCACGAGTGGTTGAGCACTGATAGCCTAGCGTCATTCCTGGCGTTGGGGACATTTTTTTTTTTTTAATTTCCCGTTTACCCACTATCTTGCAGGTGTGGTGCACATTCTGAAAGCCACCAAAATTCCTGCATTCAGGAGAATTTTGGTGGGAAAATGCACCAAATCCACAGGATATATTAGAAGTAGCAGCAGGTGGACTGCGCTGAACTTGTGGATCAGTGTGAAAGCAGCCTGATAGTGGTTAACCCTTTTATAGGTACCAACATGCCCATTGCAAAAGTTTTTATGCCCAGTGTATGTGTCGTTTAACCACTTCAGCCCCGGAAGAATTTACCCTCTTCCTGACCAGAGCACTTTTTGCGATTTGGCACTGCGTCGCTTTAACTGACAATTGCGCGGTCGTGCAACATGGCTCTCAAACAAAATTGACATCCTTTTTTTCCCACAAATAGAGCTTTCTTTTGGTGGTATTTGATCACCTCTGCGGTTTTTATTTTTTGTGCCATAAACAAAAAAATAGCGACAATTTGGAAAAAAAACGCATTTTTTTTTACTTTTTGCTATAATAAATATCCCCAAAAAATATTAAAAAAACATTTTTTTCCTCGTATTCTTCTACATATTTTTGGTTAAAAAAAATCGCAATATGTTTTTATTGATTGGTTTGCGCAAAAGTTATAGCGTCTACAAAATAGGGGATAGTTTTATGGCATTTTTATTGATAATTTTTTTTTTACTAGTAATGGTGGCGATCAGCGATTTTTATCATGACTGCGACATTATGGCGGACACATCGGACAATTTTGACACATTTTTGGGACCACTGGCATTAATACAGCGATCAATGCAAAAAAATTGCATTGATTACTGTAAAAATGTCACTGACAGTGCAGGGGTTAACCACTAGGTGGCACTGTAGGGGTTAAAGCGAGAGTCCGGCGACCAATCCTTTTTTTTTTTTTTTGGTCATTGAGACACTTTGCTAATCCCAAAATAATACTCACAGTTTGGGTGTAATATTTCCGCCTCTGTCTGTTATCGTACTGAAGAATAACTTAAAAAATTTGATGCTGGCTGTTTCCATCTTGCTTGTGGGCATGTGAAGCTGTTCATTCACAGCTTGTTCACGTGCATCATCATTGTTTCCGCACTGAATCTTGGGAAGCCTGACACCAAGCTCCCAGGAGACAGTGCGGTGCCAGGGAAAGGCAATAAACACGCCTACTCCCATGGGAGGAGAGACAGGAAGTGCCACAATAAAGTACAATATAAAGGTAATTACAGTGATAAAAATTATTTTCGTGCGGCATTTGAACATCTATGCAATTAACTGAAGGGGTAAGATTAAGTTAAAAATTTGAGTGGAACCCCGCTTTAAGTGTGTCCAAGGGAGTGATTCTAACTGTGGGGGGAGGGGCTGTGTGTAACACATCACTAATCAGCGCTCCCGATTACAGGGAGAGCTGATCAGTGACTGTGTCATTAGGCAGAACAGGGAGATACTTGTTTACATTAGCATCTCCCCATTCTTCCTCACCGTGAGACGATCGCAGGTATCCCCACGGACATCGGGTCCGCGGGACCCGCGATCGCGGTCATGGAGCTCCCGGCGGGTACACCGCGAGCCGCCTCTTAAAGGGCAATGTACAGGTACGTTAATCTGCCTGTATGTGCTTTTCTGTCGCAGTATATCTGCGTGAGGCGGTCGGGAAGCGGTTAATACACTGACCTTCGTTTCCTCTTGCGGCTGCTGCTGGTATTGCTCTCCAGGCTGCTAGAAACGATTAGAGGTGGAACACACTTGGAATCATTCCACCTGAGAAAGGAGCCGGAGCTACAGAGGAAGAATCGGCTTATGTGCCTCCACGGCCACCTGTTCCCTCCAGGCCAGGTCACTGCACTTTTATGCTCTGGGATGGTGGGTCAGCGAGCCCAGATCATGATCAGGTTGCCGACCCCAAACCAGGCGCTTCCCTGGTTTGGGGTCGCGGGCCACATCAGAGGGCTCAATGGGCCACGGGTTGAATACCGCTGTTCTACAACTACAGCTGCCAAACCAACCTAGAAACTTGAAAGGGATCTGATTGTATGATAGGACTAATATATACACTGATTTATTTAATATTTTTTACACAAAAATCAGGGCCTCATTGAAAACACAAATTAAAGCCTGGTTCATATCTATGCGGTTTCCAGAGCCTGCATTTGCTTGGGCACAGCAGCCGATTCATTTGAATGGGCCGTTGTCGCTCCTGAAACCATAGGGAAAAGATCCTTGCACCTCTTGCGGCTACATGGAAACTGCATAGTACAGTGCGGTTTCCAGTATGGGAAACCAAGCTGTGGTTCCAAGTGCATGAGGGTGCCATTAGGATTAATGATCCCCCCACGCATCTCCTAAAAAGCAACGCATTTTTCTCCATCAGTGCAGGAAGCCATGCAATTACAGAAAATGTATACCTTTAATGCTAGAAGTCGAATGTATGGCCACCAACAAGAAGTTAGTGGAATAGGCTAAAAGTTGTAAAGATGATATTTACTTTTGTAATCTGGTTGTTCCAGTATGATGCATCCAATAATAAAGACAGCAAGAACAACAGTAAAATTTAGAAAAGCATTGCACAGAATATGGTAAAAGAAATTTTGAAATTCATAATCTTTAATGAATATGGTTGAAGGCAGTGTCCTTAATGGATCCCATAGGCTTGAACAAAGCTATTATGCATTTTATTATGTGTTTTATTTTTATGCCATTAAAATCATAGATTTTATGTTAAGGCTTATAGCATCTTATTTAAAATGAAAAAAATAACTTGTTAGAAATAGATCATTTCTAGTGGGAAAATCATAAACCAGAGGGAAAAAAAGAAAGAAATAGCAGCTGGAATATATTACATTTCAAACAGATGCAGCTAATAGCGCATATTACATTGAAGTAACCTGTTACTGTGTTCTTTTTTTGGCGAACACTCTTATAAAACAACCTTTTGTAATTTTACAGCGTTTGTTAAAAAAAAAAAAAGGTTTTCAGCCGCTGGAAAGGGAAATGCCCCAGCTGGAAGACAGGGTGAAAAGAGAAAAGAAAAGCACTAATTGACGGGGAATGTGACTTGCCAGTCACATAGGAACTCTGGAGTGCCATCAGCCCAGGGGGATCGTGTATAGCAGAAGGTAGGCAGCACTTGATTAAGAACATTTTTTCCTCCTAAATAAGAATCCCTAGGGAGTTAATTGTCAATCTTTAAGAAGCAGGTGAAAAAAAAGAATGAAGTGCTTACAATATCTCCACAACGGGGATAAGCAGAGATTTCTACCACCAAAGTTGTTATTTCATTACAGTTTTAACCTTGTTCCCGTCTTATTAGCTTTTCTTCTATAATTTTAGATTTTCAAAACCAAAATTAAATAACAATTTGATAGATTTGTTGAATATTTCGGTTAAGTCAACTTACTTTAACAAAATACTTAATCCTCTTTCTACAGATAACAGTCAATTTTAAAACAGTTTTTTCATCATTTTAATATCCTTTATATAACTAAATCATGTGGTTCAGTGGGAATAACTTGGAGAATTATTTTGCTAATAAATCATTTTTTCAATCAAGGTGTGATCATTCATCACAGAAAGGGCTGTGGATAACTCTACAGCAAGCCGACAGAATATATTAGAAATCCCTTTGCTTTAAATTCGTATCTATCCTATAGGTCTTTGCCAATGTGTTAAAAATCAGAGTTTTTACAGTGGAGAAGTTACGTGCTTAGGACCAAGAGGGAAAGAAGGTCAAAACATGACCTTTTCTTTCTTAACTCTAAATTAGGGATATGCCATTAGTGGACCTCCAGCTGTTGCAGAACTACAAGTCCCAAGAGGCATAGCATAACTCTGACAGCCACAAGCATGACGCCCAGAGGCAGAGGCATGATGGGACTTGTAGTTTTGCAACAGCTGGAGGTCCGCTAATTGCATATCCCTAAATCATAGATTTTCCAGCTGTTCCAGAATTCTGTTCAGCTTACAGAAAATAGTGTTCAAATGTCTACTGATTTCCTAACCAGTTTTAAAGTGGTTGTATACCCATTCCAACGACTTTTTATGTAAATTAACAATTGCAGGTTTTAAAATGAGTTGCACTATATGAAAGTCTTCTTACCTGCTTATCATTCCCGTATTCTGTATATTTTTCACTTCTGACGTCACCCACGCATGCGCCTTATTTCCTATTTTTCCAGCAAGCAGAGACCCTGCCAGAAAAATGCAGGGTCTATGTCGGGGGGGCATCATTTCCGAGTGTCGACGTCAGCCCCAATATCACGCGAGACTTGATTGTACTTCTGCAATGTCAAGAGGATCGTGGACACCTTGGATAGTGCTATTACTGCGCATGCGCGGGATAAGGGACAATAATAGCTACTGCGGGCTGAAGTAAAATAGAATACAGAACCCGGAAGACCACAGCTCCTATGGCGGTGGCTAATATCTATGATGTGTTCAATAAATTGTAGCGCTAAAAAACATGTGTCATAAGAACAGAATGTCTCTGTAATCATAGACCTCTCTATGATTACAGAGACATTCTGTTCTTATGACACATGTTTTTTAGCGCTACAATTTATTGAACACAAGTACACATTTTAGTCACATGGTTTGTAGCAGCTTTTGTTTTTCTTTTCAGGTAGCGCATTAATCATCCTTTTTCCATTAATATCTATGATGAGCGTTTAGAATATAAAAGAAAGAAAACAGTAAGAATGATTTTTAGGCATACTCCTAGTGCCCATTTGATTGAAAATCGATATTTACATTAGAATGTTGTTTAAATAGGGTATCTTTTAGAGAGTTTACTACATCTTTAAGGCTGACAGTTAAAGCAGTATTAATGAGGAAGTAAACTCTGCTTTTTTTTACATTTCTTTTTTCTTACCTGCAAAGTAAAGGCATAATGTGCTACTATGCATCGCATTCTTAGGCCCTGTACACACGGTCAGACTATCCGACGGAAATGTGCGATCGGAGCTTGTTGTCAGAAATTCCGACCGTGTGTGGGCTCCATCAGACTTTTTCCATCGGAATTTCCGACACGCAAAGTTTGAGAACTGGATCTAAAATTTTCCAACAACAAAATCCGTTTGCGTAAATTCCGATCGTGTGTGGACAATTCCGACGCACAAAGTGCCACACATGCTCAGAATCAAGCAGAAGACAAGTTTGAGCCAACATCCGTCGGAAAAAATCTATGGATTTTGTTGTCGGAATGTCCGATCATGTGTACAGGGCATTACACATTATGTGACACTTCTGCCCCGTACACACGATCGGATTTTCTGACAACAAATGTTGGATGTGAGCTTGCTGGCTGAAAGTCCGACCGTGTGTATGCTCCATCGAACATTTGTTGTCGGACTTTCTGCCAACAAATGTTTGATAGTAGGTTCTCAAATTTTCTGCCAACAAAACTATGTTGTCGGAATTTCCGATCGTGTGTACACAAGTCCGACGCACAAAAGCTCACGCATGCTCAGAATCAAGCAGAAGGAGCCGCACTGGCTTTTGAACTTCCTTTTTCTCGGCTTGTCGTATGTCTTGTACGTCACCATGTTCTCACAATTGTAATTGGTGTCCAACATTTGTGTGACCGTGTGTATGCAAGACAAGTTGGAGCCAACAACTTTCAAACAAAAATCCACGGTTTTGTTGTGGGAAAGTCCAACCGTGTGTACGGGGCATTAACTGCAAACAAAGCCCTCGTCATCCCCGCTGGAGGCCGCGTTCATCTTCGCCCATCTTCCTACCGGGTCCGTGGACTCCGGCTGTGTAACTGGCCGGAGCCACGCGACACCCCTCCGTGCATGAACGTGGGAGAATCTGGTCACGGCACGGGGCCCTGAAGAAACGGCACAGACGGCCGTTCCTTCAGAGCGCAAGCGCCGATGACGTCATCGGCACAGTATACAGAAATTATCTCCTAAACGGTGCAAGATATAGAGATATATTATAGTCTTACCTATAGGTACAAACATTAGAGGGAGGTTTGCTTTCTCTTTAATCTTAAAAGCAAACATTTTAATTTACATTCATTTTCTTTTTTTGGTTTTCTTTGCCCTATTTTTCACCTAGTGATCTGGCCAGTATATCTGTTATGTATGTTATATATCTGTAATCAGGAGTGGTGATTAGTGTTGTGTCACACACAGCCCCTCCCCCCACAGTTACAATCACTCCCTAGGACACACTTAACCCCTACAGCGCCACCCAGTGGTTAATCCCTTCTCTGCCAGACACATTTACACAGTAATCAATGCATTTTTAATTGCACTGATCGCTGTATAAATGTGAATGGTCCCAAAATCGCACCAAAAGTGTCTGATCTGTCCTCCATAATGTCGCAGTCACGATAAAAATCGCTGATCGCCGCTATTACTAATAAAAAAAAATTATTAATAAAAATGCCATAAAACTATCCCCTATTTTGTAAACGCTATAACTTTTGTGCAAACCAATCAATAAACGCTTATTGTGATTTTTTTTTTACCAAAAATATGTAGAAGAATACCTATCGGCCTAAACTGAGGAAAAAAAATGTTTTTTAATATTTTTTGGGGGGATATTTATTATGGCAAAAAGTAAAAAATAATGCTTTTTTTTTTTAAATTGTCGCTTTTTTTTGTTTATAGCGCAAAAAATAAAAACCGCAGAGGTGATCAAATATCACCAAAAGAAATCTCTATTTGTGGGTAAAAAAAAGGACGTCAATTTTGTTTGGGAGCCACGTCGCACGAGCGCACAATTGTCAGTTAAAACTACGCAGTGCTGAATCGCAAAAAGTGCTCTGGTCTTTGGCCAGCCAAATGGTCCGGGGCTTAAGTGGTTAATGTAAAACCTTGATCCCGAAAGGAAAAAAAAACTGCAGCTGTAACTGCTTATAAAGTGTTAGCTGGAGTTTTGCTTCAGTTTGTTTATTGAATTGTTTATTGTATCTAAATCTGCTAGTCAATCTAACACTCCCCTACCTCCAGACTGACAATGCTGCTGTCCAAAGGTGACCCTGTGCTCCTTCATCCAGAGTAGGGGCACTTTAAAACAGGAGGTGTGTTACTGGCCAGATTATCCAGAGAAAACAAAGGGAAAAAAACATTTAAAAAAAACGAATGCAGCCATCACATCTAATCATTGGTAAGCTGCGATATATTACATTTTTGGTGATCCAAATGAAACTTGAATTGCTGCTCTGAGCTGAGAAAGAGATCTCCCCGCCAGTTGCAGTGAAGGGAGCTGGTGTCAGTGCACCATTCAGAGGTGTAAGAGAGGAAGAAGAGAGAAGGGGCGGTGCTCACCAACCCAATGCATTAGTATGTAGATGAACGTGGCCTCAACCAGTGCCGCTCCAGCCACGCCCACCTGACATGTTTTGCCCTGATCACTGGGGCTTGGTCACAGAGGTCCTCTGTCAGGGGGGAGCGTAGCTGGAGGCCACGTTCATCTACATACTAATGCACTGGGTTGGTGAGCGCCGCCCTTTCTTCTCTTTGATAGTTCCCCCTTTAAATTAGCAAAAACAAAAATAAAAGCTGCGCTTAAGGTGAACCAAAAATACAATGTGGTGAAAACTAAGCAGCCTGCATCTAGATCTAGTCTCCAAATCCCACCATAAATAATAATACAAAAAAGATGCGGCGCTAAGGACAAATATAGTGAATATGATACAATAATCAATATTAGTGCAAATTGAAAATTACATAATACAATGTCCCAAAACTAATGGGATAGACAGATAGAATCCAAGGCAAACAAAGAGTCCGTGATAAATCAAGAAAGAGTGCAAAAAGGGGCCATAGCAGAGATGAGGGTGCAGTGGAGAGAATCTTCCGTAGTTCCTCACACCCGAGGTGAAATATCAAATATGCTCACCAGATCCCGTTGACCGCCATTACAGCGGTCAAAGACAGCACAGGGAATTTCGGGGCTCCCCACAACCTCAGCTCAATATTCCCGAAGGGCGACAGATGGTATCTTTTCCTTCACTGTGTCGAGGTGATATAGATGATCATCCAGCTTGGCACTTGCTATTGTCTGTTTGCCATTTAGAATAGAACATTTGTCACCTTGGAATTTTACAGTGAGTCCTATGGCTGTTAGACGCTTCACAGATAAGAGTCCTCCTTTTGTCTATAGGAGATGTCACTGGAAAACTTCCTTATGTCGATCTCTGCATCAGCCACACCATCTCTCATTCGAGGCTTTGTTCTGCCTGGGCCACTCCTGGTCATATGACTTTATCCGAACACCGGGCCCATAACCTGTTGCAGAGTATGATTGCTGGGTGCGGTGGAGTTAATTCAGATCAGACATGTCTGATCTGAATTAACTCCACCGCACCCAGCAATCATACTCTGCAACAGGTTATGGGCCCGGTGTTCGGATAAAGTCATATGACCAGGAGTGGCCCAGGCAGAACAAAGCCTCGAATGAGAGATGGTGTGGCTGATGCAGAGATCGACATAAGGAAGTTTTCCAGTGACATCTCCTATAGACAAAAGGAGGACTCTTATCTGTGAAGCGTCTAACAGCCATAGGACTCACTGTAAAATTCCAAGGTGACAAATGTTCTATTCTAAATGGCAAACAGACAATAGCAAGTGCCAAGCTGGATGATCATCTATATCACCTCGACACAGTGAAGGAAAAGATACCATCTGTCGCCCTTCGGGAATATTGAGCTGAGGTTGTGGGGAGCCCCGAAATTCCCTGTGCTGTCTTTGACCGCTGTAATGGCGGTCAACGGGATCTGGTGAGCATATTTGATATTTCACCTCGGGTGTGAGGAACTACGGAAGATTCTCTCCACTGCACCCTCATCTCTGCTATGGCCCCTTTTTGCACTCTTTCTTGATTTATCACGGACTCTTTGTTTGCCTTGGATTCTATCTGTCTATCCCATTAGTTTTGGGACATTGTATTATGTAATTTTCAATTTGCACTAATATTTTGATTATTGTATCATATTCACTATATTTGTCCTTAGCGCCGCATCTTTTTTGTATTACCCTTTAAATTAGAGTTAGTTAGGTAGATCATTAGGATGATGTCAACTGTTGTAGTTTGGGCTGCTTTTTTAACCACTTAAGGACCGGAAGATTTCCCCCTCAGGTCATTTTTTGCGATTCGGCACTGCATCGCTTTAACTGACAATTGCGCGGTCGTGCGACGTTGTACCCAAACAAAATTGATGTGCTTTTTCCCCACAAATTGAGATTTTTTTTAGTGGTATTTGATCACCTCTGCAGTTTTTATTTTTTGCGCTATAAACAAAAAAAGAGCATACATTTTGAAAAAACTGCAACATTGCGGCGGACAGATCGGACACTTTTGACACTTTTTTTGGAACTATTGACATTTATACAGCGATCAGTGCTATAAAAATAAACTGATTACTGTATAAATGTCACTGTCAGGGAAGGGGTTAACACTAGGGGGCAATCAAGGGGTTAAATGGGCGGCACAGTGGTGCAGTGGGTAGCACTCTCGTCTAGCAGTAAGAAGGGTCGCTGGTTTGAATCCCAACCACGGCACTACCTGCCTGGAGTTTGCATGTTCTCACTGTGTCTGCGTGGGTTTCCTCCGGGTACTCCGGTTTCCTCCCACACTCCAAAGACATGCTGGTAGGTTAATTGGATCCTGTTTAAATTGTCCCTAGTATGTATGAATGTGAGTTAGGGACCTTAGATTGTAAGCTCCTTGAGGGTGTAGGGACTGATGTGAATGTACAATGTATATGTAAAGCGCTGCGTAAAATTGACGGCGCTATATAAGTACCTGAAATAAATAAAAATAAATAAATAAATGTGTTGCCTCATGTGTGTTTCTAACTGGGGGTGGGGGGGCTGGAGGAGACAGATCGCTGTTTCTTAATACTAGGAACAGCAGATCTGTCTCTCCTCTTCTACCCACATCCCCATTCTGGCTCTCGTGCCACGCACATCGGTCCCCTGCCATGCAGCGCACGTGCCTGCTATCGCCCTTTAAGGTGTTGACGCCTACGACAATTAGCAGGATTGTGCTGACCTGCCGCAGTATAATGACGGCGGATGGTCGGCAAGTGGTTAAACAAGCCATTTTAAGACTGGGAGGCACACTGCTGCTCTAAAACTGGTTGTAAACCCCATTCACGAAATCTGATCTGGGCACATATATCTGTAGTGTTTACTTATCTCTCTCAAAAGCTCTGAGTGCCGTGTCTTTCTGCTGCTCCGTTCCTCTGTTATAAGCAGAGTCACTTCTGACAAGTTCTCTGACACGCGAGATAACAGCAGCTGAAAATAGGGTATAGGAGAGGGTTTACATCCACTTTAAACCTAGTACACACGGGCCGAATGTTGGGTGACATCGGCCTGTTTAATAAAAACCCGCCAACATTAGGCCTGTGTGTAAGCGACCGGTCTGACAGACCGGAAGTGCATGTTGGAAAACCAACGGCCGACCAGCTCCCGATCAGCGCACTCAGCCAATGGAAAAGCTCAGAGTGGGAGATTGCTGTACTGACATCGGATTGTTAGTACAGCGGCTCCGGCCAAAGAAGTCAGTTTTTTTTTCATTCAACATGCTGGATTAAACTGAGAGAAAACTAATGATGTGTACTAGGCTTTACTTCCAATCATTCTATGTTGCTTTCATATAGTTGGGGGATGTAATTGCTGGGGGTTGGGAGAGCTCTACCATGGTGTATTGATTGTAACCAATATATTTTCCAGTGGTACACACTACTATAACGCTGGGTGGGAATGATATTGCACAGAGTGGATGGGGGTGGGTATTGTTTATGGAAGTTTGGTCCTACAAGACCAAACAAGATTTTTCAAGAAACAAGCCAATTCAAGTTTTCTTGAACATTTGAAATCTATACAGCTATATGCATGTTTTTTCTGTATAACATGATGAGGTTATTTAAAAGGACTGCATTGTTTTTAGATATTTTTTTTTATGTAACTGTTCCTAATACAATACTAATATGCTAAGCAAATATGATGGTGCCAATATAGGAGTGTTTATCCACCACAAGATCTGGGAACCTTGGTAATATTACCATTAGAGAACCATTAGTCCTTCCATAAAAACATGTTATAGCAACACTGTTCTTAAACCGTTCAACACAAACCAATAGATTTAATTTCTTTTTGCTCCAGCAGCTCAGTTGTATTGCAAGGCTGAATGAAAAAAAACTGACAGCTCAGGAGGAGCCGCTGTACTAACTACCTGATGTTAGTACAGCAATCTCCCTGTCAGACTTCTACGTACCTGACTGGTGAGTCCGATATGGCAGAGGGGGCCTCCCTTATGTGTCCAACTCTTGGCCCCTGATAGAACAAACAGGAAGCACTGGAGTACGGAGTGGTATGAGAGCCTGGCAGCAAGGATCCGGATGCAGGAGGGCAAGTAGCCTCCAGGCAGCAGGTTGGTAGGCAGGAACACAGGCAACAGATGCTGAGCAGGAGCGGAGCAGGCAGGTGGGGACACAAGCAGGGTTCAGCAACAAGTGGGCAGCAAAGTACAGAGGAGCAGGCAGTAGCAGAGTCTAGACAGGCTGAGATCAGGTGCAGGCAGAAGGCAGGGATATCCAAGTAGCAAGCCGGGTCGTCAGAAGTTCAGGAACACAAACGCAGGTAACAGGAGCAAGGAAACAGGGAGCTGATGATCAGACAGCACTGAGCAGAGTGCACTGACAACCTAAATAGGGCGACTGGCGGCAAACGCCATGCACGTGCGCACGCAGGCGCGCACTGGGGCGTGCACACGCGCCCGGACACCCCCGCGCACACCAGAGCTCACCGGGACATGCACACCAGAGCCCATAGGGACGCGCGCGCCAGCGTGCACTGGCGCACACCGGAGCGCACTAGAGTGGCCAGCACAGCGTCCATTACGGGTACTTCTCTGACACTCCCCAGCTGTTCTATTGTGTTCTGGCAGAAGGACAGCCCTCCCCACCAGAACACTCCAATCAGCGATCGGGAGAAGATTAGCAGACCTTTTTTGGCCATGCCCCTTCGAAAGAAGCTGGCTTCTGTTGGACCGACTCCAGTACACGCGGGCCGATGCCACCCGACATTCAGCCTGTGTGTACTAGGCTTTAAAGTTTTCTAAAATGGCCTGGACAGTAATCTGCATCTACAATAATTGGGCTCTCCAAACGTTTCAGTACCAGGGCCACATCACATATTTTACAAATAGTCATGGGCTGAAAAAAAAAAATCACATCTGGGTCCTCATCATTGTCCCCTCTTTCATCAGAGGGCCACAAAAATCTTGCAGAGCACTGGATGTGGCCCCTGGGCCGCAGTTTGGTGAACCATGATCTAAAATGAATTGTCCGGAGAGCTGGTATATATATATTGTATATCTTTTGACAATAGCACTCGAAATCTCCCCTCCAGGCTACTACAACCATGTCTTTTTCAAACTCTGTGGCATTTTTAAATTTTTTTAATTGTAAAGTGGTTGTAATCCCTTACATATACCCAGTGAAACGAATGGCCTTAGGCGATACACAGAGATTAAACCAATCCTCCTAAGGAAGTTGTACCTGTTTTTCTGCAGCCCTCTCCCCCTACAGCTGTTTAAAGTACAGAATTTACACCAAATTTCTGAGCTTACAAAGGCAACACTGCACAGCATAGAGCAGGGAGCTGAGTGTAATCTGAGACCTGAGTGGAGAGAAAGGACACCCCCCCCTCTATACAGTCTCTGAGCACAACTGAGGTTGTCAATCACTTTCTGTGTACTGGAGAAGGGCCGTCTCCCAGAATTGTCTGGTATCGGCATAGACTGTCAGAAGTGACTAATGCAGATAGCAGCGGAATAACAGAGCAGACAAGAATCACTGTGGATGCTAGGCAAATACACACTATAGAAGGATATGCTTTATTCATCTTTTATTTCAGAGGTTTACAACCACTTTAATCAACAATTTATGTATTTTCACATATGCAAAATATAAAGGGTAGGCCCACTACTGCTGCAGGGGAAAGGTTTCTGTTTTTCTGGATACAAAGTGAATGTATGTAAAATAGGTGTGTACAGCTTTTTTTTCAGAGAGTTTGGAAATAACAACAAGAAAGGCAGGAAAATAGATCCCCTAGAGCCATCAACCATTGACCCCCCCCCCCAGCAACAATAGATCTCCCAGCAGCCAGCAACAATAGCCCCCTCCCTCAACTGTACATCCCTCCCAGCCAGTAGTGTATTTAGGATTTGTGCTGCCCTAGGCCTGATTAAACTTGTGTACCCCATAATTTAAATATGACCCACCCCTTCCTGTCAAGGCCACACCCCTTGCTGTTTAAGAACTGCCCTGGAATTTTCGAGTGGGGACACTAGTTCTGAGGGCCGGGGGGGGGGGAATGGATTCCCTTAATTTGCATAGATTTCCTCTCACTTCCTGTTTGGCTATGGGGCAGGAAGTGAAGGGAAATCTATGCAATGGAACAGGGATGGTAAAAAATAAACTGATAGGGGCTATAACCTTCCCTTACTCTATCCAAAATGAAAAAAAAAAAAAAAAGTGTTGCCTATAGTTCTACTTTAAGCACACATTTCTGATAATCTTATGGAGAGGACTAAGAAGATATAACCATGCCAATGGTGCAGCAGAAAACATATAGCACAGTGAGGAAGGTTTGAGGTCCAGGATGATAGGACAGTCAAAATTAGAAGCGGCGCCCCCCCCCCCCCCCCCCAGTTGCGGAATGCCGACCACCCCCCCCGCATACCGGAAGCAGTGCGGCCCCTTTATGGGGGTGCTAGACTAATTTGCCTCTCAGTCTAGTATGCCCCATAAGACTGGCGCTACACTAACAGTGTAGCGCAAGCTGGTGGGGACTCTTTCCGTGCTGCCCCCTGCAAAGTGCTGCCCTAGGCCTGGGCCTTGTCGGCCTAGACCAGGATACAGCATTGCTCCCCCCCCGCAGCATAAGATCCCTAGCAACAGTAGATTCCCCATCAGCAAAAATGGACTTCTCCAGCAACAATAGATTGCCCCCCTGCATAACAAGAAAAGTAGTAAAATAGATCCCCTGCAGACAATAACAATAGATCCCCCGCCAGCAACAATAGATCCTCCCAACTACAATGGACCACCGGCAGACAAAATACCCCCCCCAGAAACAATAGACTCCCAGCAGCAACAACAGATCTCCCCACAGCCAGCATCAATAGACTTTTGTGCAGCCAGCAACAATAGATCTCTCCCAATGACAACTGACCCCCCAGCAACAGTAGGTACCCCACCAGCAAAAATAGGCCCCTAGTGCTGGCGTTGCTAGAATTTCACCGCGTTCTCCCTGAAAAAAAATCCCTGGGTGTATATATTCATATATTAGAACCATATTCACACTTTTTTTTTTTTTGCTTTCAGTTATTCTCAATGACAGATTTGCATTGCCAACATGCTTTGACACACATTGATCTGAAAATAGAGAAATGAAAAATCAAAGTAAAATCTAAAGAGATTTCCACATTCACGAGAGAATTCATCATTTCTATCCCACCGCACAAAAGGCAGACCTGACGCACCTGTAACTGAATCTGGTTAACATATGTGATTATTCTTTTCCCTTTAAACACAAACACAAAGCCTAGTAAAGGATTTTGTGCACCCAACAAAGTAAGGCAGCTGGCTAAACCCTATTATAAAGCAATTCTATGAGTTTAGAAACGCACAGGAAAGTGCATATGGCAGGGAGCGGAATAGGGAATTCAAACAGGTTGTACATTGTAAGTGATTTTGTTTTCAGCAGCAGTGAACCTGCTAATGGAATACACAAAATGGGAACATGGAGCTTGAAAACTGGCAGATTAAACCAGCCCCGAGGAAAGTCTCCCTGGATAGGGTTCTGTAATGATAATGACACCAGCTGTAATGATGCTAAGAGCTGTAAACTAAATTAGAGAATATACTGAGGATTTAATATAGTTTTACAGCAGTAAATTAGATCAGTATTTTAAGTTAAACAACTACTAGATAATAAAGTTTAAAAGTGTATTTTGTCTCTTATTCATGACTAGCGTAGCAAAATCCAGCATTTCTAGGAAAAATATGAGAAAGCACGGAGGAAAGAGTCAGAGCTTCTAGAACCAAGAAAAGGGAAAAGGGAAAGGACAAGCTGGCAAAATAATTTCAAGCTGAAATTCTGGCGAGCCGTTAAATACACAAATGAAATGTCTAAATGGGAGTCCTTTTACGTGTTGAAGGGTTTGTATTTTTGGCAGTCCAGACCTGAGATTTTCACAGTTCTGCCACACGACACAAACCTATCTAGCAGGACACGAGACTGGATTTTTCTCTGCTTCAGTTAACCTCTTCCCGACAGCCGTATGCATACACAATATTGTCAAAAATATTGGGACACCTGTCTTTACACGCACATGAACTTCAATGGCATCCCAGTCTTAGTCCGTAGGGTTCAATATTGAGTTGGCCCACCCTTTGCAGCTATAACAGCTTCAACTCTTCTGGGAAGGCTGTCCACAAGGTTTAGGAGTGTGTCTATGGGAATGTTTCACCATTCTTCTAGAAGCTCATTTGTGAGGTAAGGATTGATGTTGGACGAAAAGGCCTGGCCTGCAGTTTCCACTGTAATTTATCCCAAAGGTGTTCTATCAGGTTGAGGTGCAGACCAGTCAAGTTCCTCCACCCCAAACTTACTCATCCATGTCTTTATGGACCTTGATTTGTGCACTGGTCCAAATCATTTGGTAGAGGGGGGAATATGGTGTGGGGTTGTTTTTCAGGGGTTGGGCTTGGCCCCTTAGTTCCAGTGAAGGGAACTCTTAAAGAGGAAGGAAACTCTGGTGGGTTTTACTTCCTCTTTATTTCCCTGCAAAACTAAAGCATAATGGACTACTATGCATAGCATAGAAGCCCATTATGTGTCACTTACCTGCGAATGAAGCCTGTGATGTCACTGCTGTCCCCAGTAGCAGGGAGCATCCATCTTCACCCCTCTTCTTTCTGGGGCCACGAACTCCAGCTCTGGGACTGGCCGGAGTTGCGTGACGTCGCTCCCGCACATGCGCATGGGAGCCGCCAGTCACGGCATGACCTCTATTAGACAGCACGATGTGCCCCTTCTAAAATGCGCATGCGCCGTAGACATCGGCGCTCGGCTTTTTTCTAAATATCTCTTAAACCGTGGAGGTTTAGGAGATATTTGTAGTGCAAAGTGGGTTTGCCTTTAGTAAATAACCCCCATTGTGTCAAATGTGACAATAAAAAATGCCAAAAAAACTGTGCCATCAAAAAAATCAATATAAAAGTTTATGTGAATAAATAATAAGGCTTTTTCAGCTAAGTATGTGGTCCTATCCACTGTGCTACTTTTTGGAGTGATCCTGGAAAAAACTCAATATGTGCTCCACCTCAAGTGCTTCTGTGAATACACTCACCAGAGCCCTATGATCACCAGGAGCCAATGCGATCAGAAGAAATGGATACCTCCTTCTCCTTTTACCATCAGAGCTTCCTCCAGCCACTGTACTCTCCCATAAATGCATAAATCAGAGTATCCCAGAAAAGAGATGACAGGATGAGATGACACCGACCAGCGTTTGCTGCTCCTGGTGACCATAGGGCTCTGGTGAGTGTATTCACAGAAGCACTTGAGGTGGAGCACATAGTTACATAGTAGGTGAGGTCGAAAAAAGACACCAGTCCATCAAGTCCAACCTACGTGTGTGATTATATGTGTAGCGGTCACCTACTTTCAAGTAGGTGAGCTTTCTGAGTTTAAATGATAAAGTACGGTTTCAGATAAAATTGGGTGGGCTTGTATTGTGATTCCAGGCCTGGTTGTTTGTTTTGAGAACTGGGAGTGTCAGTGTAGTGCAGGGTGTGGCCACCTGTGCTGGACCCAGAGATGCCTCCTCTTGCTTTCACTGGAAATGGTGCTGGAAGAGAGGTTGGACTTGGGATCTGAGTGACAGGCTCATGTGTGGAGTTCTGGCCTCTCATAAAAGCTGGGGTCACATGCTGATATGGAGTCGCGGAGAGGGAGAGCAGAGAAAGAGCCCCCTGCGGGGAGCCAAGCGGAGCCCCCCCTACGGGGAAGGAGGGGGGGGACCAGGCCATATGGAGGAAAGGAGTTAGTGACACCGCACAGCATGTAGTCGCTGGTGTTGCTGGGCGCCCCTGTGGGGAAGGGAGCGTGTCAGACTGGAGAGAAGGGATGGAGAAACCATTTCGGAAGAAGTAGCAAGTGGAGGACAACTGGGCGATCGATCATTTATGAGTGGCACATGGACTGTTGATCAAGTGAGTGAAAGCCCAGGGGAAAGGTACTACCAGAGGCTAAGGGATGTTGGTACGCAAGTCAGTGAGACAGGTGGTGATGGCCTGTGACTTTGGATTCAACAATGCCCCGGGATTCCAATCAGTCAGGCGGGAGGAATTATTCAGAGTAATCTCTTCCTTAGCTCAACTTGGAAGTACTGTACAGACGGGAAGTAGTGGTCAAAAGGCGGCGGTAGAGCTCCGAGCACAAGCAGAGATACAGATTGTTCTAAAAAGGTCTACGGGTGAAGAGGTTATTCAGAGTAACTCTTTACTACAACAGCCTATGTATTATCTAGTAAATCTACCCAAGGCTATATGAAAAGAGTTATTCAGAGTGGCTCTTTGCTATTCGTTGTCATTGTTCTCAAGGACCAGACTACTCCTGTCTTCCCAAAGAAAAGTTATTCAGAGTGACTTTTCATAGTCCGCATTTGTTCTAAGTCTTTGCATGAGAATGCAAAGGAAATATTATAAAACAGCAAAAGAGCATCTCAGAAAACCCTTCTCCTATCCCAGTTCATGTTATACCAATAAAAGCAAGAGAAAACTACAATATGGACTGTTTCTATTTCTATGGGCTGCGATGGGCTAGGTGGAAAAATGTGATTTACAGATAGAACACACAAATTGCAGCTCCTTCGGGGGTAGTGCACTACATATGTTACATAGTTACATAGTAGGCGAGGTTGAAAAAAGACACAAGTCCATCAAGTCCAACCTATGTGTGATTATGTGTCAGTATTACATTATATATCCCTGTATGTTGCAGTCGTTCAGGTGCTTATCTAATAGTTTCTTGAAACTATCGATGCCCTCCGCTGAGACCACCGACTGTGGAAGGGAATTCCACATCCTCGCCGCTCTTACAGTAAAGAACCCTCTACGTAGTTTAAGGTTAAACCTCTTTTCTTCTAATTTTAATGAGTGGCCACGAGTCTTGTTAAACTCTCTTCCACGAAAAAGTTTTATCCCTATTGTGGGGTCACCAGTACAGTATTTGTATATTGAAATCATATCCCCTCTCAAGCGTATCTTCTCCAGAGAGAATAAGTTCAGTGCTCGCAACCTTTCTTCATAACTAATATCCTCCAGACCCTTTATTAGCTTTGTTGCCCTTCTTTGTACTCGCTCCATTTCCAGTACGTCCTTCCTGAGGACTGGTGTCCAGAACCGGACGGCATACTCCAGGTGCGGCCGGACCAGAGTCTTGTAGAGTGGCTAAAACACATATTGAGTTTTATCCAGGATCACTCCAAAAAGTAGCATGGTGGATAGGACCACATACTTAGCTGAAAAAGCCTGGACTGAATTGAATTATTCACATAACCTTTTATATTGATTTTTTTTTGATGGCACAGTTTGGCATTTTTTATTCTGTCACGTTTGACACAATGTATATGTCATGATATATGGAAAAGCTTATGTTTAATAAGGTGCATTAATTTCATGTGCATTCCGTATTTCACCTTTGGGGTACAAAATAGAGTGTCACGGTATGCACCAATTTGAAGTATTGAGTGGGATAGCGCCTACTTTACACGTTTTTTGCATAATGTATATGTGGCCTCTCATCGGGTGGGCTTTACCAGCCGCATATATGAGGCTCTATCTTTACTGTGATGAGAGCACCTCCCCTGCACACTCCCAGCACAGTAACAAAAGTGTACCGGTATGCTCCCGATGCATACTTGCAATCTGGAGCTTTCCAATCATGTGACCAATGTGACAGCCAATCACAGCGGCCACATGATCAGAATGCCCACCTCTGCCTCCCAGCATTTAGATCCTCTTAAAGGGCCGGGAAGTGGTGACAGGAAGGGGTTAAAGTGTTTGTAAACCTCTAACAATATGGACAAAGCATATCCCTCTCTAGTGTGTATTTGTCTCAATCTAGAGCGCTAAGTGTCATTTCTGTCTGCTGCATCATTCCTCTGCTAACTGCATGAGTCACTTCTGATACGTTTTCTTGACACCAAGAGATAAAAAAGGCAATAGGGGAGGGAGCTTCAGCGCACAGCCTCTGATTGACAGCCTCAGTTCTGTTCCTGTGTGTTTTGTAAAGGGGGCGTGTCTCTTCCCTCCAATCAGCTTTCAGCTCTCAGTTCTCTGCGCTGAGCTCTGCAGAATGTAACTTCAGCTCCCCGCCCCCTGCTTTCTGAAACCCCAGACAAGATGTATAAATTTTGCATTTTGAACAGGTATAGAGAAGAGATAGCTGCAGGTAAATAGGTACAACTTATGTAGAAGGATTTGTTTCAGCTCTGTGTTACACCTGTGGCCAGTAACTGGGTATATAAAAGGGTTTAAAGCCACTTTAAGTGACACTTTAAGTGAACTTGTTTTTTTATTTATTTTTTTCATTTTTTTTTTAAATTAAAAAAATGTAAATTGTTTCACAAAAGAAACGGTTAAGACTCCAATCTAGCAGGAGGAAAGTTCAAAACTAATCTTAGAAAGTATTATTTTAACAAAAGCGTAGCCAATGCTTGAAACAGACCTACCAGCACAGGTAGTAAATCCGTCAACAGTAAGTGGATTCAAAAATGCATGGGACAAACATACTGTACATCTATACTCAGACAAAAAGTTAACAAAAAATCTAAATTTAAAAATAAAAAAAAATGGGGCAGACTCGAAGGACCACATGGTCTTATTTCCAGTATCGCTTTTCTATGTTTCTAATGCACACGAGCTGACTTTTCGACAGGACTTCCGACAGGCTTTCCCAACGAACGGACTTGCCTACACACGATGACACCAAAGTCCGACGGATTCGTACGTGATGACGTACGACCGGACTAATATAAGAAAGTTCATAGCCAGTAGCCAATAGCTGTCCTAGCGTCGTTTTCAGTCGTCGGACTAGCATACAGACGAGCGGATTTCTCAATAGGAACTGGGTCCGGCAGAGTTCCGACGTAAAGATTTGAAACATGTTCCAAATCTAAAGTCCGTCAGATTTTCAACCGGAAAAGTCCACTGCAGGTCCGATGAAGCCCACACACGGTCTAATTTTCCGTCGGACCAGTCCGGTCGAAAAGTCTGCTTTTTTTATTTGCATTACTGTTCGAGCCTTAAAAAAGAGGGGACACCACGAAAAAAATTTGGATGTTAGTGCAAATAAAAAAAAAAGTATTACAGACAGTACTCATCGCCTCAAGTAAGAGGTCCTTTGAAACTCTTACCTCATTAATAGAAAACTGGCAGATACCTCACTATTAGGGATGAGCTTCGTGTTCGAGTCGAACCCATGTTCGACTCGAACATCGTCTGTTCGATCGTTCGCCGAATTGCGAACGATATGGGCTGTTCGCGCCAAATTTGGCGCGTCATGGCCCATAATTCACTGCGGCATCGCAGTGCATTGCTGGCTGATGATTGGCCAAGCATGCACTATGACCCGCATGCTTGGCCAATCACAGCGCCGTCAGTAGAGAGAGCTGTAATTGGCCAAAGCAAGGCTGGCTTTGGCCAATTATGGCTCAGGGGGTTTAGAACATGCCCCACACTATATAAGGCCGCCTGCACGGCGGCCCTGTGTAGTGTGTTCCGGCGTGCTTAGAGAGAGAGAGAGAGACAGTGTCATTTCATTTGAGTTAGCTAGATTAGGCAGGACAGTCAGTGAGTTAGCTGCACTTACAGTGTATTGTGTATATATATGCATCCCAGGTGTTGTGTGTGTATATATATATATATATATATATATATATATATATATATATACACTGTATTCAGTTTAGCTAGATCCGTTCCTGTTATCTTCCTACTGACAGACAGGCTTGTCTTGTTACAGTATTTACAGCTACCTGAAGAAAATTGCTGGTGTTCTTTTGATCCTATTAGTACCACAGTCAGACAGCTAGACTATTTACAGTTAGTGTAGTGCGTCCTCCTCACAGTGTTCAGTTAAAGCTACAAGTTAGTTTAGTGTGACCTCTGCACAGTGTTTAGCTAAAACTACAAGTTAGTGTAGTGCGTCCTCCTCACAGTGTTCAGCTAAAGCTACAAGTTAGTTTAGTGTGACCTCTGCACAGTGTTCAGCTAAAGCTACAAGTTAGGGTAATGCGTCCTCCTCACAGTGTTCAGCTAAAACTACAAGTTAGTGTAGTGCGACCTCTGCACAGTGCTCAGCTAAAGCTACAAGTTAGTGTAGTGTGTCCTCTGAACAGTGTTCAGCTAAAGCTACAAGTTAGTGTAGTGCGTTCTCCTCACAGTGTTCAGCTAAAACTACAAGTTAGTTTTTTGCGAGCTCTGCACAGTGATCAGCTAATGCCGCGTACACACGAGCGGACTTTCTATCCTACTTGGTCCGGCACACTTTCCGACGGACTTTGTCCGCCAGGTGCGCCGGACTTTAAAACGAACGGACTTGCCCACACACGCCGGGATTTTCCGGCGGGCTAAGTCCGCCCATCTTTCCGACGGACTTTCGCCGGAGTTCCGGCGGACTTTCAGAATGAACGGACTTGCCCACACACGGACAAGTCCGTTCATTTTGAACGTGACTCAGGTGCGACGGGACTAGAAAAGGATGTCAATCTTGCCGCTTTTATCGGCTAGATTGACACCTTGCGAGCCCCGTCGCGGGGCATACCAGGCCCTTAGGTCTGGTATGGATTATAAAGGGGAACCCCGCTACGCCGAAAAAACGGCGTGGGGTCCCCCCTAAAATCCATACCAGACCCCGATCCGAGCACGCAGCCTGGCCGGTCAGGAAAGGGGGTGGGGACGAGCGAGCGCCCCCCCCCTCCTGAACCGTACCAGGCCGCATGCCCTCAACATGGGGGGTGGGTGCTTTGGGGGAGGGGGGCGCCCTGCGCCCCCCCCCCCAAAGCACCTTGTCCCCATGTTGATGAGGACAAGGGCCTCTTCCCGACAACCCTGGCCGTTGGTTGTCGGGGTCTGCGGGCGGGGGCTTATCGGAATCTGGGAGCCCCCTTTAATAAGGGGGCCCCCAGATCCCGGCCCCCCACCCTATGTAAATGAGTATGGGGTACATGGTACCCCTACCCATTTACCTAGGAAAAAAGTGTAAGTAATAAAACACACCACACAGGTTTTTAAAATATTTTATTAAACAGCTCCGGGGGGGGGGTCTTCTTCCGGCTTCGGGGGTCCCTCCGCTTCATCTTCTCCCGGCGTCCGGTTGGTTCTTCTCCGCTCTCCGGCCTCTTCTCCCGGTGTCGCAGGTCTTCGGCCGGCCCCTCCGCTCTCTTCATGTAGCTCTATTGCGAGCGGAGGTCCGGACTTCTGGGCTTCTTGGCTTCTTGGCTTCTTGGCTTCTCTTCTCTTCTCTTCCCCCAGATGTTGACACGACGCTCTCTCCGGCTGGACTGGTCTCTGAGGGCTGCGTTGTGACTTATATAGGCGGAGACCCCGCCCCCATATGATGTCACAGTCCTTGGGCATGCTGGGACTGTGACGTTTTAGGGGGCGTGGTCGACCACGCCCCCTAAAACGTCACAGTCCCAGCATGCCCAAGGACTGTGACATCATATGGGGGCGGGGTCTCCGCCTATATAAGTCACAACGCAGCCCTCAGAGACCAGTCCAGCCGGAGAGAGCGTCGTGTCAACATCTGGGGGAAGAGAAGAGAAGAGAAGAGAAGCCAAGAAGCCAAGAAGCCAAGAAGTCCGGACCTCCGCTCGCAATAGAGCTACATGAAGAGAGCGGAGGGGCCGGCCGAAGACCTGCGACACCGGGAGAAGAGGCCGGAGAGCAGAGAAGAACCAACCGGACGCCGGGAGAAGATGAAGCGGAGGGACCCCCGAAGCCGGAAGAAGACCCCCCCCCCCGGAGCTGTTTAATAAAATATTTTAAAAACCTGTGTGGTGTGTTTTATTACTTACACTTTTTTCCTAGGTAAATGGGTAGGGGTACCATGTACCCCATACTCATTTACATAGGGTGGGGGGCCGGGATCTGGGGGCCCCCTTATTAAAGGGGGCTCCCAGATTCCGATAAGCCCCCGCCCGCAGACCCCGACAACCAACGGCCAGGGTTGTCGGGAAGAGGCCCTTGTCCTCATCAACATGGGGACAAGGTGCTTTGGGGGGGGGGGGGGGCGCAGGGCGCCCCCCTCCCCCAAAGCACCCACCCCCCATGTTGAGGGCATGCGGCCTGGTACGGTTCAGGAGGGGGGGGGCGCTCGCTCGTCCCCACCCCCTTTCCTGACCGGCCAGGCTGCGTGCTCGGATCGGGGTCTGGTATGGATTTTAGGGGGACCCCACGCCGTTTTTTCGGCGTAGCGGGGTTTCCCTTTATAATCCATACCAGACCTAAGGGCCTGGTATGCCCCGCGCTCGCCGCAATAGGAAGATTTGTTTTTCCTATTGCAGCGAGCGCGAGATGCAATACCATCCCCTCGTGTCGTATTTGGTCTGTCGGACCAGCCTACACACGAGCGGGCTTTCCGTCGGACCAGCACACACACGAGCGGACTTTCCGCCCGAAACTGAGTCCGACGGAAAGATTTCAAACATGTTTAAAATCTAGGTCCGGCGGGCTTTTGGGAAGAAGTCCGCCGGAAAAGTCCGCCGCCGCCCACACACGGGCGGATTGTCCGGCACACTCTGGTCCGCCGGACCAAGTATGCCGGAAAGTCCGACCGTGTGTACGCGGCATAAGGCTACCTGTAGAAGGTTGGTGGTGTTTTCATGATCCTATCACTACCGCAGGCAGCTTATTAAGCTACAAGTTAGTTTTTTGCGAGCTCTGCACAGTGTTCACCTAAAGCTACCTGTAGAAGGTTGGTGGTGTTTTCCTGATCCTATCACTACTGCAGGCAGCTAAATAAGCTACAAGTTAGTTTTTTGCAAGCTCTGCACAGTGTTCACCTAAAGCTACCTGTAGAAGGTTGGTGGTGTTTTCCTGATCCTATCACTACCGCAGGCAGCTATATAAGCTTCAAGTTAGTTTTTTGCGAGCTCTGCACAGTGTTCACCTAAAGCTACCTGTAGAAGGTTGGTGGTGTTTTCCTGATCCTATCACTACCGCAGGCAGCTAAATAAGCTACAAGTTATTTTTTTGCGAGCTCTGCACAGTGTTCACCTAAAGCTACCTGTAAAAGGTTGGTGTTTTCCTGATCCTATCACTACCGCAGGCAGCTAAATAAGCTACAAGTTAGTTTTTTGTGAGCTCTGCACAGTGTTCAGCTAAAGCTACCTGTAGGTTGGAGGTGTTCTCATACTACAGGCAGGCAGTTGATTTTGCTAGCTGCAGTATCAGTATATATATATATATATATATATATATATATATATATATATCCCAGCTTAGTGCAGCTACAGGCCATTAGTATGTCTGGAAGGCCAACAAGGAGAGGCAGACAGTCACAAGCCAATAAAAGAGGGCAAGCAGGCTCTGTGTCTAGAGGCAACAGTGCTGGTCGTGGAGACAGTGCATCCACATCAGCACGTGGCCGTGGGACACGCTTGGCCTTTTTTTGGCAGCTGGCCGTGTTGAGCCGCAACATGCGGAAGACTTGGTCGAGTGGATGACCAAGCCGTCCTCATCCTCCTCATCCTCTCTCACACATGCTCAGGGTACTTTGTCTGGCAAAGCAGCTGCCAACACGGCCTCTTCCCTCGGCTCAATGGCATCAGTGACTCCTTCCCTAGCCCCACCATGTCCTCCTGAGGAGTCCCTTGAACCGTTTGACTGCAGTGTTGGGCACATGCTTCAGGAGGATGTCCAGCGTTTAGAAGGCTCTGATGATGATACTGAGCTAGATGAAGGCAGTAACGTGAGCACGGACAGAGGGGGTGCCCAAGAAGGACAGCAATCTGGCAGTCATGCTCCCCCTGCTGCAGCATACTGCCAGGTTTGCTCCAGTGATGAGGAGGGAGGGGATGATGAGGTCACTGACTCAACGTGGGTGCCTGATAGGAGAGAGGAGGAGGAGGCACATCACCAACTAGGCAGGATGCCCTCAAGGGGCCAGCCTAAGAGCAGCACACTGACTGCATCACACCTCAAAGCTCTGCATGTGCAAGGTGCTGCTGTCTCTGCACGTTATTACAAAAGTTCTTTGGTGTGGGCCTTTTTTGAGACGAGTGCATCAGATCGCACCGCTGCTATTTTCAACATATATCTCAAGCGTATCTCGCGTGGCCAAAACATCTCCCGCTTGGGCACCACATGCTTGACCAGACATATGTTGACCTGCCATGCAGTGCGTCGGCAAGCGTATCTAAAAGACCCACACCAAAGAACAAAGAGGACCTCTCCTTGCT